>NC_141685.1:642800709-643479879 GCF_964263255.1 Lissotriton vulgaris | reverse complement strand
GCAGTGATCTAAATAGACACACAAAAGTGGTTTATTAGATATGTACAACTGTGTCTGGGGCGGGCGTGCAGCAGTAGAAGGTTTAATTTGCTGGCAAATGTCACAATGAAGGACACAATCACGCATCTGTTTGTACAATCCGTGCCACCAGTAACGCTGCTGTAGGAGAGCTACAGTAGCCGAGACGCCGGCATGCGCTGACGCCATGCCTTGGTGAGCTGCTGTGATCAAAGCCTGCCTGCGGTCCACGTTGGGAATCAACCTGTCACCAACTTTGTTAATTCTCACATAAGGAACTTTATCAGGACTTAAATGATAAGAGTATTTAGAAGGGAAACCATTTCGGGTAAGTACCTCTTTTCTCTGTTGCGACAATAGCTGCCAAGATGTCATCATCAATCTTACTTTTGGAACGTGTAATTGCTGCTACTGAGTATGCTGCAACTGCTGTCTTGGCAGCTTTTTCGGCAAGACTATTGCCAACAGCGTGAACTCCTACACGCTGGTGACCCAAAGTATGAATTACGAAGACGTGTGGGAGCCTCTCTTTAGGCTCAGCCACTCAAACCCAGATCATGATAACCTTGGAGGCTTTAGCACTCAGTGTGCAGACTAGAGTCACGATGTAAGTCTAGGGATGCTGAAAACAAGCCAGTCTCATGTCAAGCATTTCACGCAGTCTAACTTACAACAACATTTATATGCAGTGTCGTGTGCAAAAGCAGCAACAAAGAAAAATGTCATTTAAACTTCTAATAAGCCTATGCTAACTTAAACAGTGTGAATAACAAGGCCCAAACCACACTACAGTGTTATATAGGAAAAGCATAAATATGTGTCCAACTGTTCCACTTATTGAACATGTGCAGCAATGTTCAGCACACATACAATATGTGAAATATAAACAAAAGTGTTTAAGCACTAGATTTTGTCCTGGAAAGGGTATCTTTCTGAAAAACAGCCTATGCTAGACATCACTCACACACATTTCCAATGTGACAGCTTGTTTGTGTGCCAGTGCAGGGGAAGAGAGCAGCTTCCAGCCATATTTATTAATCATGGATCTGTGATGATTTCTCCCCCTAATTCAATTTAGCTTGCTGCACTGCAGAGTGCTATATTTTTTACATAAATGTGACCCTTGACATATACCATTGATTGGTTTACTAAACAATTACTAAACAATTGATCCATCTTCTACCAAAAGTAAGATTAGGCAGTGGGATCTAGCACAGCAGACTATAATCATATTTTGCTCTACAAAGGTCTGCCTCACTTTCAGACTTCTCAATAATGGCATCACATCTCCTACAAATGGTGTTCAGATACCATTGGAGGACTTCTAAAAAAATAATTTGACTTTTCAATGACTGCAGTAAGAAGGTCTAACATTTGTGAAAAAAGCCAGGGACTAATGCTTGATAAATGTTCTAAAGCACATATGACACTAATGATTCAATTAAATCTGTATTGATGAACTGGCATTAGTGAATGGTTTTTCCCTTGTAATTGAGCAAAATCTATATTCAAACAGAGGCGATTGGTTTGTGGTCATTTTTACGGGTAAAAAGACCTTGAAGTTCCTAGGGACTCATCTCAGTGCTTATTGATGATTAAGAGGTAATATATTAAACTTTTCTAAGTAGCTGTCCAAAATGTGGCTCTTATTGGTGAATCGAAGCTTCATGCCTCCATACCTCATGCTTATCACATTAAGAAAACTGTACTCTTTTTATCTCCAGATGGTGTCAAAGTAGATACTATTAGGACCCGTTGTAGTTCATTATTTATAGTCTGGATGTGGAGTTTCTGGATCTCTAAATGGTAAATTAAAATCTGAAGCTACCACCGTTACAGGTCAAGAATGAATGCTTCCCTGCAAGTCATATCTAGATAAGTAAACAGACAGAGTTGATATGTTGTTCTCTTGAAAGTACCGTTTGGCTGTACTATTGCTGTTTCTTTATATTACATATGCAGCAGTACCTTGGAAAAGCTGCATTTTACCTGACTAGAGCAACTATTGACCATAATCATATTTTAGGTAATAAATTACACTCTAGACATAATGATTGCAATAAATATATTCAAGATTATCTACAACTATTATTTTCATTTTTTTAATGTATTTATTTAAGAGTTTTATATAGCGTTAGCTAGACCAGAAGGTATCAGAGTTAGAATGAGGAAGGAAGATTAAAAAGGAAGGTCAACTTGATAGCTTGTCAAGTTGGATGATAGATGACCCGCTAGTTGAAGTGTTGTTTAGGAGGAGGTCGTTTAGTTGTCTCTTGACGCTCAAGAAGGAAGGGTTTGTTCTGATAGAAGGTATTGGGATGGAGTTCCAGATTTTATGGGCAAAGCTTCAGAAAGAGCGAGCCAGGGTTTTTTGGTTGTGGGCTGCAGTCAGAAGGAGGAGTACGGTGTTTGAGCTTCTAAGGTTTCCTCTTCTGACCTGCCTTTTTTAGTTTTGAGGTGAGGTAAGCTGGTTTCCCAGTGTGAAGGGCTTTGTGAGTAAGCCAAGCAGCTTTAAAGCTGCAGCAAGCTTCAATTGGATCCACTTCAGTTCTCATAGAGCGGGGGTTATGTGGTCATACTTTTTATTCCTTTGACCATTCTGGCTGCTGCATTAAGAGTGGTTCTAAGGGGTGCAATGTGGGATTTAATCATGCCCGTGAGGGTGGCATTCCTGTAGTCCAATTTAGACAGCACCTTTGCTTGAGTGGCAGAGTAAATATAATTTGGCAGTAAGTAGGGTGGGATTTTGTTCAGATGTTTCAGTTTGTAGAAGGCGTTCTTTGCACAATTCTTTATATGATCTTTCATGATCAGTTTAGTTTCCGGAGCTTCTATGGAGATTGTCCATTCTTGCAGCTGTGGGTATTGTTCTGTCTTTCATATAAGGAAAATTTCTGGCTTGTCTTGGTTGAGTTTTAGGTGTTTGTGAGTTAGCCAATGTTGGACTTCTTTGAGGCAAGATAGCCAATGTTGGACTTCTTTGAGGGTGATATTTAGCCGGTGTATGTTCTCTAGTGCGGAGAATTCCATGTTGAGTTGGATGTCATCTGCGTATAGATGGAAGGGGATGTGTGATTGGTTGAGGATCTGGAAGGGGGTTCGCAAGGGGGGTGGAGGGTTCAAATGTAGTCAGAAGAGCACACATGTCCATTTCCAAGAGTGGGCTGAATACCTTCCAGTTTCTAGGAGTTATGTGGGTCCCTAGGTTTTGGTTGCACCTGTTGTTGTCGTGTGGTGTGATCATTGCTGGGGTGGCCATGGAGAGAGACAGGGGTAGTTATTGTCATTTCTGGGAGGGAGTTCTCATTGGATGACGGGTTATGCTCACCAAGGGAGGGCTTGATCTTTGTTATTTTGTCATTGAAAAAATTGACAAATTTGCACACCGTCCTTTTTTTGGGGCCTTTTCAAGACCATTGCTGAAGAAGGAAGCATTTTCATTCTTGATGTGTTTTTTAAATTTCCTGTTACAGGCCAACCAACATCAGAATGAGGGCCTGTATCTTAAAATGATGTTGAAAATATGTGTGCAAAACAGTTTAAGACATGTTTAAAGACTACAACGGAAACTAAAAGTAAGAATGAACAAATTATATCAAATGTTTCATTTACTCAACTTTACATAAAAGTTGAATTAGGATGAAATAAATATGTTACAAAAATTAAAAAATATACAACAAATAAACATTGAAAACGTAAATAAAATGAGACAAATGTGTGACATGTCTTTATTCTTCCAGAAAATGTAATTCATAATATTATTGGTTACGAACATACAACTATTTTTTATTAAATTTCTAATGAGAAACAATACTATTAAAGTACCACTGCATGTAAATAAAAATGACATATTTAAATTAGCACCCTACAAAATAAATACTTTAAAAAAAATATTAGACGTTATTGGGGAGGCATTTACTATTTCCACCCCAATCTAAACCAATTTGGGGAAGATGTTGGACATTAGAAGGGTGACATTTACTATTCCCTCCCCAATCGAAACATACTGGGGCCAGGTGTTGGACACTAGAAGGGTGACGTTTACTATTACAACTCTGATCTAAACCAATTTGGAGAAAGTGTTAGACACTAAAGGGGTGGCATTTACTTCACCCATGCCAATTGAACCATATTGACAGAAGGTGTTGGACACTAAAAGGGTAACATTTACTATTGCCACTCTAATCTAAACCAATTTGAGAATTGTGTTGGACACTAAAGGGGTGACATTTACTATTCCCACTCTAATCTAAGGCTATTTGAAGAAGGATCGCCACGCTAAAGATGTGAAATTTATACTTCATTAAAAAACATTTCAAACAAGGTAGTGCAAATTAATCATTTTAAAAACATAATCAATACTCCATACTCATAGAAATTTTTTTAACTATAAAACGTGAATAAATTCTAAACTAGAAATACACTAACTTAAACGTCAAACCTATATATACATATTTTAATATAAAAATGTAATTAAAATATAATTTTTTTATAACTTTTTGCCTACCATTTGTAAAATAAAAAATGAAGTAATAATCCAAAATTAACAATCATAAAATATAAAACTATTTAAAAAATGTAAATTATTTTTTCAATCAAATTTCGATTTTAAAACATAACATTTATAATATATATACATTTTACATAAAATATTTCAAAATGTTTTGCTTTATTAAAAATGTTGTTATATATTTACCATTCTTTTTTATTATCCAACTCAATTAAAATATGTGGTAATTAATATGAAATCAGCTGTTTTTAAAATATTACTGTTACAAAATAAATCTAAAAATGTTCCATTATTCATTTGTATATCTTCAAAAATATTAACTTAACGTTTAATATAAAATATACATTTAAAATAATCTCCCCTTCCTTGTCCCCTAAATGCCAAACGGCTCACTACTAAAAAAAAGTATTAAACAATTATTTATATACATTAATACAAGAAAAAATGTAAATTTCAACAATTTAATTATTAAACAATTATCTTGATAAAAAAACTCATTTAAAAAGATACTATCAAATAGACTATAGTAAATTACATTCTATGTAACACTTATGAACAATATTACATACAATGATATTTCCTACATCAATATTTTCTATGATATTAAAAGCAACCCTAAAAAAAAAGAGGTCTATAAGGATGACTGCCGCCGGGCCAGAGGTGGCAACCGCCGGGCCGGTGGCGGTCATCCGCCTGCGATAGCAGTGCAGAAAACCGCCGGTCACATTCCATGGCGGTGACGACCGCGGGGGTGAGATTTTGCGCCAGCCACTTTTCCGCCGGTGGCAGTACGCATGCTTGCCTGGCGAGCGGAGCTGGACCGCTAAAATGGGGCCCGTCCAGGGCCAGGCTCCTCCAGCATGATTATGATGCCGGCGGTTGTCAGCCTTTCCGTGGAGTTGGAACTGCCATGTAAAGGCATGCAGAGAATGTCTCCTGGGGCCCATTGTGGGCCCCAATGTGTTTGGGGGGGGGCCACTAGGGGAGTACCATCATGTCCCTGTACCAGGTGGCAGGGGCTGTGCAGTGCCTGCCACACAGTGCAGGGATATGCAGGACAAGTTGTTTTGGACAACGCAGCAGTGCTGCTGGCAGCAGCAACTGCTGCAATGTTAAACAATGTGATCCAACCAACCGTCACGGTCAGATTTCAACTGCAAAGCATACTAATTGGACCATGGTGGTCTAAGTGATTTTCCGACCGTCATCCTAATAGACCCCAATATTTTTGCCTTCGATATTCCTGTTGACAGTATTTTTAATATCCTAATATTCTTGATACAATATTTTTATATCACAAAAGTTTTTCCCGAAATTCTGTTTAAACATTGGTAATGCATTATATATTATGTATAGTATGTTGGCTGATTTTTTTAATATCAAAGATTATATTACTAACATTACACAAATCATATAGACTCAAATGTGTGTCCTACATTCAAGCAGGACTCAGAAGTCCATCCTCAGTTCAATAATCCATCTAAGATAAAAAAATTTGACCTAAGCATTAAGGGCCTCATTCCAAGCAGTGCCGGTCCTAGGCCTTCTGAGGCCCCTGGCGAAAGGGAAGATGTGAGGCCCCTCCAAGTGACATCACAGAAAGTGACTTCGCGGGACTTTTGATCTTAGTTATTTGGCATCAGTGAAGCAAACTAATGTGGATATCAGTAACATTGACAAAAGTAGAGGTAATGGAAAACAGGTGAGCAAATATCCATGAGTGTAACACTTGCCGTCTCCTTGAATGATTAGTTGGACATGCCCCCAAATTCCAAAGGAACCAGAGGGTCAAGAAAACAGGGGCAGTATACATTTCACAGCCGAATCTGAAGGAGGAACAAAACAGGATACATTAAGTTGAACTCTGAAAAATAACACAGTAAAGAGCCCAATGAGTTCATTCTGACATGGCAATATTTAATAAGTAAATGTGTTGTGACAAATCAATATCTGTTGTGTGTTTGGGGACATCAGCTTGGAGGGAACACAAAAATCTGTATTTAATGGATGATGAGGGTGTGGGTGATGGGGTGGTGCCAAGTACAAGTGAGGTTTTGCATGATGAAACGTTGCATGGTTTGGAGGACGAATTGTTGGATTATGAGGAGGAGGAGGAATTATCAGTGAAAGAAGACAAGATAAACGATGATTTGGATTCTGTGAAGAAAATGTGTTTTAAGACAAAGGTGGGGATAAGTGGGGCTAATGGAGGTAGGAGCCTTGATACTTTACAGAAAGTGCCCACACTGCCCAGGCCAGAGGTTGAAAAAGAACTCACTGATGATAAAGACCCAATAATAAAACCAGCGAACCAAGGCGCAGTGATCATCCTTTTGAAAAAAAAATATTACCGTACCCAATGTTGGAAACTCCTCTCAGATACAATATACTATGAACATTTGAGCACAGATCCCACCCCTAGACTGCAAGCCAACATAGGAAATATCCTGTAGGATTTTCAAAAAAAATGAAGCAGAATATTTTATGACTACAAATCCAAAGACCCCTTACTTCTACTTTCTGCTAAAATGCACACAAATAAACAACCACCTGTAGCACACCCTAAAGTGTCTGGCGTCTCTTACCTTAACGTTCGTAGTCGTAGACAAGACAGTCAACCCACCACACGGACTCAACGAGGGAGGAGGACGGTCGGGGCCCCGAGATGACGTCGTCCGACTCCTGCCTGGCCTGCTGCAGCCCTGCCCAGCCCACGCCACACGGCCCGCCGCCCGTGTTAAGTGCAGGTGTGAGTGACTGACTGACTTTCAGCCAGGTCACGTATGGCAGGCATGTGCGCATGCTGAGTGCGTCACACTGAGCGGGGGCTGGCCAAAAAAATCATGTCCAGGTCCCTCATTGGTAGCGCTTTCGCGCGCTACCAGATTGACGGCCCTGGGACCCACTGCCACTGTCAGTCCTGAGAAGAATATTCAGGCAGGCCGGCGACGCCGTCGTCACCCACAGGGCGCACACACCACCACCAACCAAGCTAGGTGGTGGGGTAGGGGGTGCGTGCAGGCGTCAAATTGCTCAAACACCTCACAGAATGAAATGATGACGATTGTACCCGCCCGCCCGTGGTACGGCAACAAGTGTGGAGAACGACTCGAGGCCTGGCAAATAAAACACACTCACACACAGCCACTCTCGATATTATTTATTGGACGGCCGTTTCACGGACCACCGGATGGAAGAATGCACTGCACTGTGCTGCTGTGCTGTTGTGCTGTGTGCTTTTCCCCAGGCAGGCCAGATTCATTTCATTTTATTTCCCGCGAGGACACCGAGCGGCCGACAGACACTGACTGACAATCGCAGGCCAACCCCTAGCTCTGTCTGTTTGCTGGCGACTCCCCGCGTAAACACCTAATTACAGCTCACCCACGGATCGGAAAAACTATAAACCTTCCCCAAGGACCCCCCCGAGTCTGCCTCTTCATTCAGGTGATTCACCAACATCACACACACCCTTTTTGTTCACCCTGTCTGCTTTCACTACCTTTTAACATCTGGGCTGCTTGCGAACGAAGGTGACCTCACGGCGCGCAATACTCCTGCTCTAACATGTTGTGAGTCCGCCTGTGACTCTGGCAAGCCCAAATCGCTGAATGTATTTATTTATTTTGGGTAAGCCTTCGCACTCAAGCGGTGCATTTTCGGTGCAGAATCTACTTTACAATCGTAAGAGAGTGTTAACCGCTATGTATTTGCATACTTTTTTTGCGCACGCTTGCATCACGGACTACTGAAATGCGTAGTGTTTGTCATTTATTTGGACCACCAGAAAAACCTGCCTTGTATCAAGCCCTGCCACTCTCAAACTAGACCCCCGCCAGTGTATTTCCAGCTTTGCTCCTTGCAGGGCCCTGGTGAGGGAGCTCGCGCAGGCTGCTAGGTACGTTTCAAAATGGCTTCTGGAAGTTTGAGGGTTGTTGTAGTGCTGCAGGTGCGTTGGGCGCTCTGCGTGGTGTCAGCGGTGCCTGGGCAAGATGGTGGCCAAGCAGGAGGGGTGACCAGCGTGCTATTGTCTCCCTTTCCCGTCCATGCTACCTGCTCTCTTGTGGCCACCTTTATTCTTCTCAAATGCAGTGTGTCCGAAAGTCGCTGAGGCCAAGCCCCTTAGTAGCCAGGGGAGTTCATGTGGGTTTGTTTACTGTGCTTGTGGCATCCTCAGTGCTGCCAAACATGGATACGAAATTTGTGATACTCATCTCTGGTATCTGGCGTAGTTCTCCAACTTACGAACAGCTGTGTTTTTGGGCCGGTTTTGTGCTAGTCGCAGAGTGGGCTGGTGCCTGGTGTGGTGTCAGTGCTCTTGTCAGCTACCCGCCGCAGCAGTCAGAGGGCATGCCCGTATTTTGCAACAGTAAGTGAACATAAAGTTGTTGGGAGCTTTTCACATCCTCTGGCCCGCATCGGTGTTGTGGATAGGGCAGTCTAATATGCAAGATTTCAGTCCCCCTCAGATCGATGACTTTTCCAATGGACTGTTCGCAAGTTTGCATTGCTTTCTTTACAATCCTTCCGGAATAGAATGCACCGTGAACCCAATGTAACCACTTGTCAGTGAATTCTGGACCTTAAATTGTTTCTTTTTCATGGATGGGTAAGAGGCCACCCAAGGCATGTTGGACAAGAATGATTACGACAGAATGCAGAGAATAAATCTAACTTGCAATCTTGTAAGCAAGGAATTGTTGGAAAGTTTGTCATAAGATCAGTAGCCTTTACCTCAATGTTTCCTCGGTGAGGGCGAACCCCTTCTCAATGCCGCGATATCAGCACCATTAGTGTCTGAGACCCAGTCACCAGAGCAGGAGTAACAACAATGTATGGACGGTGCAGGTACTCCATTGTATGTACATGTCACGAATCCATCGCTTGAAATTGTGTCATGTGTGACACTCAGAACCCGTGCGCGCGTGCTGCCAGCAAAACAGAAGATCTGACAAAGGATTGAAGCACAGAGTGCGTGTGGTGTGTGTTGATGCTGGGGGTCAGGGGGCACAGAAGAGACAGCGAGCGCAGGGCAGGCCCAACATGTACCCCCGAGCACACGAATAGCTAGCAATTACAGCGCCAGAGCTAGTATGGAGCTGAAACAACATGACAAACTCCAGAACCAGGTATTGTCGAAGAAACAGTGCAGCTCTGAGAAGATGTGCAGGCGCAAAAACAAATGCTGCACTCAACAATCGCTGGCGCTGCTGCACGGATAACCAGTACAGCACTAAGGACCAGCATGGCACGTGGAGGAACTACAGAGAACAAGTCTCATGCGAAAATAAGAGCAGGGACAAAATTAAGAGATGCTGATAATATAGTCTGGTCATTACATAGAATAATGCAGTTTGAGTAACAAGTGTAGTGCAGAGAACCAGTACAGCACTGAGAAAACACTTACCCAACATTAAACACGGGGCGGCGGCGGGGCCCCCCTGACTGAGTGAGAAACAAACAAGTATAACACTGACACACTCTCGATAGACGGAAGCAGTGCGCAGCGCTTGTCAGACCCCAGGCCAATGCATGCTGCATGCCATCATCCTGTTTATTATTCCCGGGCCGCAACTGCGGGGCCCGGCCGGCGGCTGGCCCCCCTGACAAGTACACACTCTCGATGTTATTTATTGACGGACGGACCTGCGGACGGAAGCAGTGCGCAGCGCTTGTCCCCAGGCCATGCCATGCCATCATCCTCCTTTTTATTATTCCCGGCGGGGCCCCCCTGACAAGTACACACATTATTTATTATTGACGGACCCGCGGACGAAAGCAGTGCGCAGCGCCAGCGCTTGTCCCCAGCCCAGGCCATGCCATCAATCATTTATTATTGCAACTGCAGGGCCGGCGGCGGGGGCCCCCCTGAGCGCGAGGCCCTGGGCAGCTGCCCATACCGCCCATGGCTAGGACCGGCCCTGATTCCAAGACTAGTGGTCCACAGTCCATCAGACTCATGGGGGCACGATGGTGGCGGGCTTCCTACTGCCCTTTATTATCAGGGTAGTCGGGGCACCCTGGGACCACTGCAAATATCAGAGATCAGAGATCCCTGGCAGTGATGTGGCGGTCTTGAGGCACCAAATATGCTTGGCGGGGCTACAGCAGCTCCGCCAAGCATATTGCGGCCTCAAGAACGCCACATGCGTTTCCTCACAGCCACACTTTTCATTGTAGTGCAACCACCATGAAAAGGGTGGCAGTGAGGAAACAAAGGTGGCCCTACAGGGCCTACCTCTGCGCCATGGGGTTCATGCATGGTCACATATGTTGTGCCCCTCTGTGTGCATGCACCCAAGTACCTGCATGGTATGGACTGCAGCAGTCCATGCCATGCAGGTACTCATTTCGATGTTCCCATTGTGGTGCCTATAGGCACTGCTGTGGGAATGCCAAAAGACCCACCCGCCAGGCAGGGGAAAACTCCTAATTTGGCCAGCCATTTAACCACGGGTTTAGCGGTGCAGGAGCAGGGCGGTCCTGCATCCGCACCACCAAACTCGTAATGAGAGCCTTTATTTTGGTTGCTGCACCATGCAAATTACCTCACTGAGTTCTCTAATAGTCATAGAAGAAATTGGCAGATTACACACAAGTGAGAGATTACCAGAAAAATGTATTCCCAATTCTTCAGAGCAACAGGACCCAACATTCACTCATTGGTTCACTGCACCAAAAAAGAGAAAGTCCACAGGGTGAATGCCAACCAGTGGAGAATTAGGCTGCTGGATTCAGTTTGACGTTTTCGTGACCACCTACAGTGCCACGTGCCATAGGACAAAGGTGGCCACAATCATGCATACAGGGTCTGTGTAATTAAAGGATGGTGGCAGCACTGTGGACACATTTTTAGCATAGTGGTCATCAGACTCAGTAATTTAAAGAAAACACTTAAAAATAGAAAACATGATATACATAAATAGATATTCCTATTTAGCCAGTCTCCATATCCCAGAATTTCCTGGGAAATGGTCCCTTAGTGCAAACTTTGACCATAACTTGCATTCAATCGGACTGCATACAGAGCCTGCACAGCTCAGCCTCCAGCTGAACCTGGCTTGCATTTTGCAAAGATCATGACATTTACACAATCCTTTAAACCACTCCCTTAAGCTCAGAGAATGCTGAACAAAGCCACTGATCATGCCTATTTGGCTCTGGGCACAGCATGGCCTTTGGCTAACTGTGCCTGGAAACATTCTCTTCTTATTTAATTTTACTTCAAGTGCTTGATGTATAGCATAATAACTCTAACAAGCTCTACAGAGAATGCTTGTGCTGCACCATGAGTGTCGGAAACAGCAATTGTAGCACATTTAACAATATGATATTGTTAGTCCTGACCCTCTTGACAGGTTTATCCCCCAAACCTTTTGCCTTTTGCCTCCTATTTTTCTGTCCCTGTTTTCGTTGGTTATATGATTCTGGGCACTTTACCACTGCTGATCAGTGCTAAAGAGCATATGCTTGCTGTTAAAATTGTAACAATGATTGGTTATTCATGATTGGCAGACAATGATTGGTTTTCCATGATTGGCATATTTGATTCACTGATAAGTCCCCAGTAAAGTTCACAGGGTGTTCCAGGGCCTGCAAATCAAATGCTACTAGTCGGATTGCAACACTGGTTGTGCCACCCACATGAGTAGCCCTGTGAATGTATCTCACACCTACCACTGTAATGTCTGCGCAAACAGTTGTGCACTGCCATGTTGTCCTGGCAAGTGCACCTACTTGCCAGGCCCACAGATTCCCTTTTATTACATGTAAGGCACCTCTACGTAATGTCCAAGGCAAACCCCTGGGCATGGTGCAGTGTTTGTGAAAGGTTGGACATATACTAGTGTGTGTGACATGTCCTGATAGTGAAATACTGTGTATTTCGTTTTTCACTGTAGAAAGGCTATCTGTCCCATAGGCTTATCATTGGAGTTTCACTGTAACATTATTACATGTATAACTTGCAATAGTGACAAGAAAGGAAAATGGTGTTTAGGCTCTCTGAACTCAGAATTTATTAACGCACCTTTTGGTAAAGGTGTTTTTTTAATTCTGTGTTAGAAAATGCCACTTTTAGAAAACAGTACAAAAGGCGGTGGTGATGGACGGAGCATCTGAATCAATCAAACACTCACACCCAGTCAAAAGATCTGGGTTTAATCCATCACCGTTCTTTAGCCCACTCTGTCACCCCAGTTCAGACATGGCTATATGCAAATTAGTCTGACCCTGTGCCTCATGGGAACAGTCCAGCCGAACTGCCAAGCCATGTCTTCCCTGGACCGGAAACAAGCTTCCGAGGACCGGTTTCTGGCATTCCAGCCGTCTTCAGCCCGGCTTGCTTGAATCCAGTGGCAAAGTGAGCAAGGGACTCACGTCTGAGCATACCCTGCCACACTTATGGCGGCCAAAAGCGGTAAAAAAGGCGGTGGTGATGGACGGAGCATCTGAACCAATCAAACACTCACACCCAGTCAAAAGATCTAGGTTTAATCCATCACCGTTCTTTAGCCCACTCTGCACCCCAGTTCAGACATGGCTATATGCAAATCAGTCTGACCCTGTGCCTCATGGGAACAGTCCAGCCCGAACTGCCAAGCCATGTCTTCCCTGGACCGGAAACAAGCTTCCGAGGATCGTTTTCTGGCATTCCAGGGGTCTTCAGCCCGGCTTGCTTGAATCCAGTGGCAAAGTGAGCAAGGGACTCACGTCTGAGCATACCCTGCCACACTTATGGCGGCCAAAAGCGGTACAAAAGGCGGTGGTGATGGACGGAGCATCTGAATCAATCAAACACTCACACCCAGTCAAAAGATCTGGGTTTAATCCATCACCGTTCTTTAGCCCAATCTGCCACCCCAGTTCAGACATGGCTATATGCAAATCAGTCTGACCCTGTGCTCATGGGAACCTTCTACTCCCTATCACTACTTGCAGCCACAACATCAATACCCCCAAGATTGTCGCTGTCTCCAAGTCGCAGCACCACATGCACTTAGAAAGCTCCACTGGCAACACAGCACTGTCACAAAAAGCAACAATGACAATACCAAGAAACGCCGTCACTATGTGCCAGCTGATGCAGTACCACTTCCTCATCACCATAAGTAGGAGTGCCACCCTAAACACGGACACTGCAACCAGTTATAACACCCTCACTGCCAGCCCGAGTCATCAAAACAACTGTCACCAGCAACAAAACTATGCTTATTTGCCACCACCAGCGATCCTAATAAATCCCAGAGCACCTGCAGCAGCACAGTCTGAGCAACACCCTCCAGCCTCCCCCATACACCGTGCCACCACTGTCAATATCGCCACTACCTCCAAGACCAATCCAAAAGCACGGGGGTAACGCAAGTGGAGGCCGGGGGTTGGTTCTATGTTCGCTGCCCCGTTCTCAGACAAGCAGAGAACCTCTTACCTCCTGCACTGGCCGCCCAACAGAGAATCAGCAGCAGCGCTCCAGGAGCTGCCATATCCGAGAGCAGGGAATGCTGTATTGGAGGTTCCGCTCCCCCCCCTCTTATTACGCTTCTTTCACCCGCCATATTCCCCCCACCCTCAAAGGTTCAAGAGAAGCACCCTATGCACCCATTGAAGTCACCCTCCCTGTAACTGAGGCACCAGACGTCTAAAATCCTAGGTCTGAGGCTGCGCCATGTGCATCAATACGTCGCATTAGCTGCCACATATTTCCTTCCTCCTTAGTTTCCATTCCGTGCCGCAGCTTTGTTTTACCGCTGTGTGCGCCTGATCCTAACGTGGACGCACGTATACATCCTACATAGGGAATGCGGACCCTACTATTTTAACATCCGCAGATGGTTCCAACACACCAACATACCAGAAAAATCCGTACTGCTCGCTCGGGGAACTCTTCAAGAAGCAGGGACAAAGCTGCGTAATTGCTTTGCAGTGAATCAAGTGCCGGTTGACGGCAGTACAGCCAATGGCAAGGTTAGGCCGCGAAACAAAAATCACGGTTGTAGCACAGGAGACGCCGTCGCTGTGCGGGTGCACGTTGGCAGTCCCTGCGCAAGCTGTGATGAGAAGATATGCCGAGCCGAGGTAGAGGATGTGTGTGTGAAGCGCCGGGGGGCCGGGGGTTCTGCATGTATGTGTGTGTGTGTGTGTGCATGTGTGTGTGTGTGTATGCGCGGCTGCGGGGGAGGGTGGGGGGTTTCTCTATGTGTGTGTGTGTGCATGTGTGCATGCGAGGCGGCGGGAGGGGGTGAGGGGGTTCTCTATGTGTGTGTGTGTGAGTGTGTGTATGCGCGGCGGCTGGGGGGGTCTGTCTGTATGTGTGTGTGTGTGCGTGCGTGTGAGTCTGCTTCCAAGGAGCCATGGGAGACAGGAAGCGCGCGTGACCTGATCGGTTTACGCGCGCGTGCACATCAATAGTCTCCTGTCTCCCTTGACTCCTTGAAAGCAGAAACGATCACAATAGAGTTTGGCAGCGACGATCGCTTCACGATCGGTTCGCAGTGCGAAACCTAACTAGACAATGTGGTGAAGGGAGCTTAACTCTGCTTTCACCCCATGCAAGAGGCATTTGATATTAACAATAGTGGCCAAACAGGTGTCGTTTCCTGTTCTACGCAACGCCTCTCTGAACGTTGTTTCTTGACATTCTTACATCATACTCGAATCGATTTTGATCCATTTGGCTTCAATTTTTCTCACCTTCAAAGCATCGCTCGAAAGACATCTTTTCTCCAGTGTCTATGAATTCTGCATCTTGATGTCCTCTTTTTTTCTTCGTTTCCAAGCATGCTAACGTCAAAAAAGAAAGAATTAATAAATAAAAGAGGTGGAGCATGAGAACAAATTCTAAAAGTTACTATTAAGTAACTATTCCGTTAGTAAAGAACTGCTTGCAAATAAAGAAAATTAGAAAACGTGCCCTTGACAGTAACTCAGGTTTAATTAATGAAGTCTGTGCTTGAAGGGCGGAAGTCTGACTCATAAGCAACCAAAGACGAACACCGCAGATCATCTTTTAAGTCTACAGAGCCTCACTCTCGGGGTTTGTGCTATAACCTCAAGGGTGTTGCTAACATAGTCTATGCAAATTATTCCCTTCATTTTGATGTTAATAAATGCTTGCCGACTCGGATTGTGTCACTTACCTGTTCTCCTGTGAATTATGTTCTGCTGAGGCATTAAACAGCCTTTTTGCCTGGTGTGTTGGCTTAAATATACTCATTGCAATTTAAATGCACCGTGAGCCTTTTCCTGTCCCCATCAGATCACTCATTTTTCTGTAAATGTTATCCGATCTATCCATGCTGACATATGTAGACAAACACCCGTCTGCCGCCATTTTACTAAGACATGCATCTAGCCCAAATGGCTGACATAATTGATAGTACCTATAATGGGCAAGATCTGAAATCCAAAATGTCTGCCACCGCTGACGTTTCCGAAGTGAATTATGAAGGCACAAGAATCAGGCTTATAATAGGACTGCCAAAATATTCTTAAGCAATGGCGCAAAAAAGGACATTGCCATAATAAAATGAAAGATGTTAGCGAGAAATGCGAAAATGAAGAAATGTAGTTATAAAGATTATTTATGTGAACATCAGATATTCAGATACATATATTTAAAAAGAAATTCATCTATTTCTATAGTAGGGGCATTGGCTTTCCAGTAAGGCGGATATTTCTGATGAATTTTTCTTAAGATAAAAGGAGTTTGGTTAAAATAGAACATGCATAATTGTGAGCCCTGTGAACTGCAGCTCCACTTGTTAGCAGTTGATAGTACACGATTCTTATGTGTGAAGTGGTTTATTAAAAACTGTGACCAACACGCAAACCTTGATCATCATTAAAAAAAAACGCTGCACAAAACGAGATGTTACTACATCCTAAGAAGTAAAGTTGAGTGTTCTGAACAAAAATGGAATTAAATAAAATTGTCATCACTAATGTTTGTTATTTACATTGTTTCAACATTTTGAATAAATGCAGCTTCTCCGGAAAATTAGGATAAAAAAATGTGCAGCAACTGGGATCAGGCAACTATTTCGTTTTTTTGTGCTTTCACCGATTTCTATAGGAAATCACAGTTCATGAAAAGACAATCCTGCAGATAATTAAGTTATCATTTTAGGGTCTTATTTAGACTCTGATCCAGTACAAAAATAGCGCAAGCGATTTATGGTTTTTCTGCTAACATCAATTTAAAGAGGAGAGTAAAGTGTGCTCGCACTAGCCACCAGCTTTTAAATCCTACAAGAAAGTCCTGATGGGGAAGATTTCCTATATCAAGGCGCTTTATTCGTCCCAAATTCCCACGTACAACAATGTGTGTTAGAGGGGTTGCATGATGCAGATCTTGCAGGTCATCTCGGAATCCCAAAAACTCAGGCCACTGTGCAACGGCGATGCCAAGCAGTCCATAGCCACATGTGCAGTTTGTGCGTAAAAAAAGTCAGAACATGCGAAACGCGCAGGTAAATTGCAGCCAATACCCACAGCCCCGAGTCCGTTGCACACTATCTCCATGGACTTTATTGTAGAAATGCCCATCAGTAAAGGTCACCCAGTGATTCTGGTAGTTATAGACCACTTGACCAAATTGGGATGTTTCATATCCTTACCAACACTACCTTCAGCAGTGAGACTAGTGGCTACATTTGCAGAACACATAATCAGAGAACATGGGATACCAAGGGCCTCATCTATGGCAAAGGGCAGCGCAGCAAGGCACCTTGCTGTGCTGCCCTATGCCAAAGTGAAAGGGCAGGAATGCATCATTTTTAACCAATATGGTGCATTCCTGTCCCTTTCGCCTGTGCTGATGCCGTTTTGGCAAACTATCGCCAATGTACGCACCATTGCACCATGTTGCAAGGGTGCCTTCATTGTGGGCAGGATTGTTTGTGGGCAGGACTGTTTTTGTGCAGGAAGGGGAACCATCCTGCACAAAAACAATCCTACGAGGCATTTTCTTTTTTCTATGTGTGCTGCAGCATGCAGCACACATGGAAAGAGAAAAATAATTAGAGAAATTAACATATTTCTCGTTGCTACGCCTCGTCTCGGGAGACATTGGATTTATGCTTCTGTGGGTTTGCATCACTTTGTACATCTAGGGTGGCATCAAATTTAATGGGTGTTGCATGAGAAAACCCACTGTAATGCCCATGGAATGCCTACTGGGCGCAGAGTAAGGCAATACATCTTTTTGCGCTACGTCGCTTTACTCATGATTTATGAGGCCACTCAAAGTCATGCAGGCTGGCTTTGTCTGGCTTCATAAATCTTTATGGAAGCCCTGCGCCACGCATGTACGACTTTACATGGTGCAAATGTGATGCAGGGCTCTCATAAATAAGTCCCTAAGTGTCCTGATCACAGGCTGAGGCGTACAGTTTATGGCCCGATTTTGGCAAGAACTGTGTGCAAAATGAAAATGGATGCAAAGTTGTCAACTAGTTACTACTCAGAAACAGTTGGGGCTTCTAAGTGCCTCAATCAAGCATTAGAACAGTATCTGCGTATTCTGGCTGTCCAGTTGAAAGAGGAGTGGGGGTTCACTTATGGTTAGCAGAATTTGCCTATATTAATTCAGACCATTCAGCTTTAGAAAACTCACCGTTCTAAGCCGCTTATGGGAATCATCAGAACATTCTACCATTTGAATGGCCAGGGGATTCCCTTAACCCTTCAGTGCAGGAACATCATCAAATATATATTACACACTGCCATCCAGCAAGCAAAATAACACTTGGAATTAGCGAAAACATAAAACAAGCATTATGAGGAAAGAAAAAGAACACAAGAACTGAGCTATGTAGTTGGGGCTAAAGTATGGCTCTCCACCAAACATTTACCTCTAAAAAGAAATAGAAAACTGAAACCAATGTACATATGACATACAGATGTCCTAATCATTGAAAAGACCTGGTTAAAGTATTCGTGTGAAGGCTCAAGAATGGCAGTTGGCCAGGGTTTGTTATTTTGCCCTATACTCCATTTCCCTTGGAGCTCTGAGGGGAACCCATTTTGTGAGTTGCTACTCAGAGCTTCAGAGGGTGTGGTAGGACTATCTTCACAGCATTACTTATGCTAGGCCGATATCCAGGCTAGCGTCCCAAGTACACTTAAATTGTATTTTTGATTCTGACACCCACCTGCAGACATCTACACATTTTTATGAGAAATTGTGTTATGGATTGACTCGGTGGGAGCCCTTGTCAAGCAACAGCCATAATCCCTGGCCAGATGAAGTACAAAAAGTCACTAAACTAACTTGTGCTTAACCCTGGGTAGATTAGCAATAAAAGCATACAGGCTTAATTTAGAGGTAATGTGTAAAGTATTTGTGCAGCACACAAACAGTAATAAACTTAAAACACAGCACAATCTCAGTAGAACAATAGTTATCAATTTTTCATTTTATTTCAAGAGTTTTTATTGAGGATAGTTTAAGGTAAAAACCTTAAAACCTTAAAATATCAAAGCACCAACTGCGGATATCTAGATAAGCGAGACTGGGTCAAAGTTAAAAAATATGGCTGACACTGGAGGAGCGTGAGTCAGATACAAAAAGTGCATGGGGCACAGTCGGTGCTTACTTTTGAGCTTAAAAGAAATTGAAACAAAAAGTCTCTGGGAAGGTACAAGTTCAGGGGGGCAAATCTACAGGTGGAGTCCAAGGAGGAAGCGTCACGTCAGGGAGCCACTGAACAAAGTTGAAGATTTCTACGTTCTGACTTTTATGGAAGCTGAAAATCTCCCGTGGGGCAAGGCAGAAGGCTGTAGTCTACAACAATTCCAAGTTCCCTTTTGACAAGGAACCACTGAACAGGATTTGCTGCTGTGGAGAAGGATGGAGCAGGAGCCGCTGTGAAGTTAGGCCGGCGGGCTATGTACCTTGCGTAAATAGATGAGCAGGTTGGCTCCAGCCTTCCCTTGGTTATCAGAAGTTTTAAGCCATAAATGGACGTCTTTAGCACCACCACTAAGGGTCCAGGTACAGAAGTGCACCACTTGGGGGATTAGGACTCACTCAGACCAAAAAGGCTCCAATCATCTTAAACCCGCACTTGGACCGGTGCGAGTTTAAGATGATTGTAGCCTTTTCTGCCTCTGAGAATCTGATCAAAATGCCATCCAACTAGCCATTGCAGTCACTCTGGTAATCCTGGGTTCAAGCAATGTTGCAGGGCTCAAGCAGCAGGGCAGGCTTCTGAGGGCTCAAGGCAAGCTCCAGACAGCAAAACAGTCCTTCCAGGTGCAGCAAAGCAGTCTTGTGTAGTACATAGTAGGCCACAGCGCCAGGTATTACTCTAAGAGTCCATCAGCAGGTCCATAAGGTGAACTAAAGTGTGGGTTTAGGGCTCCTATGTTTATGCCTGCTTCTTTGTTTGAACTAGGATACGTTTCTAGAGAATTCCCTTTGTAGTGTTTCTCATCCCCCAGCTCCTGGCTGTGTGCATGATCAATACAGGGGTGACAAGTCCTTTGAGTGAAGGCAGAGTACAGTCTATTCAATTGCAATTGGGGTTGTGGTGAGCTCCACCCCACCCTGCCAGGTGATGGGCCATCCAGACACTCCTAACCCCTCTATTGTGTGGCTGTCTGGGAGAAATAAACAAAGTACAACCATGAACTACAGCTAGTCAAGTCACCCTTGAACAGCCTGCAGGCACCAACTAGTTAGGGCAGGAAGATTGCCAATTTTCTAAATTGTCATTTCCAAAATAGTAACTTGAAATCCAACTTTACTATTAAAGAGAATTTTTAATTACAATTTCTCAAACACCAGCCATTAAATGTTCCCTTGGTCCCAATCAAAAGATAGCCCTTATTAAATGTAGAAAGGCAATTAAATATTATCATGCAATGAAAAGGGAGTTTAAAGCTTGGCAACTGGTAATATTGGCAAGTTAATTCTACAGTTTAAAACTTCATTCAGGCTGCAATGGCAGACCTGTGACACGTCTTAAGGGTCAACTCAAGTGGGTCGCACAATAAGTGCTGCAGGCCCACCAGTAGTATCTAATTTGCAGGACCTGGGTATATGGTATACCTCTTTACAAGGGATTTATATGTGAATTAAATATGCCAATTGGGTGTAAGTCAGCATTACTACATTATAGGAAATAAGCACAAGCACTTTAGCACTGGTCAGCAGTGGTTAAGTGCACAGACACCTAAGGCCAAGAAAAAGGAATTCAGAAAAATAGGAGGGTGAAGGCAAAAGGTTTGGGGGGGACCCTCCAGAGAGGGCCTAGTCCAACAATATTGTTACCTAATCATACAAAGTATAACATGAAGTGAGGTGCATGCAATGAGCATGTGGAGATACTGTTTTCGCTATGTTTGTTATTCACCCTTTCCATCTTTGGGACATGTGGTATTACTTGTACTGGAATAAGTAATTAAATAATCTCATGCAATGACATTGTGTTGGTGGGAAATATACCACTAATTTAAATGAGAAAGAATAATGTGAGGTACAATTATTATTTTGGCTGTCAGCATTTCATTCCAAAATACGGAATACTCATATTATGTGTGGGAAATTGGGTTGATAATTTGGGAGGGGAACCCTCTCAACCTAATAAGCAAAATCTGGTTAGGTTGAAAAACAGAATATCTTCTCAACCCCCCTGTAAATATGGCACATGCAACAGGCAATATCCGGAGAAGTTCAATCAGAACAACAATATCAAAGTCAAGAAAACAACACAATAAAATTCCCAAACTAGGGGCTCGATTAGGATCGCGGTTTTCTCGCATCCTCCGGGCCGGCGGAAGCCACCGCCGGCCCAGAGGATGCGGGAAAACCGCTGCAGAGGCACAAAAGACCCACCGCCAAATTAGGATGGCGGTGGGTCTCAAAATCCGTCCGCAGCTTTTCCGCCACAGTCGCCTTCCGACCGCGGCGGAAAAGTTCTAACATGGCTGGCGGTGTCTATCAGACACCGCCAGCCATATTAGGATAGCGAAAATCATATGCTTTTCCATGGCTTGAAATCATATGCTTTTCCACGGCTTGAAGCTGCACCCGCCGCAATGTTAAAGATTGAGGATGTGACTGCCACCCTGGTCACATCCTAATGTGCACGGAGGGACCGCCGCAGCCCCATGCGGACGGTCCCTCCTACTCTATGGTGGCGGACGGACTCAGGTCCGTCCGCCATCATAATCGGCCCCTAATTTAGAAAAAAGAAATAATAGCAAAAATGTACCACAATCATTAAAATAGGCTAAGGGGAACCAGAAATATGATTTTCCAAAATCCTAGAAATTCTAAGCACTATTGAAAAACAAGAGTTTTAGGTGGGCTTAGGTGGTACAATTTCAGGCTTACAGCGATGGAGCCCACATTGAATACACCAAGGTGGCTCTAATGATCAAAGAAGACATCTTCAGATATACGGTCTGATTAAGAGTTTGATAGACAGGTATTCCATCACAAATGTGACTGATATCCTGTCCACCTTATTACAAGTGCATTAGGATATAATAGACTTGTAATAACAAAGGCACAGGATAATTCAATAGTACAGACAAAAGTATAATTTTTTTAATGTATCTTTCCCCTTAAATTATTGCAAATTTGATTTGAAAACTTAAGTAGGAACAAACATTGACGCATGTTCTAGAATTTCCTCAATTAGCGATAGGAAATAATGATTTTAATTCCATCTAGACATGTTCAGGGAAAAATATAGGAAGGCTTATACAGTGAAATGTCTCTTAGGTTTTACTTTACCATGAGAGCACAATAACCCCAATGTGCAATGTGTCCTATTTTTATAAATGAGCACCCTTCGATGGGACGTACAAGGCACTATTTAGGAGTAGCATGAAAACAGAAAAAAGGGTTTTCATACATGGCAAAGGACTTTTCCCTTCTGTATGTCACTGAAGAGCCTTTAGGCCACATTTAAGCTGCAGCCCAGCCAGAGCACAGTGAGGCTTCTAGGGAAATGAATTTTTGTTTAATATATGGCTAATATATTCCTAGAAATGAGGGTCTCTAATTGGCAATGGTTTGCACCCTGTCTACGTAGTGACCCTTCCTTCTTTCTGAGGTTAAGGGAGTTACATACCCAAGATAACCCCTGCTCACCCCCTTGGTAGCTTGGCACGAGCAGTCAGGCTTATCTCAAAGGCAATGTGTAAAGAATTTGTGCACAAACACATAGTAACACAGTGAAAGCACTACAAATGGACACCACACCAGTTTAGAAAAACAGCCAATCTCTATATAAAACAAACAAGGCAAAATGAAAAGAAATACAAAATACAAAATTCAATATATTACTTTTTTGAATATTTAAGCAATTCTGTCCATATAAAACTAGGAATGCATCACTTTTAGAAGTACCTAGGATATGTCAAAATAACAAATAAAACCAAAAGCAGGGAAGGTGATGCATCCATTCCTTACACACAGGGAAGTTGACGGGTTGGTTAACTGCTCCCAGGGGAGGTGATGTGTTGGTTTCTTAATGGGCAGGTAGGTGATGTGTCAGTATTTCAACCACATAGCAAGCTTGCAATTTAAATGAACAGGTGTAGAGGGTCATCACTTGATTTTTCTCCTTTTTTTGCAGTAAAGCCACCTCCAAGGGCCCAGAATTACAATTGGCACCACTTGGCAGGTGAAGGCTCCCAGTAGAGGAGTCCTGGGGCTGCATGTGAAGTCTTTGATGAGCCGAGACTTCTAACAGAAGACAAACACACATAAGCCCTTGGAGAATCTTTTCAAGTAGGATACAAAGCAAAGTCCAGTCCTTTTTCTCCTCCAAAACAGAAGCAGCAACTGCAGGCCAACCTAGCAAAGCAGCATAGCAAAGGGGCAATACTCCTGACAGCTCTCTGTCTCTTCCTCTTGGCAGAGTTTCCTCCTGATCCAGAAGTGCCTTTCTAAGGAACTTGGCTCCTAAGCCTCAGTGAGCGCTCCTGTTGCGTTTTGCATCTCGCCTGGTTTTAGGTAACTGTGGGAGTCATAGGGTAAAGATAAACAAGAACGAAGAAGATTCTCTGTGAGAGACGTTACGTTATCTGGAGGGAACATTTTAAGTGTCAACATATACAAATTTGTCTTCTTATTCTCTATTCTCTCTTCTCCCCTCGCAATTGGTCTCTTCACAGCTATTTGTGTGGACTGCGATGATTATGTTACACTGTTCTTGTTTTTAATAAGGAAGGGGCTAACGTCTATTAAAACTGGTTTTTGTTAAGTTCCCTATCCTTTTTTAACCACCACATTTAATTTTTGCACTGCACATTCCCATCGTATCAACACCATGTGGTAGTACCTAGTGATTGTGGGTCGCTACCCCGAACTGACCATCAGGGTATGCTAGCGGTCTCAATGATCAAGAGACACAATACCCGATGAGGATTACCAAATGAGAATATTGATTCATACAAGACTTTTGATGGGAATCCTCAACCAGGGGTGACTTACGTTTACTGGTGCCTCACATTTTGGTGATATGGTCTGATAGCTTTACTTTGCTTGTCACACGTACATTTGACATGGTGACAAGACCATAGAATTACAATTTGTTTTTCTAAAATAGACCCCTAAGTTTGTTGTTTATTAAGCTATTTGGATTTAACAACATAGGAAGTGCTGTGGACAATTATTTGAGTGTTTGTGAAGTGCTGGTAGGGTGCAATTGTTGTGCCTACATTAATAAACACACTTAAACCATAAGCCATTCAGTGCACGGCCTCTCCTTTTATCTCAGAACAGATTTTGCCATATTCTATCACATTCACAGCGCTCAGTCAATCTTCATCTTTTGGCCATACTAAAATCCCCCAATTTCTTCAAATTTCTGATCCTTAAAACTAAACGGCCTCCTATTTAAGAATATTTATGCATACCAAAGCTGGCCCCTTTCACATTCAGTGGAAATACATTCTCATGCTCCCAAATTGCATTACGGACATGCTCAGAATTTGTTACCCGGGTAAACCATGAACCCAGAAAACCTTGAAACAGCGATATTCAGTATTAAAAAGGATCAATGAAAATCAATGGTGTGATAAACACAATGGCCCAGAGGTTAAAGCATGATGTGCAAAATCAAACTAAAATGTATTTCTCACAGCACATCTAACTTCATATTCCCATAATCCACTCTACCTGTTGACTCACCTGGCCAATTTCTATGGGTTCATCTAGCTCATGGAATAGAAAAATTCCAGATCTTTAGTCATGTAAGTCCTGCTTTTGACAAAAAAAACAAGGACACATTTAAAATAATGCACTCAATGTTTCTCACTGTTAGAACTGAGATTTCTGGTTTGCTAAGGCTTGCGCCAAAGCCAGGCAGAAACCACCATTCTAGTCAGGGCAAGGGAGTTACATGCCAAAGATAATCCCTGCTCACCACCTTGGTAGCTTGGCATGAGCAGTCAGGCTTATCCCGGGGGCAATGTGTAAAGCATTTGCGCACGCACACAGCAACAACATCCCAGGCACACTACAAAAGGAACCCCACACAAGGTTACATAAAATAACTTTTGTATTCTCAAAACACATCAGATAGTAATCACACAATATACACTGCCAACTGGCACGGGCAATATTCACAAGGGATTATTTACAGAGGATAGGGCCACGTGGGCCACCATCAGGATCAACACTTAGCAGAAATTGGTACAAGTAAAAATAGATCATAACCCTACAACCAGTAGCCACTGGTAATCGCTAATCCACCTCAAACTGTAACATAAACTACATTATGTACAATCACATCAGGCTCAAATTACATCCTGCGCCAACCTCACCAGCATAAACAAATTAGGCAATCTCTCAATAGTCTAAACACATTAGACCCTACCTCCTAAGTATAACTCAAATTAGGGCGTAAATCACAGTGAAGTATAATCTCACTAACACAAACCTAAATAGGTAAAACAACCTCATAAGCCTAAACCATATCTAGAGGTATCAACCACAAAGTGCGTAAAACATACTAAACGCATTACATTTCCTAGCACCACATTTAGAGCACATCAATCACATTAGGGCCTTGCGCCCTATCCACATACCAGCCCTCCCCCTGGCACATACCAAACTCGACCCTGCACTCCCCACACATCAGGAACTACCATGGACACACTTATCCCCATGCATTCCTATGGGAGGGCAGGCCATTCTCACCACACATATACAGAGAGCGCATGCATTTTACACTGGGCCACAGTGAAAAAGTGCACAGAGGCCTAAAATCACCAACATCAGGTTACAGAAACAGGCTAGGCAAATGCAAAAAGTTTCGGGGTGAACCTGTCAAAAGGGCCAAGTCCAACATTCACCTATGGGTTACTCGCACTGTAGACACCCTAGCAATACCATATACATTTTTATTGACCATACAGTTCCTTTCTGTGATCAGGCTGCAGCATTGTACAGGGTGGTATACAATGTACAGAACCAGTCCCTGCTCATGATTTGATGGCTTTCATGTTGGTCTCAGTTGCTATGCTTTTATTTCTTGCTTTCTTTCCTTTCTGAGTTTTTTTCTGCCCAGAGGAGCATTTTGGTTTTGCCTTCGTTTATTCGTAATTTTTCCTGCCCTGAACACAACATTGTACACAGAGCATCATGTAAACACTATTTACAGAGCAGTTTGGTGCCTTCCATTGCCAAATGGCGGTCACTAGAAAAACTGCAAAAGAAACGTGGAAGATACAATATTGATCTTGTCAGTCATTGAAGACTACTTGAAACAAGCATTGGCAATACCAATAGGCCTTGCTTGTATGTAAAGATAGGCAAGCTCCATTGGGATTACCAATGCTTATTAAAAAGGTAACATTCAAAGGAATTCCTGAAGCTCTGGCTTTTATTGGCCTGTGAATCCTTTATAGATTTTGTTGCGTTGTATGATTACACTAATAAAAGGATGCAGTGCTTCCCAATAGAAAAACCACCTGTGTAGGGTAGGAGAGAAAACAACAAACAACACAAACAGCTACAAGCAACGGCAAGATTTACTGAATCCTTACATCACCACCCAGTGTATCTGAGTTTGTACTTTTTGTCAACAGATCCTCCGGGAAAAGCGGTTTGTCATTGCTTCTTAGTCCTGCACATGTGTCGGCCACGATCTTAACATTTGCCAAATTCTTTACTCCAGACTACAGTGGAAGATCGGTGCCAGGTACACAGTTATTGTCCTCAGTAAACATTTTTCATGTTTTCTTACACAGTGATAAACCAGCTATCAGCTGCACCAACGTACACTTTCAGGTGCAGAAATATTACTACATTATCCCTTGAGTTTGTCCTCCACTGCAAGCTGCTAACAGAACTTGTGAAACTTTTAGAAACATATCAAGTCAGATCAGAAACCACCAAACAAGGGTTGTCCAGTGAGCTTTAATGTATATAGAAGAGCATAGATTTGTCTCTGACAGCCTTCACACAGCTGCCAACGAGTGAAGACATCTTGATACAAGCGTGACAGTGTCACCTTTAGGTCAGCATGCACACATTTGTTTTGACCAGAAGAAACTGCCTATGTTTCACCTGAATGTCATAGAAAATAATCATGGATTAATTTGGTATGGACTGAAATTGGACATCTGTCAAGAACCGACAGAAGTCACATCACCCTCCTGTTGGTTCCCCCAACTAAATAAGAGGTCAAGGAATGTAGTTGTTCAAGTGGTGAGAGTGGCTTCGTGCCACTAATGGCAGAGAACACCTGCATCTTCCATTCTACTGGGACTGCCATGTCAACCATGCTGGTCCCGGGCACAAAAAGCCCTCAGATGTTGCTCTAAGAGAACATCTCAGCTTGTCGGGATGATTATGTTTTTTTTCCAAGGAACAGTTCCCAATATGTTGCTCTGTCTTCGGAGAAAACACAAGAGATGGCAGTTCGGATGTAGCATTGTGTTATTTTTTACCCCAAAGGTTGTCTTTCTACTTAAAAAGATGGACAGCAAACTTTAAATTCAACGAGCAAGATACAGCTGGGTGTTTGAGGTTCTGCCTGCATTGCACTAGCCGCACAGCTGTATGCCAAACTTTGTATGAGGGCATCGGTGGAAAAGATTCTGAGGCTTCATGTGCACTGAGGAGGTTTCCCCAATGGGGACGGTGTTTAGCTAGGTGGTCTAAATATGCAAAATCAGCAATGCACGGTTCGGAAACTTGTGGTTGAAAAAGCATATCCGAATTCAGTGCATCGGAATGTAGTTGGGCTAGTAAGCAAAAATGAATAACGTAAGAAGATGGTTTAACAAGCTCTTGGACCAATCTGGAGCAGTTTATTGTGCAATTATGTATCATAAAGAATCCTGTCAGCGTGCATTTCGCTTATATATGGATTTGAAGTTTCTGAAAAATCACATTGAGCCAACAGCATTATTGACTGAGACGGATGTCTGAGGCCGTAGTTGGTAGCTGCTTCAGAAAAAGCACAATGAAGGTGTAGTTTTATCAACTTTTATTGTACAAGATCTTTCTTAGCACCTTGCCTTAATGCAACAAATGAACATGGCTTTTAAAATCTACATTAAAGAGATAGATTAAATTTAGAGCACAAAGAAAACCATGGGGCATATTATCAAGGCCAGGCGATAAATTTATCGCCGCTTTAGCGTCCGTTTTCGGGCATAAAGCGGCGACAACTTTATTGCCTAATCAGCAAGGATACGCTAGCCTGTGTTTTGTTGACTTAGCCCCCGTTTCCAGCATTCCTAACTTTGCATCGCTAATGAGATGCAAAGTAGGCGTGGCTGGGAAACCAACCAGGGAAAAATTCGTGAAGGCAGCTTCGCGATATCATCAAGGAAGGGTAGCGATATTTGAGATCGCGTTAAGTATGCCTTAACGCAGGAATTTAACGTCTGTTAAATTCCTGACTAAGGCATACTGAACATGGGGGGTGGATGGTGTGGCTAAGACCACAGGCCTCTATCATCAAGGGTATCACCGTTTTCCATAGAACATCGCTGGAAAACCAGCGATGTTCCATGGAAAGCATAGCTATTGCTAGGATAATTTTCGCCATTGCGCTAAGCGTTGTTAATACAGCGCTAGCATGGTGATAGTTATCTGCGATAGCCGGCGTTAAATATTTTAATGCTAAGAGCCGTTAATAATATGCCCCCAAATCTTTTGGAATTCAAGAACTTTTCTTTCATGTTTTGAAGAGCAATATTGCTGAATGTAAACATAAACAGTGTGCTATGACCGTGAATGCACCCAGAATTCTGCACACCCAGTGCTCCTTTTGTTCATCAGTCTTTCAGATGTAGCTGTCACTGCTCCTTTTAGTGAGCCCTGATCTGTGACCATTTTTTCTTTCACTGACTTCTAACTTTACAAAGCTTCATGCCTGTTGCAGTGTATATTGTAGAGCAAGTGATTTCAACTACTCGTTGCAGGAGCCCACAGCGTAGGGGTACACAGACTGGTTGTTATTGAGTGTACCTAGACACGCCTTAATTTTATTCTGTTGTTTCCTGTTGTCATCAAGTGCACAGAGGTTTAAAAATAAAAGCAACAAAGTTATCCACAAGAAAAGAAAAGTGCAAACCAGAGTTTGGTGGGCAGGGTACTCCATTGCGAATACAGCAGAGGACCTTGTCCACTAAACCCGCGGTAGGCCCTCCTCATTTAGGGGCTTATTTACAAGCCCCTTGCGCCACCCGTACATCACTTTTCCCATGTTAAAAATGATGCAAAAGTGGCACAAAGGGCTTGTAAATAAGCCCCTTAGAGTTGGACGGATCACAAGCTTTCTGTCTATTGAGCCCGGGATGACTCCAACTATAGAAATTTTCCTCCAACGTCCAAATGGATTAGGGGCTATCAGAGGAAGAGCATTAGACAACCCACCTAATTAAGGGAGGATGGTGGTACAGTGTACCACCCTTTTTCTCTCTTTTTAAGCAGGCAATGAGGGACAGATTTTTTTTTTTACATTACCAGCGTCTGGAGACCATTAGGTATTTATTTTTCAGAAACAAACTCCCCTTCGCGAATTGGTTCCTGAAAAAATAAAAAAGTTAATATTTTGGTGAACCGAAGTTAAAACTGATGACAAACATCCTACAAAGTGTTTTACCTCAAAGGTAACCGATATGACTATGTCAGAATCCAAAGTAGCAAGAAGTGTTTTTGTTCGAGGCAGCAGTTGTTGCTTTTCAGCTCATCTAAGGGAACTAATAAACTGTTGATAACAAGGGGAATGACGAAAGAAACCGTTTGAATGTCACCTTAGTGCCTGAGACCAAATCTCAAACTTGCTCACTTTCTGCACATTTTTGCCCACATGCATCAAGCATTTTTGGAATCGCAAACGGTGCGATTCCTTAAAATCGGCCGTTTGCGATTCCAAAAATGCTTTTTGGGATGCATCATTGTTTTTTGTCTAAAATCGCTAATTTTGCGATTTTGGAAAATGCGATTGCATTTAAGGAATCGCAATTTTGCGATTCCTTAAATGCAATGCATCATTTGTTTAAAAAATTGCGATCTTGAAGATTGCAAGTGCAAATTACCACGAGGGGGAACCTCGCGGTAATTTGCGAAAAATGTTTAAAATGCTCAAATTAGCATTTTAAACACTTTCATGTTACAGACACACATGTCCTTAGGACATGTGTGTGTGAAACATCCATTTAAAAAAACATTTCAGGGGTGCAAGGGGGGGTCCTTTGGACCCCCCCTGCACCCATGAAATGCATCAACATTTTGCGAATTCCAATTTGCGAATTCGCAATTCCCATTGATTCCTATGGGCCTTTTGGCCCATAGGAATCAATGGGAATTGCGAAATCGCACATTTGAATTCGCATAATATTTGCGATTCGGTAAAAATTGCGATTTTTACCGAATCGCAAATATTATCCACTTTCAATGATGCATCCCGTTTTGCGATTCCATATTTGCGATTCGCTAAAAATCGCAAATTTGGAATCGCAAAACGGGAGTTTGATGCATGTGGGGGATGGTCCCTTCGGAGTTGGACTTCCATGGTTAGTCCATATGTTTGTTTTTCTTCACAGTACAAAAATCGCCAGAACAAAATGAGTGCATTTTGTGCATTTCTTAACAATTAATTTCTGGGGTTTTGAACTTGTAAGTGCTGAACTAGTGTTGCCTAGCACAAATAACCAGAATAAAACTCAGTATGTGGATTAGGAATAGTTTAACAGCCTTCAGAATTAAGAGGCTGTGTATCCAGAGAGATAGCAGTGTCTGTTTGTGTATATTCTTGTCTCTTTCATGGATAGACCCTTTAATGTTGTGAAGTGATACCGCAGGTAAGCTAATGTTTTGACGACCACTTCAGCTGACAAGACTCCATTGTTATTGTCTTGTCAGTGAGGTCTACGTAATATTTGCAAGGAATCTTGCTTGGAACAAAGATAACAGATTTTAAATGAATTTTAAGGGCAGGCTTTTCTGTTTGGCAGATGGATTAGCTATAATCTCATGACAAATTACTTTAATCCCACCATGGGAATGGCACTCTATCCAACAAATTTAGAGATGTCTGCAGGTTGTCATGGCGGTTCCTGTAAATGCATTGAAAGGTTGATGGACGGCTCCATCAACATGACAGATCCCTACGTCAAACTTTCAACTTGTTTTTTTCAAAAACAAAATTACAAATCGAAATTTAGCTTTTGAAAATTAAAAAAAACAATGACCCCACTCTAAATAGAGTGGGTGGACGAATGATAAAACCTCTGATGGTCATTAATCTGTTGGGCCACGTGTATGTCAGCAGGGGAGGCTGAGTTGTCTTTGTAGTTAATATACTAAAGATTCATCCGACACAAAATGAGGCAGGAGAACCTTCAGTTTGGTCAAGAGGGTACTGCGTCACTGTTGCTGTGGAGTACCCTCTCCTCCAAATTCCAAACTGGGCCCCACATTTGTTGTCCAGTTTGACAAAACTTGGGTAAGCTATTGACCAAAGCCACAAAGTGGATTAAGTAGGGGCAACTAAAATGGGTCAGACTATAATCTAGGTTATGGGAGACATTACTGAAAAATTCTAAAAAGTTCCTGCCAAATTTCTGTGTCTATTTTCCTGATGTTTATAGATGTGATGGCACTGTAATACTGCCAGTTATTCTGGTGCAAACATCCCATAGTGGAAACTTTCCACTATAATATATAACTTTGGTTGGAGGACATCTCTTATAGCTTTTGGAATTTTGATGCTCATGAATGCACTCACTAAAAGAAAGAAAGCAGAAGTACTTTCTGTACTCTCAAAAATACGTACTACAGAGATCATGGTTTGCTTTGAGATAGTACACAAGCATTTCTGTAAGGCTTTACCACTATTGCTTCTGGATTCATCAGCTATGTATGACAGTGTCCACATGTTACTACAAAGACTCCGTTATCGTGGAGGACTTGAAAATCTCTATGATGAATTGCTTCTTATCTTTCAGACAGACGAAGTGTAGTTTACCTACCACCTTTCACATCCACATTATGGCGTTCCACAGGAGTCCATCATGTCAATCAATCACTCAACTCAGATGTATAAAGTGCAGCTATTCAACTGTAAGGATATCTAGATGCTATTTCATATACCCTCTTTACTCACCATCTACCTAACCCCCTTGACCTGATTACATCATTCACCCTCACCTGCTACAACTATGCAGATAACACCCAAGTGATTTTAAAAATGGATCTCCCAGAAGACATCTACAATTCCAAACTCGATGACTACCTTTGTGCCATAAACACGTGGATGATGGTTAGCCAGTAAAAGCTCAATTGCGCAAGGACAGAAATAATAAACTGCAGACAATGGCAAAAATACCAGCCTACCATCATCTGGCCTAAGGAACTTGAGGACCCTCCAACCACATCAAGAGAAGTGAGAAACCTAGTAGTAACCATGGAATCAGACCTATCAACACAATGAAAACACTGTTTCATTTTCCCATATCTTTGATACCAACAGAAACTGCAAGCCATCCTCACCTCGTAATCCCCAAGATTGACTATGCCAGTGGCCTATATCTGGCATACCTGGATTAATCATATGCAAAACACAACTCATCCAGAATGCTGCCCCAAGACTTCTCCTCTGGCTTCACCTAGGAGAACACATGACTCCAGTCTCGCAATCACTCCACTGGCTACCTATAGCTGGAAGTGCAGTGTCCAAGGCACTCTGCATTGTCCACAGAGACCCTCAAAGAAAAGGACTGCTATACCTACGAGTTAAATTCAAGCAATACAAACCAAACAGAACCCTGCGCTCCAGGGTTACATCACTTATCATACTACCATACTATAGAAACACATATGTGGCATTTCTTTCCCAGCACAGGCCACCATTCTATAGAATTCACTACCAGCCAGCATTCGAAGCATCCAGGAGCATATACACTCTAGAAAACAGTTGAAAATATTTTCCAAGATAGCTACACCACCCCACATCCCAGGGACAGAACCCAGAAAGCCCTTCAAGCTTTACCTTCAGATTACAGTTCCAAAGATTGGAAACAACACAACCAAAAAAACTACATTTGATAGCCAGGTGAATGATGAAAGACTGTTTTATATAGTTACTAGCTTACCCGTCGCGCGTTGCTGCGATCTCAGAAGAAAGGAAATTTAAGGAAACTTGTTATGATAACATTTAAATTACATTGTGTCATTTTTATTGCAACTTATTCATTTTAATATGGAAAACATTTTAAGTGTTGTTTTAATTCTGTTTATTTATTCGAGTGCTTGTGGATACACAGTATTTTTTGTTTTTCCGTCTGGTGCGTACACGAATAAATCAGAAGGTTTTCTGATGCGTAAGCTGGCCACATACAGTTGTCCATGTGAGAAGCACGGATTCTCCAAATCTAGTCCACACACTTGCAGCGATTTCCTTGTGCTTTGTTGATGGCCATTGCAAAAGCGAGTCGCACCGGAAACTGTAAACGGTCAGTATTGTAAAGATTATGAGGGCCCTGGGGGGCCGAGGGGCCGATATTTGACAAATTGTTCTTTTTAGATTTAGCCAGAAACCTTCGCGGGAGTGTGCTCAACAACTTTTAACACATTATTTATTTATTTTATTGGGGTTTTTTTTGTTTTGTTTTTGCCAGAAACCTTCGCAGGAGTGTACTCAACAACTTCCTAAAGTTTCATGCCGATCGGATGAATGGTGTAGTAATGCATAAAGGACAAACAGACATACTTTCGTATTTATATATATAGATTAAATTCCATATATAACATTTCTGTGCCACGCTAATTATTCTCACCAGAACACTCCGCTGTTGGCATCCAACTATAACTTACAACTGTTACCCTGCACCCAACTGCAACTTACAACAGGTACATTCAGATAAGACATATTTTATTTTTCAACTGTATTTACCCTGTGAGTAATGGTGATGTATATGTGCACTGGTGTTCTCAGCACCTACAGTGATATTGCCATGGAAGCGTCCTATTTCTTAAAGTTTCCACAATAATTCTAAAAATCCTGCATGAAAACTAATTTTGACTTAAAACTTCCAATTTTGCTCTCGCTTTTTCTTTCAAATTTCTCTCTCCTTCTTTTCCATCCTCTGGATGCCTCCTCTCTGAGCACAGTCTACTCTTTAGCAAAATAACACTTGGAATTAGCGAAAACATAAAACAAGCATTATGCAGAAGGAAAATGAACACAAGAACTGAGCTATGTAGTTGGGGCTAAAGTATGGCTCTCCACCAAACATTTACCTCTAAAAGGAAATAGAAAACTGAAACCAATGTACATATGACATACAGATACACTGAGTCCTAATCATGGAAAAGACCAGGGTAAAGTATTCATGTGAAGGCTCAAGAATGGCAGTTGGCCAGGGTTTGTTATTTTGCCCTATCCTCCATTTCCCTTGGAGCTCTGAGGGGAACCCATTTTGTGAGTTGCTACTCAGAGCTTCAGAAGGAGTGGTAGGACTATCTTCACAACATTACTTATGCTGGGCCGATGTCCAGGCTAGTGTCCCAAGTACACTTAACTTGTATTTCTGGTTCTGACACCCACCTGCAGACATCTACACATTTTTATGAGAAATTGTGTTATGGATTGACTTGGGTGGGAGCCCTTGTCAAGCACAAGCCATAATCCCTGGCCAGATGAAGCACAAAAAGTCACTAAACTAACTTGTGCTTAACCCTCGGTAGATTAGCAATAAAAGCAGACAGGCTTAATTTAGAGGTAATGTGTAAAGTATTTGTGCAGCACACAAACAGTAATAAATTTAAAACACAGCACAATCTCAGTAGAACCATAATTAATCAATTTTTAAAGTTTAAGGTAAAAACCTTAAAACCTTAAAATATCAAAGCACCAACTGCGGATATCTAGATGAGCGAGACTGGGTCAAAGTTAAAAAATATGGCTGACTCTGGAGGAGCATGAGTCAGATACAAAAAGTGCATGGGGCACAGTCAGTGTTTATTTTGGGCTTAAAAGAAATTTAAACAAAAAGTCTCTGGGAAGATACAAGTTCAGGGGGGCAAATCTACAGGTGGAGTCCAAGGAGGAAGTGTCACGTCAGGGAGCCGCTGAACAAAGTTGAAGATTTCTACGTTCTCACTTTTATGGAAGCTGAAAATCTCCTGTGGGACAAGGCAGAAGTCTGTAGTCAACAACAATTCCAAGTTCCCCTTTGACATGCAACCACTGAACTGGATTTGCTGCTGTGGAGAAGAATGGAGCAGGAGCCGCTGTGAAGTTAGGGCGGCTGGCTATGTACCTTGGGTAAATAGATGAGCAGGTTGGCTCCAGCCTTCCCTTGGTTATCAGAGTAGTTTTAAGCCAAAAAATGGACGTCTTTAGCACCACCACTAAGGGTCCAGGTACAGAAGTGCACCACTCGTGGGATTACAGAAGTGCACCACTTGGGCGCTACTGTGAGCTCCTTATTTCTAATGCTGGTGCTCTGATTTGTTTTTAAACTTGCCCTTCGTATTATTTTTCCTTTTCTGTGTGCTTGAGGGAATTTGAGGGGGAGCGCTCGGAAGGGAATTTGGGGGGGAAGTGCCTGAATTTGGATTTTATTTTTTCGGCGACCTTGTGAGGGATATTATTAATATTGCATTTCTGCTTTTACCTGCGCAGCTGTGTTCCTGCTCGGGGCTTGTCTCCCTTTTGCCTCGCTCCACTTCGGACACCAATTCCGGCCGGGTAGCGGCCATCTTGGACCTGACTCGCGCTATTCGCTATTCGCCAGTCGTCCAGTTGTTGCTTCATTCTCCCGGCTCTGGCCACCCCTATTTCAATGTGCCTTGGCCGCTCGCGCAGCGGGCGGGCGCGCCTAAGGCAAGTCCGTCTGCGCCCGTCAGCGCTAAGGCAGGGCTCAGGGCGAGCTATGCTGCCGGTTTTAGTTCCTTTCACCATATTGGATTGCGTATCCAGTACTTTAGCTCGGCACGTAGGTCCCTGCGAAGCCCACGCTGTGCCACCTTTCCCATGTCTACCGCTGACCCGGTGAGTCCTCTGGCTTGTCCAGATTGTAGCTTTCTGCCTACCATGCAGCTTCGGTCGGAGGCTCGGTATAATAATTCTCGCCTTCCGGACAGTTTTAAAGCCTGCCTCATTATTCAGATCTCTTAAACTGAACCATACTGACATTTCAGATTTGATCTTGGACTCTGACCTCGATCTCTTATTTGTTACAGAGACCTGGTTAGATGCTTTCTCCAACCCAATATTTACGCTGGCCACTCCCCCTGGGTACAAAATACATCGGTTTTTGGGAAGGGGGGTGTTGCCATATTCTATAGAGAATGCTGGGTCCTTCAGGGGGAACCATCCACTAATTGGGTAGGTTGTGAGGCCCTAGATTTCAGCCTGCAACTGTCGCCCCATTTCACCTTGGGTGGCTCTTTACTATACCCCCCTCCGGGTCCTGTGCGAGCCTTTTTGGACGCTTGCGGTGACACCATAGCGGAGAGAGTCCTAAGGTTTTCCAACTTTCTGCTGTTGGGCGACCTCAAGTTACATCTGGACTCGGCAGAGTCGCCGGACGCCGCTGATTTCCGGGATATTCTCCAGTTAGCCATGCTCTCCCAGTGGGTGAGTACTCCTACCCATAAGGGAGGCCACATTCTGGATCCTATTTGTTCCAACTTTCCGGTTCTGGTAAAAAAAACTCTCCCGGGTACATGGTCAGACCACTTCCCAGTATTCTTTTCGTGGACGGCCTTGTAGGAACGCCAACCACCACCCCGCTACCGTGCCCCAAAGGTCAGAAAGGTTGATACTGTGCTTTTGAGTGCTAAGTTGGTGGCTTCGCGCCCGTCCCTTGGGAGCACACAATCAGAGAATGTTACTACGTTTTCGAATTGCATTAGTGATGCTGTCATGGGCCTTTCGGCCTCTGGCCCCCGTAAGTTGGGGAGAGAAACCCCCTCCAAGCCTTGGTGCACCGCAGAGTTGAGGGATCTCAAACACTCTTGTAAGGTCTTGGAGAGAACATGGAGGGCCAGCAGCTATTGTCCTACGGCGAAACAGGCTCTTAGGGACAAACAGAAATTGTACTATTCAGCCATCTCCTTGGCAAAACGCACCCATTTTGCCGCGCGCATTGATAGGGCTAACAATAATGCGAAGGAAATCTTTGCTGTTGTGCAGAGTTTTGTGACGCCTCGAGCACAGGAGATAGAGGCTACGCCCTCAGTCATCTGGGCAAATACTCTGTCCAATCATTTTAGGGAGAAAATCAGGATATTCAAGCCTCCTTTTCAAAAAACCTGATGCCTCCCCGGCCCCAGCGGGGGCTTAGTGTGGCGAAGGACCCAGATCACTCCTTCTCGGCCTTCTCCCCCATAGACCTCTTGGCCTCTCGCAAAATCCTTGGGGGTGTTGAAATCTGGTTCCCCCAATGATCCTTGCGCGGCTTGGCTGCTGGCTGATCTAGCTGACACGGTTAATTCGGAAGTCAATATTCTGATCAACCAGTCACTTCGCGAGGCATACGTTCCACTCGCTTGGAAGCAGGCCCTCCTACTTCCATTACTTAAGAAACCCACCCTTGACCCTCTCGCTTCCCGGTAATTATAGACCCATCTCTCTTTTGCCTAGTTTGGCTAAGGTTTGCAAAAAGGTGGTCACTTTGCAGTTAACCAACTATGTGACGAAGTAGGGCGCGCTACATCCTGTGCAATCAGGGTCCGGGCCGCCCGTAGCACACAGTTGGCACTGCTGGAGGTGGCTGAGGCAATTAGGGACTGTTTGGATGCCGGCGGGAGAGCAGCTCTGGTGATGCTGGATCTCTCGGAGGCATTCGACACGGTTCCCCACTTTCTCCTCCTTGACCGACTTACTGACATCGGCATTGCAGGTACGGCGTGGAGCTGGCTGCAATCCTTTTTGGAGGATAGGTCACAACAAGTCTGGCTCCCCCCGTTTGCCTCATCCCCCTCCCCTCTCTCCACTGGTGTCCCGCAGGGCTCTTCCCTTAGCCCCCTTTTGTTTAACATCTTTGTGACTTCCCTGGTTTACCTGGCGGAGTCATTGGGGGCTAGGGTGATGGCCTACGGGGACGACACGCAGTTATTGTTTACCTGGAGAAGGGATGAGGACTCGGTCAACACGGCTCAGCGCTGTCTTTCCGCGGTGTTTCGCTGGTTGGCCAATGCACAACTCAAGTGCAATGAGGAGAAGTCCATTTGATAGCCAGGTGAATGATGAAAGACTGTTTTATATAGTTACTAGCTTACCCGTCGCGCGTTGCTGCGATCTCAGAAGAAAGGAAATTTAAGGAAACTTGTTATGATAACATTTAAATTACATTGTGTCATTTTTATTGAAACTTATTCATTTTAATATGGAAAACATTTTAAGTGTTGTTTTAATTCTGTTTATTTATTCGAGTGCTTGTGGATACACAGTATTTTTTGTTTTTCCGTCTGGTGCGTACACGAATAAATCAGAAGGTTTTCTGATGCGTAAGCTGGCCACATACAGTTGTCCATGTGAGAAGCACGGATTCTCCAAATCTAGTCCACACACTTGCAGCGATTTCCTTGTGCTTTGTTGATGGCCATTGCAAAAGCGAGTCGCACCGGAAACTGTAAACGGTCAGTATTGGAAAGATTATGAGGGCCCTGGGGGGCCGAGGGGCCGATATTTGACAAATTGTTCTTTTTAGATTTAGCCAGAAACCTTCGCGGGAGTGTGCTCAACAACTTTTAACAAATTATTTATTTATTTTATTTGGGTTTTTTTGTTTTGTTTTTGCCAGAAACCTTCGCAGGAGTGTACTCAACAACTTCCCAAAGTTTCATGCCGATCGGATGAATGGTGTAGTAATGCATAAAGGACAAACAGACATACTTTCGTATTTATATATATAGATTAAATTCCATATATAACATTTCTGTGCCACGCTAATTATTCTCACCAGAACACTCCGCTGTTGGCATCCAACTATAACTTACAACTGTTACCCTGCACCCAACTGCAACTTACAACAGGTACATTCAGATAAGACATATTTTATTTTTCAACTGTATTTACCCTGTGAGTAATGGTGATGTATATGTGCACTGGTGTTCTCAGCACCTACAGTGATATTGCCATGGAAGCGTCCTATTTCTTAAAGTTTCCACAATAATTCTAAAAATCCTGCATGAAAACTAATTTTGACTTAAAGCTTCCAATTTTGCTCTTGCTTTTTCTTTCAAATTTCTCTCTCCTTCTTTTCCATCCTCTGGATGCCTCCTCTCTGAGCACAGTCTACTCTAACTCACATCTATATTTTGCCTTAATCATTGTTATTGTATTGGTGCAATTTGCCCAAACTTCATTAGAAATATCACACCCTCTGCTTAAACCTCATACCCCATATTATAGCAATACCTAACCTCCTACAGCTCATCTAATAAAACTGCCAACCAATGCGAGAATTCATAAATTCACGAACCCCCCTTAGAATCTCAAATAACTCTGATTAATTGAACCTTCCACATAAAAGCTGGAGAAAATGTGTGCCACGGTTTCTGTAAGAGCACAAGACTTATCCCAAAAAGCAAAAATATTGCAAGAATGGATTACCCTTCGGTTCTGGAGCAGTGTGCTGCATGGATTAAAGCGCTACTTAAGCTTGCATGAGGTAGCAAGTGATATAGAAATACAAATACAATATATAACCGACAATAATTGTAATACAACACCACCTAGCAGTTGGACAGTTGATTGTAGTTCATATGGGCTGCCTAATAGTTTCCCTTTAAATGTAAATGTAAATGTATAGGCATTTATATAGCGCACTACTTACCCGTAGGGTCCCAAGGCGCTTCGACCGCTGCAAAACCCTTCCTGGCTTCCCTGAGAGATGGTCCCTTAATGGGTATCTCCAGGGTGAGACCAGGCATCCCCGGCGGTCTGGTGGGGCCGTTAGTGAAGATGAGGCAAGCTAATGCCCAGAGTTGCAGAGTGTGATCGCTGATCAGAGTGGGCACCGAGGCGAGAGAAATATCGAGTCCGCTGACGCTGGTCCAGAAACCTGCCGCGCCGGGAATCGAACCCTGGTCCCGGGCCGTCCTCTGCTCTCGGGTCTGCCGCCTCTTTAACTGCTTGACACTCTTACATTCAGATAAGACAAGACTTCTAAGGGCAGTGTACATTACCCAGTAATGCACCAGTGCACAGCAAATAAACTACTCCATCATCAACTCAACAGGCATTGAATAGCTGAAGAGATCTGCCCATGCCGCTGGCCAACATTGATTTTTTATTTACTCCATCACTGCAAGTCCCAACTAGCTACATACCATGACAGCTTCTTGCCATCTCACAATGACAATGAGATATGGGATAATATTGACAAAGTTCATCCAAAAAGATTTCTTGACCATTTCTCCATTTAAACTGTACCTGCTCAGGATCATTAACATTAGACAAAACTTCTCAGAATGGACAACCTTGAGCAGTAACCAGCTAAGTAGGCTATGAACATACAAAATGTCATAAAAGGACCTCCAGAGCTGCTCAAAGCTGATAGCTTATTGAAAATGGCACGCCTATCTCTTGCACTTCTTCATCTAAGCACTGTGCGCCATTACACAATAACCAATAACTCCTCACGCAGAACATGGAAACATTTTTCACAGAGAATCAAAACAAAGAAAGACAAGGCACTTCCAACTGCACACCCTATACAGTGTAGTATGCTACCCATGTAGGCAAGTACTTCAGCACCCACATATTGGTGTTAAGCAATATAAAAATATTAGAATGCAATACAATAAACTAAGCTGCAGTATTGAATTCATTTCAATAACCTCTGTAATTGAAATATAGATCATCAGCTCTCCTTAAATTAATGTACCATCCTTAACACCGAATTTGTGAAATATATATTGACGCCCAACATGATGACCTTTATAGAGCATAGTTCGAACAGTAAAATTCGCAAAACAAAATCCAGGAACACACAGAAAGAACAAAGGAGGAGACCATCTCAGCAGTGTAAAGACACCATATCTCAAAGAAAATCTACAGTGCTCATCAGCTTTGGATGTAGTGTGTAACCTAGGAGATCATCTCCCAGTGTTTACAGTCATAACTCACAGTATTCAAACTCTTGTACTGCTCAGCAAATGTTTCTGTTGACAAGTATCCCATTTCACTGCACATCAGCATGCTTGTGGCCCCATGCTCATGGTATTCCTACTCTTCAACTGCTCATTACACGTTTGCCTGCCTGAGTCACACAATCCCGCAAAACATTATCAGGCATGTTGAAAACAATGCATCTCCTCAAAAGTGGACTGAGGCCTCTCTGCTATCTCTTTGTTAGTAGCTATGAATGTGTCACTTTGGATTTCTCTTGGTGGTGAAGCTTAACTAGCACTACTCTGTCAGAAAGTTTACAGCTGCGGACTCCATTTACTACACTGGACTTTAATTTCAAGAGGCTCCCTTGTTCTTTGCCATCTTGCCAAAGCCCTGTCTGCATTCCCCAATAAAACGCCCCACGCAAGAGAAGCCTTAAATAGCCTTCATAAGTCTCTTTCCATAATTATTTTGAAATTAAGAATAATAAAATGTAATCAAGTGCTGAAATTCAACATCAATTTGCAGGTTTCCGTAAACAATTTTGTGGGTCATTTTTCGTAACAATTTATGGAACATGTCAACTTTCCCTCATAATGAGAGTGTATACAATCTCCTGAATCTTTCACCAGGGTATTTCGTCAAGAGCCAAAGTACTCAGAGTGGAATGGCAGAAAGCTCTCTGAACCAGCCAGTTTTTGTGAGAAATTTTTGTTTGGAAGGTGGAATGGGCAAGGAGATGAGAAATGTAAAACACTTGCCCAAGGATTGGTGACTTCCTTTAACACAACTTGTTCCACTAGATCACGGCAGTAATTTCCTAGGCAATCTGAGCCCGCAAAAACGTTTAAGCTCTCAAACAGAAAGAGATTCTCGCCAATCATCTAGATAGGTCCCTAAATTCCCTTTCTCTTTCTCTAAAGGTTTAATCTCTCCACTTTATATGTTGTTTACATTATGTACTGCATCTTGGATGACTGGTAAGGGACTGTTTAGAAAATGACGTTGTGGGAATTAAGATTATAAATAAAAGAAAGACCATTGTCTCACACAGCCATAAATTCAGAGAATGGCAACAAACTAGGTAAAACCTTCTGAGGTACAATAAAATCACATTTAGATAATTGTCCAGGTGTTTTCTTTGTCTATTGCTGGCTAGGAGGGTGGGAGAACGGGTTCTGCAGACCATTTTTCTGGCAGCTCTCGAGCCGTACAATCAGTGGAGAGTTGGAAGTAAGTCTTTATTACCATGCCTAGGTGGATGCAGCTTCCCAGCATCCCACATCACTCCAGTTAGTCTCAGGGAATTTCAGCAGTGCCTTGAGATTACAGAATAATACCACTAAAATGCTGTTATAATCCTGTGCAGTGAATGCCTTGTCACCTAAGGTAAATGGTTATCAATCTGGAACTGTATTTACCAGTGATTAATCCTGAGTTTATTCATGTAGGAATGTCCCTATACAATCAAAGGTTCATTTAATCACCTAACCGGTGGCGATGATCGAGTTTTCTCACAAACGGAGTTTTCGCACCAGCAGGCGCTTCCACCACTCGGCATGCTACTTTATGCAATGAGTGCTAGCGCTCTCTGGTGTGCAAGGTTGTTGTCTGACAGGGCTACTGCTCTTTAAATATCCACGGCAATACTAATCCAATGTACCTTTGAAATAGCAAATGCTAACATAAAAGAAACAAAAATTAGATTTTGAAGAATGGACTTGTGTTAATGCCCTTTTATTGACGAGCACCAGTATCAAATTTTAGTTAGAATAGAAGGTTCCGGACTGCAAGGAAGAATGTCACTTCTATACCCTGCTTAAGGCATTTGCTGTTCAATCTAGACATTTTGAATCGGGGACTCAGGTAAGTGGAAGGCTGACTACAATGGCATAGTGTAAAAATGTTTCTTTTTTTTAAAACAAACATTCGCTTGAGGGAAGAAAATGTAGCGTTCTACAAGATCCCTGAAAGCTACAAAGACCTATGTCTATTGGTAATAGGTATCCATTGAAGTGTTGTCATGTTTCTTCTCAGATAAAAATACACAGTGGAATCTTGAGCCTTTTGAATTTAATAATTGATTATTGGGTGGGGACTATAATCTATTCAAGATAATACTGCAATACTATCACAGTTGTTTATCAATAGAAATAATGCATCAAGTGATGGTCCCAATTAGTGAAAAGAAGTAGTGATTGTGCAACCTTAAATAGGGTGGGGTGACCATAGCTACCTCCTGGCAACACAGTGGTTGATAGGCCACTAAGTCACGTTTTTAAATCAGTGGAGTTACTTAAGGTTGCACCGCTATAAAACCAACATTTCCTCTGAGAGGAAATAACAAGTTTACACTCTAAAAGACACCCTATAGCATTGGGTTCATAAGAGAAACAAAAGGTTTATCATAACCATTCATCTTCAAGGGGCTTTGGCAAGACACAGATGCACTTTCAGCACTGGCTGGCCAGGCAACTGCTGCTACAGTATCATTCTTGGATTGCCACTGTCTGTAGGTGAACAGCCTCTTTGCAACTGCCCCCAGATCTGCAAATGCTTACTTCTCCCTTCACAACCCTAAACCCTACAGCTACATCATTAGTCGCCATAGTATACACCATTATTCACCCCATCTTGTGAGACCTGCACTGGCTCCCGACCAACAAGAGGATCACCTCAAGCTCCTCACCCACGCCCACAAAGCACTCCACAACGCCCGACCGGCATACCTCAACGAACGACTCACCTTCTACGCCCCAAACTGCTAGCTTCGCTCCGCAGACCTTGCCCTCGCAACCATCCCACGCATCCGCCGAACGACCTCCGGCGGCAGATCATTTTCCCACCTCGCCACCAGAACCTGGAACCCCCTCCCCAGGACCTGCTGACCTTCCTCAAGACCTAGCTGTTCGATCAGTAGCTGCTTCACTCCCCCCTCTAGCGCCTTAAGACCCTCATGCTTGAGTAGCGCACTCTATAAATGTTCTGATTGATTGATGATTGATTGATTGATTGATTGATTGTGATATTGAAGAACTGACACTGCAACATGAAACATGAGAGGGAAGTGATGCAGACGTGATGCAGCCTATACAAGCATGATTATAAGATCTAAGAACATGACAGGACAGATGTTCCAACAGAATAGCAGTAATTGTATCATCACATTTAGTATAAAAAGGTCACATACTATTACGAATGGAGTGGCATATCCATTCACCTATCTTTAGTGACATGGGCCTCCTAGCTGCTGATTCATAGCATCACACAATACATAGTTGCAGAACATTTGGGGAGGCTATAACGTGTCTCCCCTCTCAACTCAGAACCTCACCCTGAGCCTAAGTTTGAGACGAGCAGCAGGTACATTGAGCAAAACCTAGATACGGGTCTTAAAATTTAGAACAAAACTAAGTCACATCACTATGAATACCCTCATAGGTGCATGTCCTCTAAGTTCATGCAGCTCGCCAGAGAGAATCATTAAAATGGTGCATGCATCAACTTTTGCTCACTTTGGAATCGTTCAATGAATGTAATGCATTTTCCCTTTCTTTTGACTTCATCATCATCAATTTTAGTCTACTTCCGGAATGTGCCAATGATATTGTTTCTCTTTAACTATGATTAATGTCATTTCGTTTTTGTTGTTGTTGCAGTAATACTAAATTCTCCTGCAGCACCCATTAGGACCTTCCGCAGTGCCCAAGATGTACCCGATGGACTGGTGTGACCACTTTTGCCTGTGTTTAATATATTTGGAATGGCATCAACCTGGCTCTTGGATTGAGCTTTTGTAATCCTGTGCCCAGTACTTTCACCCAGGTGGGTCTGAAATTCCTACATGTGTTGATCCATTTGTGCCCTTTTGCTGTGATGTTGTCTACTGATTTAAGAAGATTGGTCTAGGGACATAATATTTTTTACGTTGTCATCAGTTACTTCATTATGGGTTTTAAGGAAGCTAAATATAGATTTGCCTGACGTAACGTGGGGATTGAGAACGAGTCCCCACTCATCAGTAGCTGTTGAAGGAAGGAGGTTGCACATGCTATTCAAAATATCTTGGTATCGGTCCTGAGTTAAGTTTGCTTCATGTTTAATGTCAGAGACTGCCTTCCTGAAGACAGTTACCCGAGATAAATAACACAGAATGGCCCGCTTATTGACAGGATACACTATCCCTTATGCCTGCTCCTTTGGCATGTTTGGGGTTTGAGGCATTTTTTTCATTAATGTGCAAAGTGCTAATCAAGAAACTTTTTTGTTTTTTGGTCCATCAAGAAGTCCGAAAAAAAGGGCTCATGCACAATATGTTCAGTGGTTTTGTTTTCCTGTGCCCACCCAGTGTATTCTGCCCACCCAGTGTATTCTGGATTTCTTGAGAGAGACACCAATCTTCGTTCTTCCCTGTTCCTCTCCTGTTCTGTAACTGCAGCAGTCAAAACAGGATCTATTCCATGAAATCTGCAGTAATATCACATAAATGCACGTAAATCTGTCAGTATAAGACCTTCAAGGGACACCATTCCTTGGAGTGAGGCAGTGAGGCACACTGCTGAGTACTTCTGTTGAATCTGGATTTAGTTCCATCTATTAAGGATCTCCAACATATACACTGTTCAGCATGATTATGATTATCCGTCATTCATATTCTTTCAGTGCAGCACGGGCACTGCTGTGAACCAATTAGATGGTGAGGTGAGCAGCTCAGAGCTCAGCTGGCCTCACGTTTGCTCACCCCATCTTCCTCTTGTCATCTGTGTGTCCTTTATGGCAGTCAGCTGTTCTAAATGTCAGTCTTTTCTTCTGATATCACAGTATGTCGTGCCTCCTTTGTAATGGCATTGTATTTATCGCTCTTGGAGTATGAGGGAGCAATCAATACTCCTTTCTTATCTTTTCCACGCTGTGCAACCTAACTATTGGCGTTCTTTGCCTGAGCAGTTCAGAATCTGTCTTGCATGTGTTTCTGTGTGTCCTGCTGTCACCGCCTTCGGAGAATCCGATGTGTCAGGAGTCTGCACTCTGAGCTATGGTATCCAGGTGGTTTTCACTGATTATTTTCTGCCGGGTGCACCAGAGGCACTTGTACTGAAAAAAATACTGCACGGATATGTCTGTGGGTGTGTTTGTTTTCCACAAGAAAGCATTGCTGATGCTTGGAGTGTGTGTCTTCCTAAATAACCACCTGCCTTGGTGTGCAGCTGTTGCCCACATTGTTTACTTTACAGTAACCCTGGGTGTAGTTCGCGGAGTCGGACTCCGCGGAGCTACGCGAAGACGCAGTTGCACTCCGCGAACTACGCGTAGCTCCGCAGCCATGCGTAGTTGCTTGCTAGGCCCGTTCGCGCGCCGTTTTTCGTCTTCGGGAGCGCAGTGCGCGTGTTCGGGGCGTTGCCTGCATGCTCGGGATGGCTAGCGCGCTAAGTTACCCAAGAGGTTTGTCCCGCCCGCTTGCGTTCCCTTATTTCCTGTTCCAGGTCACAAGTAACGTGGTCGCGTTGTGCAAGACATGTTCGGGAACTCATCTTCTCGTTCGCACTACAAAAGTGCGTGATCGCGCTACATATCGCGCGAACCTACCCACGCGGTCGCGATGGGCGCAGCCATCTTGGATCACACACTCTGGCTATGGTTTTGGGCCTACTTTTTCATCTTGCTGAAATCTCTTCAATCCTGGTCTTTTTACCCACTTTTTCAAACTTTCTTTAGTTATTACCTATCTCTCTCTGTGCCTAGGTTTATATTTTTCATTTTATTTCTACTTTTACAACTTTTCTATTGTTTTATTTTACTTCCTTCTTTTACCTTGCTTCTTCTTTCCCCTACCTTTTTGTCTTGAACTTTTCTTCTCCCCTCCACCCAGAACCATGGTCAAGGGCGCCAGCAGCAGCGGCGGCTCAAAGGGCAAGGCGCCTGTGCCCCAAAAAACCCGGCTGCCTTGCGGCAGAATGCGCCCCCTAGGGGTGAGGCCCCGCCAACTTTTTGGCGAGGAGGAGGTGGCTGCCCTGGTGTTTTTTATCCAGCGCCACCTCCCCTTGATGTTGGCAGCAGGCGGCAGGCCCGGCTCCGGCTACCACCATATTGAAGAGCGTCTCCGGCGGTGGGTGAAGGTGCGCCGGGCAGTCTTCCGCTGCTCTGGTATCCGGCGTACCCACCATCAGCTGACCCACCGTTGGGCAGACATTTTGGACCGGGAGCAGGACCTGTTGGACCTGCTTGGCGTCGAGGTCGTGGGTCTTGATGAGTGGCTACCCTAAAAAAAAAAAAGTGTGTGTATAATATATATCTCTATAGTAGTATAAGTATTGTATCTTTGTAAATCTTGGCTGAATAAGTAACGCGATGACTGGTGCTCCTAGTTACATTTCTGATGTATTCCGTTATTATATCTACTGTAATTGTATGACACTGGTCTGTGCTGCGCTTCTTCATCTTCACTGACTCTTGCGTGTTCAATTTGGCGCTAGCTTTTGCTGTTTATTGATGTGAGATTTTCTTTATTGTAGAGAACTGAAGTTAGTTAATGCTATTAATAGAGTCTTGTCCTTCCTTTGTCCGTCAGTGAAATAGCCGTTGATGGATAATTGTACGTGTTTGCATATTGTATAATTTTTTTTTCACGGCCTTCTCTTCTGCATGAATCCTCCTCTGGCAATGAATGCTAAAGTTACTTTGTTCTTCTTACCTCAGCCAGGGCCGGCTTTAGGCATGTGCAAGCTGTGCAACTGCACAGGGCCACCAAACGCCAGGGGCCACCACACCAATATATATCCTTAATTTAATAATCCTCAGAGGATGGATACATATTTGCGTGGCAGCCCCTGGCATGGATTTTGTGCCTCCGGCTCTGTTTCACTTCCAAACACCCTGACTCCCCCCTCTTCACTGGCCTCCGTGCTCCGCCCCGGCCTCCTCTTCCGGGCCCCCCTACCTATGCTCCCTGGCCAGGACCACCATGAGCCTAGAGCCGCCCCTGCCTCAGCCCTCCATAGAACTGATGTAGTTTGTTTAGTGAGTGGGTAGGGCAGCAGTAGCATTCAGTCAGTAGCAGAACAAAATATGATGCAATGAACGTACAATTTCGTGTTAGTATGCACAAAGTTAAGCATGTCTCCTCCTCGTGATCTATGCATTTTGCTGGCAAAAAATTAAAAAGAAATGCCTACTTACAGATAATTGATTACCCCATTCTTGAATCGGTGGTGTTGTTCAGGTGTTACTGCCTCTGTGTTACTTAGTAATCTGCAATCAGAATGTTTATGGAACATTTGATTTGTTTTCTCCAAGTATATTTACACTAGTCAGTGAATCATGCAAGGCAGTAGTCATTTGGTAGATCAATGTGTGTTTCTTTTAATGTTGTAGCAGTGGTTTTTGAAATGCTGTCTATGTTTCACAGCACTCAATGTTTTTCACTTTCTTTATTATTTCTTACATGAACCACAGAACCCAGGGGCAAGCAGAAGGCTGGGACCGAGTCGGCGGGTGAACGTGAACCACAGGCACAGAGCTCCTCTACTGAGGATCCTGCTGCTGTCCCCAGTAAGTCCAACAGTGCTTTCTTTTGGAACAATGATATTTCCCTAACTTTCTAACGGAGCTTTTTTTTCCAACCGATTAATGACATTTCACCTAACTAAATTTTGACAAATGCTTTTTTGATTTTGATTATGTTTTCAAAATTTTGGGTATCACTATCTGTCCCTGCCTTTCTGTTCCTTCAAAGAGCCTCTGCTATGACTCTCTGTGCTACTACTAGACTGTCTGTAGGTAAGCTTGGCCTGTTGCCCACTCTTTAGTTAAGGTATTAATCTTTTCAAAAAATCTGTGATAGAATAGCGGAAGGCACAGGGTCCACTCCTGTCTTATGCTTTTTCCTCTGTAATGTCTCTTCTTTGCCAATTGACACCAACCAAGTATGCATCCAGATGTTGGTCTAGTATTTTGTAAGCGTTAGTATACCACTACTACTCTTGCGGGTATTCTTCTATGCAGTCACATACATAACTATGTATGCACCACAAAATTGGATGTTGGTGATAGGCAGGTTGGACCTTACTTACTTACAGTCTTACACCTCAGTCACAGAACTCTGAGGAACCCACAATTTACTGAACGACAACCTATATGGGCTCAGTCATTGGTCAACTATTCAATTACCCCTTTCCTGAACCCCAATACCAAGATGCCAAATGCTTTTATTACACAATCCATAACCTAAGTAACCCCCTTTTGCTCACTCTCTCGTGTAAGTCTACAAGACAACAGACACAGAAAATATACTTCCGAGTCAATGTGGTACTTCAAAACCTTTATTTTGTTAGAAGTAACTAAGTAAGTAACATTAATGTTTTTAAGTTGTTCCGTGAAATACGTCAAGGGCCACCAGAAAAAATCCAGAGTTAAAAAAGGCTGAATAAAGTAATCTACATTTGTACAGCTACCAGTGCACGATAGGGAAATGTGGGAAATGTCGGAGACCCCTCACCATTGAACGTATACTGGTTACATATGCCTCTTTTTGGTAAGCTCTGGAAATCTTTGCTTCGTAGAAGGAAATCTTCTCATCTGCCGAAAAATAATGACAAAAGTGGTGCACGTTAGACAGTATGAAAAAATTAAATACATTTATGCAAGTTTTTTGCAGTCATGCTAAAAAAAAGGTGTAACCTGAGGCTGTAAGCAAACTCGATTCCACAATCCACATTCAAAAAGTAAATACGGGCCTTTTTATTTTCCAAACTCTTCAGGTGTATGCTTTGAACAATCATGTGGCCTCAAAGGCGTCTTCTCGGACTGCGCAACAAGCTGCGAGGTAGCATGCGCAAAACTGTAGACATTGATGTACAAACTGGTTAGGTTACATGGTTCAGTCTAACTTTCCAAGGACTAGAATAGCAGTAGAGATGAGATGAGCTTGGGTACCATACCATAACAAATGAATGCTAATATGTGTAGTGAGTTAGTTACTCTGCTGTACTAGGCAATGTGGACTACTACTGATTACGTTGTACTTAACTGTTTTGCAGAACTCCATTCTTGGTGAACAAGTACAATGGGGGTTGTGCATCCATCTAAAAAGGTGTACTTATTTTTATTTGTGCAGAACCGGTACCATCTACCAGTGCCGACGGGGACAACGGCGCTGCGACGGCGTCAGCAGAGGCGATCCCGGAGGGGAATGGAGGACCAGAGGCACCTACACCAGCACCGGCAGCAGTGGGGGAGGAGCCAACAACGGTGGGCGATGGTAAGTTACATTCAATAGTGATCCGCATTACTTGGTGGGTGGGGAAAACTTCCTCACTGTACTCTGATATTTATAATGAACTTGAAGTTCTACTGGACAATATATGACGCCACCTTTGTCATTACCAAGCTTAGCAATAGCATTACCACCGGCGAGAATTGATAAAATAACAGGCCTCTTCTATGTGACTACAACTCAGCTGTGAAAGGTTGGTGGCAGACTAAAAAAGTCTTATCCACAACATTACATGACCACGATGGATTAACACTAAGGAGATTGATTTTAAGTATGATGAAAGGAGCAAGGAAAAAGCACCAATCATCTAATGTAGAAGGTTACTTTGGAATCAGCAATGCAGGTGGCTGATAGCAGTTGGATGCATGGGTTGTTGTGGAAGCATAGAAAGGGGAAAACACAGCTGCCTGCGTGGGTGGGAGACACATCCAAAATCGGTGGGTAGTGGATACTAGTGTCAGCAGCGGTGTTTTGGTTAAACCCAAAGGCAAGGGAAGGAGGGGACGACTGGATGCATTCCGGGTCGTTGCTGGCGAAACACAAACCACCTAAGGTTTGTTGCGCGATATAAAGAATGATAGTCTCTACTAGACATTTACTAGTACTAGCTGGCCCCTGTTAATTAATGTTAGTTTGAGACTGTCACTGTTCCCGGAAGCACAGAGTATATGATATAAAAAAACGAGATATGAAAAAAGACAGGTGTTCGTATGTGTGTGACCGTTGAAGTACACCCATGCTATGCTACTAGGGCAGGCATAATGCCGTGCCAAAAAGTCAAACAAATTAAGTATATAAGACGTAAAATGTTCAAGATAGATAAAACACCATTTTTTGTACTCAGCTTGCTTGCTAGTGCTACTGTACTGTGCCACTATGTGTTGAATACATTTTGTGTTCTTGATTTGCTGGGATTTTGGATTACAACAATTCTGTCTCTTTCTTTATAGTTACTCCTTCAAAACCAACGAGAAAGGAGTTGGCAGTCCGGGCCCGGCAGCGGAAACTGCAGGCCATCGTTGAGGCCTACCGCCGGCTGGTGGCTCAGGCCGAGGAGGAGGAGGAGGAGGCGGCGGCAGCAGCTGCTGCCTCTTCCAATGCCCCGGCCCCCAAGCCTGCACAAGTACGTCGGCGTGGTCAGGCAGCCGCCCGCCGCCAGATTTTTCCAGCATCGGCCACCCCCCACAACAACATGCATGCCAATGTAGGTGCCGCCAATTCCAAAGAAAGATTCTCCTCCGGGTAGCCAGGCTGGAGGCTCAGAGTCAGACAAATACTCAAATAGAGGAGTGTGTGAAGATCATGGTTGATAAACACTTAAAAGCCCGCCGGCTTTGAGATGGACCCTGTTTGTTGTTTGCCCCTTTTTCAATCCTTTTGTTGGTGGGTGGGAATTGGGTGTTGGGGTTTTTTACATTACATTGAACGTGGAAATTTGGTTGGGGTTAGGGGAGGCGGGTAGGGACAGCTGTGGGGTAAGATTTATATATATTTTATTTTTGTATCATCTTTATTTATATTATGTTAAAAATAAACGAGACACAAAGTTCTGTTCAAAAGAAAACATTTGAAGTTCATTTGCGTTTCTTGGGGGGTTGGAGGGGGGACTGTTTCACCAAATAATGTACGTTGTGCAACATCGCAAGGTTTAATTGGCCATGCAGGTCGGCGGACAGTGCTTTCTAATAAAAAAATATGTTGCCCACATCTTTAACATGCAGACAGATAGATGCGGTAAACCCTCACCGAGTTATATTTGTAGTATTAGAAGAACTACCAGTCTGTCTTGCGTTATACCTCACTGCAAACTTATCTTACCTGTGATTGCTGATGATGATTTATGATGAAGTGTGGCACTGCAAGGGCTGCATTTGTTTCCCAAGACAATGGAGAAGAATCTGTGGTTCTGAACTTCTGTGATAGTAGTAGTAGACAGACCCTGCCAGTACCATTTTGAGACAAAAAGAAAGAGGCAGTCATTTGCGTGACAGACAATGTGGGGGTAGTATAAGTAAGTACAGTACATTACACGACTGACCCAATATTGCAACTGCTAAACTGAAACAAAACAATGGTTTTGGGGACTGGAAACTAAGTGCAAGAGAAGATAAGAAGTTCAACTGTAGTTGTAGTACTCACGGCAACGTCAAACTTTTCTAAATCATAATGCTTTAAACTTAAACCCAAACAATTACGCCAATTCATTAGATGTATTCGTTGTTTGATGGTAATGGTAAATTATTTGGCATTATACACAGAGCTTGAGTTGGGAAGCCGAAGAAGATCCTGGCCATGCCTTGTTGACATTTCACTATTGTTGCTTTCACCACATCTGCCCCAGCAAGCGCGTGATCAAATTGTTGGTGTATATTTAATGTAAGAAACATCACACCTCAACGAAACCACGCAGCCCGGGGGAAGAGGGTTAGGGTTTGTTGAATGGATGGGTACGGGGTTTTGGGAAAGGTTTGAGAAAGAAAAACAGTACGCATGGAGACAACAAAAGCAAAACAATGAAGACGATGATTTATGATGTTGATCCACTAGCCAATGAATGTAAGGAATAAACGTAAGAAAAGGCCACGCTGAATATCATTCTTGGTTTCCCGCCATCCAATTGCTTGATGATGAGGATTAGTGGTAAGGGTGAGTTGATGCTCATAGTATAATAGCAGTGGGTGAAAAACGTCCAGCCTGAAAAAGAAAAGGCAAATACAAAAGAATGTGAATGACCTAAACAAATTGTAATACAGTAAAGATAAAAAAAATAATACAAGAGGAGTAGTCGTATGAGAGGACTTTCAGACTGAGGCGGCTTGGATACAATATGTATAAGTCTACTAGTTGCACATCATTATTAATCTAGAAGTACAAAAAAAGACAGGAGCCAGCACAGAACAGGCCCACGACGACACAGGGCCGCCCGTAATACAAACTGCATTTCCCTAAAAATTTCACAGAGCCACAGAAAGGTGAATGAAAAAAAAGCAACCTAGCATTTACAAAATTAATCAACAAAATCAATGCGTCATTCTCAGTCATTAATCATACCACTATTGTACTCTACCACTGCACAGTGCACACACATGTAGTAGCCTGGGTCTACTGTGCTGTGCCTCTTATTTGTATTTATTACCTTGTATTCCACTCCAAGAAACATCGTACATCAATCAGCCCAGATCCAACTGCCTGACAGCAAAGATATGGTGGTCACCATCATTATCAGCAACAGCAACTCAGTCTGTAGTGAGTGACTACGATAAATTAAGTCCTGACTGCATCTGTAGTAGTAGGAACACAAGTGCGTAAATAATTTATATTATTAAATAACATGGAAAAATTGGCTATCACGTGAGTCTGAAGTTACTAGTATACTTCAACTCCATGCATTTGCTCAGAGTCAGCAAAACAATACATCCAATGCAATGCATGGCATCATTCATTTAATATACCTGTCTTGCTCTTCTCTTTCACTGTCAGATGATTGATCACAGATGCTGCCGAGCCTTTGTAATGCGAGTCACAACAAGTTGACTTCAGTTGTGGATGCCTGCTCAAGTTTCTTTTGACACTGAAGAGTCGTCTATGAATGCCTGCAGACAGAGGTGGTAGCCTTAAGACTCAGTAAGGCAGTGATGAGTTGCAGATTTCAAATGAAATAGAGGATGGCTGTAGTCATGTACGGTTCACTTGTTATGGAGGGACTGTTTGAGGCTACATTATTGTTATTGTACTATACTCCATCTACAACATCCAATGTATGGCTGGCAAGATGGAATTGTATTGACTTGAGTGGGAGTCAAGAAGATGGAGCAAGACTCTGAGGAGTGCAGTCAACATGGAACATAAATGCACAGGCGTGCAACTCCAGGAGGTAAATAAAAATATACAGTGAAAATAAATGCACAGGTGTGCAACTCCAGTAGGTACATAAAAAGAATGAGTGGTGGGGATGGATTTGGTTGTGGTTTTTAATATTAGCAGTTTTGCACCAGAAAGCCATTTTTAATAAGAAAATAAATAACACAAATAAAAGAAGGGAGAAAGTAACAATTTAAAAGCCTATTTGTCAGGGAAGAGGAGTTCGTCCTCAAACTCTGGGGGTTCAAACAGAAGTAGGTCACGTAACACAGTAGTGATGATATCTTCGGGCTCGCTTTCTTCATCCTGCTCTGATTCACGTACAGTATAGTCTGGTGGTATGAAGTGTTGATTCATTTTTATCATTGTCAGCCTCTCCACGCTTTTGGGGGAGAGACTGGTCCTTTTCAATGTCACAATGGCACCAGCAGCACTGAAAACCCGCTCAGAAGGGACACTGGCTACAGGACAAGCCAGATACTTTATCGCCAGCCTGCTCAGCACTGGCCACTGTCTCCTTCTTTCATACCAATAGACCAATGGGCTTTGCTCCATGAACACCTCTGTTGTGTCATCCAGATAGGCCTGAACCATCCGCTCAGTGTTCATTGGTGCTCGGCTTTGCTGGTCCTCTTTCCCCTTTGCAACAGCAACAGACTTACCCATCCCTTTTTGTAGAAAAAAAGCAGTTATGCTTTTGGTTGTGTCTGCTGAATCAGATCGTGTAGGTGCTGCTTTTGGTACTGTTGGTGCCTGCTGGGAAGCGGACGCACTGCTCTCATGCTCTGATGAACTTGCCTCAGGAGGATGGCCTGGAGTACTTTGACTGTCCTGGGCTGGCACTGGCAGGCCTTTAAGTAACAGCCGTTCAGTTTCTAAATCATTAGCTTCCACAGCTATGGAAGTTTTGTAATTGGCAATATCCCCATCTGAAAAAGGAATTACTGCGCTACTGCTGACAAACAATTTGTACTGTGGATCCAACATTGTTGCAGTTATGTAATGTTGATCTGACACAATCATTTGAAGCCTTGCATTTACAGATAAGCGGTTGGCTAAGGCCTTGGCCAAGGTATATGCATCAACTTTTTCTTCGTCACCTTCGTATGTTTCACAGACCTCCTTCAGCTGTTGCTCGAGCATGTACAACAATGGGATGGCTTGGCCCATAGTACAGTCCTCCTTGCTAACTGCACGTGTGAAGACCTCAAAAGGTTGTAGCATCTCTGTCAAGCATTTAATGATGTCCCACTGCCACATCTCAACGGTCAGGGTTTTAAGATTAACAGTAGGATCCACTAATCTTCTTGACATGACATAAGCATTCAGTGGTATGTACTGCTCAAAGAGACGCTCAAGCATGAAATAAGTAGAGTTCCAACGTGTTGGGACCTCCTGGATCAGTGCTTTTACTGGCAATTTATGCTCCCGCTGAATGACGCGTAGCAGCTTCCGTGCTTTAAAAGAATGGTTAAAATGCGTGCATATTCTTCTGCAGATGGTCAGTATGTTGCTGACTTTGGCTTCAATTTTCAGAAAGTCTTGCACGACTAAGTTAATGCAGTGTGCCAAACAGGGTACCCTGAAATACTGTCCTCCTCTCATTGCCTTCACTACATTACTGCCATTGCCGGTGGCAACAAAACCAATCTTAAGGCCTCTTGGTTTCAGCCATTCAAAGACCTTGCTGTTAAACTCAGACAAAATGTTTTCAGCAGTATGATTTTTCTCCATACCAAACATGGCTACAGTTGCATGTCTGCGAGTATCATTAAAAATCCCAGCAAAGTCAAGAAGGCCTGAAGTTAACTTGTCTTTAACACCTGCAAAAGAGATCCAGTGTGCGGTGATGCACATGTAATCTGCTGTGGCTTCGCGACTGCTCCACATGTCTGTTGTCAGGTGGATACAATGGACAACACTCTGTTGTAAGGCTTTCCCAATCAATTCCAGCAAGCCGTGGTGTAGTGCTGGAATAGCAACTCTTGCAAAATAGTAGCGACTGGGAACGTCCCATTTTGGGGAGAGTGTTGCCACTAATTCCCGAAATCCCACTGCCTCAACAAATGAAAATGAGAGAAGGTCGAGTGCCAACATTTTTGCAAGTTTCGCATTGTACAAACGTGCTATTGGGTGGTTCCGCTCGTACTTTCCCTCCTGCCTAAACATGCCAGTAATGGTAAGCTGCTTGGTAATTCTTTCTGTTCTGCTAGACGAACCACCTTTCAACGCAGACTTTGCCCTCCTTGGTGTCTCCGGCTGACTCTGGTGCCACTGAGAAGTTGCTGATGCGGAGGATTTGGACTGCACCACTCCAGTGCTGGCGACAGGGCTCACTTGTATACCACTCCCAGATAGAAGGTCATCGTCTCCCTCTTCTTCCAAGAGTGGACCTTGTAGTACTGTATCCCCACCAACACCAGTGCTTACATTTTTTAAGCTTGCAAGGTGGTTCTCCCACTGAATTAAGTGTGTTTTTTTCAAATGGGTCGTTTGGCCTCCAGTACCATAGTTTGTACCAATCTTACCACGACTAACATTGGTATGACAAATGGTGCATATAGCAATGTTCTCCTGATGTGGGTGAACCGTAAAAAAATCCCACACTGGGGAGCTAAAGTTTTGTCCCCTGCCATAGGAAGAGGACCCACTTACAATGCCGGATGAACTGGAGGATTTTTGTTGAATTTCCCTATGTGACAGCTCAGTACTAGTACTGCCACTACCTCCTTCTGTTGAGGTGGCGCTTGTGCTGGATGTCGGACGCTGCCGGGCCTTCGCTGATGAAAAAATGGGAGCTGGTGTTACTTTGGGTGCTGAGTGTGTAGGAGTTATACGTGCTACCTGCTCATCACTAATCGCAGCCCTTCTGGATAGGGTGAAAATGTTGGTCTCTACATCCTCTGCACCAGGAATAACGCTCGTGATGATGACAGTGTCAGACCCGTCTTTATCACCAGCAGTATCCTGCTCACCTACATCGACCTCCATAAGTTCAAGCCTTGGTGGATCCTTCCTTTTTCCTAGCCTTGTCTTGGGATGTCTCTCCTTTGAATGCTCAGATAGTCGTGGATGCCATTCCTTATCAAGGTCATCTGAAGGGATGCTTGGCGAAGAACTCGATGCACTGCCACTAACCCTCCTTCCCTTGGTAAATTGAAAGACAATAGATCACCTCCAGAAGTGGCTTCCTCTTCTTCTTGCTCGGAATGAGGCTCTACTTCCTGAACTGCCCCGACATCGGGAGGAACAACTACTACTATTGCGTGCGGAGATGGTGGTTGTTGTTCTTGAGGAAGTACTATAGCGGGCTGTGGTTCTTCAACAACTACTATTGTGGGATTTGGTTGTTGTTGTTGAACAACTATTGCGGGCGGTGGTTGTGGTTGTTCAACAACTATTGCGGGAAGTGGTTGTGGTTGTTGAACATCTACTGCTGGCGGTGGTTGTTGAGCACTTTCATCTTGCATGGATTGTGTACTACTTTGAGACAGCGATAAGTTTAGTTCAGGCTCAGTATCACTGCTTTGTAACACAAGGCTGGCTACCTCTTCGACCCTCATGTGCTTGGCCCTGGGTTGGTGGCTTGCCCCCGCTAATGCGGATGTGCTGGCCCCAGCTTGCACCCCGGACACCGCTGCTGCAGGCGTACCTTTTGGGGGCCCAAAAAAGGTTTTGGGGTCCATACCAGACTTAAGTGACACTTCCTTCTTCTGTACCTTCTTCTCAGCAACTTTCTTGGTGGTGGAGGACCTGGTACCTGCTTTCTTAGGGCCCATCTTCTTCTGATGTCAGCACACAGCAGCACTCAGTAGCACAAATTGCAGAGATGTGTGGTCAGATGAGTCACACACCACCCGTGGCGTACAACTGAAGGACGTCCGTCTGGCAGTAGAACGGGCGATGGATGAAAACAACCAGCACCTCCTCAGTCTTTTTTTGTGCACCTACAAGCAAAGAAGACAGAACAACATCAGTCAAACAAGCAGTAAGCCAACATGAACAATTGAAAGACACACAGGCCAATGTATAAAACACAAAACAGAAGACTAATACTACCAGCACCACAGCTCCCAGCCACATGAAGTCCAGAAAGAACCAATAATAAAGTCAAGCAGGCCTATATACCAATATGGACAGAAAAAGGAGGATGCCTGCTACACATGACAGGTTAATGCAAGGAAAATACCCCATGGCTAAGAGGTTGGAAACCTACACCGCAAAAACACATACAAGGCATACAATTATTACACACACAAAAAAGTTACCTACACCCCTGCCCAGACAACAAATTTGGGAATGCAATGGCATACACACATGCCCTAATGATGGTAATTGAATAGACCGAATAGAAACAGCTACATAAAGCAGCCCCGCTAACTACTACCTCTGGGACTCTGGCCTACTGTCAGATCAGACCAAAAGCAGGGAGGCCAATGATAAATGCACAAAGGAAGTACCTACAAAATGGCCACCACCACATGGCCTGTCCACCAACAACAACATGGCAGAATCATCACAAAGGAAGTACACACAAAATGGCCCCCACCACATGGCCTGGCCACCCACAACAACATGAAAAGAAAGAGAAGACAGACAATAAATGCCTATGGCAAAGGGACAATGCTTAGCTTCACAAAATGGGCACACCACCGCCCAAATTGGTCACCCCAACCATAAACAAGAAATCATTACATAGAGGACAGAAAGAAACTGGAAGTGGTCCATGCTCCAATAAGACAAAACTACAACCAAATGACACATAAATGAGGACTTTTTGTAGCACAAGAAACACATTAAACATTTTCGAGGAACTTTTATGCAACTCGGGACATATTGTTCGCGAGATTGCAAAATCGGCGTGTTCGGCAGCGCGAATTGAATGAAACGTCGTTATCGCGTTCCCGAGCCAGTACATTGAGCGCGCGAACAAGACAAAAAATGTAATGTCGCGTGTCCACACTGTGCGACGTTACCAAAAGTACGCGAGCAGTATTCCTACGGTTACCTACTGGCAGGGAGTGCCATATTAGTTACACACAAGCAACCAAAAGTTGAAAGTACCAACATGAAAAAAATGTGAAGCAATCCAAAGCCATACACGATGTAATTAAAGATACACCACAAAAAGAGTTGATTAACTTGAATGCACCTATGGCTGTGAGTAGTAGTACCTCTGCCCTACTGCCAGAATAGTCAAAAACCTTGGATGCCTATGGCAAAACCACAAAGGAAGGACACACAAAATGGCCACCACCATAGGGCCTGGCCACCAACAACAACATGGAAAAAGGATGTACCCAAAATGGCCTCCACCACATGGCATGGCCACCAACAACATGGCAAAATCAGTCACAAAGGAAGCATACACAAAATGGCCCCCACCACATGGTCTGTCCACCAACAACAACATGGCAGAATCATCACAGAGGAAGTACACACAAAATGGCCCCCACCACATGGCCTGGCCACCCACAACAACATGAAAAGAAAGAGAAGACAGACAATAAAAGCCTATGGCAAAGGGACAATGCTTAGCTTCACAACATGGACACACCACCGCCCAAATTGGTCACCCCACCCATAAACAAGAAATCATTACATAGAGGACAGAAACTGGAAGTGGTCCATGCTCCAATAAGAGAAAACTACAACCAAATGACACATAAATGAGGACTTATTGTAGCACAAGAAACACATTAAACATTTTCGAGGAACTTTTATGCAACTCGGGACATATTGTTCGCGAGATTGCAAAATCGGCGTGTTCGGCAGCGCGAATCGAATGAAACGTCGTTATCGCGTTCCCGAGCCAGTACATTGAGCGCGCGAACAAGACAAAAAATGTAATGTCCCGTGTCCACACTGTGCGACGTTATCAAAAGTACGCGAGCAGTATTCCTAAGGTTACCTACTGGCAGGGAGTGCCATATTAGTTACACACAAGCAACTAAAAGCTGAAAGTACCAACATAAAAAAATGTGAAGCAATCCAAAGCCATACACGATGTAATTAAAGATACACCACAAAAAGAGTTGATTAACTTGAATGCACCTATGGCTGTGAGTAGTAGTACCTCTGCCCTACTGCCAGAATAGTCGAAAACCTTGGATTCCTATGGCAAAACCACAAAGGAAGGACACACAAAATGGCCGCCACCATAGGGCCTGGCCACCAACAACAACATGGAAAAAGGATGTACCCAAAATGGCCTCCACCACATGGCATGGCCACCAACAACATGGCAAAATCAGTCACAAAGGAAGCATACACAAAATGGCCGCCACCACATGGTCTGTCCACCAACAACAACATGGTAAATCATCACAAAGGAAGTACACACAAAATGGCCCCCACCACATGGCCTGTCCACCCACAACAACATGAAAAGAAAGAGAAGACAGATAATAAATGCCTATGGCAAAGGGACAATGCTTAGCTTCACAAAATGGACACACCACCGCCCAAATTGGTCACCCCAACCATAAACAAGAAATCATTACATAGAGGACAGAAAGAAACTGTGGTCCATGCTCCAATAAGACAAAACTACAACCAATTGACACATAAATGAGGACTTTTTGTAGCACAAGAAACACATTAAACATTTTCGAGGAACTTTTATGCAACTCAGGACATATTGTTCGCGAGATTGCAAAATCGGCGTGTTCGGCAGCGCGAATCGAATGAAACGTCGTTATCGCGTTCCCCAGCCAGTACATTGAGCGTGCGAACAAGACAAAAAATGTAAGGTCACGTTCTCACACTGTGCGAAGTTACCAAAACTACCCAAGCTGTATTCCTAGGGTTACCTAATGGCAGAAATTGACAGATTAGTTAAACACACCCAAAACCTGACATACCCCACACATAAAAATAAGATTTTCTAAATCAAACCAAGTCATCCATGATTTTCTAATTAAGGGTACACCACAAAAACAGTTGATTAACTTTCATGACCCTATGACTAGTACCTCTGGCCTACTGGCAGAGTAGGCCACAAGTTTGGAGGCCTATGGCAAGAGCAAAGTGGCTGGGAAACATAAAATGGCCGCCAACACATGGCCAGGCCAACCACAGAAAGTTAATGCAATGAACTCAAACATGCCTACACACTAACTACATGGAGTACTAGGGTCAGCTATTGGCTTAAAAAAAATAAAAAACATTTAAATTACACAAACAGAAATTCCACAACAGACATTGCTATTGCATAATGATGACCATAATCCAATGCCAGCCATGATGTTTGTTTACAAACTTGAATAAAAATTTAAACACAGACCACAGAATTATGATTTTACCCATGGGTACCTCTCTATGTAGCCTGGATGAAATTTAAAAAGAAATACAAGTTGGGACCTCATGGGTACAGGCACCCATCAATAATTTAAATCCAGGAATGAATACTGTAGTTAAAAAAACTAAAATCAAACAAACACAAGTCTACAACATCATACTCACTCATACATTACTGAAACTTACTTGAAAAAGAGAATTCAAAATCCAAAAGTCCTCAATAAAATCCCAAAAAAGCAGTAATGCAGCCAACACACACAGAAAGTGATCCTGCCAGCTCAAAATCCAAATGAAAGTGAGCACCTCATGGACAAAGCACTGGGAGGAGCCTGGTGGACAGGAACAGGAAGTTGTAAACTCAAGAGCCCTTCCTCCTTAATCTTCAAAAATAGAGTAGAAACAGAAAGAGGAGTCCTTCCCCCCAAAACATACAGCCAAAGGTACAACTTTAAGGGGTTTCTCACTTTTTTGCTAACCAAAATGGTAATTTATTATTATGGTTTAACTTTTAACATGCTCGCGAGTTATTCTGTGCAAGATTGCAGGTTCTGCGTGTTCGGCAACTCGATCTTACCAACAAGCATCCTCGCGCGTCCTTATGGCGCTATCGCGCATCCAAATGACGTCATCGCGTTCGCACAGTCGCACGGGAGGGTTTACAAACATGGTGGCACACGCGACCGGGAAAAAGCGAACGCAGAACCAAGGTAAGCCATTGCCGCGCACGCGATAATGTTATTCAGCGCGCGACAACTACGCTACGCACCGGATCGCGGAGTAATCGACAGCTACACGTACTCCGAGGAACGCGGAGTTGACGAAACTCCGCAATCTCCGCGAACGGAGCGTAGTTCTTCGCCCAGGGTTACTTTACAGTAGAGATGCACGTTAAACTTAGTAGCCCCAGGCGAGGTGTAACAACAATATAAGGACATTTTATTCATAAATATTAAAGAAAGATCCGCCTGAAGACCATGGGCTCAGGTACATCAACCAGTGGAGCAGCAACCTGTCCCAGCCGCAGATCCTGCTCCATGCACTGGGGCAAATTTGGTGTATAGCAAAGAAATCTCAACTCTAAACATATTACAAACAGGAAACAAGATATTGCCCCACTTACCCTCCCCTCCCTTTGATAGGGGTTAAAAGGTAAGGGGGAGGAAGAAAGTAGAGGAAAGCCTGGCAACCAGCAATGAAAAAACCTTTAATAACAACAAACCCAAATGGGAGCTGTATGCAACAGTAGAATCCTCCAAATGACAGGGGCAAAGCACAGCAAGGTCTACTAGTTCTGTACACAACTTAAGGTTTTTATCATATGCGGTCCCTCCCCAAAATCCCAATGTAGGGGAAGTACAACAAGGTAGGAGTGGTGGGGAGACTGAATATCACTTCCATTTGCAAAAGAGAAACCACCTGACCTTTTACAACATGAAACTAGTCTCCCCTACAACTTCACTACACTGTCTCCTTCTTCTAATCATTAAAACAGACAACTATTAAAGTATGTACATCATGTATGGAATTTGGAAAAGTTATCTTTTATATACACATTCTTGCCCTCTTTGACATAGAGATAAAAGGGCTGCAAATGTGCATGAGACGGGCATACAACCATCAACCAGCGCATCACAGCTAGTGAGGTCCCAGAGTCGGCAGGATACAGTCAGCAGAATTCCAGGCCCCAAGTATATCAGTCAAGGTTCATCCTGAAAACAAATGATATATAGAAGAAATTGATTTGCAGGTGTGAACCTGCAGATGTAAAAGTACTCAGCAGCAGGTGGCAAACAAATAAAATATATAATGAAATGCTTATAAGGACATGTAGCTAGGGTGTAAAGAAGCATTCAGCACGCAAAAAACTTTCTAAGAGTGGCTGAGGTAAAAAGTTACTGCCGGAAGTGACTCTCCTGTCTGGGCAAGGAAAAGTCCTTGGAGCAGATCGGTACTCTCCCAGTTGCAGTTGACACCACTCCCATCAAAAATGCCAAAGATCTACCATCTTCAAGATCTAAAAGAAACAATCCTCACGTACCACCCAGAAAGACCCTGGTACTGTACAACATTTTAAACAAAATATATGCGATGCTTGTGGTATATCAATTTATAAACTAAAAGTTACTCTGTCACTATCAGGTGGGTCCAATGGACATTTAATGGATGCCTGTAACTAGTGCACGCCATGAGCTACTCCTCTGTTGCTTCTGGAAATTCTACTTGGCATGTTTGCTGACTGCCTGTAAGCAGCAACTTCCAGGTGTGACATTCAGTTGCTCCTTTGTGGGCCAAATGGACATTTATTTGGCTGCCTGTAACCATTGCATGTGATATGCTGCCCCTTTGTGGCTACTCGGTAGACTCAATGGGCTTTATCTGACTTTATCTGGCTGGCTGTAGCTAGTGCATGCCATGTGCTGGTCCTCTGTCTCAGCAAGTATTTTACGCCATGGGAGACTCCGCTGTCTCTACTTTGTTGATGCAATTAGCATTTATCTGGATGCCTGTAACCAGTGAACATCATGTGCTGCTCCTAGTGGAAAGCAGCACTGCCGTCTCACCACTCTAGCTCTTGTAACAGGCGACCGAAATTTCAAAACCGTCCGGGTAACAAAAACAGACCCCCAGGGTTCCAAAACCGGCCCCGACCATGAGGGCCCACCGGGAAAAACACCCAGTGCCCGCTACTGTCAGTCCAGCCCTGCTTGTCAGGTCTGCCCAGCATCATATCACACTAGATTCCTTCCCTTCAACACTTTCTTGTATCACCCAGACTCAGGACACAGTCTCTCTCTGTCACAAAATAGCACAGGAACCCCACTGTGGTGGCTCCCCTACTCCGCAAATCCACAAGCCGTTTTATCCACTTACTTGTTCTCCTGTGATAGTTCAGTAAAAACCTAGAAAAGTGAATATTTGAAAATTCTACTGGGCTGATTCCCAAAAGCACTTATAAGCATAGGATAATATAGTACTACAGGAGTGCTTTTTAAATACTCGTACATGCTTTTGTGAATCATCTCCGAAACGTCAAACTCCCTAGTAATATAAGGGTAAAGAGGCCACAGCCTTTTCAGTTTGTACTATTGTCATATGAATATTCCATCAGTATTCACTTTTTTCATATTTAGATGTTTGGGGCCAATTTAAAAAGGCATGTCAGAGTGCTGAGAAGAGTACTACAGGAGCTCTACTTTATGTGCCCCAAAATGCCTCTCTGAATAGACCTCAGGGATGAGTGGTGTTAGGTCTGGGGGTCTCTAGTTGGCAATGGTATTCACCTTTGTCCAAATAGGGACCTTTACTTCTAAGTCAGGATAAGGGGATTACACTCCTTAATAATCCCTGCTCACCCCCTTGGTAGCTTGGCACGAGCAGACAGGCTTATCTCAGAGGCAGTGTGTTAAGCATTTGTGAATATACACAGTAATACAGTGAAAACACTACAGATGGACACAACAAAGGTTCTATAAAAATAAGTATTCTTTATATAGACTTAACACAAGAACACAAACTACAAAAATCCACAATACTATACTAAAAGTTGACTTAAAGATGATAAACGTTGCTTAGTTCAAGTTGACGGTAAATGCGACAAAGTTCTCAACAAAGTGCCTGGATGCGTAACGCAATGTGGACAAAAGGCTTGCAAAAGGGGAGATGCATCGGTTCCGTGATTCAAGAGAACGGTTGCGTCCTGCCTAAATGCTTGCGCAGAGTAGGGGACTCGTCGTGAGCCTTACTGGTGCGGAGGTGATGCGTAGATTCTCGGCCTGCGAGCCTGTTGTGGTGTGCTAGATTGCGCCTTGATGCGATGCGATGATCCAGTTGCGATGCGAGAAGATGGCGCCCTTGATGCGGCGATGCGATGATGATGTGATGATGCCCTGGCAGCCTTGCAACGACTCTGTACTTTGGAGCCGCAACAGGCCCTGCTAAACACTTCTCCGGGAATGCGATGGCGACTCTCTCGATGGCGTCACGCTTCTCCGGTGATGCAACAGCAGGCAGCTTCGATAAACACACACTTCCAGGGAGATGCGGCGCCACGTTTCTCTGGCGATGCGACGATCTCAACTGCGGTGGCGACACACTTCCTCTCGATGCGTCTCGCTTCCAGCTCCCAGCGACATGCAAATGTCTGTAGATAGAATTCCCAGCAAGGAAATTCACAGGGGGAGCTGGAGGTGAAGTCTTTTGTCCCTGAGACTTCAGCAGGAGGACAGCACAGTTCAAGCCCTTGGAAAATATTCTGTAGATGATGAAAGTCCTTAAAAAGTTCATTCTCCTTTCCCTTGGAAATGAAGCAACCACTGCAGGCCAACCCAGCAAACAGCACACTGGCAGAGGGGCAGTCCAAACTCCTGCAGCTTCCTTGGTTCTTCTCCTTGGCAGAAAGGTTTCTTGTTCCAGAATTGATCTAATTTCTTGGGATCAGGGTCCCAATATTTATACCCCAAAATTCTTTGTTCTCTGAAGGCCTAGTCCAAACCAGTTCCTGAGCACTTTGTTTACATGACTCTCTTCTTCCTTTCACAGTGCAGTGCAGAGACATCAGACAAGCCACAGGGGGTGGAGACAGCATTGTAGAGGGAAGGCCCAGCCCTATTCAGGTCCCAGGTGCAACTCCTCCCTCCCATCTAGATTCAGATCTCTCTATTCACCACCAGGCTGCCCCAGCCTGTCTCCTGGAATCCCTCAGCCCTGTCACTCACAAACCCAGACAAGGAATACACAACCCAGCAGAGGCAGGCCTGGACAGTTAGGAAAGAACATACTTACTTTCTAAAAGTGGAATTTTCAAACACAGAATATTAAAACCAACTTTACTAAAAGATGTATTTTATTATCCTGAGTTCAGGCATACTAAATTTGAATTTCTACTGTGTTCCTTGAGTCAGTTAGGATTATAAGAATGTAATAATCTAACTGCCCATTCTGGCCTATGGAGAACAGGTAGCCTTGAATAGTGAAAAACGAAAATTGCTGTAATTCACTATTAGGACATGCTACACACACCAGGGCATGTCCTGCCTTATACTTAAAATGCACCCTGCCCTTGGGCCTACCATAGGGGTGTCTAATATGAAGCAAAGGGAAGGTTTAGGGACTGGCAAGTGGGTGCACTGGCCAAGTCGACATGGCAGTAACAGACTGCACACAGGCCTTGCAATGGCAAGCCTGGGACACTCTTTGCAAGCTGCTTCTGTGGGTGGCACAACCAGGGCACACATGGTGCACTGTACCAGGGTCGGAAAAGGAAATCAAATAACCCAATCAAGAAATCACTAATTATTACATCAATTTAACATAGGGAGCACTTGAACTGTGGCACTGATTTGCAGTTGCACAGTGCCCAAAACATATAACCAGCAAAAACATATCAAAACAGAGGAGGCGATCTGTCAAAAATGGAAGGGAGACTCACGCCAATGATTTCAGGTCTAACAAGCGGTCTACATACACATACACAAACTCTGTTACTTTACTGATAAGTGCACGAGCTGCAGACACCACAGTGCAAAAAAAACATATAACACTGGTTGACCCTCTTTCCTTCCTGAACTGTCATGAGAGCCGTATGAAGTTATGTGTCCTTCAATTGGAGATCTTGTGAACAATAAGCATTTTGAAAGATGAATTTCCATAGCAACATGACATAATGGTTGAAATCATGGAGCCGTGCTGTTGAGGCAAAAGGAGGGCACAGACAGTAGCTATTTGCTTTTTTTGTATTCTCCCTGGTACACTTGCAACATATGATCCATTAAGATATACTCAACTTCATTGTTAAACTTAAATGCATCACATGATGTCTGGCTATACAGCTCTGTTCTGAAACATTGTGTCTCACTTCCATTTAGCAGGGCTGTATTGTAATCACCAGAACATGCTCAGATGAAGCATCAGCTGTGGACAGCAGAATACTACAGTGTTCAAGAATGAAAAACACAAAGCAGTGGATGAATTTGCATAGGCAGAAAAAGTGTTAAACGGACAACGCGCAGTGTCCCTGTGTTTGTATTTCAGAAAATTAACTATAAGGATTATCGCGAAACAAAAATATCATATCTAAAAGCAAGCTATCTACAAGGTAAGTTTATAGAAGTAAAGAGTATGTTTAGATTAAATTTCCATGAGCAGGTAAGCGTTAAGAACAGGCTGCTATGGCCCCCATACCAGTGGTTCCCTATCCCGTCCTGCCACGGTTATTTTGCTCCACCTGACCTCTTGATTAGCACATTGGCATTTTAATAAAGCCCAGTTTCGTATATAGCTACCTGATCTTGCTAATGCCCATTGTTCACTGAGCACAGTACTTACACTTGCTCCCCTATCCTGCACAAAAGCACTTTTACGACCCACAGCTGTATATTTAGGAGCTCGATAATAGGCAGCTCTGTTATCTTTTACTCTACTTCATTTAGTGTTCTTGTCAGTTAGATGAGCCTTCACATGATTTCTAATTTTTGCTCTGGGCATTTTTATCTTCTCAGATAGGAAGTTCTCAAACAAAATGTAAAGATCTATTATTACGATATTTAACAGTTGAAGTAGATCAATGATGACTTATTATTTATTCTTTGTTCTTGCATGATTGTGCTGTGTTTACGGTTTTAAGTGACTAATAGACCTATTACTTACAGGTAAAGAAAAATGTATAATGTTTCTCCCCACATCTCTATGTATGTATATACAATGACCACGCCCACTGTGGCAGGTGCTCCGATTGAACACTGGTGCTTTAAAAACTACCATAGGATTAGCCTATGATAAAGTTCACGATGCACGAGGCGCGCCGGCTGAATGATGGAACATTGGCATTTCTTTGTGTTCCTGTGCAGCAGCCTTCATTAAAGATGTTAAGCCTTACCTTCCTGTGCGTGGCCCTTCCGTTGCGGGCAATCTTGGATATGTACGGCTGGTCCGAGCAGTGGAGGGAACCCTGCTGCTTGAAGGCAGACCCGATGTGACGCCAATCGGCGGATCAAGCAAAGGGGCAGGTGCTGTTATTCGAGGTGGCACGATACTGTGGAGCAGCATGAGGATGTCACAGTAACTTACTGGGCTTTTTATTTGACTGTAAAAAGTATGAAGTAACACTGGAATACTACGGGTACCACGAGGCCAGGCGCGGCCACGCCCACTGTGGCAGTTGCCCGATTAAACACTGATGCTTTAAAAACTGCCAGAGGCACGCTCGTAATGATTAGCTGATGAAAAAGTGCACGAAGCACAAAGCGTGTCGGCTGGATGATGGAACTATGGCGACTCTTTGTGTTCCTGTGCAGCAGCCTCCATTAAAGATGCTAGGCCGTACCTTCCTGTGTGTGGCCCTTCCGTTGCGGGCAATCTTTGTGTGGATGTATGTATATATAAATATATATATATAATTATATATATTCACTGAAAAAAACATAGGTTTCAGGGACGTAATAGTTAGTTGGACATTCCACTCGTATAAAACCAGAGAAATTAGGCTGTTATAGTTAGTTGAGCTAACTATAACTTGCGCCCCGCAATGCACTGCTGATGACATCACATACTACATCATTCATGACATGGTCAGTGACATCATTGATTTCCAAGGTTTTTTAAATGCAACTTTCTAACTAAACATCCCTGAAATCTTTGGTTTTTTCCAAGAATTTCTAAGCATTTTTAAAAGCTAATTTATAACTATAATGACCCTAAAACCTAAGTTTTTTCAGTGAATTTCTAAGGTTTTTTAAATGCTAATTTCTAACGATAACGTCCCTGAAGCCTATGTTTTTTTCAGTAAATTTCAAAGGTTTTTTAAATGCTAATTTCTAACTATAACATAGCAGTCGCGTTTGCAGAGTGGTGGAGAAAGGTGAGCGTGACCTCCGAACACCACTTAGTAATCCGACTGTGTGGGATTTACTGGATGTAACAGGAGGGGTGGTTAGCCCAAACATCAACCTTGGGGGGCAACTACCCCTCCTATTACCTCCAGTAAGTCCCACACAGCAGGATTGCTAACTTGTCATACCAGGCCACGCCCCCTTTCTCCATCACTCTGCAAATGCGCCCCCTGACGCGTTGTAGGTTGGGGAATTAATTCCCCTTGAATACTGAGGGTCCCTGGGGGCCTACTAGCCCACCAGGTACCTCAAGGAAGCACCACAGAGCTGGATTGCAGAGAGGTGGTCTGAGGCCACACTCCTTTTTACATCACTCTGCAAACGCGGCTCATGGCGCACTGCTGCTCAGAGGATGAAGTCCACTTGTGTTCTGAGGTCCTCAGGACACAAGAGGACCTCATCGCCCACAAGCAGCATGCCAAGAGACCACCAGTGAGTAATATATATGTATATATTACCTACTGGCGGTCATCAGTAGGTAATTATAGTTAGGACCTATTTTCTATTCAAAAAGCATTTTTTCTTTTGCCAATATCTTTGGTGCCATTTGATGAATCTTCACGAAATTTTCAAAACTAATGTCCGCTCCGGTCAGCTCCTGCCTTGAAAGTTTCAGAGTGATTCATCAAGCGGGGGTGAGAAAAAAGGGAGGTCCCAAAAGCATTTTCCATAAGTTAAGTTCTATAGGATTTTTAGACACAGCTACAGCCGGAACTGCTGAACGGAAATACACCAAATTTCGCAAAAACATAGCTCTTGGTTCAGAAAGCGATCATTTGTTTAAATGGTGTAAATACGTTAAGTAGTTCATGACAAATTAAAAAAAGAAAACATTCGATATCTGAGCACCGAGGAGGATTCACGATTCCTCCCGAGCACGAGCTGACTTCCGATTGGCTGCCACCACTCCAAACCAGGAAGTTTTGGCAGCCATCTTGTGACTTGGTAACCGAGGTTGGGTGAAAAGGGTGAAAAACAAGAAAAGGCGGCAGGGTAGAAACATCCTGAGTCCCTAGGCCTTCTCAGGGGGTCCCACAGGCCCAAAAAAAGCATTTCTTTAAAATAAAATCGGCAGAATTTAGCGCTGGGTGCGTGAATCCTGCAGAGAATTTTTTTTAAAATGATGCGCGGTGGGCCTTGTCCCGGGGGCAATGCTTATTTATGTAGCTGGGCCTGCAGCCACGGGGACTGCCACCTCCCCAGGGCTTAATTGTTTATGCATGGGAATACACAGCCCCCTGCAGCACCGGGGACTACCACCTCCCGGGGCTTATGTTTAAAATGTGTGGGGGGCCTCCCCAGGGCAATCCTTATTAATGTGCAGTGAGGCCTTGCGGGCCTCCCCAAGCCCCAGGGACCGCCACCTCCCTGGGGCTTAAAATAAAAGAAATGAAGTGTGGGGGCTCCTTCCCCCCCACACTACCCCAGGGACCACTACCTACCCAGGGTACTATTTAATTAAATGCAGGGGTCTGATGTGGACCCCTGAACCCTGGGGACCACCACCACCCAGGGCTTAAAACAGTAAGGAAGGGGGCTGCATGCCCTCCTCCAGGAGCCCCTGATGGCCCTGGGGACTGCCACACCCCAGGGCCCACTCCTGCAATGTCCTGGGGTGCCCACCCTCGGGACATTTTTGTTTGCTATGGCAGAGCGGGAGCAATCTCCTGCTTTGGTTTTTAGAAGCGAGAGCAGGTAACCTACTCTCGCTTTCAAAAACCGAAGCAAATTGCTTTTGTACAAGGGGAGCTGCATGCCAGCAGCTCCTCTTGTGCAAAAGCAATGCCGGCTCCCGCAGGAGGCGGGGAGACAGCTGGGACCGTGGGGGCATTGGGGATCCCCCACGCTCCCCTACAGAGTGACCAGGCCCCAATGATGGGGTCCCTGGGGACATAATTGGCCTGAGGAGAGGGACCACACAGCCCCCCTCCCAAAAAAATAAAATAAAAAAGAGGGTTGCCAGGCCCCGGGGATGGAGTCCCAAGGGCCATAATTGGCCTCTGGAGGAGGACCACGCAGCCCCCATCCCCAAAATTTAAAAAAGGCTGCCAGGCCGGGGGTTGGCCCAGGTAAGGGGGGCCACGTGGCCCCCCTCCCACTAATATAGGAAAAAAAAGAAAAAAGAAACCGTCAACTCGCCGGAGGCCCTGCCCCCTCCCTGCCAGACTCTGCAAACAAGCCCCCTGGTGCATTCTAAGTTGGGGAATTAAGTCCCCTTGATTACTGAGGGCCCTGGGGGCCAACAATCCCACTAGGTACCTCCAGTAAGTGCCACACAGCTGTTTTGCAGTGGCCCCTAGGTTCTTCAACTACTGTATCTGCTTTCCCAGTTCCCACTGCCTATCCTGAGTGGTAAGTGAAAAGTCCGATCTGATTCAGAAGGACCAGTTTGCCATGTTATAGTCACCCCTTTTCAGTCCCTGCGAAAGAACAGCTTCTTTTATGGTAAATGTTTAGAAATTCACTAATATTTTTCTTGGCGTTTTCTTTCCTGGCCGTCTATTAAAAGGGTCTTGGTGAATTCTCTGAATATCATTCTGTAGTGTCGATTTCTAAATTTCGGGATGGATTTTATTGAAGAGATCAATTATGAAAGTCCTTATATCTTCCCCTTCAAGGTCTTCTGGAATGTTTAAGATCCTGATGTTATTTCTACTAACGCTGTTTTCCAAACTCTCCTATTTGTCTGCTAAGAGTGTATCTTTCAATTTTAATCTCTTGATCTCCCCTGTGTTTTCTGCTACTTGTTTCGAGTGTCTCTCTACTGTTGCTTCAACTGCCTCAACTCAACCCATAACTTCCTTTATTTTAGTTTCCAAAGTCTCACAAGTCCCCTGAATCTTTAATCGGTTATTTTCAGATATTGTGAACTTTTCTCTCATCTCCGTAATCAGATTTAAAAGCAGACTCTCTGTCTTTGTGTTAGACCCCATTTCTTGCTCTGGAAGGCCTCCCCTTTGGTCAGGTAACTCAGTTTGCGGGCCATTGAGCATGGTGTCAGAGCTCTGAAGATTATCTAGGGAGAGAGAGAGGCACTGATACTAACTGCTGCGTTTATGATGTCGGAGGACTTCTGCACCGCTTCCAGATCTTGTTCAAATTGTAACATGACCTCATCATTTCCCAGCCCTGCTAGAACAGAAAAACTGTTTTCCAAGGAGATCATGTTTTCACTCTGCACCGTGGCCTCCAAGTCTCCTCTGGCACTATTTATTCCTTGGGGCCCTGTCTGTATAATCTCATGTTCCATAGTAGTTTGATTTACCTGTGTACTTTGAACTGTTTGGGCTTGGGCTTGGGCTTGTACCTTAAAATAGGTACGAAGGGGAGGAGTAATGCGGGAGCTCACTGCGCTGGTATGTTTAGCCTGCAGATACAGGAGTTGAAGAGCCTAAGGGCCACCGCAAAACTCCAACTCCCCGCCTCCCTGAAGGTTATGTGGAAAAACAAAATGTTCCATTTTAAATACCCAGAAGAAGTTAGCTCCTGGATAGTGCAGATTAAAAGCTCGTCAACTAAGACATCATTTTTAACTTATACGTATCGACTTGAGAGGGTGAGAGCCCAAAGGAGAGTGGTGTCTAGTATGCCTCTAGAGATGAGGGAGGGTTTCCCAGGGAGGGAAGGGGGGAGTATCTAAGGGTAAGCACCAGAATATAAATAACATAGGGGAAAATAATTCACTGGGTGGGAGTGCATTCTGGGAGAAAAAAAAATCCTCACTTACAAAAGAGTGTTCAGAAAACATGAGATATTATGGCCAAAGAGTCCAGCCACAGAGGTTGCTTCTGTTCTCTGTCAATCATGGGTAGCCCTAAAGTGTTAAGGATTTTATCCTGGAACGTAAATGGGCTCAGGTTCCCTGTCAGAAGAAGAAAAGGTTGGGAAAATCTACGCCTCACTAATCATGATAATATATTTATTCAAGAATCACCTCTTAAAAGAAGAGTGGGCAGGAATACTTAAAACCATAAATGGATTGAACACTGCTTCTTTTCAACACAAACGGTCCCGACAAATGGCGTAGCTATTATTTTTAGGAAGAGCAATTGGGTAACCATTGGAAAAGTTGTGTCAGACACCCACGGCAGATGGGTAACTGTCAGGGCAAAAATTAGAGCGACTTGGGTAACATTTGCCAGTTATTATGGCCCGAACATTGACGATCCGTCCCATCTTCAATCCTTGTTTCTCCAACTAGTCGATGTTCACGGCCAAATCATAATAGGAGTATTAAATCCCAATAATGACTCCACGTCCACGAGAGCTGCAGGGGCAACCCCAAAAACACGTAAAACACGTAAAACACTTAAACATCTAATGACAGAGAGGGGACTTATAGACATTTGGAGAGAAAAAGGGCATGCATCAGGGCTGGTAGGGGGGAAATACACGTACCATAATAAGAAACATGGTCACCACTCAAGGATCGATTTTTTTTCTTGGTGGACCGTATTACCTGTAGAGACACAAACAAAATCGCCATCTACCAGAGCACATACCTAATCATTCTGCCATCTCATTAGAAATTACAATATCACAGCAATCCACCCCGTAGATGGACTCTGAACAGGGTTATACTTCTGGAACCCTTAACTATAGATAACTTAAAAATGGCAACAAAAGAGTTTTTTACATTCAATAAAAATGCAGCAGCTCTTCCCATTATTTGGGATTCCTATAAGGCCTTTTTAAGGGGTTTATTAATTTCCCTCTCTGTTCTACACAACAAAAAATCAAAAGAAGATATTGGAAAAATAGAAACCAAAATTGCTCAAATATCCCTAATAGCAGAACAAGTACCAGCTGACCCTGCTATTTTACAACAACTCTCTCTGGCTAAAAAGGAGTTGGTAGACTACTCAGAGGCTTTAAATAGAAAAAAAATGGGAGGCAAGTAAACTCGCCCACCACAAATATGGAGAGGGGTGTGGAAAATTTCTGGCGTGGAAAACAAAATTGGACCCCGTCAGAAATATTGTGAAGAGCTTAAATGCTCTAACACTGGGAGAGTCCTAGAAGAAGACATAGATATTGAAGAGGCATTGTCAATTTCTTCTCAGACCTATACTCTGAAGACTCAATCCCATCTCAAGAAATGATGGAAACATTTTTTCAAGATGTCCAACTTCCCACTGTGTCCGTAAAGGACAGGGAAAACTTGAGTGACAAGATTACAATAGAAAAAGTGACACAAGTAATCAAAACATTAAAAAAAAGGGAAAGCTGTAGGCCCGGATGCTATCCCTAACAAAGTCTATATTGTTTTGTAGGACGAACTGGCCCCTTTTTTACGTCAACTTTTTAATTCACTGTTTCAGGAGGCACAGGAGGTACCAAAATCTTGGAACGATGAAACAATCACTGTAATTTTGAAGTCAAATAAAAAGCCACAAAACTGCACATCTTATAGGCCCAACTCGCTTTTAAATAGTGATCACAAAAATATTCCCAAATCCTTACTAAAAGACTTGATAAAGTTGCATGCTTAATATTACATCCTTATCAAAAGGGTTTTGTGAAAGGAAGGCCATTGAAAGAGCTAACACAAGACCTTATAGGGGTGATAGATCTGGCAAATGTATATCAGTCTCCACTTGCAGTATTAACTTTTGACGCTGCCAAAGCATTTGATAGGGTCAGTTGGCCCTTTTTAACAGAAGTAATTAACCGCTTCAATTTGGGAGGAAGTTTTGTAGCAGCACTAAAAGCCCTATATAAAGATCCCTCGGCAAGGATACTTGTCAACGGGAACTTAACACACCAATTTAAAATCTTCAGAGGGACTAGACATGGCTGCCCAATCTCGCCTCTTCTTTTCAATTTTTACATCGAGCCCCTGACATGCAAATTAAGATTATGTCATACTATTCCACCTTTCATCTATATGGGTTGGGAGAAAAAGATAGGGCTTTACGCAGATGATCTTATGATCCTGATGGGGAACCTGGAACAAGCTCTTCCAGAAATCTGGGCACAGTCAGAAAACTTTGGGAAGGTATCTGGCTATTCTATAAATCAACAGAAAACAGAGCTAATGCTGTGGAATTCCCTTATAAGAGCACACTTCTAAAAACACAAATAAGATATCTCGGGGTTCAAATTATAAGGGATATCGACAAGATCGCCCAACTAAACTCTGAGAAAACTTTGACCAGCGTAAAACAGTAATTGCAGGCATGGTAGAAACTTCCTCTGTCCATTATAGGCAGATCTAACTTATTAAAAATGTTGATCTTACCAAAGTTTACTTTTGTATTCAATACCATCCCCCTAGAATTCCTTAAAGTTTGGTTTAAGAAAGCACACTGGCTCTTCTCCTCATTTATTTGGGGAAATAAGAATCCCAGAATTTATCAGAGAAAACTTCTAATGGCGGGGTAGCTACACCGGATTTATACTACTATTACTGTGCTTTCCATCTTAAAAACCTTCGCCAACTTCTCAACAACTTCAAGGCATACTTACCTCCTTTTGTAGCTTTAACAAAGCCGTATAATCCTCAAGCGGACTCATTTCTCTTAAAATTTGGCCACCCCAAATTCTATAAAAAGGTCAGACTGAAGATCCTTACTGCTGCCCTCAGAGTCTGGGTTCAAGTGAGGACAATATTAGGTATTCCGTATTACAACCAAGAATCACAAATTTGGGACTTCCCGGGTACCCCGGCATGCCTGCAAGATACTTTGGCCCTACCTTTGCGTAGAGCCGGGATAGTAAAATGGGGAGAGCTAATAGAAGAAAAATACTTAATTCCATGGCAGTGTTTCTCTGCTCTAACAAATAACACTGTCGGCTGGTCGCAATCAATTAGAAATGAATTGGAAGGAAATGGGGACGAAATAAATCTGATCGCCACAACACGAAAGGAAGTGGCATCATGGTATTGGTGGCTGATTGAGATCGGAGATAACAAAGCAATCCCATATACAGAGAGCTGGAAAAAGGACATGCCGGATGATGACCTCGACACCCTCGGGCAAGTATCCATGTCTACTCTTTGGTCATGTGTAAAAGCTACTCCTCTGAAAAGAAACCATCTTTTAAACCATCTTTTTACTGTCCACAAGGCTTACTGGACACTTTCGAAGCTTTCCAAAAAGGGGAACGGAGCAGCAAGGAAATGCCCGAAAGGCTGTGATATCAACGCAAACGAGGTACACATGTTTTGGCAATGTCCTTCGATCAAGCTCTTCTGGGATCACGTGAGTAATACTATCTCTGAAATTTTGGTAGAACTGTGGGGCTAACTACATCCACAGTAATTTTCAGGGTATGTATAAATGATACAGAAAATCAGGTTTTTTCAATAGACCAGGAGGCACTACTTTTTGACCTAATTCTCATGGTACAAAGGGAAATCTGTATTAAATGGGTCGTACCTATCCCACCCACTAAATCAGAATGGATAAGTTCAGTCCAACGCATTTCAACTATTGACCGAGTAAGTAAACAAAGCAAAAAAACAAGATTCTGGGATCTATGGGATAAACGGTTTGTATCTTTTGCTTCCGCCTAGGCTGGTTTTTTATTGTCTTCTGTGTCCTCTTCTCACTGTGGGTTCTTTTTTAATGGCACGACGTCCTTTCCTCTCCAGTCCAATGATTAGAAACTTGCTCGCCTGGCCGAAAGGACGGAAAACTAGCTGAGGCTAGATGGGAAAGGCCTACACATAAGAAGGAGCCTTGGTTTCTTTACTGAAAAATTCTACGGTAGATAAAATACCTGGGGGGTCTGATCAGCCCTTCCTTCTTTGAGAAGTGACTGGATATTTTTTCTCCTTTTCCACTTTAAAGTGGTCTGCAGTCTCCCAGTTAAACTGGGTCTATTTATCCAAACCTATGAGCATTCTTTGTAAAATGAGGACTAAAAAAAGCACAGCTGGATTGCAGAGAGGTGGTCCAAGGAGATGCCCCTTTTTACACCACTCTGCAAACGGGCCTCGTGGCACACTTCTGGTGGGGCGATGAGGTCCACTTTTGTTCTGAGGACCACAGGATACATGTGGACTTTATCCCTTGAGCAGCAGTGCACCAGGAGCCGCGTTTGCAGAGTGGTGTAAAAAAGGGGACTCTCAGCTATCCAGCTGTGTGGCGCTTACTGGAGGTACCTGGTGGGCTAGTTGGCCCCCATGGGACCCTTAGGAATGAAGGGGACTTAATACCCCAACTTAGAACGGGCCAGGTGGCGCATTTGCAGAGTTGTGGGGACAGGGGGTGTGGCCTTTCTTCACCTCTCAGGAATCCCACTGTGTGGGGCTTACTGGAGGTAAGAGGTAGGCTAGTTGGCCCCTAAAGGAACCCCAGCAGCGAATGGAACTTCAATCCCCATCCAAGAGCGCGCCATGGAGCGTGTTTGAAAAGTGGTGGGTGCAGGGGGCGTGGCCTGCTCTGAGAACTTAGCAATCCTGCTATGTGGGACTTACAGGAGGTAATAGGAGGACATCCTTGGGTTCAACAACCTGTCTTGTTACCTCAAGTAAATCCCACACAGTAGGATTGCCAAGACATCTTCGGAGATCATGCCCCCCTTTTCCATCACTCTGCAAATGCATCTCCTGGCAGGCTATGGGATGGGGGATGAAGTCCACTTTACTCCTGAGGGACTTTGCAGGCCAAGAATCCTTCCTGGTACCTCCTATAAGCCCTGTGCAGTGGAATTCCTGAGCGCTGGTCGGAGGCTCAGCACCCTTTCTCCAATACACTGTGTAAACTTGACTACTAGTTAAAGAAGTGTTTGTAATGTAATAGGTTTTGCATTTGCGAGAATTAGAGCTATTGGCGTTGTAAATGCAAAAGTTGTTTACTAATGTTTTTTGGAGTGGAGTGGATGTACGTTGTGTGTTGTGGAATTATGTGGCATGTTGTGCAGTGAAATTATGTGGATAGAAAGTATGTGGCATTTAGTGTATAGGAATTATGTAAAGTGGGATTATGTGTTATGGAGAGTAAGTATGTGGTATAATAGTCTGTGTTGTGGAGTGGTAACCTCAGGTTTAGTCTTCCTCGTTTCCATTGAACATCAACTATGAACTCAGTGAGACAAAAAAAGAAGGAATCACTGAGGAGCACTTATGGACCTAGTCAGAGGTATGAACAGGGCCACTGGAATTATGTGACTATTTGGCTGCACTGACTTTCGCACAATTATACATTTTCTGCATCAGCCACAAAATTCATCATCTGCTCCCTAATCTGCAGATTTGTACAAAAAAGCCTTGTTTCTTGCTCAAACGGCTCAAACGTTACCAAAAATGCAGCAACAAGTGGTACAGCGTGGTGGAAGGCCCTGTGCAAACCTAGAATGATTACCTGTTACTTATCCGCTTAACCACGGCGGCAATTCCGTTTGCCGACAAACACAGCAAAGGGGTCATTGCTAAATGTGGGTGTTACATTGGTACTAATGGTGTGCAAGCCACTCTTGCTTCCTCCTGTGTCTCTCTTGCCTTTTTCTGCATTTCTGTTGCTTCTTTCTGCATGTTTCTTTCTTTCTATGCACTTCTCTTGCAAACCTCTTGTACTTTCTGCATTTTTGTTGCCTCTTTCTGCACCTCATTTGTTTCTTTCTTTACCCCTCTTGAGTCTATTTGCACCCTCAGAGAAGACCGAAGTCATCATCATGGGCTCCACCCCTTCTACCTGGGATGACTCCTGGTGGGCTGCAGCACTTGTAACCCCCCACATCCACATGCCCCGCATGTAACCTAGGCATCATCCTGGACTCCTCGCTCACCTTGACCAACCAGATGAATGTCATCTGTTCACCCTGCTGCCACACACTACACCTGCTCTGAAAGATCTTCAAGTGGATTCCCACCTATACCAGAATACGGTCACCCTAGCACTCCTCAGCAGCAGAATCGACTTTGGCAACGCACTCTACGTCGGCATCTCCAAGAATCTGACGAACATTCAAAACAACTCTGCCAGACTCATCTTCAATATCCCCTGCAGCAGCAACATGACCAGCCATCTGAGAGACCTCCACTGACTCACAAACAATAGAAGAATCACCTTCAAGCTCCTCACACATGCCGACAAAGCTCTACACAATACAGGACCTGCATACCTAACCACTGACTCGCATTCCACCCACCCACCAAAGACCTCCGCTCCACCCAACTGGCCCCGGCTATCATGCCACGTATCCACAAGACCACAGCCAGATAAAGATCCTTCTCCTACCTCGCAGAAACAATCTGGAACACCCTACCTCTCCACCTCAGGCAATCACTGTCACTGCCTTAATTCAGGAAGGACCTCAAGACCTGACTCTTCGACTAAACCACAGAGCCTTCAGTTAAGCAGCTGTTCCCCACCCACTCCCCCCAGCGCCTTTCCCCCTTACAGGTGAGTAGTCGCTTTAGATGTCACCTGATTGATTGACTAATCTAATAACTTAACCAAAAACACATGGGCAGCAGCTGTGTACTCATCCCATCACTGAAACACTGCTCATGCACTCATCCAATCCTTCAGGTGGTATGGACGCACTTTATCATGTGTGCACTATCTATGCACTCTATAAATCACCTATATGCCATGCATGCACTCCTGCAATGATCCAACTAGTAGAGTTGCACTCATTTAATCATCCAACCACTATCTATGCATGTATTGAATTATTAAGGCATTAGTCATGCACATATCCAATCAAGCAAGCAGTAACAATGCAGATATGTATTGGCCCACAAAGTTCCCATATACTAAGGGAATCGTCCAGACACTACCTGTATCCTTAGGGAATCCCCTAGGCACTACCTATGCATTCATTCAATCATCCAGGGAGTATTGATGTACTCAACCACACACCCGTGTATTCACAAGTTTTAGTGAGAAATATGTAGTCTTTTAGAACCATCTGGTGAATTATATATGCCACCTGTCACACACTCTTTGCATGTACTCAGAAGAATTAGTGAGCTTTATGCTTTGATAGAGATTATTGTGTACATTTTTATATGCACTGTTTCCCAAAATTTTAATCTGATGCATCTAAATAGAAAAGTACTGAGATTCTAAATCCACTTGTGATACAGTGGTAGAGAGGCACACAAATAGCTTTTTTGTTGTGTTTTCGGATTTACAGGATTGAGACACTATGGGGCCGATTCCGATCCTGGAAAAAAAAACGTTTGTACGATTTTCATCCGGAGCCATCGATTCGTACCCGTCCGTCCGAATCGTGTAGAACGATCCGTATTCCGTCAATCCGTCCGAATCGTCGTGATCCGTACGTATTGCAGGGCTGAAACAGTGAACCGTAGGACTCGTACACATGCCGTACGACCCGATGAGTACGATCCGGACCGGGGAATCAAGACGCGATTCGTACGGTCCGCGTCAGGTAAGGGCGATTCGTACGGAAAAGCACACAATCACATACACACCGTACGGCGCGTAACCCCCATGATCGCAGGGGTACGGTGCATACCCCTGCGATCATGGGGGATATGTGCCGTACCCCGCGATCGCAGGGTGTACGCACAGTACACCCAGCGAACATGGGGAAACGGTGTGTACACCCCAAGATCGAGGGGTACGGTGCGTATCCCCCATGATCGCAGAGGTACGCGCCGTACCCCTGCGATAATGGGGTTACGTGCCATACCCGGGGGGGCCGTTCCGTACCTTTTTCGGGGCGAACTCTGCTTTTACGGCTGTTTTCAGCTCCCGTAGGAAAAGGGTCGTACGGTGCGTACCCGAGACGAATCGTACTTGCCGGGTCGGAAAAAGCAGCCGCAAATCGTACAGATGTCGAGTACAGCTGGTACCGAGGGAGATTCGTACGGAGATTCGAGTCGTACGGTCTTTGTACGATTCATACGGAGTCCTGCTCCTGGTATGAATCGTACTTCGTCGTACGTACGGGGGGCATTGCAGGGTACGATTCGTATGGGAAAAGTGCTCCGAACGGCTATTCGGAGTGGTTTTTCCCAAATCGGAATCGACCCCTATATGTACTTCTATCCTTTGGTTGATGTTCGTTTCAGAATTTACTACAGAAGGGATAAACTGGTATTTTATCATGTATAAGTGAGAACTGATATATGGTGCAGCTGTGTTGTAAGAGAGGAAGCTATAATGTTAAAAGGAAACTAATACATAAAGTTTGGTATTTTGCTTTGGGTTTGTGGTTGTCTCGGTCATTGTATAGGTGAGAGAGTATATGTATTAGTATATATATAAATAACTGAGTGGTTGTGTGAGTAATGGTATGGGTAAGTTAGTGGCTGTGTGAGTGACTATGGATGAGTGAGTAGGTGTGTGAGTAGGTGTATGTTAACTCATTTACCGTGTCAGTAGCTGTATGAGTGTATGAATGGGTGACTAAGTGTGTCTATGTCTCTATAACTGAATCTGTGACTGGCTGTATTGATAAGTGAGTAGGTGCATGAGTAGCTGAATATGTGATTTAGGTGTTCTGTTAGTGGCACTATGGGGGAGTTGATCTGTTACTGGCTATATGGATGATGGCAAAATGTGTGAGTGATTGGGTTCTGTGAATCAGTTTGTTAGTGATTGTGTGGAAGTGGCCATATGACATATTTTGTGATGGTATACGTGGGTGTGTCATTGATTTTCAGATGTCATGAGTGATGTCATCAGTGATGTCATTTGAGATGTCATCAGTGATGTAACTGACCATGTTATGAGTGATAAAATATGTGAGGTCAAAATAAGGGTGCATTTGTAATGTAAGTGAGTGTCAGAGAGGTTTATGGAAAGTTTGTAGGTTAGTATATTTAAGTAATTGCATGTAGTTAGAAAGCTACGTTCAACTTTAGATTTAAAACTGGAACATTACACAAAAACAGTTTTTGAATTATATGTAAGTCAGTAGCAAAGTAGTTTGTATGTTGGAGAGTAAAAATTCAAATATACTTTTTTTTTTGGGGGGGGAGAACAATATCTACCTAAATACAGACAGTGTGAATGCATCTAAAAGCTCAGCGGAAAGGAAAACTGAAACAACTATAGTATCTATGCAGAACTGAGATACAAAAGAACCAAAATGCAGAAAAAGTGGTGAAAGAAAAAAGTGCTACTGGTAAGAGGACAAAGTCTTTTCTTAAAAATATATGTAGACACCTGCCAAGATTGCAAAATAATGAAAATAAAAAGCAAACTATGAGAAAAAATAGTAGTGGACAAAATGTATATTACAAGAATAGGAAAGAATGCAACAAAGATGGACACTCCTTAACCAGGAGACAGAAGCAATTTAAGATAATGTTTCGTAGTAGAGTGGTTGTAAATCTGCTGAGAAATATATATATATATATTTTTTATTATTTTTATTTATCTCTGGGAATAGACAAAATATAAGACATTATTTCAGCAATACAAAAAAAAAACAATCAGAGCCATGAGAAAACAAAAACATACTGTTCAGGTGATTATAAATTCTCTACAACATGATCAATACAAATACCTAAAAAAATTTAAGGGAAAAATAAAAATAGCAGGCAGGAAAACAATATAATTGCTAGCGAATTATACTCATAGCTACTCATTGAAAATATTACCACCTAGAGATCTAGCTATCCGGTGTTAACCATGCGTCCCCAATACAATAGAATGTTTTTCTCCAATCGGACCCTTCTAGCTTGCTATGGCTCTTTCCCTTTCTCATATTTCATTTAGCATTGCCCACCAATCTGATGCCTCAGGCACTACCTTCAATATCCATGCTCATGCGATACAAAGAGGAGCTGTCACTATAATGACAGAGAGAAAATGTTTAACCCCTGATCAGGCATAACCTTATAACCAAGCATTCTCTCTGCCACGGTTAATTGCAGGTTAAGACCCAGCCTATCTGATTAATCTCTTTCCAAAAAATTGTCAAGTCGGGACAGGTAACAAACAAATGCAGGCGATCCGAAGCAACAAATCGACATTTAAGGCACTTATCCTAATAACTTGAATTAGTACCCCTACCAGCTGACCATCGAGTTATAGACTCAGGGGTATAGAATAGCAGGCATATGGTTTTAAATTGCTGCAATTTTAAATTAGTATAACCCACAGCCTTATCTAGTGTGCCCAATGCATTCTCGATATTTACAGAAGTAAACTGCTGCCCCAGTACCTCACACCATTTAGTTGCCTGCTTCAAACTATCACTGCTCCAAGTTTGAGAAAATAGCTGGTGAGACTGGCTGATAGTTAACTTTGTTAATGAATGTAAGTTAATTATTGTGCCCGATTCAACAAGTGCTCTGATACCTCTGTGTCCCCAGAGATAGTCTCTGATTTGTAAGTATTTATAAAATGACTGCTTAGGGAGACCGGCTCCCCTTTGTGAATCATCAAAAGTGCGGAAACCATTTATATCATATAAGTGCCCTAATTGACTGAGCCCATAGCTAGCTCAGAGCTACGCTTGTGTACCATGAAATATTTCTGGAAATTGTGGGTTGCCCCACAATTGGACACAGCCATGTACTTCTGATAGAGAGCAACTCAACACTATTTCTCACCAGATATAAGCTATGTCTTGAAGAGTCTTAATTCGGACTCTTTTAAAGTAGTTCAGATCATTGATCCTATATAAAAACATTCTACTGTCGGCGCCAATTGCAAGATTATAGAGACAATTTTGAGTACCAACAGAAAGAAGGCTACGAAGTCGCCCAGCAAAGTAGCCAAGAAATAATATTTGAAATCAGGTAGTTGAAGCCCTCTTCTATAGGTTTTGCAGAGAAGTAGTGGATTCAGCAATATTTATTTTTTCGGAATGCATTTTAGTGGTATATTTGCTTTTAAACATATATTATGATTCTTTTCTATGTTGGGGTTAAATTGTGTTACATAAGGAAGAGGTGCGTTATGTGTTGGAATAGAATGATGGGGGCCAGGAATGGGGGTGAAGAATGTTGCTGGATGATTCCAGTATGGGCACTTGAGATGTGGGGATAAGGCATAGAGAGACACAGTGTGCTGTATCTGTCATATGGTTCACTGATAGAATATCGATGCTAAAAAAACTTCCCATACTTAAACTGGTAAGTACAAAAATATTAAATCATAAAAATATCAAAGTTAACAATATAGATGTAAAAAATATCGACATAAAATATAAATAAAATAAATATTATATATTAAATATATAAACATTTAATATATTTAACAAAATACATTGAATTTAATATCTATTTTAACTAAATATTAAAAATAAACGTAATTAAAAAAATAAACACACAAACAATAATTTATGCACATACATATATTTACTTAAAATAATTTATTAACTATTATCTTTATTTCATTTTTAAACTTTTAACTTATATAAAAATAAAATACATACATATATCAATAATTTAATATTAAAAAACATTCTATAATTAATTAAAACATTAAACAATTTAAAAAAAACATACATTTCACAATACAATAAATACAACAGTAGGGAAAATGTTGGATAGCAAAATAATTAAATTTACTATTCCAACTCCAGTGAGTGCAACAGTAGGGAAAGTGTTAGATAGCAGAGGGGTAAAAATTACAATTCCCACTCCAAAGAGTGCAACAGTAGGAAAAGTGTTGGATAGTGGCGGAGTACAATTTACTATTCCCACTACAGTGAGTGCAAAAGTAGGGTACATTTTGGGTAGCGGAAGAAATACATTTACTATTCCAACTCCAGTGAGTGCAACATTAGGGAAAATGTTGGATACCGGAGAGGTAAAAATTACTATTCCCACTCCAGTGATTGGAACAGTAGGAAAAGTGCTGGATAGTGAAGTGGTAAAAATGACTATTCCCACTCAGGTGAGTGTAACAGTAGGGAAAGTGCTGGATAGCGGAGTGGTAAACTTACTATTCCCACTCCAGCGAGTGCAACAGTAGGGAAAGTGCTGGATAGCAGAGGGGTAAAACGTACTATTCCCACTTCAGTGAGTGCAATAGTAGGGAATATTCTGGATAGCGGAGGGGTAAAAATGGCTCTTCCCACTCCAGTGAGTGCAACAGTAGGGAACGTTTTGGATAGTGGAGGGTTAAACATTACTATTCCCACTACAAAGAGTGCAACAGTAGGGAAAGTGCTGGATAGCAGAGGGGTGAAAATTACTACTCCCACTCCAGTGTGTGCAACAGTCGGGAACATTCTGGATAGCAGAGGGGTAAAAATTACTATTCCCACTCCAGTGAGAGCAACAGCAGGGAAAGTTTTGGATAGCGGAGGGTTAAAAATTACTATTCCCACCCCAGTGAGTGCAACCGTAGGGAACGTATTGGATAGCGGAGGGGTAAAAACTACTATTCCCACTCCAGTGAGTGAAACAGTAGGGAAAGTATTGGTTAGGGGAGGGGTAAAAATTACTATTACCTCTACAGTGAGTGCAACAGTAGGAAAAATGTATTGGATAGCGGAGGGGTAAAAATTTGTATTCCCACTCCAGTGAATGCAACACTAGGGAAACTGCTGGATAGCAGAGGGGTAAAAATTACTATTCCCACTCCAATGAGTGCAAAAGTAGGGAAAGTGCTGGATAGCAGAGGGGTAAACATTACTATTCCCACTCTAGTGAGTGCAATAGTAAGGAAAGTGCAGGATAGCGGAGGGGTAATATTACTAATCGCACTCCAATGAGTGCAACAGTAGGGAAAGTGCTGGGTATCGGAGAGGTAAAACTTATTATTCCCACTCCAGTGAGGGCAACAGTAGGGAAAGTGCTGGATAGCGAAGAGGTAAAAATTATTATTCCTACTCTAATGAGTGCAACAATAGGGAAAGTGCTGTATAGGGGAGTTGTATAAATTACTATTCCCACTCCAATGAGTCAACAGTAGGGCAAATGTTGCAGAGCAGCGGGGTAAAAATTACTATTCACAACCCAGTGAGTGCAACAGTAGAGAAAGTGCAGGATAGCAGAAAAACCAAAATAACTAATAACATTTAAACCATTGAAAAAAAATTGAATAATCTTAAAAATAAAAAAGAATATTTTTAAAAAATATGATTAAATATATTAAACATATAAAAAGAACACATATTATAATGCTAATTACATATAACAAAAAGCTACAAATATTATATAAAATAAACTAATAAATACATGTATAAACAATATTTATTTAAAAAGAGCACATTTTAACAAACAAACAAATTATTTAAAACATAAATATATTTTCTATGTCCTACCCTATAACACCACACCAATGAAAAAAATACTTCAACATGTTTATTTACATGTACTTCCATAATTAACATAATTAATAATGAATTTCAAAAATAATATTAATAAAAAAGATAATAAACATTCATTGAGGGCACATTCTTTAACACTATAATATCCACAACACATGCCTAAAATTAAATACACAATTACCATAATTAATTATTAATTAATAGATTCATATTAATTAACAACTAATTAGTAAATCATCATTAAAAAAATTAATTACTTCCCACCCTTCCCGCTATTTACACCCATAAACACCACAAAACACACCTGAAATGAATTACACAATTACCATAATTAATAACTAACTTATAAATTAAAATAAATTAACAACTAATTATTAAATAATTCATAATAAATTAATTTACACATTTAACACTCTAACATCTCAACTAAACAAATATGAATAAATTCAAATTATTCAATAAATGTCATATAATTACATTATTCCCCACTCTATTCCCCTATTAACCCACAACCTGCTACAAAACTAAAAATGGAAATTTCAAATAAAAATAAAATAAGGACTACTAAAAATATTCAATAAATGTTATATCATTAAATAACTTTCCACCCTATTCCCCTATAATCCCCTATAATCCCACAACCCGCTAAAGAACTAAAAACACAAAATTAAAATGAATACAATTAATAACTACTAAACTTTTAGCACATATAATAAAAATACAAACAATTCTTATACAAAAAAACGAACATCGCACATATAAAATATATACTAAAATACATAACATTAATAGAAAATCGATATTTCTAACAACTATATTTTTGCAAACGATATTAAATTCTTCGATATTTTTTACATCATATTCCTTACGCAAAATTGATTTCTTGACCAAGAGAATTTGTCTGTTGATATTCCTGACCCACGATATTTTTGCCACAAAATTTGTGCAAATCAATATTTTTTACTCGATATTCTGTCTCTACACCCTGTCATAGGAATAAACAAAGATCTCCATTTCAATACTCTACCTCTTTTATTCTGCCACACATCAAGTATCTCTCTTCTGAAGCCCTGCTCATTGGTTGCTGTCCGTTTAAAGTGCCAAACCAGAGATCAGAGTATATTCTAGTTGATGATTAGGGTTATCTGGGGCCAAATTCTCCAACATATCCTTCTGGCATCACCCTGCTACAAGCAGATTTGAATTACAAGAACTGGCAGCATGACTGTGCACCTTATGGTGAGAAAGAGTGACAAATGTCTGTTATTTAAATAGGAGGATTTGTTTCCTCCTTACCTACTTTATAAATCCTCTGTTGATCATTTGATTTCCTTTCTACAACATCAGGTGTGACCAGAACCATGACTAGCTTCTTACTATCCCTCTCTTCCATAATTGTGAGGCTGCCTAACCTCCAGAATTTTCCTCCATTTGCTACCGTATGATATCCTTTCGTTCAGGCTCAGTGCTCAAACCCACAGATCCTGGGTTAACCTTACTACATACACATGGGTCCATTAGGATGTCGGGCAGTAGCACCACCGTGGTGCGGAAAAACGCATTTTTCCGGCCCACGAGCAGTAGCAAACAAGTCCGCCATATTAGTATTGCCAAACAAAGGTCAACTCCCGTCTGCCGCGGAGCGACGCGCACCGCCATCAAAGTGCACCCGCCACCGCAGCGGTGGGAGACTCACCTCCGTTCGGAATGACATCTGCCCCGCTCCACAAATTAGGATGCCCCAAACAAGCAGACGCACCGCAGCGGAAATGCAGCACAATCAGAGACGGTGGAAGATCGACAGCGGAGCACGAAACGAGAGCCCCGGTACCCTCCACCCGGTCACGACCGCCATGGACCCAACTCTACACGTCTTTCCGGTGCTATACCTGTTTCACCACTATCAACTCATGACCCGCCGCGGACCACGCCACAGGTACGCAACTACACAAATACAACACACAATACAAGGGCTGGCACAGAGTCCAAATCCACAACAGACACCCTGCTGGGGCATTAACACATCCACAAGGTCACCCACACATGACCCACCTGCCACAAAGTCACCCCTCTGCATCCTGGACACACATCGTCCGTGATCATGCACCAATGTCCCGGTCACATCATCGCAGCGGTCAATACAAGGGAATACATGCGCACAATGCAGGAGGAAGGGCCAATCCAAGGCATGGGCAGGGCAACAAGACCTCCGGGACACACCTCCTCCCAACACACATCAGCACACCCCATGAAGGCACAGGCCAGGTGCCCATCCTGTGCACAACAACAAGCCAGCTGAATCCACACCCTAGACCACACAACAAACAACCAGGAAGACAGACACAGCAGGAGTGGCTGCACAGGACACACAACACACAGCACAGTGCCAGGGGAACTCACACATCACAACATCACCACGCACATGGAAAAAAACATGAGTACAAGCACCAAATGAACACCTACAAGGAACAAACATACACATGGACACACAGCCTGCACAGTCACGCATACATACCACACACTGACACACAGACACCCAAAATGCCAACAGAAAATAAGCACAACAAATCAGCAAGACAAAGTGGGATGTACGCAAATGGAAGGCCATGGAGACACACAACAAGCATGTGCAGATCACATGCAAGACAAGGAACACATAACACTCCCCTCAGATCATCAAACCAAACATGGCTGGTACAGTCAGTGAAGTTAAACCACAGGCACCACAGCGCAACAACACAGGGAGACAGCAAGCCATACCAGTTAAAGGCACAAGGAACAAAGGCAGGCCTGGAATGCAAACTCGGAACAGCCACACTTGCATACAACCACCTCACAGGAATACACCAGCAGGACAACACACAGGGCCCATATACACACTCCATTATTGACAAACACCAGGAGAAATGTACACACATACCCCTCTCACAACAGCAGCACACAACACCAGTGCCCCACACACTGAAGGCTGCCAATAATTTCCAGTCCATACACACAAATACAAACACACACCCTGGGTATAGCCACACACATCACACACAGGGATGCCACAGCAAATGTCTGCATAAAAACATCACAAAAACACATAACCCAAATGAAACACTCACAGAACCACAACAAAAACAGACATACCCTGGCAGCAAAACTGTGGTGAGGCAATGGGAGCACAGACACAATTGGAGTGCACAACTCCATCACTCAGGTACAAAGCACACACAACATACCACAAATCACACAAGATGTGCACCATCCCAGATCAACACAGCCACAACAAAACAACTACAGATGCACAGGCCAAACAAAAAGAACACATACTGCAGGACATCAGGGGATGCACATCAGGCAATGTCAAGGCCACACATACACAGCACTGAACGTACAACAAGCAGTGTGTGCACACAAAGCATACCACTCACACACAGACATGAGTGACACAACAGCACACCCAGGAAGTGCAGCAACAACACAGCCAACACACATACATCCAACACAACCACAACAGAGTCACAGATCTGGGACACAATGGTGGAATCAAATTGAACCTAGCACTGGCCAGCACACACAGCTGAACAGCAGATGAGCATTCATGACTGCCAAACAGCACAAGAACACCACAAAGGAACAATTAGTGAAAGAAAAGGAGTAGTACATAGCCCCAGCCCAAGCCAATGCACCACACAGCACAAAGTTACAAATTAAGTCATGAGGAGGCACATACACACACACACAAAGCAAGGGGGCAGCCGACATCCAAGTGAAGTGTACTGCACGTCATCAGTGGACATGGCAGAAATGCTCAAAACACAATTAGAGGGAGCCCAGGCCCATGAAGAGTAGGCACGAGATGCACACATAGGGGATGGCACCACACACACTATGCCGTACATGAGGATAAAAGGCAGCTTGTGCCTGCAATGCCTGAGAAACATAACCACAATGGCAGTGTTTAGCAGCAGGTCTGCACAGTCTACACAAACATATTCAAGACACATGGATGGTGAAACAAACACGACACTGATGTGCCAGTCACACACTCTGCACACTCACAAGTGACTAAAATAACAAGTAGGAGTCAGACAGAACAGCATGGACATACCAACACACTGCACATCTCTTGACAACTCAAGAGCACACATCTCATGTAGGCCATGGGACCATGATGATGGCCCATCACAAGATGTCCATATACATATACAGCTGGGCACATAGAAAGGAATAACACACATACATGATGACATTGAGCACAGAGTCACACTCTGTGCTGGCAGTTACCCACAACTTGACACGTGAACAATGTAACCAACAATTTAAAACCTGGAAAATGATAACTGCAACACTGGTTAAACTGACACCACAAATGCTACAAGTATCAGTGTCAGAAAGAAATGAAGTACCTGCCCCCCCTGTGAAAAAAGATTAGGCGAGCAAAGACCTTGGCAATGTTGAAGTGCAACATAGAGCATGGGGCACAGCCAAACACATGCCCACATCAAAATTACTTTATTCAGTAAGGACACCGACAAAACAGACAACAGGAGTAACTGTCTTTATTCACATGTTGCATAGATAGGCACCAACAGCAGAGGAGAGCAAGGCACAAAATGCACAGCAAATCCATGATAATCTGTCCAGGCAAGGGGAAAAAGTGGAAGGCCAGAGGCCAGTACAGGGTGCACAGCAGTACATGAGAGGCTGCACAGGGAGGAGTCCAACACAGCAGAACACGAAGGCCAGTGGGCAGTTCAGGGTGCACAGTAAGCACATGAGAGGCTGCACAGGAAGGAGTCCAACACAGCAGAGCAACAGGGACAGTATCCAGGGCAAAGTTAACAGCAAGTACATGAGAGGCTGCACAGGGAGGAGTCCAATACAGCAGAACACAATGGCCAGTGGGCATGGCAAAGTGCAGAGCGAGGACATGAGAATCTGCACAGGCAAGGGCAGAACACAAAGGCCAGTGGGCATGGCAAAGTGCAGAGCGAGGACATGAGAATCTGCACAGGGAGTGTGTGTGAGACTGTACCCTTCCATGGGCAGCAACACAGTCAGGGGGTAACAATGGGCAGAACAGGCCTACCGGTGAGAGAGACTGGTGTGTGAGGGGGATAGCACTCACACTTGGCTGTCAGGCAGACTGGGAGCTGGCTGTGTGTTGGGGACATAAGGAGCACCTCCTCGGGGAGAGAGCGGCCCAGGTGAGTTAGGGCTATCAGTGTCTTGGCAAGCCGGAGGGCTGCTTGGACCAGATGGTGTTGTGGAGGTGGAGTCATGCAGACCTGAGAGTGTGGGTGGGAGAGGTTTGAGGGGTGCTTTTCCACTTTTGGGAATGCAAAATGGCTTCCCTGTACTGGGGTTAATTGGAACTGGTCTTGGCACAACAGGCACACAGACCAACAGAGCCGCATCAGGTGCAGACACTGGCACTCCCTCTGGTGATGTGTTGGATCCTGCAGAACGCTTCGTCTGGCTATGCCTCTGGCCCTCCTTCCCCTGTTTGCCAGGTGTAACCACTACAGTGCACTCCTTCCCATGTGTGCCAGGGGTAGCCCCTACAGAGCCCTCCTTCACCTGCTTCACTGGGCTTGGAATGGGAGTCGATGTGGTGGGTGAATGTGGCCCTGAGCCCTTCCTTGGTGTACCCTTGCCATACAGCACCTCCTCAGTGGGCACAGAAACTGCATGTCTTGCTTTGCGTGAAGTTTTAGGGACAGGAGAGTCCTTAACTGGGGATGCCTCTGAGGCATGTGGGCCTGAGGTACGCTTCTTTGCTCTTTGGGCCTTGCTTTTCCCCGGCGGGCTCTTGTCTTTGCATTCGGGGCTGGCCTTGCTCTTCAGTGGGGATGATGTTTGCGGGTGGAAGCGCTAGGTTTGTTTCTGCTGGGTGCTCCTTGTGCTGTATCGTGACTGTGACGCAAGTGAACCGTGGTCACTATCAACAGATGTGCCCACTAACTGGGGGTGGACAAAGGCCCTGGATTTGGAATGGGAGCATGTGCCTGTTGGATTGCAGATGTCACTGTGAACCACAAAGCCTGAACAGTACGGTGCAGCCCACCCACGTCAGAGTGTATGCCGTCCATGTAGGCAACCACCTGGAATTTATTTTTGTCATGTCACTGAAGGCATTGAGGGGGGCTGTCTGCCCCACACAAAGCTGGTGCAGGAGCTCAACAGACTCTGCACTGAGGGCAGCAGGGGGTACAGGTGCAGGGGCAGCGGTGCTAGGTGTGAATGTAGCTCATCCCCTCTTACTGACACGGACATGGGCAGCACTAGAGGAAGTGGATGGGAAGGTGGGCACTGGCCGCTGTGTGGTAGAAGATGATGCAGAGTCTCCATTCACTAGGCCCGCCAACATGGATGCATCCCTGCTGTCATCAGATGATGTGGTACTTTGGGTCTCAGGTAGGGATTCCTCCTGCATACTCCGGTCCCCCTCTGAGGCGGTGATGACCTCTCTGTCACTGGGCTCCTGTGCTGCTGTGGTGCTAGTCTCACCCCCACTGGTGTCCGGCTCTTGTTCCTCCGTGACCACTGGCGAATCTGCATGAGTGAGAGATGCAGGGTCAGGTTAGTGGCATCAACAAGACAAATCAATGCAAGCAATGCAGTGCAAGAGATGCCCAAATCTACCTGTTGCACACCATACTCTGCAATCACATTGCAGCAACTCTCTACATAGACCACAACAGGCCATGTAACCCTGATCACCTGTCATGACTGAGCCATGTTAAGGCCGCACAGCACAACATCCTGCCCGTGGCTGAAGTCTACCAGACACACAACTTGCTCTGCCCACACCTACAGATATGATGTGGGCACAACACTTATTGCCGCTGACAGATCTTGAAGGAATAGAATGGGACAACAGACACCTATTATGACAGTTCACAATGGCAAATTTGCCCGTGCAAAACACCATGTTGTACTCTGGGGCCCAAAGACTAGTGCGAACACCTCGTCCACCAGGACATCCAGCTCCTCACTTGTGAATGGACTGGCACGGATCTTCTCTGTTCTTGCCATCCCTGTGGACATGGAACACCTGTGGTGGAATTGGGTGGTGAGGGGTGTCAGGCAGCAGTCCCTGGAGGCAGCAGCAGATGAGGGTCTCAGTCAGCAGCAGATGAGGGTCTCAAGCAGCATTCCCTGGAGGCAACAGCAGATGAGGGTCTCTGGCAGCAGTCCCTGGAGGCAACAGCAGATGAGGGTCTCAGGCAGCAGTCCCTGGAGGCAGCAGCAGGTGAGGGGTCTCTGGCAGCAGGCTCTGTGAGCAGTGGAAATGTGAGGCTCAATCCCACACACATATAGTCCACTGGGGTCGTTCCAAAGGCGCCAAGCTGCAACAATTGGTTGTCCAGGTCTGCCTCATTCAAAAGCATTCAATGACCGCCTCCGCGGTGGCGGTGCATGCCTACCGCGATTTTCAAAATTGCATAATGTCACCGCAAACATTGATCCCATGGGCTCGAGGGCATGCTCCATGGCGGTGAGACACCACTGGAGCCAGGCAGTAGCCACCATGATTTGGGTGGTGGAGCATGCCAACCGCCATCTTCCCATATCCCTATGGCTATCACTATCACTATCACACTTCTGTGTAAGGGGGTTGCTGGTGACATTCCGATGGTGCCAAGCGGTAGCTATCGCGATTTGGGTGGCAGAGCATGCCAACCGCCATCTTCCCATATCACTATGGCTATCACTACCTCACTTGTGTGTATGGGGGGTTCTGGTGACACACCGCTGGGGCCAGGCAGTAGCTACTGGGATTTGGCACACAAACAATGGCAGTGTCCATCGTGAACACTTCTACAGTGCACAGAGTCCACATGGTGAAGGGCACATCATCGTGCACACAATGGCAATGTTCCATTGACTCCACAGGTGCATACATGTGCCACGGTTATATATGTGTGACGTACATAGGTCTGTGGTCCCTAACTTGTCACAAATGCATTAGATGATTGATGAGGCAGGACAGTGTTGTAGTGGACTCTGCAATATATACACATATCAATGTGTTGTGGGGCAGTGATGACCTCGGCAAGGCTTGTCTCACTATATGATGTAGTTACTTACTTGTGCTAATCTGTTTACTCATACATGCAATTGTCAGTTCACCGCCAACTGTGGTCATTGTGTTGTGGAGGTGTGCCAAGTTGGAATGATGCATTGAGGTGTGACTGGTACAGCAGATGATTATTAGACAGTGGTGTTGATTTGTAGCACATTGGCTGGATGCCACACTCCCAGGTGTTCTTATGTGAAATGTGGCCATGAAACTATGTGCATTCACATTGACCTATGTGGTCAATGTGTGGCCAAACGTCCACCCATGTGACCTGGTATGTCACTCATTTGTCAAGTCAGTCTGTGTTTATCCTGTGTCATCATGTACGGGATATGCTGTGGACATCTCATGATGGATGTCATTGACATGGGTCCACTTTGATCTCAACTAGGAGGAGGTCAAATCTGATTCGTCACTTGACACTACTGGAGCATATGGAGGATGTAGCGATCATTTGCAAATTCCGTCTAGATAGAGCCACCCTGAAGACCCTTTGTGACCTGGCAGACGTCACATCTGACCATGGACTGGCCAGTGTATTGTACAGCATGACTTTTTCCTGTCATGTACAGCATTAGATTTATGAGCCCACACATGTTTCATAAATATTGTAATGGTCCTTGCTGATTGGGCCACATGGCAATGCACTCATCAGTGTGTGTTGTGCATGGTTGTGCCCAGTCTACCTTGTGCATGTACATTGGTGTGTCACTCTTTGTTATCTGTGACAGTTCATTTTGCTTACCTGTGTGCAATTGCTGACACATGTTTCTAGTTGGGTGCGGAGTGTTCCATCCTGCTATGGGGTAGGACAAGGGGGACTGTTGGTAGTTGTATTAAATGCCTCACACACACCCACACCCCTCCCTGGAAGATGGCTACCTGCCTGTTAATTCATTTGGTGAACCCTGCAATGGCTTCCAACTGTGTGTGGGTGGGGGAGTGCTCTATCCTGCTGGTGTGTGGGCCAGGGAGCATTCTAGGAGTAGTGCTAAAGACCTCCTACCCCCACATACCCTCCCAGCCAAGATGGCTCCCTACCTGTTAGTTCATTTGGTGAACACTGCAAGGGCTTCCAACTGCTTGTGGGTAGGGGAGTGATCTATCCTGCTGTTGTGTGGGCCAGGGAGCATAGTGGGAGTAGTTGTGCAGGCCTCCCATCCCCAAACACTTTCCCAGCCAAGATGGCTACCTAACTGTTAGGTGAAGGTGAACACTGCAATGGCTGCCACATGCTTGTGGGTGGGGGGTCCTCTATCCGGCTGGTGTGTGGGCCAGGGAGCATGGTGGGAGTAGTTGTGCAGGCCTCCCACCACAAACACCCTCCCAGCCCAGATGGCTACCTACCTGTTAGGTAAAGGTGAACACTGCAATGGCTGCCACATGCTTGTGGGTGGGGGATGCTCTATCTTGCTTGTGTGTGGGCCACGGATCATGGTGGGAGTAGTTGTGCAGGTCTCCCACCCCTAACACCTTCCCAGTCAAGATGGTTACCTACCTGTTAGGTGAAGGTAAACACTGCAATGGCTGCCACATTCTTGTGGGTGGGGGGGTGCTTTATCCTCCTGGTGTGTGGGCCAGGGAACTTGGTGGGAATAGTTGTGAAGGCCTCCACCCCAAACAACCTCCCAGCCAAGATGGTTACCTACCTGTTAGGTGAAGGTGAATACTGCAATGGCTGCCACATGCTTGTGGGTGGGGGGTGCTCTATCCTGATGGTGTGTGGGCCAGGGATCATGGTGGGAGTAGTTGTGAAAGTCTCCCACCCCTAAACACCCTCCTAGTCAAGATGGCTATCTACCTGTTAGGTGAAGGTAAACACAGCAATGGCTGCCACATGCTTGTGGGTGGGGGGTGCTCTATCATGCAGGTGTGTGGGCCAGGGAGCATGCTGGAAGTAGTGCAAGAGGCCTCCCACCCCACTGTGGTAAATAAATATTTACCGTCGGAATTTCTATGCGGTAAAGTTCAATAAAATAACTCACTCGGAAATAAGAGGCAGAATCCGTGGTATCTGAGTTTATAAGGGGTTTATGCCATAAAATGGAATGGTTCGAACCAGGTATCATGTTCCTTTCACCATCAAGGATCAGGAAGGGATAGACAATACTTTATTGACAGAGTACAATATTTATAGTAAATGCATATAATGGTGATGGATACAGAAGGCGTAACAGCTGAGAAAAACGAGATAAGAACACATGTGCGTAACAGAAAGGCGTGCACGAGGGCGTACACAGAGGTGTGTGCTAGAAACGTCACACGAAAGTGTCACAAGTGGGTGGATACATAGAGCAATCTTGCAGTGTCAGCAGAAATCGGGAGCAAGGATGCGCGCGCAGCAGCATGACGTGTGACTGACGTGAGGCTGGAGGGTGCAGGGGACTTGACATTTAACACTAGAGGTAGAGACAGAAGTCTGGCATGTCAGATCGACTCGTTCCTAAATCATATCTGATATCTTGTGTTTGGGGAACTATATTATCTAGAAGTAAAGGTCTCTTGGGCAGAGGCTACTCTATACTGACTATTAATGCGTGAATATGTGACTTTGTGTCTGCGTGTAATGAGAGGGGCCATGGGCCCACCATGGTAACGGGAGCAATGAATTACTTGCATGGAGACAGAAAGGCCGGGCCCTTTGCTCTGCAGCCGGGGAATTGTTTATCTATTCTGCTAGACTGGAATGTGTTTTCGAGGAGCTGAGCTCGGCTATACTGATAACTCGAAGGCAAAATACTGTCTTTGGCAGGCAATTAGGCCGAGCCGGGCACCGCTCACCACGCAGGGAGTAGGACAGAGGTCAGGGATGTATCCCACGTTGCAGCTTTCAGGAGGCAGAAAGCAGAAAAGGCTCGATGGCAGAAATCAGGGCCTAGCTCTGCAGGGCTAGGAAAACGTGAAAGTGCACCATGAAGAGACGTTGGCAAGGCATACTTAGGAACTGAATTATTAATCCATTCATGGTGGATCTGAAAGAGGACATATTAATGTTAGACGCAAATGTATTTGCGTCTTCATAGCTGGTCGAGGAGGGAAGTTACATGCACTTTAAGCTCGTACATGGAGACGGTGGGGTACACGTTAGGGGACATTTCATGACTATAAAAATCCAAATTACCTCATTCCCTCCTTGTCCCCTACGGACCCTTCATGATATATCGATCTGCATTAATCCATCTATCTGTTCATATAACATCATTTGCTCATCCTTTCTCAGGCGGGATGTAGAGCGTGAACTTGAACGGGGAATGCAGGCCGTGGCACACAAGCCACATATCGCAGGCCCACATTGAATGCACAGACAACAACTGAATACTATGGCCAATATAATCCCTAGGAAAGAAAGTAACTTCCATCCCCAGGCGGTTATCGTACACCAGAACCAGCCGGACCAAGTCCAGGTGCCTGGATCCTGATGAATCTGATCAGCTATCTTATGAAGACGGGATATGGCTCTATATACTGATGGTGCATTTTCTGGAATGAAAACACAGCAACTCGATCCGATGACTCTACAAGCCCCGCCCCTATCGGCCAGGATGACGTCAAGGACGAGACGATTTTGAAGAACAACAAGTCTTATAGCAGACTGTTCCTGCGTTAAGTTACCTAGGGCGGAAGTAGTTTCGTTCACTACTGCTTCAAGTGTTCTGGTCAGTTTTCGTATCAATTTACTATTAGAGACAGGTCCTAAAAAGAAAAAGAATCCTCTATTGAAATCTGTATATTGTTCCCATGCTGTTTCAGTCTGATCGACAATTGGGAGTTCTCTCTTGTGTCTAGATTGCATAAGCTGGGGATTTCTATGGTAATCAGGAGGAGCTAGGAAAACAGGGGGCAGTAGGAATGCAATGTAACAGGTACCATCCCAATCTAGAGGTAAACGTATGTATGCGGTATGACCACAAACGAAATAGGAATGACGGGAAGCTTTGAATGTGGACTTGCCCTTATCACTGAATTCGATCACAGTAGTACATTCACTATGACCTAAATGGATTGAACCATTCTTTCTGACACATAATTCGCCTTTAACGGGTAACACTGACATAGAGGGCAAGTCTGGTTCGGTTTCAGACTGGACATTCAGAATCATGAGGTTAAGCGTATAATTACCTAATCCATATACTTTGTTTTCTAGATCGGTACCTGTCCTTTGTGGGAGACCCTCCTTGTCTGGGAAACATGCTCGATGCATGACTGTGTTCAGATTTCCCCATACCCAATTGCCTTGGTAAACTATGGAATCAGTGTCTACAGAATTAATTAAGCTGAACCAGGCACCACAGGAACCATTATGTGTAAACGGGTACGAGAAGAGGGGCAGAGCTCCCTTGTATTTCTGATAGGGAGGGAGTCGGCCACATATCCAACAATTTGTAGCATTGCTGGTCTGATGGGAATGGTGTAACATACTGATAAATGTATTGTTGCGCAGCGCAAGTCTGTAAGACACTTCATGTGGAGGTAGTTCACTGAACGTGTGCTCTGCAGTGTTATTAAGAGGAGAGTGTGCAATAGGGAAGAATATGTGCAATAATACACTAATGCCAATAACCATAAGACTCAGAAAAAACATAATCAATAACGTAATGATAAAATAACTCCGGAGAGATTTACAATGTTTCTGTTTCTTGATCTGTTTCTGTCTATCTCTCTCTCTATTGGGGTCTAACTTGTACATGTCAGGAACCTGTCTAACCGCTTCACCTAGGGGAGGACTTAAACAATTAAACTGTCTGACTTGCTAGACCTTAATTTCATACGAAAGTCTTGAGAAGGAGTTTTTTCTACCAGGGGAAGTTTGGTGTTAGTCTCTGAGACGGGGCCGGGCTGGGAGTCTGGCTCTGGCGGCAGTCCATGATATTTTTTTATATGACTTGAGTGGAGCCAGCCCTTGCGGCCCTCCACTTTCACGGCTGTCCTTGTAGTTAATAAAACAAGCTTCGGCTCCTGCCAGCGGGGCTCCAGCGGACTCCTCCTGTCGAAGTTTCTTACGAAGACGAGGTCCCCCGGAACAATCTTGTGTGGCTTCACCTCGGTGTTGTCGGGAAAGGCTGCAGCCACCTGTGAACGACATGATTGTAGTGCAGACATCAAGGAAGCAAGGTAATCTGTCAGCATATTACAGTCAACATCTGTGATCTTACGAGGCAGAGGCGTCCCCCACATATTCGGTGGCCTACCAAAGACCACCTCGTATGGGGATAGCCCTGTTCTGGAGTGTGCAACCATTCTCATGTAAAACAATGCAACTGGCAAGGCGACTATCCAGTCTACCCCTTTCTCGACACAAATCTTGGCAAGACGTGTTTTTAGTGTCTGATTGTGGCGTTCCACGAGACCTGCTGCCTCGGGATGTCGGACGCAGTGGAATTTCCACTGATATCCTAGCAGGAGTGATACCTGCTTCATAAGCTCGGACGAGAATGGCTGACCATTATCTGAGTACACGACACGAGGCAAACCGTATCGTGGGAAAAATTCACGAACCAACTGTTTGGCAGTGGTCGGAGCAGTGTAATCTGGGACTGGATATGCTTCTGTCCAACGGGAAAGTGCACATACAACTACGAGGACATATTTGAATCCTCGACATCGTTCCATCTGGATATAATCCATCTGGAGGACTTCAAAAGGGTGATCGGGAGGATTGAATCCACCTTGCTCTACAGGAATACCTTTGCCTGGATTGAACTGACAACAGATCATGCAAGTACGCACTTTCTGTTTTGCTGCTGCTCGTAAATGTTTGTTGTACCAGAGATTCTGTAAACTGTCTAACATGGCTTTCTCTCCTAAGTGTGCTGGACTGTGTGCAGTGTTAATCATAACTTGAACCATAGAGTCGGGGAGAAACCATGTGGCTTTTCCCTTCGTCATCCATCCCTGATCTGTCTGGATCCCTCCTAGTTCAGTCCATTTCTTTATTTCGTCTGGAGTAGCATGTGTCTGTATGTCAATTACATCTAGTGCGGGATCCTTAACTGTCATGCAATGTGTTGGTGTCGGAACTATTGTCTTTGTCATATCAGCTGCGTGTGTCAGAGCTGTGTGTTTCGCTGTTCGATCGGCCAGGTCGTTACCCTGGGAAATAGTATCTGTAACTTTAATATGTGCTTTGCACTTCATGATAGCTATGGCTGATGGCAAATGTATTGCTTCCAATAATTCTTGAATGAAGGGACCATGTTGGATTTTGGCTCCGTGAGAGGTCAAGAAACCTCTTTCCTGCCAGAGTACACCAAAGTCGTGTACGACTCCAAATGCATAACGTGAATCTGTGTATATGTTGACATTCCTGTTCTTGGCTAGTATACAGGCTCGAGTCAGAGCAATGAGCTCTGCAGCTTGAGCAGACAGTGTATCAATACGGTGTGTTTCTTTGACTTCGGTTTCAGTGGTCACTGCATATGCGGCCACTAATTCTCCTGTGCTTGTTCTCATACATGAACCATCCACGTAAAGTGTCAGGTCTGGGTTGGTCAGTGCAACATCTGTCAAGTCTCGTCGGGGCTTTGTCACTGCTTTAATGATCTCTATACAGTCATGTGTAGCTAGATCTATTATGTTCGAGGGTAACAGTGTGGCAGGATTAAGTATATTACAGCGTCTGATTTCTATGTGTGGCTGAAACAATGTCAATTCATAACCTGTCAGTCGTGCTATAGTCAAGTGTTGAGTCTGTGTTCTGTTTAAGTGTGGAACTTGCACTGTCAGGGGATGTCCTAACACTATGGAATCGCTTTGTCTGATTGCTAGGGCTGTCGCTGCAACTGATTTTAAGCATGCAGGCAGGGCCTGGGCTACTGGATCTAATGTACTCGAGAAATAAGCACACGGCTTATGTGAACCTGCTTGGTCTTGTGTGAGGACAGATAATGCTGTGCCATCACGTTCTGTAACGAAAAGTGTAAAAGGTTTGCTGTAACATGGTGTTGCTAAAACTGGTGCTTGACATAATGCTTTATTTAATTCATCAAAAGCCTGTGTGTGTTCCTGAGTCCAAGGGAGGACAGTCGAAGTCGCTGCCTCCTGTGTTGTCAACTGTATGAGTGGCTTGGCTAGAAATGCGTACTGAGGAATCCATTGTCTGCAGTAAGAGGTGAGGCCAATGAAGGCCCGCACTTCCTTTTGTGTCTTAGGTTGCGGTAAGTGTGCAATTAACTGAATACGGTCAGGTGTTAGCTGTCTCCCCCTCTTGGACAGCAAGTGCCCAAGGTACACCACTTGCTGAACACAGAATTGTAGCTTTGAAGGGGACACCTTGTGTCCCTTGTCAGCCAGAAAATGCAGAACCGTCAGTGATGCTTGTTCACATTCAGGTTCGCTCCGGGCGGTGATCAACAGATCATCGACATACTGAAGTAAGGCAGTGTTAACTGGCATGTGAATACTGTCAAGTTGTCTTTTTAAAGCTTGGCTGTAGATGCTGGGGCTTTCTGTGAATCCTTGAGGTGCGCGTGCAAATTTGAAGCTACGGCCATTTAAACAGAATCCGAAAAGATATTGGCTTTCTGGATCAATGGGGACACTGAAGAAGGCGTTCTTGAGGTCAATTACAGTAAAGAACGTTGCCTCTGAATCAATAACAGTCAATAAGGATGAAATGTCGGGGACCACAGGATACTGTGGCACAATGCATTTATTTAATTCTCGTAAATCGATCACCAACCGATAAACTGGAGGTGCATTCGGGTCAGTACGTTTAAGAATCGGAATGATAGGGGAATTACATAGATTGGAGTCGGTTTCCACAACCACTCCCTGTGCAATGAGCTCTTCAATGATTTCCAGCAAAGCCACTACAGCATCGGGTGGTAACTTTTATTGTCGGATTCGGGGCAGTACAGCTCCTGGCTTGAGTGTAACTCGGTATGGTGTAATGTGCATACAACCTACATCAGTTGGGCCTTTCGCCCACAAATGTTCTGGTACATTTTTCAATCTGACATCAAAATCTCGTAATACATAGTGACCCTTAAAGTCACGCAAAAACAGTCTAACTCCTTCCGGAGAACAACATATTACATCTCCTAGAGCTTTCAGTGTCTTGATACCTAACAAGTTTTCTGGACATGACTTCGTGAGCAATAAGTCTGTAGTGCGTGACAATGGACCAACTGCTAGGGGGACAGGTTTCGATACTTCATTAACAATAGGCTGTCCTGAAAATCCAAGGGAAACATTCTGTGAGCCTGAGAGGGGTGCCCCTGGTACCTCGTCGTGACTTATTGTTGTTCGACTTGCCCCTGTGTCAATCAAAAACTTTCTGTCTTTTCCTAATACTTGACTATGTACATGAGGACCCTCTTGATCTACAGGAACTTCAATAAGAGGCAAGCCAACCTCCCTCTCTAGGCTGTTTCATGAATATCGCTGATAATCGGGGTAATCGGACTGGGCATACTGGTACATCTGCTGTGAAACTTGCTGTGTCGCGGCAATGGGCTGTGGATGTGGTACCGCTACTGTCTGTACTGTCTGTTGTGGAGCAGGCATAGGCTGCACGTTCTGTGGAATATGTTGCTGAACCTGGTGTTGGACCTGGTCCTGTCTAGGCTGACGTGGTCTCTCTTTAGTTTTACCTGTTGCTATATTGTGTTTCAGAACTGTACATTCATTTACATAGTGACCTGGCTGTTTACAATAGTTGCATGTCCCCTTAACGGGAGCCGCCGTATTATTAGACTGTGTTATACCCCTTTTCTGACCGTCAGCTGGAACTGACTGAGCAACTAACATTTTCATTTTCGTATCTTTCATACGTCTCTGTTCGTGATCTTGTTCTTCCCTAATTCTATTCTGGTGGTACTGTAACATTTGTAACATTTGGGAAGGCGTATTTGCTTGCCATGTACTTTCTACTTTCAAAACACGGTTCTTAACTTGAGGCAGGGAATTCTCGACTAATTTTGATACAAAGAGGTGTGGGTATGGCTCGCTACTTGTTTTCAGGCCACTGTTAATAATAAAACATTTCTCGATTCTGGAATAAAAATCACTAGTGTCTTCATCGTGTTTCTGCTTACAAGCTGAGATTGCATCCCAGTCTTCCTTTTTAGTTGTTAACAGTCTAGGCAAAACCTGTACTAATAAACCTGGTAATGCTTTAGCTTTATCCCCAAGGCCTAAACCTGCGGTACGACCATTTTCTTCGACTTCTAATGCCGCCCAATCGATCTTTGCGTCTCCCACCTCCCATTCTTTCTCCTTTAGTTTCTCGTAAATTCCAGCAGGTAACAGTACTTTTAACATTTTCATAATATCTGTATACGTGTAATCGCCCATGAGTAACATATCTTTAATCTCTCGGTGAAAACCTGCAGGGTCTTTATCATGACTGGGCACTATTTTCTTCATTTCCAATAATTCCATTTTAGTGATGGGTGTATATACGAATACACGTTCTAGCGTGTTATCGTCTTTTCTGACCGGATGTACTTCCCGTAAGGGATTCTGTCGGTCAAAGTAGAACATTTTTCTTTCTGAGGATGGTGGAGCTGACATAAACTGGGGTTTCAGAAAAGCGCTATATTTATGTCTGTGTTCTAGAATATCTTTAATCAAATCAGTACCTAGGCCTCTCCATCTATCAGAGAGCAGTTCTACTAATATATCCGGTAAGGGACCTGGATCAGAGTGTTGGCCTTTAAATAACGTGATGAGATGTTGAATCATGTATATACCAGCTAATTTTTGTTCATCAGGGGAAAGGTTAAAAAACGTCTGTGCTACTGCATCATCCTTATATGTACTGGAATTGTTAGCCCATTGTACTGCGGACCGGGCTAGTTCTTGCTCATCCATGGAATTGAGTACATGGTACCCCATTCGATCTTGAAGTATTTTATCGGTTGCCTGAAACATATGTTCAGGAGAACTCGGATTTGATATGGCAGAGAGAAAAAGTCTTTTGCTCTCCGGACGTATTGTTTTCTTAAGGTATTTTCCCTTACCTACATATGCTATTGTCCCTTTATCTGACTGTTGCGAAGTTTCTGCTAGATCCTCTGTTTCCTCCTCCTCTTGCGAGGAAGTTGGATCGTCTAATTCAAGATCTTCGTCAGGTGCTCGCTCGGCATGTATATCTACTATTTCTTTGCGGATCTTTTTAACCATATGATGTACTTGTTTCTCCCTATCATGTTTACCCTCCGACATATTCTGGCTCCATCTAATCAGTCTATCCATCTCACTTTGCGGGAAACCTGCCTGATCTTGTTCTCTTATTAAACAATTAACCAAAAATCGCATTATTAAACCTTTAGTCTCAACTTTCTGACGTGACATGGCTTCAGCAACAGACTCCGGCCCTTCTCCTGTTCTAATAAAATAATACAATTTGTCTAGATGTTCTGGCATTCCTGGTAGTAGCATCAAATAGTCTGTAACGCGCCTCAAACGGATGGACGCTAATAACATGGGGCCTGACGTACCAGGCACTGAGTCATATCTGCAGTCTGTAAGTTCTCTTCTAAGTAGTTCGGCCGGGACACCTTTCGGTGTCCGCGCCTTTGCTAAATCTCTCATTGTAACTCGGTGTATCTGTGGGGGTGTTTGATAACCTCCTGTAGCACCTCCTGAACCGGAGGCTTGAGCATAACCTGGCGGTACTTGCTGTAGCTGGGTTGGGTCCTGGACCACGCCAGTCCCAAAAGGATTTAATGGATGCAGTTGTTGGGTCCCGGGGGGGACAACGGGAACGGGTGCGGGTAACGGAGCTAGAAGGATCTGCTGTTGCTGACCTGGGGGCGGATGATCATGGGGTAGGAGGCCGTCAGCAGGTGCAGGTGGTACGGGTACATGGGCAGGTGCAGTAGTATATGTAGGAGCTACATCGTCTAAATAGGAAGAAATAAAAATGTCTGCTGCGGTCTTGTGACGTAATTTAGTCGGAACCAATGGAGGGGGCAGATCTTTTGGTATTTCCGGAGTGGCCTTAGGTAAACCCTCGGCCAAAAGAGGATACATACCATTTACAAGAGTGTTTCGTTGTCGGTCTACTTGCTCTGCTTTAACTCGTACCCCTTCTTCAATTAATACGTTTTCTCGGGTTTTGTCTGAATCTTCTCTATGTTTCTCTGCTTTCCTGAATTCCTTCTCTGTACGTCTATGAGATTCTTTACGCCACAATTCTATGGCGTCTTTCTGAGATTGTCTGGCCTTCTTTTTCCATAGCACTTCTTCTATTCTCATGATGCAATCTGCATCCCATGTCCCTGTAACGGGCCATCTATATTTCTCGTCTAGGTTCTTAGTATAATCGGCCCAATAAATCTAGATATAGGATGGCATCTAAGCCATGCTTATGGTACATAAAATTTCCGGGAGTGTCCCTAGGTGGGACAGGAATCGCTTCCTCTAGTATCCCTTTCCTAGTTCCTATCTGTCTTAATTTGGAAAACAATGGCATCTTGATATTCGGTACTTGATACTTACTTGAACCTGAACACACCTTTGACACAGAAACACGGTAATGTATATCAAACAGTCACTCACACCACGACATTAATCACACAGAAACATTTTGAACACATATTAACTATGCTTGAATTCTATAACGAAAACAAAAATTGAACCGTTGAAGACACGAATACTTGATATACTGCTAAACAGTACAGATACACTGCTAAAACAGTGCAGACCGGGTCTGTGTACCCAAACCCGTCTTGACCGGATACATAGTAATGCACCCGTCTAGATGCGTCCCCAGCAACGGTACTCACCGGGAAGCACGGAACGGAAGGCCTCGGAAAACTCGGGCTGGACCTCGGACTGGACCGGACTGGACTCGACTCGACTCGTGACGTCACAGTCACGTCGGAACTGGTGGGCCTCTAGACACCTCGGATCTTGCTCTCTTGGCTGGGCTCTGGTCGGGATCCTCCGCACTCCTCACCGCCTTGTCTGGGTGTCGATCGCAGTCTCAGTCACCTCCGTTGGCCAGAGGGAGATACAGGTAATCCTGCGGGTACGCGTAATTGTCCGTCTCGGCTGTGGCAGGGGGCTAGGCCTGCAACGCACCGCCGGCGCGTAAGGTGGGGGAGGGGTCCCTATTCGGGCGCCAAATTAATGTGGTAAATAAATATTTACCGTCGGAATTTCTATGCGGTAAAGTTCAATAAAATAACTCACTCGGAAATAAGAGGCAGAATCCGTGGTATCTGAGTTTATAAGGGGTTTATTCCATAAAATGGAATGGTTCGAACCAGGTATCATGTTCCTTTCACCATCAAGGATCAGGAAGGGATAGACAATACTTTATTGACAGAGTACAATATTTATAGTAAATGCATATAATGGTGATGGATACAGAAGGCGTAACAGCTGAGAAAAACGAGATAAGAACACATGTGCGTAACAGAAAGGCGTGCACGAGGGCGTACACAGAGGTGTGTGCTAGAAACGTCACACGAAAGTGTCACAAGTGGGTGGATACATAGAGGAATCTTGCAGTGTCAGCAGAAATCGGGCGCAAGGATGCGCGCACAGCAGCATGACGTGTGACTGACGTGAGGCTGGAGGGTGCAGGGGACTTGACATTTAACACTAGAGGTAGAGACAGAAGTCTGGCATGTCAGATCGACTCGTTCCTAAATCATATCTGATATCTTGTGTTTGGGGAACTATATTATCTAGAAGTAAAGGTCTCTTGGGCAGAGGCTACTCTATACTGACTATTAATGCGTGAATATGTGACTTTGTGTCTGCGTGTAATGAGAGGGGCCATGGGCCCACCATGGTAACGGGAGCAATGAATTACTTGCATGGAGACAGAAAGGCCGGGCCCTTTGCTCTGCAGCCGGGGAATTGTTTATCTATTCTGCTAGACTGGAATGTGTTTTCGAGGAGCTGAGCTCGGCTATACTGATAACTCGATGGCAAAATACTGTCTTTGGCAGGCAAGCAGGCCGAGCCGGGCACCGCTCACCACGCAAGGAGTAGGACAGAGGTCAGGGATGTATCCCACGTTGCAGCTTTCAGGAGGCAGAAGCAGAAAAGGCTCGATGGCAGAAATCAGGGCCTAGCTCTGCAGGGCTAGGAAAATGTGAAAGTGCACCATGAAGAGACGTTGGCAAGGCATACTTAGGAACTGAATTATTAATCCATTCATGGTGGATCTGAAAGAGGACATATTAACGTTAGACGCAAATGTATTTGCGTCTTCATAGCTGGTCGAGGAGGGAAGTTACATGCACTTTAAGCTCGTACATGGAGACGGTGGGGTACACGTTAGGGGACATTTCATGACTATAAAAATCCAAATTACCTCACCCTCCCAGCCAAGATGGCTACCTACCTGTTAGTTTGTTTGGTTAACACACTGCAAGGGCTTCCAACTGCTTGTTAGTGGGGGAGTGCCCTATCCTGCTAGAGTGTGGGCCAGGGAGCATGCTTGGAGTAGTGCTAAAGGCCTCCCACCTCCACACACTCTCCCAGCCAAGATGGCTACATACCCGTTATTTTGTTTTGTGAACACTGCAAGGGCTTCCAACTGCTTGTGGGTGGGAGGGGATGCTCTATCCTGCTGGTGTGTGGGCCAGGGAGCATGGTGGGAGTAGTTGTGTAGGCCTCCCACCCCCAAACACCCTCCCAGGCAAGATGGCTACCTACCTGTTAGGTGAAGGTGAACACTGCAATGGCTGCCACATGCTTGAGGGTGGAGGGAGTGCTCTATCCTGTGGTGTGTCGGACAGGGGGCACGCTGGGAGTAGTTGTGCAGGCTGCCTGTGCTCATGCTCCCATGTTAATATTGCTGGCTAAGTTTAGAGTAAATGGGAGTGAGTGTAGGTTGGATCTGTGGGACAGGTTTTTGTGGGTGTATGGTGCAGATGTATGGGATTTATCTTGGGTGGTGTAGGTTTTTGTTTGTGCAAGACAGTACATATCAGTGTATTGGTTGACATTTGTTTGTACTTACCAGCCTCCACTCCCGCGGATACTCCTGTGAGACTCTCGATGCAGTATGGCAAGCACCTTCTCCTCCCATGGTGTAAATGTTTTCGTGGGATGGGAGGGCCACTGCCAGTCGGTTAGCCAGCTCCCAGTTCTTGCTCCTCCTCTTTTTGACAACCCTCTTGAGATCATGCCTCCGCTTCATGATCTCCTTCTTGGATCGCGGGGTGTTCCCTACTGCATTGACCCTTTGTACTATCCTTTCCCACCTCTGTGTCCTTGTGGCTAATGGTGTCTGTTGGACCAGGCTACCAAACAGTTGTGGTTCCACTCTGACTATCTCATTGACTATGACTTTCAAATCACTATTTGTGAATCTGGGCATTTTATGTGTGGACATGGTGTGTGGTGTGCAAAGTGTTTGTGGGTGCAGGGGTGTGTGTGGTGTGTGTGGTGTTGGTGTGTGAGGTGTGTTATGTGCTGGGGTTTGCTGATGCTGGTGTGATGGTGGTGGTGGTGTTGGTGTTGAGTGTCAGGAATTAGCCCAGCCGCGCCTGCCTGACCTCTGAAAACTACAAGTCCCATGAGGCCATGGCGAGAAGTACTCTATATATAGAGGGCGGGGCTAATGGACGGTGTGCGTGATTCTGTTCGTTTTGTTTCCCGGAGATTCAGAGGCTGTCCGGTGATGCTGTTCGTTTCCAAGGTGCTCTGGAGGTCCCTGGCCTTCTTGTTTGGAGGTACTGTTGCATGCGCTCTTCTCTGGTGAGCGTTCTGTGTTGCAAAGAACTCGAGCAGCAGTGCAGGTTCCAGTTCAGGAAGAGCTCATATTCGTGGTGATATTTAACCGTTGCGGAGAGGTTTCTCCATTTGAATTAAAGTACGAGTGCATAAAGTGTGGTAACGGCTGTTACCTAATTACCCTAAGTTAAAGTGAGAGCGGAATGCGGAGGGGTTCTCCTCGCATAACCGTTACGAAGATTCCATGGCGGAAGGTTTATGTTGACATAACGGATAGAGAACCAAAGCGGAAAGTGGTAGTATCACTTGCTACACTTTGCCATGTTTGGAGATATTGGCAAAGAGCATCATTGAAATCTGGGGATTACAATTGCCAAAGCGGAGGACAGTGGTGTATTTAACTACGTCCTGCCGAATTTGGAATCATTCCATATCGAGTACTGGATTAGAGACATTGATGTTGCCCTGAGGATTATAATTACCAAAGCGGAGAACAGTGGTGAGAATAACTACGTTCTGCCGTATTTGGATTTAGTACTTTTCAAGTGTTGGGATCAGAGACTTACTGAAGGCATACTTGGTGTGAGATATCTGCGGACAGGTTCTGTCTAGTCCTTTTTCCTTTGAAATTTACTCTGCCTGGTTACATTGAAAAGTATCAGTTTAAGGAGAGTTCCTAAGTACCTTTATTTGCAAAGGGATCAGAGGGTATGTTGACAGAGTGAACACATTATATTCTCTAACAGGGTATTCTTGGTGAAATAATTAATCTATGCTTTATGCTTTATTTTGTATAGGGGAGGAAACATTAGGAGTTCATCAAAATCCCTGTGGGACATGGGAGCAAAGCGAGTGAACTCCAGGCGAATAGAATTCTTATTAGCGAGACGTTAATGAGAGTAGTTATGTTATTGAATGTGTCTTAAATGTGTGTTTTCTCTTAAAGGTTATCCCTTCCCTGCTGTTCCCTTCCTTACCTGTCCCTCACCTGATCACTTGAACACCCTGTATGACATTTATGTCAGGGTGTTGGTGAGGTCTGGAGGTGGAATATTCTTGCTGCTTCTGGATCCTGCGGAGTGCGCCCTGACAGAATCACGCACTCAAGTATTTCACTCTACCTGATCCAGAGGCGGCAAGCATGGCCTCCATGGAGGATGTACTGCATGCTATGGTGTTAGTCCAGCAAGAGCTGGCTTCCTCCAAGGCCGAGACAGCTGCATTGAAACAAAAAGTAGAACAGCTTACGAGGAATCCTTTCAATGCCTCATCCTCTGCACCTCCAATACAAGTAACTGTGCCCCCACCTATTCCTGTAGCTAATCGTGAGAGGTGTACAGGGGATCCTCGCAAAATACAGGTGTTTTTGACTCAGGTGTTGTTACATTTCTCTTACAAACCTCCTTCGTTTCCTACTAATCATTCACGTGTTGCGTTTGCTATTTAGTATCTGGTGGGGGATGCTGCCAATTGGGCAGTACCATTGGAGAAAAATAATGATGCAATACTGTCGGATTGGTCTGCTTTCAGAACGGAATTTGAGAAGGTATTCGACAGGCGAGCCTCTACTTTTAGTGCCGATAGGGAGTTGCTGGATTTGAGGCAGGGTAAGGGGGATTTGATTACCTATTTGACCACTTTTAACCATTTAGTAGCCGAGGCTGAATACCCGAGGAAAAACGGATGTCTCTGTTTTACCAAGGGTTGCGTGAGTAGTTGAAGGATGTGGTGGCCTAGATAGATCCTCAGCCCACTTTATATGTGGACATGGTTAATTTGGCTTTGATATTGGATAGTCGCATGTCTGAAAGAAGGGGAGATAGGAGGAAATGGGAGAGAGGTCCCTACAGACCTGATCATTTTCCACGCACGGCACTAGGAACACCTGAGATCTCTTTTGAACCAATGGAGATAGGAGCCCTCAGAGCACCCCTATCAAAAGAAGAAAGAGAGCAGGAGAGTGCAGGGGCAATGCATGTACTGCGGGAAAAAAGGGCATTACGTGAGAGAGTATCCGTCCAAACCAAAGACTCCGAATAATTGGACCAAGAATAAGAGTGTGGCGGTGTCAACCACTGTTGCGGAGTCAGAGCGAATGTCAGGTCAGAAAGAGGAGGAGTATAAAAATCAGGATTAGAAGCTCACTTCTCCTTCTACCACTGGGGTAGGGGAGACCGAGTCCCACATTGTGATTTCCATGAATTTGGAATGCAAGCATCAAAACCATCAGGTATTGGTAATGCTGGATTCAGGGGTAACTGGCAATTTTATAGATGATGGGTTAGTGACCCGGTTAAATTTACCTCGAGTACCAAGGGAAAATCCAGAAGAGGTATTGGCTGTGGATGGTCAGCCTTTAAAATCAGGTCGTATCACTGAAAAGACAGGCAAAGTAGTGTTATCTGTTTAAATCAAGGGTGAGCGACACACAGAGAGCCTGTCTTCAAATATCATAGATGCTCCTCAGCAAGAGGTTATCCTGGGGAAGCTGTGGCTGTGCCACCATAACCCTGCAAATGATTGGACAACCAAATCCCTTCAATCTTTGTCAAAAAATTGTCAAGACCATTACTCTCCATGTGTAACATCACAGGTAGCAGTTTTGGCCTTTCCGTTTCTTGCAGCTACAGCTGTTGAGAAAGCAGTTGTGTTATCCAAAGAATATGTGTCATATGGTGACGTGTTTAGTGAAGCCAAAGCGGAACTGTTGCCCCCACATAGGGAGTATGATTGTCGCATAGACTTAGTGGACGGTGCTACCATACCTATTTGCCGAGTATATGCATTGTCCGTACCCGAAACCAAGCATTTGAAGGAGTACATAGACCATTCTGTGGATATTGGGTTTATCTGACCTTCCCGCTCTCCAGCAGCCTCTCCTTTGTTTTTTATCGCTAAAGCCAATGGGGATCTACGGGCTTGTGTGGACTACAGAATGTTGAACAAAAACACCATTCGCAATAAGTATCCTCTCCCTCTCATTTCTATATTGCTTGATCAAGTAAGGGAAGCCAAGATCTACACCCGATTAGACTTAAGGGGGCCTATTACTTGGTCAGGGTACGTGAGGGGGATGAGTGAAAGTTGGCTTTCATGGGCGAATTTTGCGAATCTGGCGTTCGCGAATTTAGCGAATTTGCGTACTCGCAATCCGCAAAATCCGCGAATTCCCGCGAATTAGCGGATTTTTTTTTGTGTTCGGAAGTGTTTCTGCCAGTTCGCGAGGATTTGGTACTAGTTTGCAATTGCGAACTTACTTGTCGGCTCGCAACGGTCGCGACTATGTTGTTTCTACGTCTGGTTCATCATCACAGCCTCCCATCACCCTCTGTTTCACCACTGCCACCCTCTCTTTGACCCATGCCACCCTCTGTTACATCAATGCCACTCTCTGGTTCATCATCACTGTAGAAGATGGGGGGGGGAAAGCAAGCACACCTGCCCTGCTTCAACTGACATGAATTAATTTGGGGTTAGTTTATTAACAACACCTGCCCTGCTCCAACTGACAATAATGAATTAGGGGCTAATTAATGTGTCACTGAATTTGAACTTCCAGCCTGGCACCTGCTTGTCTGCTCCCTTAGCTGTAAATCAGGACCTTTGTGGCATACAGTTAAGGTCAGAGCAGGGTCACACAATAGTTGCAAGCAGGCAACCGAATTCTGGAGGGCCCCCTCAGGAAGCACAACAGGGAATCGTTACAAATAATGAGATTGACCTTTTGCACCTGCTCATTTGTTTTGCTTTTGCAAAAATCGTTTTTCGGTAATTTCGCGCTATTTGCGAGGCTCGGCGTCGTGCGAAACCGACCGCGGAAGCCGCCAATTCGTGCGAATGAGCTTTATATTTTTTTGCGGCGTGTTATTTCTTAAGTTTTTTTGCAGTATTCGCGAGCCGCTTGCAGCGCAACACGCAAATTTACCCCAAGGTCGAGTACGGGCGCTGCCATTTTGTTTGCGTGACGTATTTCCGTTTCCGCCCGCTATGTATAATCTCGCAAAGTAAGCGCATTGCGAGTACAAGTTTGCACGAGATCGCGAGGAAAATCGCGTGCGAACTTACTTTCGCGCTTGTGAACGGGCAGCCATCTTGTTTTTCATTCATTTCCTGTGTCTGGGCTTGGTGTTTATCCTCTTGCTATCTTTGCCATCCTTTGCTTGTTTTCAGTTTTTTTTCGAACGATTTTGCTTCTTATCTATCCCTCTCTTTTCCTAGCTGTATATTTTTGTCTTTTCTGCTATTTTTGTTTACTTTTAAACTACTTTTTTAAACTCTTTTCTTTTCTTCTTCCCTATCCTATTCTTTCTTAATTTTCTACTTCCTACCTTACCTGCCCAGACCATGGTGAAGCCAGGCGCTGTGAAGCTGCCCAGGCACTTGAGGGCCGCAGCGGCAGCGGGGAGGAGGAGTCCTGGACTCCGTGCCAGGACAGCATGCGGGCGATTGAGGGGGGAACAGGTGACGAGACGGGAGATCTTCAGCCCGGAGGAAGTGGGCGCGCTGGTCTACTTCGTCCAGCGCCGCCTGCCCAGGACCATCACGGGAGGCGGCAGGATCGCGGCCGGCTACAACATACGGGAGCGCCGGAAGCGGTGGCAGAAGGTGTGCTGGGCCATGTCCCAACTCTCCGGGGTCCAGCGCACCTACAGCCAGGCCACCCACCCCTGGACGGACCTCCTGGGCCGGGAGCGCGACCTGCTGGACCAGCTCTGCTTGGAGATCCCCGGGCTTGGTGAGTAGTAGTAGCTATTTCATCACTCACTACTATGTTTTCTCCTGCTCTGTGTTGTTGTATTGCAAATATTTGTTTTTTACATGGAGCAAGCCAATAATGCTGCTGACGATTACATTGTAGTTAATTTATATTTCAAAATCTTCTGTGCATTTCAGGTGCACTGCTCTCCTTCTCAGTGGCATTGCTACTATGCTTATTTGTTTTCTATTTTGTGGTCTCATTGGCCTGAGTGACTATTATGTATGAGTGTACTTTACAGAACTGCGTAATGCTAGACACTAGGGGGCAGATTACATTTACAAGCCCCTTGCGCCACGTTTACGTTGCCTTGCGTGACGCAACAGCGGCGTAAACGTGGCGCATCCCTGCGAGTCATTTACAGCGTGACACATCTAGGGAGATGCTTCACGTTATAAAGCCATGGGCCTGCGCCACAATGGGTGCGTTCCTAGTACGCAGGGTGGGCGGTCCGGCGGCTGTGCGCCTCGCAAAAGTGCCTGCGTCAAATCTACAAGATTTAACGCAGGCACTTCTGCGACACTGCTACGTCAATTCAATTCCATATGCCTGCTTGAAGCAGGCATAAGGACTGACACAGCATGTTAAGTATTGGGTGGCCCTGAGCATTACTGGAGTTGCATTGCGTTGGCGACGTGACTCCAGCGATGCGCCGCTCTTACGTGACGAGATGCGTCACGCAAGTGCCTACCCTTGCGCCAGGGCGCGCCACACTGTAAATGAGGCGCATCTGCCGTGTCGCAAGGGTAGTTTTGCGTGACGCATTTGATCTGGCGCATCTCTGGAGGTGCGCCAGAACGCGTAAGTAAGTATGCCCCTAAGGGGCAGAATTGCAATTACCGTTGCATCCCTGCAAAGTAGCAGGGATGCGCCAGTAATTGTGCGGCCCGCTACCACCACCAAACATGGTGCGCCGTATTTGCAATGCGGCGCACCATGGGCCCAAAACGTCACCGAAGCTTTACTGCTGGAGTTGCGTCGCAACGATGGCGCAGCTCCAGCAATGCTCTGGGGTACCCTATCTCCCCAATGCTGGGTCAAGCCGTACGTCTGCTTCAAGCAGGTGCAGGGTTTGTGTGACGCATCATTGCCCTAAAGGTGACTGATTGAAATTTTGTAGATTTCCCTCAGCCACTTTTAGGATGTGTTCCAGTGCAGGAATGCCCTCCCTTGCGCCGGAACGCCCCCAGATGGCGCAGGGCTTTATAACGGGATGCATCTCCCAAATGCGTCACGTTGTTATAATATTATACGCTGCACCATGGCGCCTCTTTTGTTTAGCTTCTGCGTCACAAAAGTCACGCAAGAACGGAGCAAAAGAGCCGCAAGGGGCTTAAATCTGCCCCTTCCTTTGTACCCCTGACAATAAGAAAAATAGTGGCGGTGGATTGATAGTTTGACTATTTAAATGACTGGTTATGTAGCAGGCAACTGTTAGTGTTGTCACTGATCTGACTGAAATCACAATGGAGTTTGTCTGTCACTTTGCGTCTTGCCTGCGGACTGCTGCCTGCCAATCCTAGGTGAACCTTTCAGTACTTTGTTTAGTGAGTTACGTGACTTTCGAAGTCGCAGGTCCGCAAATCAATGAAAACTAACCCTAATCAATATAATTTCGCGGAAATATTTTGTTATTGTTGTTTTGAAATGTTTGATTTGGTTGACATTGACAAGCAACAATCATCCATGTTTTCTGTTCTTTCTTTCATGTTGTACGTCAGCTCCCCCCAGGGGCGAGGGGACACAGGAGCAGCAGGCGGCGGATGCTGTTGAACAGGGCCAGGATCGGGCAGGCGAGGGCTCCTTTGCTGGCCCCAGTAAGTTTTCATTTTAGACTAGTTCCTATTTTTCCTAGCGTTCCTCATTTGATTTTTTCAAAATCGTCTTTGATGTTCTTGTAGACTGTATCTAAATTCTTATCCTGCCTCTACTATGACTCCCTGTGGTATTACTAGATTATTCTTATTAGTCTGTCTGTGTAGCTAACTAGGATTGCACGGTTGGCGAAACTCCCATTCTAGTCAGCAATAGCTCTATCAACTTAGTGCAGTCCTCTGGGATTGTCCATAATGTCTTTTGAAGTGTTCTATCTGCTTTGAAAATTCCCAACTATAAAATGTGAATGACCACCAAGAAAGAATAAGATACTACCTTTTGGTTTGGATAGGAGGACAATCCATACCACTACTGTTGCGGGGACAATTCTTCTGCAGAAACAGAACTATGGACAATAAATAGTGCATTGCTTATCAATTATAATAGGCGCTGTTAGAGTTTCCATATACCTCTGTGATAACAGACTTTGAACCCCCAATGTCCTTACTGACTGACTACATAGTGTGGCACAGTTATTTACCTCCCGAATTCATCGATGATTGATCCCCAATCATGATTATCCAACGTAGCTCAAGAGTACGGACTCGGAGTCAGAGTCAAGAAGTGTCAGAGGCACGGACTCATGCTTGCAAAAATTGCAAAACCTTTCGCTCAGTCACTCTAGTCTGGACCAAAAAACACAGAGTCTATTTAAGTTTAAAAGCTTTATTAAAAGTAAACACATTTATTAAAATGAAGTCATAATAAAAAAAAATAAACGTTTAACTGAGAATGGAAAAGTGGTTAGTGCTGACAATTAATTGGAGACATTTCTTGTGGTCGGGCAGAGCTCTCACCTGGTTTCAACTTGATCTTGTTGTTAGAAGTCCATCTTCTGTCTGTGTGGAGAAAAATGGTGTGTGTTAAAAAGCCAGCCTTCATCAGTTGTGCCAAAAAGTGCAGCAAGACAACACCCTTCCCTGGAAAAAGGGACATTTTTTTTTACTTTAGAGTAGACAGTCACAAATTATATTGTTTTCACATGTCTTCATTCCTAGACCAAATACTAGTGAGTGGTTTATTTTAACATTCTTAAATGTACTTTGTAGGTGGAACATCTGGTGGCGGGGCCAGCGTGGAGGTGGTGGTGCTCGACACGGAGGCAGAGGGCAATTCTTCAGGGGAGGAGGCGGCGGCTCCAGTGCCGGCTGTGAGAGTTGAGACGGTGGTGGTGGCGGGCAGAGGTAAGCTCTTATATATTCCTTACTTATTGAGATTGAAGACGTGGCTGGGAAGGAAAGAATATGAGATGCATGGCTGGGTGAATGATGAAGTAATGATTGGTGGAAGGACAACAGCCTGGGTGGGTGACACAGAAACTGTATGTGTCCATAATATACCTGGATCATGCTACTATCTGACTCTTAGATAGCATATGTGTATCTAGAGCAGGGGTACTCATAGTACGGCCCGCGGGCCGGTGGCGGCCCGGCAAGCCTTCCTTGGTGGTGCGCAGACCTTGCAGACAATCACTGCTCCCCCGGCCCCCACAGAGCAGAGGCTTTGTTGTATTTCACCTGTTAGCGCCCCTGCATCTCCACTCTGACAATCACTGCTCCCCCGGCCCCCACAGAGCAGAGTGGAGATGCAGGGCCACAAAGAGGTGAAATAGAACAAATCCTCTGCTCTGTGGGGCCGGGCAAGCAGTGATTGTCAGGGTGGAGATGCAGGGGCGCTACAACAAACAAAGCCTCAATAATATGTTAATGTTCTTTTAAAGACCTGTTAAGTACTTTGGTGTTTCTGTCTGTGTATGCGCGTTGAGGAAGCTGTCTCAGCCCGGGCTGAAGGCTGACACAGACAGACACACACACAGTGAGATGACAGAGGGGGAGGGAGAGGGAGGGCAGGAGGGAGAGAGAGATGGAGAGGGAGGGCAGGAGGGAGAGCAGGAGGGAGAGAGATGTATGTAAATGCTGGGTCTGGTGGCTGAGTGGATGAAGGCATCTGCTGCAGGGACCTGTGTGCAACTTCATGGTCACAAGTTTTCGTTTTGCTTTAGCCCCGCCCCCTCTGACTCCGCCCCCACCAGTGCGGCCCTCGGCCACAAACTACACTGTAAATTTAGCCCCTGAGAGAAAGTTTGTGAGTACCCATGATCTAGAGAGAGTAGACGGTCAGTGGATGAACTAAGTGTAACTTTGAAGAGCATGTAACACTGCATCCGCACGTCCATCCCAGTGTAGGAAAGGCAAGGAAAAGAAGTTGTAATTTTGTCCAAATACTACCATCAATAGTAGCAGTAGTTTGTATTGCAAGCACAGCATAGATCCGGTTATTACGGTGGCCACTCCCTACCTCTCTTAATAAGTTTAGTAGTACTCAGTCATTCATGTGTGGATGTATCACTGGTCACTCAAAAAAAAGCAAAGCACCTAAAGTCATCCCATATGTAAGCAAAAACATCCCATGTGAAGTGATAGATAATCAGATTATTTATCTTCTTCATTTTCCATTTCTAGTACTCATTTGCACTGTAGGGTGAAAGTTAAATTAATTAAGCAGTAGCCCTTGTAACAGAGTATTCTCAGTGCCACCCATAATAGAAAAGTAAGAGCTTCACCGCCTGCACGTACTGGACCGGTACAGTAACGCAAGTCTGGGTCACTCATCATGGCGTGCGTCTCTTTTTCTCGGGTGCAAGTTCACTGCGCTGGCATTATGCCGGCTTGCAGAAGATAACGTACCAATTTTCCTAAACAAGAGACAAGAAGAAGAATAAGACTGGTGTACTTTCATAGTGGACTCCAATGGAAGTCCATAGTGCTCGTAGAATTTGTTCCTTAAACTCCCACTAATGTTAGAGCAAGGATGAAGAAGTGGGAGGTTAGATAGATACTGGCCTCAATAACTATGTAATGCGCTTGCAAGTTGCTAGTTGTACTGTCTGCAACACAAATTTCTGCTGAATGATTGAGTTAATCTTAAAGAGCATTGGTTACAGACTATGTCTTTCTTTCTTCATATAGATGCTCCTTCCAAACCAACAAGGAGGAAGGAGCTGGCTAGAGCGGCCCGGCAACGGAGGATCGATGCCACTGTTGCAGAATATCGGCAGCTGGTGGCCCTGGAGGACGACGAAAGTGTGCAGTCGACCACGATAACAATGTCGGCAGCATCGGCCTCCGTGCCACCACGGGCTTCCACCCACCACAGACCTCCAGCCAGACTGAGCCGGGCTGCCAAAGCCAAACGCCGACGCCGAGCAGCAAGGACAACAGCTGCCTCTCACAGCCATTGCAACTGCAAGGCACGCCTGCGCCGCAGTACCCTGAGGGTGTCCCGCCTTTAGCAGGAGCTCCAAAAAGTAAACAGCATCCACCCATAGTGTCCCTTGCCCCTTTTTTAGAGACTTTTGGGGGGTGGGAATCGCGAGTTGGGTTTGGGACTTTTAAAGGACAACCGTTGGAGTTAGGGAGGGTCTTGCGGGAGATTATTTTGTTAGGGCTATAAAAATATACTTTTTGAAACTTTATCTGACCATAACTGTTTTTACTGCTTGCCTGGTGGGTGGGGGTTTAACAGTAACTTTGTTTTCCTGAAAGTTTAGTTCCATTTTCTTCCTTTAAGTGTAAATGCCCAAACAAGAGTCCTAAGACTTTAGTAGTACTACCGTCAGTCTCTCGTCTCTCCTAATACTCCATTATACTCCCTCCCACCAAATGCTTATCTTACCTGTAATTTGTGTTTCAAAGTAGGGCTAGGCACAGGGCTGGCTCCACGGGAAATGGCGATTAAGGTTGGCAATCCTGGGCGGATGAAATTTCCTCATAGCGGTGGTACTAGTGGTGTGACACAGTGGGAGTTGCATGCCTATGAAAAAAAAGAAAATGAAATCTGGTTTGTCCTCCTGAGCAATACAACGGTACAATAGAGAATATAGCAGGTGACAGTACACTAGAACAGTGCCACATTGTAGCCTAACAAATATTAAAGTATAACTACTAATTCGGTTGAAGTTCTTTGACATTAGCCATGGGTCTTTGTCAAGCAGAGTAAGAATATATCCTCGGATTTCTTCACCAGCCTGTTGCTATCACCTTATCCTCCCCAGCAAGTGTGTGGATTTATTGCTGTAATTTAGTCACACATCAATCAAAATCACACAGGAAGAGGGTTAGGGTTTGAAAAATGGATGGGTACGGGGGTTTTTGGGAAAGGTTTTGGGAGACAAGAAAAAAAGAGCACAGCATGGACAAACAATTGAACATAAACAAATCTTTGGGTACAAACCTATCCATCAATCTTTGAAAGTGCATGCACTACTGCATGCATGTCAGTGAAAAGTAAGTAGTACTTTCGACAACTGTGGAAGAAAGAAAGCGACAGTACAGGGCGTGTGTGGTAATATTGATAACTATATTCAACATAAGATCTCTGTTGCCAGATACCTGAGAGCCTTGCTGGTCACTATAAATCCATTCACAACACTCAATGGGGTTGGTCTGGATGGAAGGTATAGTAGATAGAAAAGGAGAAATTGCTCTTTTTCTAGGTGTCCCCTCACTCACCAGGGTTGCCCCTTGGTGACATGCTTCATCATTGGGGCCATCCCAGTCCTCTACGGGCTGGGCGTGCTGCGACTTGCGAATTACGTAGGAGCACTCACAAATGACTATGTGTGGTGCAGATGTGATGGTGGAGTGGACTAAGTGATGTGTTAACTGTTAAGGGATCAATTTAGAAACAGAGAGAGATCCAAGAAATGCAGTCACAGTCATAGAAAAAAACAATGGATACTGTGTCTGTATGTTGTTGCAGTTGTCCTGTTGAAATTGGTAAGTAAGTTGCATGCAGAAAAAAATTCCTCTTATTAGCGGCACTCCTCCATTCCATCTGACGCTTCGTCCATCAATGTTGGTGACCAGAAGACACCCTGTCCACTGCCTGCCTGGCGGATGCTGAATTGCAGCTCGCTAATGTGAAGCCTGACTCCATCCTTTTTTCCCCATTGCACAGACTGAAACCCGGCCTGTAATTATTCAACGAAAAACAGGAAGTGATATAATATTACAACACCACTGATAAATAAATATAAGGTATGTAGGCTGTGGAGTGCAAAAAGTCACACTTTGATTTTCCTAGTAGACAGTACAATATTTTTGAAAGTGCGTACTCTGTCTGAGTCACCTTTTGAAGGATAAATAAGTATGGGCAAATTAATGTAGCGGATCTTTCCCCTCAAGCTAGGTGTACTGTAAACTGTGTTTTAGAACAAAATTAGATCTTCCCAGCAGTGCTCCCACCCAGACCCTTACTAAAGCCAGTCGCAAAAATGTAGAAGACTCCCAATCAAATCTCAAAAAACGAGGCCTAGCAGAAAACTGGTGACAAAACGTACTTTGAAAGTAAAAGTAGGCCCAAATACCCCCTTACCCACCGTGGATTGTATTCAAACCACTTGCAAGCAACCAAGCAAAAGTATCCGTAGCCAGCATCGCTCCAAGACTCGAAACCCCCCCCCACCCAAACACATGCAATAGAAATACTGCTAACTCTAATGAACCCTAAGTTAAGAATAGTGGCAAAGGCTTTCTTTAACTATGCCAAATCCCCCCTTTCCCACCATGGATTTTCTTCAAATGACTTGCAACCAAAATTACACATTCTCACGAGTGCTCTAAGACCCCAGAACTCAGTTGCAAAAATCTAGAACACCCCGAAACACATGCAATCCTGCTGCTAGGGCTAACCCTAACGAACCCTAAGTTACAAAAAGTGCCAAAAGGCTTTTCCGCGTGGATTTTGTCCCAACCAATTCTACCCAGTATTGGACCTTCCCAGGAATGCCCCAAGACCCGCCAACCCACCCGCCAAAAAGCATAACACCCCCAAACAGGCCAAAAGCAAAATCTCATACTTACAATATTTCTCGGCCTTCGGTCCAAACGCGCTGTGTAGCTAGGCCATAAGTCCGGTTTACCACCACGGATTTCCTGAAAAGCAAATGCAATCAAGATCAGAGTGTCCCAGCAGTGCTCACAGACCCCGAAACTCACCCACAAACAGCCGGAACCCCCCCTAAGAGCACCTCAAAGGCAAGCAAGTCAGCAAAAACACACAAAAATTTCCACCTCGGATTTGGTCCAAACCACTTTAATCCGGTATTAGAGCTTCCCAGCAATGCCCCCAGAGGCGTCAACCCAGGAAAAAATGAGTAGAAGACCCCCAAACAGCCAAAGAGCAAAAGTACGAAAATGGGGACTTAGTCATTTTTTTGCCAATTTCCCAAATCACTCCGCACGCGCTCTGCAGCTTGGCCCTAACTCCCCTCTGCCACCATGGATTTGCTTCAAACCTCTTGCAAAGTAAAGTATCCATAGCCAGCAGTGCTCCCAGACCCCGAAACCCACCCACAAACACCAGGAAGCCCCCCAAACAGGCCCCTAAAAAAAGCTACATTGAGCAAAATGTCAGAAATAGCAACAAAAATCAGCGTGGATTTTGTCCCAACCACTTCTATCCGGTATTAGACCTTCCCAGTAATGCCCCAAGACCCGCCAACCCACCCGCCAAAAAGCATAACTCCCCCAAACAGGCCAAAAGCAAAATCTCATACTTACAATATTTCTCGGCCTTCGGTCCAAACGCGCTGTGTAGCTAGGCCATAAGTCCGGTTTACCACCACGGATTTCATGAAAAGCAAATGCAATCAAGATTAGAGTGTCCCAGCAGTGCTCCCAGACCCCGCAACCCACCCACAAACACCAGGAAGCCCCCCAAACAGGCCTCCGAAAACACTACATTGAGCAAAATGTCAGAAATAGCAAAAAAAAAATCAGAGTGGATTTTGTCCCAACCACTTCTATCCGGTTTTAGACCTTCCCAGGAATGCCCCAAGACCCGCCAACCCACCCGCCAAAAAGCATAACACCCCCAAACAGGCTAAAAGCAAAATCTCATACTTACAATATTTCTCGGACTTCGGTCCAAACGCGCTGTGTAGCTAGGCCATAAGTCCGGTTTACCACCACGGATTTCCTGAAAAGCAAATGCAATCAAGATTAGATTGTCCCAGCAGTGCTCCCAGACCCCGAAACCCACCCACAAACACCAGTGAAGTAGTGTGGCTCACCGGTTAGAGGCGGCAGACCCGAGAGCAGAGGACGGCCCGGGACCAGGGTTCGATTCCCGGCGCGGCAGGTTTCTGGACCAGGGTCAGCGGACTGGATAATTCTCTCGCCTCGGTGCCCACTCTGATCAGTGATCACACTCGGCAACTCTGGGCATTAGCTTGCCTCATCTTCACTAACGGCCCCCCCAGACCGCCGGGGATGCCTGGTCTCACCCTGGAGATACCCATTAAGGGACCATCTCTCAGGGAAGCCAGGAAGGGTTTCGCAGCGGTCTAAGCGCCTTGGGACCCTACGGGTAAGTAGTGCACTATATAAATGCCTATACAACAATACAACAACAGGAAGCCCCCCAAACAGGCCCCCGAAAACGCTACATTGAGCAAAATGTCAGAAATAGCAACAAAAAAAATCAGTGTGGATTTTGTCCCAACCACTTCTATCCGGTATTAGACCTTCCCAGGAATGCCCCAAGACCCGCCAACCCACCCGCCAAAAAGCATAACACCCCCAAACAGGCCAAAAGCAAAATCTCATACTTACAATATTTCTCGGCCTTCGGTCCAAACGCGCTGTGTAGCTAGGCCATAAGTCCGGTTTACCACCACGGATTTCCTGAAAAGCAAATGCAATCAAGATTAGACTGTCCCAGCAGTGCTCACAGACCCCGAAACTCACCCACAAACAGCCGGAACCCCCCCTAAGAGCACCTCAAAGGCAAGCAAGTCAGCAAAAACACAAACAAAATTTCCGCGTTGGGTTTGGTCCAAACCACTTTTATCCGGTATTAGAGCTTCCCAGCAATGCCCCCAGAGCCGTCAACCCAGGAGAAAACGAGTAGAAGACCCCCAAACAGCCAAAGAGCAAAAGTACAAAAATGGGGACTTAGTCATTATTTTGCCAATTTCCCAAATCACTCCGCACGCGCTCTGCAGCTAGGCCCTAACTCCCCTCTGCCACCATGGATTTGCTTCAAACCTCTTGCAAAGTAAAGCATCCATAGCCAGCAGTGCTCCCAGACCCCGAAACCCACCCACAAACACCAGGAAGCCCCCCAAACAGGCCCCCGAAAACGCTACATTGAGCAAAATGTCAGAAATAGCAAAACAGAAATCAGCGTGGATTTTGTCCCAACCACTTCTATCCGGTATTAGACCTTCCCAGGAATGCCCCAAGACCCGCCAACCCACCCGCCAAAAAGCATAACACCCCCAAACAGGCCAAATGCAAAATCTCATACTTAGTATATTTCTCGGCCTTCTGTCCAAACGCGCTGTGTAGCTAGGCCATAAGGCCGGTTTACCACCACGGATTTCCTGAAAAGCAAATGCAATCAAGATTAGAGTGTCCCAGCAGTGCTCACAGACCCCAAAACTCACCCACAAACAGCCGGAACCCCCCTAAGAGCACCTCAAAGGCAAGCAAGTCAGCAAAAACACAAAAAAAATTCTGCCTCGGATTTGGTCCAAACCACTTTTATCCGGTATTAGAGCTTCCCAGCAATACCCCCAGAGCCGTCAACTCACCCGCAAAGAGGTAGAACAACACCCCCACAAGTGCTGAGTCTTTCTTCATTGGGCGTAAACCAGCCCTCTGCTTTGATGGAAATAGGAGTCTGGAGGAGGAGGATAGAGGAGCATGTTCTTCTGAACTTGTGAACTTGAGGAATGCAGACTGTGGCACCTTCAAATCAATAAGCAAACAAGTGAAGACAGTTCTGCTGATGGGCTTGTTTTTGTGATTAGGTGATTAAAGTTTGAATTATATTAACTGTGCACAACAAAGAAAGACAGACACACAGGAATAAAAGTGAATAAGGACGAAAAAGAAAGTTATTGATTCATTGTCTCATTTTCAGGGCTCGGTGTCGCGGTCCACGAATAAGAATAAGGCTTCGTCATCATACTCTGCGAATTCAGGCAGGGTGAGCTCAGTGTCACCTGACAGAGAAGAAATTCCCTCATCTATGTTGCTGTCCACCTCGTCTTCATCCGGCGCGCTTTCTCGTACTCTGTAATCTGGTGGTATGAGGTGCTGATTCATCTTGATCATTGTTAACCTCTCCACATTTTTGGGCGAGAGGCGGCTCCGTTCGGAAGTTACAATGCCACCAGCAGCACTGAAAACACGTTCAGAAGACACGCTTGCGAGTGGGCAAGACAAGTAGTTTAAAGCCAGGTTGGAGAGCTGTGGCCACAATTCTTTTTTCCCATGCCAATACGCCAATGGGTCAGCATTAACATAGACCTCTGTTGAGTCATTCAGATAGTCCTTTACCATCGACTCAAGGTTCTCCTCCAAGGTTCCTCCACTTTGCTTAGCTGTTGCTGTGACCTTTTGAGAGCCAAACCCAAGCCGAGCTAGCCAATCCTCTTCAGCCTCCAATGTTACTGTTGTGTCTGGTGGTGCAGATGATCCGGTTGGCGGTCTCTTTAACGGCTGAGAGGTCACTTGTGCCGCAGCCACAGGTGCAGAAGTGGATTGTTGTGACTGGGGATGGCCTGCTGATGCTGATGTACTGCCTTTTCCTTCAATTTGCTGCCGTTCTCTTTCAAACCTCTTGGCTGAGGAGGCTAGCCACTGTTTGTACTTTGTAACATCTTCATCAGCAAAAGGAAAGAATGCTTGGCCTGCCAGCGCCTTTTTGTAGCGTGGATCCAGAATAGTAGCACAAATGTAATGCTGGTTTGAGTGGATCATTTTAAGACGTTCATCACCTTGTAGGTGCTCTAATAATTTCTCCGCCAGAACAAAAAGGTCTTGGTTTTCTTCATCTTTTTCAAACACAGAACACACCTCCTTCAGTTGGTGCTCCAGCATGTACAACAATGGTATAGCTTTTCCCAAATTACAGTCCTCCTTGCTGACTGCACGCGTGAAGAACTCAAAAGGACGAAGCATGCGTGTCAGGCTTTTAACTATGTCCCATTGCGCCGCACCCATCCTCAGGTCCTCCTTCTGAGCTGTACCCTGTGTTAAGAAATAGTGATCAAGTACCGTATACTGCTCATACAGACGCTCAAGCATGTAGAAGGTTGAGTTCCAACGTGTTGCCACCTCCTGGATGAGTGCTTTCACTGGCATTTGACATTCATATAGCAGGCTCCTCAGATGCTTCCGGGCCTTAAAAGAATGGCTGAAATGTTTGAACATTTTTCGGCAGGTGTCCACTACCCTGTTCGCTGCACTGTCTTTATCACTCAAGAATTTTTTGACAACCAGATTTATACAGTGCGCCAAACACGCCACTCTGAAATAGTCACCCAGCTGCATGGCCTTAACTACATTGGCGCCATTATCCGTGGAAACATAACCAACCTGGCGTTTTTTTGGGGACAGCCAGTCAAGGACCTTTGTGTTAAACACATCCAAAATGTTTTCTGCTGTGTGACGTTTCTCCAAAACAAACATGGCTAGTGTTGCATGTTTCCAAGCAGCTTTAAAAACTTGGTCCGGGTCAACACCTGCATTTAGCTTTGCTTTAACCCCTGAAAAAGAGACCCAGTGTGCAGTGATGCACATGTAATCAGCGCCTGCACCACTGGTCCACATGTCTGTTGTCAGATGTATAGTGTGAACAGCACTCTTATACAAAGCTGCCCCAATCACCTCCAGAACATCTTCATGTAGTGCTGGAACCGCAACTCGGGCAAAATAGAACCGGCTAGGAACCTTCCATTTAGGGCAGAGCGCTGCCACTAATTCTAGAAAACCACCCCCTTCTACTAAAGAAAAAGGGAGAAGGTCCAGAGCTAGCATTTTAGCCAGCTTAGTGTTATACAGACGCGTCAGTGGGTGGTTGCGTTCATATTGCGCTTCTGTAAACAACATCTTTTTAATGTTGCCCTGGACCAAGGATTTACGGGATGATGATGATGATATCTTCGACCCAGTTACGCTCGCTGATGAACTTTTTCGCATTGGTGTCTCACTCTCTCCCACACTCTTAGTGTGGCTCACATGGGGTGTGCTGCTGACAGGGGTACTGGGTGTAAGTGAAGTGTTTGACACGTCTTCTTCCTCCTCGTCATCATCAGATGAAACATCAACGTTTTCATTACGTGCAATTTGGGCTTCCTTGATCGCCTCTAGGTGCGCAAACCATTGGACAGCGTGCTGTCTCCTAAGATGACCTCTCTGGCCTCCGGTACCATAGTTGGTACCAAACTTACCACGACTAACTCGAAGCTTACAAATGCTACAAATGGCTACGTTTTCCTTTTTTGGGCAAACACTAAAGAGGTCCCAAACTGCAGACTTGAAATGTCTTTGGGGGCCGGAGGAGGCGACGATACTGGTGGTGGTGGTCCTGCTGCTAATGCCAGATGAAGTTGAGGATGTGGATTGCCGAACTTCAGTACGTTTTGCACTTTCACCACCACTAATTGAGGTCGAGGTGGATGGAGGTCCCTTCTGGCGACTAAGAAATATGGAAGCGGTATGTGTTGGTGTATTAGTTAACTCCAATGATTGTGGTGTTTCTTCCATTGCCTCCTCGTCGACATCATCATCACGCTCAGCAGCTTCTCGGGATAGGGTCAAAATGTCTATTTGCTGCATGCCCGCTGGGGCTGCAGTGACCTTTATGATGACTGGCTCGTCGTCGTGAGAGGCTTCATCAGCAGCAGTATCCGTCACTTCTTGTTGAGCCTCATCACACTCCATAGCTATGAGTTTTTCGACGACCTTCCTTTTACGCTTAGGTATCTTTGTCAGATCATGGTGTGCCTCACTCTCAGACTGCCGTGATGATGGTTCCCAATCTTCATCCAGATCATCAGAAGGAGGTGGGCTTGAAGAAGATGTAGACACCCCCCTTGATCTTTTCCTTGCTAGGGATGTGGAAGACAATGAATGATCATCAGGAGGAGTGGCTTCCTCAAATGATACCTCGGTTTGATTGTCAATTTCCTGATGTGCCCCATACTTCGGGAGGAACAACTATTGTGGGCACTTGTGACCCTCCATGCACCTCTGCTTGCGCATCTCCTTGCGCTGCCTCTCCTTCCACATGTACTTGGGCTTGTACTTGCACATGTTGTTGTTGTTGCGGCTGTGGTTGTTCAACACTTGTCAGATGAGTTACAACAACCTGTGTTGATTCAGGAACATTGCTGCTACTTTCTTGCGATGAGCCAACATCACTGGTCGATGGTGATTGAAGAAGTACACTGACTGCTTCTGAAGCACTCAAGGGCTTTGACTTAAGTTGGCGTGGTGGTGGAGGCACTGAGCCCAATGGAGCGGGGTGCTGCTCCCAGCTTGGTCCCCAGCAGATCCCGCTGCTGCTGCAGGCGTACTTTTTTTTTTACTCCCAAAAAACGCGGCGGCCGGCACACCAGCCTCCTTGGTAACTTGCTTCTTCTGCTCCTTACTAGCAACTTTCTTGCTAGAGGAGCTACGGAGACCTTTTTTTGGAGCCATCTTCTTCAGAGCAGGTCAGACAGCAGGCCGCAGTTGCACGAATTGCAGAGTTGTCTGAGGCCAGACGTGACGTCGCGTGACGTTATGCTGCACACACACACCGCTGCAGGACTTCTTCCTGGCACTGGTGGTTCTCTTGAGTCTTGTGCACCTAAAAGCAATGAAAGACAGAGGAACATCAGTTCAGTTATACACCCCCAAAAAATCGAAAAAAAACTGAAAAATCAGCACAATCCCATGCCCTCCATGATGCTTAAATTCAAGATACCCCACAGAAAGACTAGCCACATGCAACACTCACTAGTCACTACACCCCTGGTGAAAAGGCCACAACAACAGGCCAAAAAAACGAAAATGACAGAAAAATCAGCACAATCCCAAGCCATCCAGCCCCTCCATGATGTTTAAATTCAAGACAACCACAGAAAGACTAGGCACATGCACCACTCATTACCCCGGGTGAAAAGGCCACAACAGGCCAAAAAAACGAAAATCACAGAAAAATCAGCACAATCCCAAGCCATCCAGCCCCTCCATGATGTTTAAATTCAAAACACCCCACAGAAAGACTCAGTGCACCCACCACTGAGTACTCCTGGGCAAAAGGCCCCAAAACAGCCCAAAAATCGAAAATTCCAAAATTGTAGTTGCAGCAACTGTAATGCCCCAAACAAACTTACTTGTGAAATTTCTAATCCAAAAGTGATCCAAAGAAAGTCAAAAAGGCCTCAAATCCAAATATCCAGCAGCATCCACAAAAAGTAATCCTTCCAGCTCCAGATCCAAATGAAAAGTGACCAGGAGATGGACAAAGCACTGGGAGGAGCCTGCTGGACAGGAACAGGAAGTTGAAGACTGTGGGGCACTTCCTTCCTCCCACCCCCCCCCCTCCCCAAAATGGACTCCTCGCAAAAAAAGTGCAGGCAAATGTCAACCTGAGGAGTTATTCAGATAAAAATCATCATTTCCAGAAGGTTTATGCTGCTTGCTGGTGGATTTCTTGTGCAGAATTGCAAATTTTATATTTTCGCGAGTGCGAGATTGTTGCTGCTCGCCGCATCTATAAGCTCGCAATTGCGAAGTACCGAGATACGTGATCACGGCATACTCGCGTTGACAAACTCTCGCTGTACAAGTTGGCAAGCCGCGATTACGTAATCGCGCTTGCCAAATTCCCGCGGGATCCCGCAGCAAGATCCAAAATGGCGCAGCACTCACAAAATATCTAGAAAAATAACTCGGCAAACGATGAATGACGGGAAGTAAACGCTGCGTGCCGCAAAATTGTATCACCAAGAAAAAAAAAATCCGCTGCGTGCGAATTTGCGGATTTTGCGGGAAATTCGCAAATCTCGCGGATTGTGAATTTTCCGAAAATCCACAAAATCCGCGAGCGGAACGGATTTTACGCCCATGCTTACGCGTTATGAACTTTATGAATATTTGGTAATGCTGTTCGGCCTTTGCAATGCCCCGGCGGCTTTCCAATATTTCAAAAACGATGTTTTGAAGGAGTATGTAGGCCGCTTCGTGGTAGTCTATATAGACGATATCTTGGTGTATTCCATGGAGGAGTCATGTCACACTGAACAAGTCAGGTGTTGGATAAGTTGCGTGAGCATAGACTATTCATGAAACTGAGCAAGTGTGAGTTCTGTGTGACTGAGGTGTAGTTTCTGGGGGTGATGCTTAGTCCTGGGGGCCTGCAAATGTCAGAGCGTAAGGTACAGGCAGTACAGGAGTGGCCTGCCCCTAAGAATGTGAGGGAAGTCCAAGGTTTCTTGGTTTTGCGAATTACTACCGCAGATTTATACTCCATTTTTCGCAAGTGGCTGTCCCCATTACCAAGTTGTTGAAAAAAGGGATACCTTTTGTATGGTCCAGAGAGGCAGGGGAGGCTTTAGACTATTTAAAGAAGGCATTCATCACGGCTCCTGTGCTCTCCCATCCTAACCTGGAACACCCATTTGTGGTGGAAGCTGATGCTTCCGATGAGGCCATTGGAGCTGTGTTGTCACAGAGGGATCAGAACACAGGTCAGCTCCATCTGGTAGCATACTTGTCCAAAACGTTGAGTCCTGCTGAATTCAACTACACGATAGACGAGAAAGAACTCCTAGCTATAAAAAGAGCATTCCAAGAGTGGAGACATTATTTGTGGGGGGCCTGTCACACCATCACAGTGTGTACGGACCATCGTAATCTGCAATATATGAAAGCAGCCAGGCATCTCACGCATAGAGAGATGCGTTGGATGCTCTTCTTTGCTGAATTCAATTTTGTGGTGCCTTTTAGACCAGGCAGTGAGAATCGCAAGGCGGACGCCTTGTCCAGACAGGAGCTACCAGACTTACCTAGAAATGAGAACGCTCAGGCCATAATCCACCCAGGGAAGGTGGTGTGTGTTGTACGAGCTGAAAAGTTCTTAGAGGAAGTAAAGGGTATCAAAACCCCTGAAGCATGGGTCTCCTGGGCAGCACAAAAATCAGGGCGGGAGGTGAGGCAGGGATTGCCATTTCATGACAACAAACGGTATTTGCCCACCGTAGAGTTGCGCAAAAAAGCTTTCACAGGGTGTCACGTTGTGCCTATGGCAGGACATCCAGGCATACGAAAGACTATTCAATTAGTTCAGAGACATTTTTGGTGGGATGTGTTGGCAAAAGATGTGGCCTCATGGGTATCTCGCTGTGAGGAATGTGCTAGAGCCAAGGGAAAGAACACGAGGAAAAAAGGTAAACTGATACCCATGCCTACCCCTCAACGTCCTTGGCAGAACATTAGTTTGGACTTTGTTTCTGGGCTGCCTAACTATCAGGGTTACTCTGCCATATTATTGGTTGTGGACAGCCTTACGAAGATGGGGCATTTTATCCCATATAAAACTCTCCCCATTGCTGGACAAACCGCCCAACTGTTGGCTAATAATGTAATTTGACTGCATGGTATTCCTAAGGTAATTGTTTCGGACCATGGCCCACAATTCATAGCACGCTTTTGGCGAATGTGGTGTCAGGCTTTGCGTATAGACTCCACTCTCTCCACCAGTTTTCATCCTCAAACGGATGGTCAGACAGAGCGTCTGAATCAAACCTTGAAGAAATATCTTGGGTGTTATTTCAAGGAGACTCATGAATCATGGGCGGAACTGGCATATAACAATGCCTGGCATTGTTCTACTGGAATGTCTCCTTTTAGAGCTAATTATGGGTTTTATGCCAAGACCTTGCCAGTGGATCTGCCTGAGAGTCTCCGAAACCAGCCTTCTGTTCAGGAACAGGTTCTGTTGCTACGGAAGGTGCATAAATGTGTACGGACACATTTGTTGAAGGCCACACAGGTGTAAAAACAGTGGGAGGATCGTCACCGGATACAAGGGCCTCAGTTTGCAGTGGGGGACAATGTTTGGTTGTCCACCAAAATCATCCAGTTCAAGCTTCGAAGCATTTTTCACCCTTGATTCATCGGCCCTTATCCTATTGTTAAAAGGATCAATCAGGTGGCTTACAAATTGCGGTTACCTGGGTCATTGCGCATTCACCCTGTGTTCCACGTCCATTTGCTGGAACCTGCCCTTTCGTCCAGGAAGAGGGCGTCTCCTCCGGTGGTTAGCGATGGTGGGCTGGAATATGAGGTGAAGAGCATTAGGGACTCCAAATTGCGTAGGGGTGTACTTTGGTATCTGGTATCCTGGAAGGGCTATTTGGCGGTAATGACTCTTGGGAACCCTGGGATAACGTCCATGCTCCCAGAGCTGTTCGCTCCTTCCATCTGAGATTCCCTGCTAAGCCTGGCCCTAGAAGGCGCTTGGGAGGGGGGCATACTGTCAGGAATTAGCCCAGCCGCACCTGCCTGACCTCTGAAAACTACAAGTCCCATGAGGCCATGGCGAGAAGTACTCTATATATATATAGAGGGCGGAGCTAATGGACGTTGTGCGTGATTCTGTTCGTTTTGTTTCCTGGCGATTCAGAGGCTGTCGGGTGATACTGTTCGTTTCCAAGGAGCTCTGGAGGTCCCTGGCGTTCTTGTTGAGAGGTACTGTTGCATGCACTCTTCTCTGGTGAGCGTTCTGTGTTGCAAAGAACTTGAGCCGCAGTGCGGGTTCCAGTTCAGGAAGAGCTCATGTACGCTATGATATTTAACCGTCGCGGAGAGGTTTCTCCGTTTGAATTAAAGTACGAGTGCATAAAGTGTGGTAACGGCTGTTACCTTATTACCCTACGTTAAAGTGAGAGCGGAAAGTGGAGGGGTTCTCCTAAACCGTTACGAAGATTCCATGGCGGAAGGTTTATGGTGACATAATGGATAAAGAACCTAAGCGGAAAGTGGTAGTATCACTTGCTACACTTTGCCGTGTTTGGAGATATTGGCAAAGAGCATCATTGAAATCTGGGGATTACAATTGCCAAAGCGGAGGACAGTGGTGAGTTTAACCCCTTCCATGCTCATGATGAGCTCAGCTCGTCATGCAGTACACAGCTTGTGTGCTCATGACGAGCTGAGCTCGTCATGAACCATGGTATTCAAAGATTCCTCAGCACAGAGGGAGAATTGCTGCAGCATTGATGTGGTTAACTACGTCCTGCCGAATTCGGAATCATTCCATGTCGAGTACTGGATTAGAGATATTGATGTTGCCCTGAGGATTATACTTACCAAAGCGGAGAACAGTGGTGAGAATAACTACGTTCTGCCGTATTTAGATTTAGTACTTTTCAAGTGTTGGAATCAGAGACTTACTGAAGGCATACTTGGTGTGAGATATCTGCGGACAGGTTCTGTCTAGTTCTTTTTTCTTTGAAAGGAACTCTGCCTGGTTACATTGAGAAGTATCAGTTTAAGGAGAGTTCCTAAGTACCTTTATTTGCAAAGGGATCAGAGGGTATGTTCACAGAGTGCACACATTATATTCTTCAACAGGGTATTCTTGGTGAGATCATTAATCTATGCTTTATGCTTTATGTTGTATAGTGGAGGAAACATTAGGAGTTCATCAAAATCCCTGTGGGACATGGGAGCATAGAGAGTGAACTCCAGGTGAATAGAATTCCTATTAGCGAGACGTTAATGAGAGTAGTTGTGTTATTGAATGTGTCTTAAATGTGTGTTTTCTCTTACAGGTTATCCCTTCCCTGCTGTTCCCTTCCTTACCCGTCCCTCGCCTGATCACTTGAACACCCTGTATAACATTTATGTCAGGGTGTTGGTGAGGTCCGGAGGTGGAATATTTTTGCTGCTTCTGGATCCTGCGGAGTGCACCCTGACATTGAGTGTGCTGTGTTCCTTTGCCTCTCCTATCTGGTCTGGTGTATGCCCTTCTCTTCTGGAGTGTTGCAAAGGATTGTGGTCAGTGAAGGGACTGGTTTTATGCTCAGCTATGTGGGTGTGTCCAAATGGATTTTTGCTGTCACGTGTGTTGTGGGTGTTGTCCTGGGGTTTGTATGTTTCTGTTTGGCATGTATTTGTTTCATTGTGATGTGTTTTGTGTATTTGGGGGGCATGGCTACTTTGATTTGAGCAATGTTTGGCACCATTGTGGAGTTTTGGCATCGTCCGCCATGTTTTGTATGGATCATCCGCTGCGGTGACTGTGCAGCAGCTCTTCGGCTGGCACTGCCATCTACTGCGTTGTGTGACCATGGCGGTCGGAAACAGCGGATCATACCGTGGAACCAGCTGGGACATACTAATTTCCTGTGCGGTGTCTCCGCTATGCTTGGTGCGGGTTGACGATTTTCCACTGCGTTTCCGACCGCCGCCGTCAGATTTTGTACATCACCGCCCTCGACGGGTGGTTTTTCTTGGCCCGCTTCCACCACGGTCAGATTTTTCTGGCTGTTGTTCCTAATTGCATCGCCGGTTTTTCCACGCTCCAGGCGAGCGGTTATTTCCGCTTCCATGGCGGTCGGGGTGAGTTTCCGACCGCCATCCTAATGAGCCCCATCATGTTTTAATGTCTGCTTCCAACAATGTCATATGATATAGCTTCTATACTTCATTAATGTCTCTGATGTCTTTGTGAATTGTCTTTGATATTATGAAAGTTGGGTTACAGGTGATAGTGCTGCTACCTCTAAACTTAAACTGTCTATTGTTAGTGCAACTTTGACATAAATTGCACTAATACTTTCCTCACTCATTCACAGTGCTGTATAGCAAAATTATATCAGCATAACCTCAAAAAAAGAACTGGCAGCCTCCTTTGCGCCTTAATACAGACAGGTGTGGCCCATCTTTATAATCAAACTAAATGGTCAACAAGTCACTAATTAAGTAAGAAGACAAACCAAATTAATAAAAAATAAAATCCAACACTACCCTGAGCCGGCAAGTACAAGGTTTGCCTAGGGCTGCTATTGTACTGAGGTATTCTATAATGCATCTGGAACATAAGTGCACTTTGCTAATGCCCTGCTTCAAGATTCTGTGAGATGGCTCATCTTAAACCTTTTTCAAACAATAGATTGTAATACTCCTCAAAAATTCAGCAATCTTAATTTGCATGGAAATTTTGTAACTTTAGTCGAGTTTCAGAAACATACAAAGTGCACATCTTGCGCTGCCGGTCATCAGTGGCAGTCGCCGTAACATGAAGAGTCAGGTTCACCAGAGCTTCGCGTTGCAGGTCATCCCGGATGGCAGAGGCTTCATGCAAACAGGCCCATTAATGGTCGCAAAGAAGCCACAACTCAAGGATTTCCACTTTTCCTTCAGAGGAGTGCAGTGTACTCTGATGTGAGTCACAGGCCTGGGGAGGCACTTTTTGGGAATCAGTGGCTGACTAACAGAGGCCAGCAGGGTTCAAGTAGGTCGGCAGTTGCAAAGAGGCCTTTGGAGCTTGTTGTGCCCCTGTAGCTCAGAACAGGAGGTCAGCCATCAGGCTCTTTGATTAACTCGGGTCTTTCTGAGAGCAAGGAGATTGCCACATCTCCATCAAGTACCAAAGCAGGCCTTACTTAAGCAGCAAAGCAGTCCTCTGAAAGAACAAGGCATGCCTTAAGTAGCAGGGCAGGCCATTGAGAATCAGGGCAAGTACAGGAAGTTTATTTTGAATTCTTCCACAGGTCCAGGAGTGTACTGAAGAGTTTGTCTGAGTGTCCAATATTTATACTGGGTGCCAGTCTATGAACTGGGAGACTTTTCTTGACTCTCCCCCATCTGATGCTGGAAAGTCCCTTCCTTTCCCTACCCAGGCCCCAATAGATCTAAGGTGACAAGGGGTTGGTATCAAGTTCTTTGTGAATGTGCAGGGAGCAGTCCTTCAAAATGTATTTGGGGCAGGGAACAGCTCTGCCTACCCATCCTAGTATGATGGTCCATCTTGCCAACATCTAGTCCCCCTTTGTATCACTGTCTGGGAGGAATACACACAGGCCAACTGCCATTCTAATCACAGTCATGTGAACCTGGACCCTGGCTGGGGGCACCAAATGGTTACACGAAGAAAATGTCAACTTTCTAAAAGGGGCAATTTCTGAATTGTAACTTAAAATCAGACTTTACCATTAAAGAGGATTATACATTAAATTTCTTTGAGACCGAACATGATATTTCTACCTGGTCCCTATCAAACCTTAGTCCATATTAAATGTAGAAAGATAATGCAATGTTATCCTATAGGAGAGGTGGGCCAAACAGTAGTGAAAACCTAATTTAAACGTTTTTCCTTACCAGGACATGTAAAACTTAAAAGTACATGTCCAATGTTTTAAATAACCTCCACCCTGCCTTATGCGTTGTTTAGGACCTACCTTAGGGGTATCTTATATGCATTGAAAAGGAAAGTTTAGGCTTAGCAAAAGGTTAAATTTACCAAGTCGAATTGGCAGTTTAAAACTCCACACAGGCTACAAAGGCACACAAAAGTTTGTCAGTCCTAACAGTCATATATTCCAATATCAGGTGGCGCATTTGATGAATGTTTTCACCTCATTTTCATTACTGGCAATGCTTGTTCTTATGATTGCAGCCGATGCATAAAATGCATTTGAAACTTGAAGAAGATATTCTACTGTTGTTCTTGATAATGCAAGTCAATGTCCCTCTCCCAAAGCCCTTCTCCTAGGTAGCTGCACATTTAAAGTGCTGTATCAGAGCAGAGTGAATCTTCCAGCTGAAGTCTAGTGTATTGTGAGGGACAATCTTGCCATATTGGCATCTGTCTTCACCCTGATACCAGCAGATTTTAAATACAATAAATGAAATCCTGAATGTGCACCCAGTGGCAAGAGGGAGCCGCCATTGTTTTTTATTTCAATAGGAGGTTCACAATGTCTGTATTTTTGGCAGGACTGCTATGGGTGGGCACACGTCACATAGAGAAGGCTAACTCGGGCAGTTTACCTGTGAGATAATGCTGCATGGTACAGGCAAACTCATTCAGGCTCTAGTGCTTGCAATCTCTACAAGGAAAAATGTTCCACTTTCATAAGAATAATGAAGATGTGGTCAATATCAGACTTACGATTTCACCAACTTCTCAACCACATAACAAACAGCGAGCACTAGAGTAGTGTTTGTTGTTCAGAAGTTCGTTTCAAGGATGAAACTGGCAGGATCAGGATGGAGTAATATGGTTCTATGCATGAACTGTAAAGCACCTGTGATATTGCAATCCCAATATCAATACCTGCTTGTGGTTGATAAGGTAGAAATTAACTACTGCAGACCTATACTGGCAAAGCCCACACATATTTACAGTGCATGAAACAGTGCCTGGTGGTCAACTGTGTCAAAGGCTGAGGTCATTCTTCTTATGGTAAAGAGGGGAACAATAAATTATGTGAAGGATTGCTATCTCTTCACTGCAGCATGGGTTGATAGTAGGTCTTGTTGAGGTGGTCTTGGAGTGGAATGTAGACCGCTTACTCATTGATGTTTGTGATTAAAGGGAGGCGGTTGCTGGGTCAGCACTTTTAATCATCTGGGTCCTATGCATGTTTTTATAAGGAGAAGAATCAGTTCTGCTTAGAGGTTACCTGGGGATGTTTTTTGTTTGTGTGAGACAATACCAATCCTGAGGAGGGAGTCTGTAGGCATTAACATGGATGGACTTCACAGTGGATTAGGGTAGCATTTCACCTTCAAAACTTGTCACTCTGGGGTACTTGAGACTGTTGCTGCACTCACTATACCAGGGGAGGTTGAAGGCTGTCTATTTGGGGTTGTTTTGAGGAGAAGTGGAGGCATTGTTAGACGTCTGGTATTGTTGATGTGAGTTTTCAACATGATTATCTTTTTGGTAAAGAAGTGATCGATGGTATTGTGTTGGGTCAGAAGACACATTTGGGCAAAAGAGACTCTCAAATTCAAAGTAATAGCACACAGGACAGTGAAAAATATGCACTTGTATTCGAAACATTACATTTCCAGACCCACGTGTACAACCCCAGACACTAGAGGATCAGCACTATCAAGCACACTTCTGGATCAACAGTGTGCAAACCAAGTATTTCAACCCCACCCATAAAGAGTGTCCTTGTCTAGCAACAGTGGTTGTTTCCGATACAGTTCACGCTCATCTTGTTCAACCTTTCACCATTGTTGTTTTTGCCCTTATTTGGTTACTTTCCGTCAACTGTTTTCCTTACCCTTTGTTGGTATTTCCTGCTTTGGCACCTTCCTGTCGGGTTGTCTCCTTGTTGAGGCCTAATCTCTCTATGTGCATTGTGCCTTTCCTCCTTCGGCTTCTGTGCCAGCTCTGCGTCAAGCCGAGAGTTAGGCGGGCTCTGCGTCAAGTCGAGTCTTAGTTACAGCATCCCCTCTACTTGCACTATGTAAATCCCACACCTTGCTACTCTTATGTACATTCCATGGTGTCAGCCCTGTAGTAAATGTGTTCTCTGACTCTTAAGTGGAGACTTTGATGTCTTTAATTTGCACTGAAATACTGTGTCTCTTAAATCTGTCTGTGTTGTCTAAATATCAGCCTGTAGGAGTCTCTCTCTCTCCGTACTTACCCATTTTTCCCTTAGCCAGGGGTTTCTTTAACATCCTTGGTCCTACAAATAGGTTAAGTGGATTACGAGGGGACAGAGGGACTGGCCTCATCAATCACACTCTTAATACACTGTGTTCTTTACTTCTTGTCCATAGAGTTTGTGATTGCTGGATGCAGCCGGTTATTAACATAGAGTATACTTTATTAATGATATGCACTAATTAACACTTTTGTTTACTGGCTTTTTACAGTATACACATTCGATTCCCAAACTGCTACACACTACATTAGTGGCGATATCTATTCAGAATTAACAAATTCTTTGTCGATTCTAATTAAATGAAGATCTTATTATTGTTACAGTGTACATAATTTCTGCAATTGGAAATCTGTACAAATGCATTTTATTTAGTATTTTAGGAATAATATTTTAGAGACAGGTATGTATGCACAATGCTGATGATTCTGTCTTTCTGCTCAAGTTAAGCCTACCATTTTCAAGTATTGAGCATAATAAAATACTTAGATTAAATCGCATGAACGTAATCACTCAAGAATGCATTAGAAGCACCTCTTTAATCATGTGAATAAATGCCATGCCAAAGATCACATTTCCCTTTGAGTGGAGCACAGTAGCAGCATTAGCATCTCACATCACTGTCATGTTAAATGTTGTCTTCTTACATTTCAAAGACACTAATGTGCATTTTGTTTTTTGTATTGTAAGAAAAAAAGAGTGCAGAACAAATAGCCGAGCTAAAGAGTGGAATGAATGCAATATTTCTGAATGCTTTAGTTCCATCTGAATTCATGTACAATGGGATTTGACGTTTCATACATCTAATTTGTTTAAAATTATACTTTAACGAATAAGGCACACACAACATGTGATGAGCATCCTGTATGTAACTTATTTATTACATATTGATCCTGTATACAAACACAACAGTTTAGTAACTTGATGTGACGATTCTAAATTGTTCGTCTTATTTTTTAACTATTTGTAGCCATTTTTAGGTTTCGCCTGGCCGAAGGCTGCGCACTTGTGCGCAGCTTTTCGGCGCAGGTGAAATCTTTTGTTTACAATATGGGCTCAGGAACATCCCCCGGCTCCCATTGGCTAGCTTCATAAATGGAGGCTAGCCATTGGGAGCCGGATCTGTCCGTCAAGGCAGGACCAGATTCGGGGGCGTTCCCGCAATTTTTTCCCTCTCCACCCACTTCTGTTCGTCATCACGGCGGTGGGTGTGTGTTATTTTTTTTTCTTCGAGTCGGCCTGTTTTGTTCCTTTTAAAAGTGTCTGTTGTTGGAGTTGGCTGCAAGATTCGAGTTCCCACGAGGCGATCAGGTAAAGAGCATTTTGTTTATAAATGTGCTGCGCCGTTCCCGCCCCCCTCTCTCGCTGTCCGTGCGCCGTTCCCGCCCCCCTCCTGCTGTCGTGTGCCCATTCCCACCCCCCTCCCACTGTCCGTGTGCTCGTGGTGCTTGTTCCCCATAGACACCACCTGGCCGTTACCCTCCCGAGTGACTGGCTCCCTTCACGGCCCCTGTCACTGCCCCTGGTAGAATTCCTTGGCTGCAGGTTGCGTGGGTTATTTTGTTTAGTTGTTGAACCAGTGATGGCACGCGTCAGCATGCTGGTACCACTCTTTAAACATGCCAGTGCATCGCTTCATTGTTTTCACATTATTTTAATCTGGTGGGGTCTGTATGCCTTCTGTCCAGGCACTGGTGTAAGGAATGCGGGGCTAGAGTTAGAACTAGGTGGCCTTGAATGACGGGTAGTACGTTTTGGCTACCTTGAGCCAGTCAGTGGCGCCAACATATTGCAGTGCCATGTAAGCTAGTGTGCATGGACAGTGTTGGGTCCTTTCCATGGTTAGCGTCACACTGTATCTTATAGCGCTCCAGTGGCTTAATGCAGACACTGAAAACATCCACCTGCCCTTCTGTGCATCGCCGAAAATGGCGCTTGTTATGGGCATGTTATAATAATGCAGCACCTCGGCCATGGGCCTCCAGTGCGGGCCTGTTACTACTCTGTTACTACTCAGTGAACACAAAACAATATGACATAGGATCTGGGCTCCTTACAATCCAGCTCACCTGCATTCATGATAGTGCAAGAAGTAAACGGAGATGCCCGTGTTCTCAGTTTTTAAAAGACCTGGTTAGCTCCGCGGGTCGAGCACCTGCTGCTGAGGCCTTTGTACAACAGCAAATGTGTTCACTCTCCGTTGCTTGTTCTTGTTAAAAATAGTAAAAGGAAACCTCATCTGCTGACCCCGGGTCAGGTGAAAGAGCAGAGCGAGCTGCCGGGTGGACGGCGTCCGGGCTCCAGGACAGGATTAGTAAATCCAGGCTGTCCCGAGGTTAACCCGCGAGCTCCCCCCACGCGCCTGCTGACGTAGCAGCCTCACGCGTGGGCGGAGTGCACACCTGCACGAGGACACGGCGTGCTGGGGCGAAGGCTCCATGGTGAGAGAGAACCCGGAACAGGGGCGTAGGCGATCACCTGTGCAGCAGGTGCGGTTGCACCGGGACACATAGTGGTTGGAGCCCACGGTATTCCAGTCACCGCTTCCTTGTGCTCCCCACCCAGGGGTACCGGGCCCATGTTCCTGCTTTAAGTATGACCCATGGCGCCGGTTAACCCTACAGCCGGGGCTCCTGACGATGGATATGTTGTAACTGAACATCTTGTGGGCACTTCGTCTTAAATCACTTATTCAACAGAGCCCCTTTGAGCTATTGATTGAGCATTCAATTTTAACCCTTCCGACAATTTTAGCCGCCCTTTTAACGTGTCCTGAGACCTGAAGTAAACCAGACTCATTGCTAACGTGCATACGTATTTTCTTTAATTTGGTTTATGACGACTCCTTGATTTAATGTTAGTTTATTCTTTGCTACATATATACTCATACGGTTTACTTCTGACCAGTTCCAATGCACAGGGTCAGACATTCTCTGCACTCTCGTCCGGATCCCTGTCAGCTGGAAGCAACGTACTCTAACGTTGTGGTTGATAAAAATTCTTTTTGAGGTGTGCATTCTTTTTACGTTATAAATGTGTGTTCCTCTTTTCTGATATAAGTTTCAGTGCTGGAGCTTGGGCCCTAGAGAGTCTCTGCACCGAATAATGGCTGTAAGTCTTCTTCAAAATGACATCAGAGAAGGGTAATCCCCCCCCCTCCAATTCTCCTGGTCTGATTCTTAATTGGGAAGTTCCGTGGGGTTTATCATATGATTTGTTCTGAGGATGACCTGCTCAGTGCTTACGCTGCCCTGTCTTTAAACCTTGTTTACGCTGCCTAACGTCTCTGGGTTAGTCTTTCTCAAAGCATCCATCTTTGAAGTCTCTGTCCTGTTGCTTGGCGACCCAGGCTCAACTTGTATTCGGAGAGAATTTACCGTTCTCTATTCCTCCTAGCCTTTTGTCCCTTTCAACATGTCTCTCTGGTGCCTCACTGCCATGCAGTTTGTATTTGCCCTGGAAAGGTGGACCAGATACTGGACGCCTGGTAGTTTCACAGATGGAGTGCCACCACATGAGGTGCCTATGCCTCTCCATGTACCAGGACGCTTGCTCTGTTCTGGGATGTTCTTCTCTTCCACACTCTACCTTTAGGACAGGTTGAAAGATGATAGGTTTCATGTACACATGGCCATGTTTTACTGGTGAACAGTCTTTATTTACAATGAAGCCAGAACCCAGCATGCCTTTGCCACGCATGCGACACTACGAAGAATGCTATCACCATGCACGTTTTTAACAACGAATATGCCTTTACCACCGCATACCATTACAACAAATTTTGTTGTAAATGCATGATTGTTAAAGGCATATTCGTTGTTAAAGTTTTAAAGATAAGTACATGTAAGTATTAAGTGAATTTCTTTTTTTTTTACATATATGGGTTTTTGTGTAGTAAGGGAATTTGTAGGGTGGGTTTGGGTTTTTGGGTGGTAATGGAATTTTTAGGGTGGGTTTTGGGTCTTGGGTGGTAATGGTATTTTTGGGTGGGTATTGGCTTTTGGGTGGTAAGGGAATTATTAGGGTTACAAGTGTGTTTGGGTGGCAAGGGTAATTTTGAGGTGGGTATGGGTTTGTGGGTGACAGATTTTTTTACGGTGGGCATGGGTTTTGGCGCGGCAAGAGTGTATGCTTTGTGAAAAATCACACACACACACCCCCCGCCCCTTTAGCATACATTGGTTTAGGTGTTACTCGTGTACACTCTGTGGTGGAGAGTTCCTTGCCTCGATTTACGCTATACATTCAGGGTCCAGTGTGAGAGCTGTGTGTGCTGTGAGAGCTGTGTGTGCTGTGGGCTGTGAGTTGTGTGGGCTGTGAGTTGTGTGGGCTGTGAGCTGTGTGGGCTGTGAGTTGTGTGTGCTGTGAGAGCTGTGTGGGCTGTGAGAGCAGTGTGGGCTGTGAGAGTAGTGTGGGCTGTGAGAGCAGTGTGGGCTGTGTGGGCTGTGTGGGCTGTGTGGGCTGTGCAATCCTCGATCGTACTTAATTGACGTTCCATGGCGAATGATTCCAATAATTTTTGAGACAATTGATCATCAATTTAAACTGGACTAACTGCCAGAATCCTTCCACTTTTTCACTGTATTCATTGCAAGTGTACTCCACGCACAATCGATTTATTTCTTTGCCCGACCTCAACGCAATTAATTGAAGGTGCCGGTGCCGTCAAGAACCTTTAACTGACGTGCTTTTGATTTAAAAAAGGGTCATCAATTGTATATACCATTATGTTGTCCTGATGATGGTCTTAAGAATAATCCAAATAAGGCCGAAACGTCGACTTGTTTAGTCCAACTCTGCATAGTTTGTCTCATGTCATCTTTTGATTTTCTTCTGACTTTGAGTTAAAATCAATCAACTACTGTGACCCAGCAGTCTGGACTCAAAATTTGGATATGTCTAAGGATAAGCAACCAATGCCTTGAATATCCTCATTACATCTATGTATGCACCCTATTCTTTATGATTGTTCATTTTTTTGTACAGAAATTTATATATTTTGCCTTGAATTTCAATAATAACTTTCAGACAAAACAAAAACCCTGGTTTCCCGTTTTATTGATCATTCGTTGTACATATGATGTTAGTGTGGTAACATCTTGTGTTCCTTTTTCTAGGAACTTGTTTCTTTTGAACTAAATAGAACAGCCACTGATTAAATTCAGGCTTAGGTACTGTGATTACTCCTAAACAAGTCCTAACGGTGCTGAAAAAAATCTCAGAACAAACAAAACCCCTTGCTGGCCATTTTCTATTATAATTATTTACATCCATTCAGCATGCCACGGTAATCAATCACAGTGTGGCACCTGAGCCACTTGTACCGCCCCAAAAGTTCCAACCACCTAGGACAAGGGTCAACCCAAGTACATACAAACTTCACCTTCCACCGGAAGCGTCCCCCCTGGTGGCAGTGTTTATTGGGGTAGACCCCCTGGGGGAAGGGGAACGGGAATCAACTAGGGAACTTATGGCTAAAGTTAAGCGTTGGAGTGGCGAGAAATGTTGTGGTGGAAATATAGCGGACTTGATCATTCATGCAAGGAGGGTGGGCTGGATTGGCAAACAACCAAAAATAACATATGGTGATTGCGTGGTCGTAAACTTCTGTAGGGCTGATGTGGCTGATAGACTTTTTTGGGATGGTACAGCAATATCAAATGGGGATTGTTTAAGACCTGTTCCCCTGGGTTTTTTCTATCAACCGCCCCCCTTCCATAAACCCAAAACAAATTATCAGGCCAGATGGCAGGGGAGGAGGTTAGCAGCGGCACGTAGAAACCCAAATGAGCTCACTCAAACGCAATCAGGAATAGCCCTACCTGCCCCTCCCACATTGACACATCATGTCCCCCAGGCCTTAACTAAGGAGGGCGGGTTAGGTGTGAGCCTAAGTAACCAGTTTTCACCCCTGTCCGGCCTGGATGATATGGACTGACTACCCAGGGAAGAGTCATTCACGCCCCCTGAGGAAAGAAGGGCTACTATGGCAGCCACTAAGGAAGTAGATTGTAAAATACTTAGCTGGAACATCACAGGAATTAGTTCAAAAATGAGTGACACTGAATGGGTTTCTTTTGTTTCAGACCACAACGTCATTGCCCTGCAGGAAACATGGGATATGACATCCCGTTTTTGGTTGGACGGTTTCGCAGGCTTTGCACTCGCTGCTTGTCCTAGTAATGCAGGCAGAGCGAGGGGAGGCCTCCTGACTCTTTTTTCTCTTGATCTTATTGGATCGCTGAAGCAGATTAAATATGATTCTCCAAACTGCTTAATAGTAGAAAGGCAAATTAGCCCGTCAAAGAGTTTTTTGTTTATTAATTTTTATAACTCTGTTAACAAGGAACATGGTGGGGATAACATCTCAAAATTGGATGACTTTTTAAATCTATTCAGCCAAAATACTCATACTAGTTATGAATTTGTGTTAATGGGTGATTTTAATATCCATCCCTGTTATTTTGGTTGTACTGTAATTGAATGTATGGAGACACGGGATCAGGAGGTGCCGCACTTTGAGCATACTAGGGCTGGGGAGGAACTGGAGGATCTCCTGGCCAATTTCAACCTCTTTGAATTCATAGCAAGGGAGGGGGAACCTAGAACACCAACGTTTAAGGGGTCATCCCCGGGGACTGTCATTGACTATATTTTTGTGACATCTGCTATTCTCAATTATACTATTTCTTATTGCACTGTCCCATCCCCCTTTAGTGATCATAACCCTGTCCTTTTGATCGTGTCCTGGGGGGATTTTATGGGCCCTAAGCCAGGACAGGCCAGACCTGGACCTACCCTACACCCAATAGACCAGGGTAGACGGTTGAAGTGGGGGAATGTGGTTCCTGGTGATTTTTACTCTGACATTGGTCCGCAGATAAATGATCAGATCACGATCTGCCTAGACCCTTCCTCACAAGGCCATGACATCATGGACGCCTTCCAGTCAATATGCAGTATAGTATCTTCCAACCTCATGGCCCCTCGGGGCAGGGGAGAGTCAAAACACTATAGGTGGTTTGATCCCGCCTGCACCAAAGCACTTAAAGCCCTAAAATTTGCCCTTAAAGCAAACCCCAGGGACAGGGCCTTGGTTACAAATTTGCGAAAAGAATATAGGAAGGTTACTTAGAACAGACGGGACTGCATTAAACAGGAGGCGTGGGAACAACTATCTTCCACCGACATATTGCGGGATAGCAGGCAATTCTGGGCTGTAATCAACCATCCATATTTCTCGGACTCACCCAACACAGATATTGACTGTGTAATACCAGACGAGAGGTGGCTGGCTCATTTCAGCTCCGTCTATGGTGATAGTGGCGACTCCACCCATCTACAAAATATGCCTGGTTTGGTGGTCACACCCCTACACTTTTACAGTGTGGAGGTGGAAAAGGCAATTTGTGCTACCACAAGGAACAAAGCCCCCGGCCCAGACAGGGTGCCAGCCGACTTTTATATACATTCACCAAAACTATGGGCTGGCATCCTGGCAAATGTGTTTACAGCCGCAAACGGTACGCCTCCCCCAACTACGTGGGCGACCTCCACAATAGTCCCCATATTTAAAAAGGGCCAAAGGGACGACCCAGGGTGTTATCGGCCCATATCCCTTTTGGACTCTGCTATAAAGATCTTGGGCAGAGTCTTTTTGGCAAGGTTAAGGGATAGTTTGGAAGGATGTGGCGGTTTGGCTGACATTCAATACGGCTTTAGGGAAAAAAGAGGCACAATTGAACAGTGTTCAAACTTACATCTACTGATCGCTAAGTATACGGTGGCCAAGGAGGGGTCCTTGTACTTAGCATTTATGGACCTCTCCTTGGCCTTCGACTTGGTCAACAGATCAAAGTTATGGGAAATTTTGTTGAAGATGGGGATTGACGAAGACTTGGTGGGGTTCATAGTGTCCCTACACCGGGATCTATTTGCCGCAGTTAGGGTAACAAAAGAAGGCAGATGCACGACCCGTTTCAATTCGAAACGGGGTGTTAGGCAAGGCTGCATATTAGCTCCCCTGCTATTTACAATTTACATAAACGGCCTAGGTAAGCACTTAGAAGGGGCAGCAAGAGACGTTCCGCGTGTAGGAGAAGTTAAGATCCCTGCTCTCCTATGTGCGGACGACGCCGTTCTCATAGCACGCACAGGGGTGTGTCTCCAAAAGCTGCTGGACGCATTTGGCTCCTTTATGGACCAGCTTGATTTGAGGGTCAATGCTGCTAAATCCCACACCATGGTCGTTGGTCCACAAAAGAAGAAGGCTAAGGCAAAAACATTCTTTTGTAAAGGAGAGGTAGTCTCTAGTGTTCCTGTTTTCCCTTACCTGGGTGTGCTCTTTGATAGCAAAGGTACCTGGGGACCCCAGATACGAGCCAAAAGCCTAGCGGTAACAAGGACATCAATGGCCATTCTGGGTTTCGCCAAAAGGTTGGGTCATAGACCAATGAAAGCCATCATAAAGGTGTATAACAGCAAATCCCTCCCTGTGGCTTTATATGACGCGCCTTTATGGGGCTATGTACGCTTGGATAAAATTCAGCTAGCGGAAAATAGATTTTTATGTTCCCTTTTGTGCCTTCCCCAATCTTCCCCGACTTTTTCTATTCACATGGAACTGGGTTTGGATTATGTTCAGGATAAATTGAGATTGGCACCTTTAACATATTGGCTCAAGACCTGGCTAAACACAGAACTAACGCTAAACCACATGATTATGAGGGATGTGATGAGTCTGGAGAATAGTAGTATGATTCCATGGCTGGCCTACCTAAAAAAATCTTTCAATGACCTGGGACGCCCAGACTTATTTACTGTTCCCTCTGGTATTACAAAACAGGATGTGGATGTAATTAAAAAACAATTCATGTCAAGGGAAAGTTTGTTGCGAGAAGAATCAGAATTGTTAAAGCCCACAGTACGTTTGCATTATTTGTCACTTTATTCACTTGCAATTGAGCCCTATTTATGTTTTGTCACAAACCCTTTCCATAGATTTCTGTTAACAAAATTTAGGTTCAATCTTATTCACTTTTATTTGGGCAATTTTAATTCTTGGATTAAACCAGAGTTAGCACCACCTTGCACTTGTGACAATTTTTCAGTTCAAGACACGATGCACGTTATTATGTTTTGTGATTTCTTCTCTGCACAAAGAAAAAAATACCTGTTACCTGTTTTAAGGGAAGCTGGCTTCTCCCAGGTGAGACCAGCCATGCTTTATTTAAAATCTCTGGGAAATATACGTATCACATTCGCCATGGCAAATTTCCTAGTGGCAGAGGCCAGATCAAGAAGATGTATGAACTTGTCAAATTAGTGTGTATAACCCGTTTTTAGGGATTTTAAAATTGTTTTTATTGTAATACCATGTCAAATGAACTCGATTGCAAAGAAATTGTTTAATCCTATTTTAATTGTATATAATATTGTTTTTATGTCCTTTGCATGATTTTAATCAAATCGAATAAAGTTAATTTTGACTTGAATGTATCTTGATGTGCTTTCAGGCAACTGTATTCAGGATGCAAGCACAGATGTTCTATCATGCCTTCTTGATTTATGGATAAGGGATTATTCCAATTTATTATGTAGATTTGAGCATTGGCTGAGTGCAGTGGAGCAATATACAGTGCACATTGTTACAGGGGCCATCATTTCTTCTTTGTCATGTTTTCAAGTAAGTTGTGCAAGAGGTTATATATCACACCTTAATTATATTGGGAGTGCTGCTATTGGGGAATCACTGGTCACAAGAATGTGCTGATGAAGACCTCGAGGATGGTAGCTCTGGCCTGTCGATGTTGGTTTTCGATGATCTTATGAACCTGCTTCAGCTATTCCCTGTCTATACATGATTGGTTCTGCTTTAATATATAATAAGGGGAAATGAGAGGAATTAGGGTCTGCTATGAATCCTTCCAAATATATATAACCAAGTATACCAAATATGCACCAGTCTCTTAAATATCTGAAATAAAACGTTTACAAAATTGCTAAAGGTTAAATTGTGATATTTCCCCTTTTGGGGTAATTTAGCAAAATTAGCATTTCTGTGTCTGAGATATTTTGTTATCCCTGGTTCGGTCTTAACCTCAATCCTTTGTCCAGGCTTTTGAATAGATGTTCCAGGTTACAAACTAAACACCGCTATCACCCTGATCCCATATTCAAAAGCACCTGCAAGACAGCAGGGTGTGCAAAAAGCAGGACAGAGTGGAAGCTTAGTTGATATATCAACTTATTAATCTGGCTTCTACTGTACACAAATAAATCTCCCTTTATTCTGTTGTAGGTCCTGATAGCTACCACAAATTTGTCAGGCGTATGTTGTTATTTCTTCCAACAGTTCAGACCTTCTTTCAGTTGCTAGGCTGATCCAATCTTCCTTGTTCCCTCATACAGGAGGAAGGGGGAGAACAATTGCTTGTCTGGGTTTTATAGACCAGTGCCCCACTCACAGTCCTCTGCTTCTACTCACCCCTCGGGACCCTTGTGGTTTTTTCCCTGTCCCATTTTTGTTACCCCTTCCCTTGGCCCGTCCCCTCGATGACTAAGGAGCCAGAGGAGGGAGTGTAAGTGTTGGGAAACTTCAGAGGGCAGCAGTCCCTTATTTGTCCTTTTTCTTTCGACTGTATGGTGTTTGTTTTATCAACAAAAAAGGATACAGAGTTCCCCGGGTACAGTCAACTAGAAGACTGTCATTGGCTTCTCTCTGATTAAGTCAAAACAGGTGAGAAAAGTGAGTGTTGTGAACCCTCTCTCGGAATTTGTAGGGGTACCTCACACAGGTCGCCGGTTGGACTACATTTGTAATCCCACCCGGCGATCGTCCAGCGTCATCATTGGTACCCTGCCCCTGCGACAGACTGGCGGTGCAATGCCTGTCGGGCAACAGTAAATGCTGCTCTTTGGTGGGGATCTTCTATTCCTTCGCCAAAGGGTGTATGGATGTAAGGGGCCTTGCGCGAGGGGGTAATGTGTGTTTGTGCAAAAGTGAGCGTGGGTGAAGTAAAAAAAGTCAGTAGAGTCCAAAATTTAAGTTTTTTTATTGGTATGGCTCACTGCTTTGTTAAAAATATATAAGGGGAATAGAGGCGGAACCCTCAAGGTAGTTGGCCTCATTCAACCCTTAGTGGGTGAATGGTCAACATGTTTCTTGCCACGGGGGCAATTCGTCAGGACCAGAAAGTGCTCAGATAATTGCAATGGAACCCCCAGTGATCAGGGGGCCCAGTATACGACCTGGTAGGTGTCGTATGGTAATCCTTCCTCAGGGCCCTTCCCAGAACTGCATGGGAGAGAGGGGAGAGAAAGGTATCATCAGAGAGAGGCGCCACACGTCATTGTGAAAAACGTGGAACAACTCGCGGAACAACTCGCGTTTTGTGACTGTTTAAATCGTACAGTGGGTGGGCATGCCTGTGGTCTGCCTTAGGAGGTAGCATGCTTAGTGATGGCCAGCCGGTTTTGCTGAAAATTTGTCATGCAAAAAAACTTTGAAATATCAAGGGCTATCAAAGTGCCAATGGCATGCGTTATTGTGAATAGTAATTGAGACAACATTTGTGGAGAGAAAAACAATATCCCAACATTTCTTTGAGAGATTCAAAGAAGGCCACTAGATGGCGTCGGTGTATTGCTGGTGACTAACCCTTAACGTCAACCAAATCACGAAGCCGGGATATTCTAGTGTTGGTGAATGAGGGAGCAATCTTACCCGTATATTATACTCGGGAGGCTTCCTCGAGCTGACCTAATGGGGCCAGGACTTGGTGAGAACCACCTGCAAGGAGGAAGCGTCACCGCTAGATTAAGGATAGGCGGTCAGCCAGTCTTACCGGATAACTACTTGGTGCTTGGTCCCGTCGCGGCGCTCAGGAAGGAACGCACGAGGTAGGTATCAAACGGAGCATATGTGCCTTACCTTGGAGTTCCTGGCGGAAGGCGTCTAGTCACCTACCCATCCCACTGCGGGCGATCCCGCAGGTCAGCCGGTAGAATTGTGGCTAACCGGGAGCTCTGTTTAAGGCGGATTAGTGTGGCCAATGGGGTGGGGGTGGGAGTGGCCAGGGCGTGTTGCCAGGCAATAGGATGCCGGTAGTTGACATCTAGGCAACCCTCGCTCGGGGACGCGGAGGGAAGGAAAAGTAAATGGCCGAGGCAATCGAGTGCCGGAGGTAGACATCTAAGATTCCCTCGCTTGATGGCGCGGAGGGAAGGAAAAGTAAGTCGCCAAGGCGTGTTTGCCAGGTGATGGGATGCCAGTACTAGACACTGAAGAAGGCCCTCACTCGGGGACATGGAGGGAAGGCAAAAATGGGCGCCATCTTTGAAGGGGGTTGGGGATTGTCAACATGGTAGTCACCCTGCTCGGGTGCTGGTATGAGCACTCTTACTGATCTATCCAAGGTAACAAAGGATACTAAGATCATTCTGTTTCGTGATTTTAAGCAGTGCCTGGCATAATTAGGACAAAAAGGTCCAGCAATAAATTATCTGGTGAGCATTGTCCAAGGCACCGCATCGTTAAGGCCGTGTTCGTCAGTGTGCAGACGATGTACCCATCTCTGCTCCAGTCTGAACAGGGATTGTTGGTTCATACCTGGTTGGCATTCTAGAACTGTCCACTGTATGTCATCAGTGGTATGTTTGTGTTCCTTGCAGTGTTCGTAGAGCCCGGTGTGTGTTTTGGAGCATCGGATGTTACTGTTGTGCTCCATTATACGTTGTTTAACCGGGCGCATCGTCATCCCGATGTACAGCATTCTACAGGGGCATATCAATATATATATACATCTTGAGCTGTTACAATTGGTGTGTTTGTTTAAAGTCCAGACAAAATCTCCTGGAAGTTCGATCGTTTTGCCTTGAATAGTTTGGGGGCAAACCACACAGGAACCACATCTGTAGTGTCCAGTCACAGGGGGAAGATCCCATAGGGTCCTAACTGGTCGGGTTTGTGATTTCTTTGGGCGGGTGTGGATCAATGTGTCCTTCAGGTTGGCAGTCCTTTTGAAAGCAAAACGTGGTCGTGCCAGTGCCATCCCTGTGGAATTCAGAATCCCCCAATGTGTCATCACCGCTTTCTTAATAAATGACGAATGTCTGGTATAGGAGGTGACACAGGTGATTGTGTCATCTGGTTCTTTGGGGTGTACCTCTAGCAGGGCATCTCTATGGTTGTTCAATGCTCTTTTGAACGATTTCTTCAGCAGCCGGGTGGGGTACCCTCTGTCTTGGAGCTTATGTTGTAGGGTCTGGGCCTCTTGTCTGAAGTCCTGGACGGAGCTACAGTTTCTCCGGATCCTAAGGAATTGCCCGAAGGGCAAATTGTCTCTCAGGGCTTTAGTATGGTGGCTTTGGTAGAGAAGAAGGCTATTTCTGTCCGTGTCCTTCTTGTACAGCGAGGTGGTTATGGCTTCAGATTCTAGATTGATGGTAAGATCAAGAAACGGTATTGACGTCTCCGAGATGGTTCCAGTAAATTTAAGGAAGGGGTCCTGTAAATTGATCCATTCACAGAAGGCTTCACAGCTTGAACGGTCCCCTTTCCAAAAGATGAGGATGTCGTCAATAAAGCGACGCCAGAGAGTGAGATTCTCTCGGTATGGGTTGTGCTCTGGAGGGTAGATGTACTTTTTTTCGAACGAGGCCATGTAAATACACGCCAGGCTCGGCGCGAAGGTAGAACCCATAGAAGTCCCCCGGACTTGGTGGTATAACTGGGACTCGTACCTAAAAAAGTTCTCGGTCAGGGCGATATGAGCCAGTTCCATAATGAATGCTATTGGTGTTGGGGACAGCCATTCTTCTTCTCTCATCAATGAATCAACTGCTTCCAGAGTCGCTTGTTGCGGAATATTCGTGTATAGTGCCTCCACGTCGAGGGTGAGGAGCAAGTCAGTGTCTTCTCTGCCATCTATGTCTGCGATCAGACGGAGTACATCCCTGGTATCTTGTAGGTAAGATGGTATCTGCTTGACGTAAGGTTGAAAGAAAGCATCGCAAAATTGCGAAAGTGGTTCTAGTAGAGATCCAATTCCCGAGACAATGGGTCTCCCTGGAACAGGAGAGACGCCCTTGTGTATTTTCGGGAGAGTGTAGAAGTAGGGGGTGACAGGATCGGGTGTGACCAAGAAGTCTGCCTCCTTCCTGCTAATCCACTCATTAGTCTCCCCCTCAATGACAAGGCCCGTAATGGTAGTTGTTAGTCGTTTGGTCGGATCCTCCAGGAGAGGTCTGTAATGATTGGTGTTAGCCAGTTGTCTCCTGCACTCACGATCATAGTCCTCGTAATTCTGTATGACCGTGGCGCCCCCCTTGTCTGCTTGTTTTATGACGATTGACGCGTCTTGTCCTAGTTTGTTAGATGCTTGTCGTTCTGCATTTGACAGATTGTGAAAAGTTTTGCTTGGGGGTATCTCCCGCATGCTCCTCAGGACCGCCCGTTCAAAAGTAAGAACTTCGGGTGGTACCATCCCGTCAGTGGGGGTAAAGGTGGATGGTTTTCTCAGACCTGTGTCGAGATCCGGGGGCTCAGGTTGGTTTTCAAAGAACGCCCGGAGGCGGATTTTCCTAAAAAATTGTTTAAGTTCAATCATCTCTTGGAATGTATCTGGGCTCGGTGTAGGAACAAATCCCAGACCTTTCTCTAGGACTTGCGTTTCGGTTGGTGTCAGGGTTCTATTTGATAGATTGACAATTAAGCTCTTCTCCCCCTGGATGTCGTGCTCCTGGTCTCCATTGCTGCTGGTGCTGGTGTCTGGTCCTGCCATTGTACACCCTTTTGCCCGCCTCGCTTTCGCCCTCTTCCTCTGCCCCAACCTCTGCCTTGAAAAGGTGGCGGATTGGGGGGGTAGAATTGCGGGGGGCCCTGTGGGTAGAAGGGGTACTGCCAGGGGGGTGCCATCTGCGGTGGTCCGTGGAAGGGTGGACCTTGATAGTAGCCTTGTGGCCATGCACGGGGTGGTCGGGGATTTCTCGGTGGATATCCACCACTGGAGTCACTGCTATCCGATCCACGTCTGGCATCACTCCCTGAGTTGTCATCGGAGGAATAAGTCTTCTTTTTCCCGTTAAAGTCATCCTTCAAGTAGGGGTAGACTTTTTCTTTCGCAAATTTTGCAATATCTTTCTCGAGTTTGGTTGTTTTTTGTTTCAGTAAAAACTCATGATGATCCGCCATTTCTTGGTTTATTTCCGAGAGTTTGGTCGTGAACGCTGTTTTGTTACTCTTGGATATGGCATTTTTCATGGTAGCTTCCATGGCGGAGATCTTCTCTTGTAATGCATCCGATAGACGCTTCGCTGTTTGACTGATGAGAAAGAGAAGATCCTTGGTACATTTCCACGAGACTTGACACCACTCTACTTTAAACCGTTTGTCGTCTAGAAATAGTCTCGGAATTATGTTCACAATCAATCCTTGTGGAGCTATATTGCTCCTCAAGTATTCAGTCATCATGATTCCATGAATGGTAATCCTGATGAGTTCCTTTTTCATCTCCGATAGTGTGGACCATTCATCGGAGGAGGCGCTGGATGATGCAGTTGGCGGATTTGTAAGGAGGGATGGCGTCGTTCTTAAGGCCTCGGCTATAGTGTCCTCATTGAAACTGAGTCCAGGGACGTCCTCCATGGTCGTGTAGAGATCCGGATGCGGTGCCAAGGATGTCTGCCGGCCAGAGTAAGGTTATCGTCAAGATGAGTGTGATTCTCCCACTAGAAATGTTGTCTCAGGGTGGTCCAATAGGGCGAGTAATATGTTCGCCACTTGGTAACCTATGAACAAAGGGGTTCCCGTGCACGGGGCACGCAAAGAGTTGTATCAACAAGAGGGAACATGGGGTTAGGACAATTGTTAAAGGGGTCCAATGTATATGTCCTGGAAAGACTATCAACAAAAAAGGATACAGAGTTCCCCGGGTACAGTCAACTAGAAGACTGTCATTGGCTTCTCTCTGATTAAGTCAAAACAGGTGAGAAAAGTGAGTGTTGTGAACCCTCTCTCGGAATTTGTAGGGGTACCTCACACAGGTCGCCGGTTGGACTACATTTGTAATCCCACCCGGCGATCGTCCAGCGTCATCATTGGTACCCTGCCCCTGCGACAGACTGGCGGTGTTTGTTTTACACAGAAGATGCTTTGCTGTCACATCCTTTTGACATCAGAGTAAAACCATGGCACTTTGCTCAACAGGCTGTGTTTGACCTTCGCATGGCTCCTAATGTGCTCTGTCATACTACATGGGCAGTGTTCCTCCCTACCATTCAAGGACCACAAGTTTTGACTAGGTTAGGAGGAAGGACATTGCAGCAAGGTTGAATAGTGCAGGCACGCTAAAATTTCCTCAGTGCAACACGACTTTTATAGTGATCCACTAAATTCTACCCACTACCAGATGACTACATATGGTTACATAATCACATATATATTCTGATCACGTTTTCTGTGGATCCTTAATTACATATGCCTTATATATTAGTTATAAACAGCGCGAGTACAACTATAACTACCCAGTGGCGACATTCACTGGGAGTTATATATATATATATATATATATATATATATAACAACAAAATGCCCGAAAGCTTGGCAGTGCACTCGCAGGAGGCCGGCACATTTCTCAAAGCTCGTTGGCAGCACGGAATGATCAGTAGCCTGACGCGTTTCAATGTGAGAACATCTTAATCATAGGCATGCTAAACCACTCTGCAGAAAGGCTCTCTTTTATTTCTCTCAATTAGCATAGTCAGCAGTAGGTAGGTAAAGTTAGGACACAGAAAGAGGCTTGGAGAAATTTGAGAAAAAAAAATACTGACCCCGTTAGGGCAGCAGAGTAAAAAACATTTCTTGTTCCTCTATAAGAGACTGAAAAAAATTAATCTCCAACCCTATATAAAACCATAAAAAACAGGATACTTCGAGGACTGAGACAGCTTGAGTCCCAGTTAATATCATTGAAAAGGATAGGACTCTTGAGATTCATCCCTAGTTTTGGCAAAAAAGGAGTGATATCCAAATGTAAAAATTTCTTTGTAAAGAGACTCTTGTTCTTTATGGCGTATGTGTAAATGCAAGAATGATGTATTTTTTGTATATATAAAATAAATGTATTGTAATATAACGGTTTTCATGTATTGTAAGAAAAATAACGAAAAAGATTTCAGGTGTATGAAACATCAAACAAAGAAAGACTTAAAGTAAAAACAAAAAAGAAATGTTTGCCCAAAATCAATAAAAAAGGATTTTTGCAGGCTAAAAATAAGTGTTGTAATTTATGGTTTTCAGAGGTATTTATTTTGATTAACTGTATGAATATATGATTCCAACCTCTGGAACTCCTTATTTGAATGACCCCCTTGTTGTATATCTAAGTGTTGCTCAAAGTAGCATGGTGGTGATAAGATATGGTGCTACACTCGGGTATGAAACTGAGAGCCTACACGTGAGGTCATTGCTGTAAAGTGATGTGGTCTGGTGTTTGTAGCATAGGTGTGCAAGTAGTGTTAGTCGGCTTTTATACCATCAGGGAGTGGGAAGCGAACTACTGACCGCTACTGTGTGTTGATAGTATACCGGAAGCGGGAAGCGAAGAAGTTACGCCTACCGGTGTGAAGACTTGAGGATGAAGCCCAACTGGTTGCTGTAAAGTGATGGGCTTGGGCACTGTAGGATACTAGCCGCTGTAGTATGAGTGTGTAAGTAGTGTTAGTATGCGTTTATAGTATATAGGGAGTGGGAAGCGAACTACTCATCCCTACTGGTGTGAAGACTTGGGGATTAAACCATGAGCCTAAATTGTGAGCTCATTGCTGTAAAGTGATGTGCTCCGGGTGCTGTAGCATACTTGTGGAAGAACTGTTATGTTACGTTTATACAATATAGGGAGTGGGAAGCGAAAGTCTTACCCCTACCGGACTCAAGACTCGTGGATGAAACCATGAGCTTGTTGCTGTAAAGTCGTTTGCTCTGTGTAGTATTCCATTGTAAGTCATATTAGAGCACAAGTTACTACTTGTGTAACGATATATCTGTAAGAGATATTAGTTAGTGATAGATTCCTTCCATTAGAATATCCCCAGGCGTCAGACTGGATCCGGAAAATTTTGCGTAGCAATACCCCTGCGCGCCGGCAGCTGTCGTCCGCGGTTCCGCGTCCGTCGTCGGCGTCGTTAGCGCCGGAATTACGTCGTCGGAGTACTTAGACGCCACCCATGCGCGCTGACGTCAGTTCTGATACACAGCTTTTCCGCGCCAGATACGCAGAGCCATGATAGAACCAACATTGGTGCCATGAAACTAGGGCCCTGAAAAGGGATGACCTTAACCCTAGATATCGGTTCGCAGAACGGGGAGTATGGGTGGGTTGGTAAGGAATCTATCACTAACTAATGTCTCTTACAGATTTATCGTTACACAAGTAGTAACTTGTGCATCTGAAAGAGACACGTTAGTGATAGATTCCTTACCTTAGAATAGATACCCCTGCCATACCAACCCCGGTGGTGGATCTGTAAACCAATAATCACACCACAAAAACCAGGAGGACAGAACGGCCAGAGAAGCCATCCCTCCGGACTTGGCTGTCCAGGCAATAATGTCTTGCAAACGTGTGCAGCGAGGCCCACGTAGCTGCCTGGCAAATATCCTGCAAGGGCACTCCTCGGCCCAGGGCAGTGGTAGTCGCCGTGGCCCGGGTAGAATGAGCCCGTAGTCCCACAGGGGGTTCCTTCTTTGCCAAGGAGTAACACGCCTGGATACAAAAGATGATCCACCATGAGATGGTCCGCTTGTGCACCGCCTTTACCTTCTTAGCGCCCACGCAACCAACAAAGAGTTGGTCATCCACCCGGAACTGGCGTGTGTGATCCAGATAGTAAGAGAGAGCACGTTTTTGGTCCAGACGGTGGAGCCTCTCTTCCTCTTTCGAGGGATGGGGAGGCGGAAAGAAGGTAGGCAAGGTAATGGACTTCCCGATGTGGAAGGCGGTGACAACCTTGGGCAAGAACGAAGGTCTCGTCCGCAACACAACCTTGTCCGGATGAACAGAGAGGAAAGGAGGTGTAGAAGAAACAACCTGGAGCTCACTCACTCTCCTAGCAGAGGTGATGGGAAGGAAAGCAGTCTTCAAGGTAAGAAGACGGAGAGGACAGTTATGGAGAGGCTCAAAGGGAGCACACATTAGGTAGGTTAGTACAAGATTCAAGTCCCACTGGGGCATCACGAAAGGAACAGTAGGGAACATGTGTGTGATGCCCTTCAAAAACCTATTTACAATCAGGGGCTTGAACAAGGAAGGCTGATCAGGAAGCCTTAAGAAGGTGGAAAGGGCAGAAAGGTATCCCTTGATAGTGCCCAGAGCAGAGCCCTGCTAGGCAAGAGAAAGAAGGAAGAGGAGGCTGCAGAGAGTGGATCCACAGCCTTTGCTGTGCACCATGCCACAAATCTGTTCCACCGGCAGGCGTATACCGACTTTGTGGAGGGACGCCTGGTTTCCAGAATGACATTACAGACTTCGGGAGGCAAGTCAAATAGCCTCAACTGTCGCTGCTCAATCTCCAAGCTTGTAGGTGGAGACTGTACAGGTTCGGGTGGAGGACCGTCACCTGCTGCTCTGACAGAAGGTCCTCCCAAAGAGGCAGTCGAATCGGGGGATCGACTGACATGCTGAGTAGCTCGGGATACCAGTATCTTCGTGCCCAGTCGGGAGCCACAAGGATAACCTGGGCCCGGTCGCGCTTGATCTTCTTCAGCACTCTGGGTAGAAGTGGTATAGGCGGAAAGGCGTACAATAGACCGCAACTCCACTCGCGACGAAAAGCGTCTCAGAGCGAGTGCTGCCTTGGAAACTCCAATGCGCAGAACTGATGACATTGCGCGTTCTCTTCTGTGGCAAATAGATCTAACCAAGATTCTTCCCACTGCTGAAAGAGTCCTTGCCCCATGTCCGAGTTCAGATGCCATTCGTGATCCATCATGCACCGACGGCTGAGTTTGTCCACCCTGGCGTTCAGCCATTGCCAGAGGCGCAGAGCCTCCTGGCATAGGGTCCACGACCCCACCCGCCCTGTTTGTTGCAGTACCACATGGCAGTGGTGTTGTCAGTGAACAACTGCACTACACTCCCCCGGACAGAGGGGAGGAATGCCTTGAGTGCAAGTTGGATCGCCCGCAGCTCCAGAAGGTTGATGTGGAGCTGGGACTCTGCCAGAGACCAGAGACCTCTGATCTCCGCCTTTCCCATGTGGCCTCCCCATCCCAGGAGGAATGCGTCCGTCACAACTACGTGCTCCAGGTGGGGTAGGGAGAGGGATCTGCCACTGACCCCATCGCGGTCCGTGAGCCACCACTGCAGCTGTTTTGCAGTGCCATCCGAGATCAAGACATGGTCGGACAAGTTGCCCTGATGCTGGTCCCACTGCAGAACCCGCCTCCGCCACCGGGCGTGATGCACCAGAAGGATGCAGGAGGCCATCAGCCACAGAAGCCGCAGACTCAACCCGACCGAGACCTAGGATAAAGGCTGAAAGATCGGAATCAGAGCCTGAATATCCCGAACCCGCTGTTCGGGTGGATAAACCCAAAACTGCGCCAAGTCCAGAACCGCTCTGATGAAGAGGAGCTTCTAAGAGGGGCACAGGTGTGACTTCGGCACGTTGATGGAGAACCCCAGCAGATGCAGGAGATCGGCCGTAGTCTGGAGGTGGCTGACGACTGTCTGGGGTGAGCCCGCCTTCAACAACCAGTCGTCGAGGTAGGGGAAGACTAAAACCCCTAACCTGCGCAGATGGGCTGCGACCACCGCCATCACTTTGGTGAACACCCGTGGGGCTCTCGTAAGGCCGAAGGGGAGCACGGTAAATTGAAAGTGCTCGTGGCCTACCGTGAACCTGAGGTAACACCGGTGGGCCGGCAGGACGGGGATGTGAAAATAGGCGTCCTGCAAGTCCAACGCTACCATCCAGTCACCTGGGTCCAGGTCAGCTAAGACCTTAGCCAGAGTCAGCATCTTGAACTTCTCCTTCCGGAGGAAGCCGTTTGCCCTTCTTGGGTACCAGAAAGTAGTGGGAGTAACAACCACACCCTACTTCTGGCCCAGGAACCCGCTTGATGGCCCCCTTGGCCAAGAGGGCCGTGACTTCCTCTTGCAGAAGTTGCAAGTGATCCCCGACCCGCGGTGGAATTGCGGTGGCATGGCTGGAGGGGTCGCCTCGAAGGGGAGGGAGTAGCCCCTTCGGACGATTTGCAGAACCCACCTGTCCGACTTGACGGTGCGCCAGTGGAAGAGGTGATAGCGAACCCTGCCCCCCACTGGCGTCACATGGGCCTGAAAGCACGGACTAGGAGGGTTTTGAGGCAGGTGCTGCGGGGGAAGGTGTGGACTGGCCGCGCTGTTGTCCCCGACCGCCACCACGGCGGTTTCCACGGCCGCCACCGCGCTTTTGGATATTCTGCGGTGCGTGGCTGGCAGCACGTGTGGGGGCGCCCCTTCCTTGGTAACGAAAGGAGCGAAAGGCACCCGTTTGCTGGTGAGGGGCTGAGGGGCCCAAGGACTTGGCCGTAGCCCTGGAGTCCTTAAATCGCTCAAGCGCACGGTCTGCCTTGTCGCCAAAGAGGCGACGGCCATCAAACGTCCAGAAGAGTGACCTCAACCAGGCGTGGCGTCGAACCGCCACTGTCGTTGCCATCGCCCTGCCCAGTGAGTCCGTGGTATCAAGCCCACACCGGATGGAATACTGCGCTGCATCTCGACCCTCCGCAAGGGTTTGGGTGAGTTTTGCCCGGACCTCCTCCGGACATTGTGGTAGCATGTCCGCGACCGCGACCCAAAGGGTGTGGGTATAGCGGCCCAAGAGGCATGCGGTATTAACTGACCGCAGTCCCAAACTGAGGGACGAGAACACCTTCTTCCCGAACTGCTCATACCTCTTGGATTCCCGATCGGGCGGAGCCGTCGGGAATGCGGTCTGGGAAGTGGAGGCATGAATGACCAGGCTCTCGGGGTGGGGTGGGAGGAAAAAAGCAAGGGTCCCCCGGGGCTGGACGGTAGCGTCTGGTCACGTTCCTATCCACATTCGGACCTGTGGCGGGCTTGGACTAATTGCCCACAAGAACGTCACACAAGGCCTCATTAAATGGCAGCAGAGGCTCACTGGAGCTTGCCTGCGGTTTAAGGAACTATGTGAGGAGGTTTAAGGCCTTGGCTGCCCGTGTCAACACTACACTATAAGCAGCCCCTCCTCCGTAGCCACGGTGGGAAAGGAGACAAATCCAGTGTCTGGCGAAGTGTCAATGCCACTGGCCTCCCCAAGCTCATATGTCCAGTCCTTTGGTGACTGGCACTCCCATGCCAGAGGGTCCTCAGACCCCTCCCAATCACCCTCGTCACCCATCTCCTGTAGTACAGGTTCAACAGATGGGTCCTGTTCATGTACATAGAAATCTCCAAAAGCCGTCGGTAGCGGCGACAGAACCGGACCAGGGGTAGGATCTGGGACGGCGCCCATAGCAGGCGCAGGGGGCGACACCCGTAGGGCCGGCGTCGGCGAGGTCGTGAGGTCGACTGGCAATGACCCAGATCCGGAAGCGGATCCAGAGAGGGCCTGCGGCGCCGGGGCCGAAGCACCCGACGGCATCGTAGCCGAAGCACCCGACCCGCTAAGCCCTCCAGCCGGGGCCGTTGGGCCCGGAGGCGCCACGGAACCCGACTGAGGAGGGAGAGACCTCTAGGCCATGAGGTACCGCTCGATCTCCTCAGGCATCGCGCCTTGCCCAGGGACCCAAAGGTGTGGGGCAGGCGGCGACGACTGCGACTCCGGCGGAGCCGCGTGGGTGGTGTCACCCGAACCCCCGGCCGCATCGTGTGAGCGTCGGGGTGGGCCAGAGGAACAATGATGTCTCTCCGACCTCTTATGCCTCTTACCTGAGGACTTGGATCCTGACGACCGATGACCACTCCCGGAGCTGTCCCTCGACCTCCCGTGGGACCGGGACTGGGACCGGGACCTGGAGCAGCGCGGGCCGACTGCCGGAGCTCCAGTCGCTTGCGAGACCGCTCTCGCCTAGCTTTAGACGTCAGGGCCCGGCAGTCGGAGCAGGTGCGGTCATCGTAGTCGAGGCCTAAACATTTGAGGCACCGGCGATGGGGGTCGGTAACAGACAACAGTCAGTCGCACCTGAAGCAGGGTTTAAACCCGGGCATCCCTACCGGCACCGTTGGAGTTGAAGACTCGAGTAGAGAAATAATCAAAAAGATCAAAAAGTTTAGTCAAAAAAAGACTAAGGGGTAGAGCTTCTCCGGATCTGCGCTAGCTGGCGCGGGAAAAAGAAGAACTGTCGTCAGCGCGCATGGGCGGCGTCTAAGTACTCCGATGACGTCATTCCGGGGCTAAGGACGTTGATGACGGACGCGGAACCGCGGACGACGCCTGCCGGGGCGCAGGGGTATTGCTACGCAAAATTTTCCGGATCCAGTCTGACGCCTGGGGTATTCTAAGGTAAGGAATCTATCACTAACGTGTCTCTTTCAGATATGTTAGTATATAATTCTACTATAATCTAAGGAGCATATTATCAAGGAACGGCGTTCAAATTATCTTTGGTTTAGCGGCAGGAAACTGCAGCTAAAACGGCGATAATGGGCTTGATAATATGCCGTCGCTAATTTCAAAAGAAGACCATTTTAACACCAGAACATGGGCTTCTATTGGAATTCTCTACGGCATATTATCAAGCTCATTATCGCCATTTTAGCAGCTGTTTCCTGCCGCTAAAGCGGCGATAATTTTAACGCCGTTCCTTGATAATATGGGCCTCAGTATGTAATGTTAGACTGTAGGGCTCTCATGAGGGGATCCTTGCGTAGTTTGTACACTGTGCTGGATTAGACGTTTGCTTTGCTGTCTGCTCCTGTTTGTGATTGTTTCAGGTGTCTTGTTTTCTTGTAATAAATCTACTTATTGGATCCACTGCTGTCGGCCTCTACACTACATAAATTTGGCGACAAGCGGGAGAAGGCAAAAAGAAGGCACCACTCACCAATATTTCAAAATTGTTTGCGTTGTGCTGAAGACCCGTTTTCTTCGTGTGGCTGTTTCTACTCATGCCAGGGTTCTCTGCTCATTTAACTATTTCATTCGAATTCTGGTAGGATTTGTATTTTTAGATTTTGCGCTTCCTCTGCTCCTTTACTACATACTGGTTGTTGTACTACACGTGTGTAAGTAGTGTTAGTATGCTTTTACACTAACAAATGCATCATGGTAGTAGGGAGGGCAACCTCTCAGGTACAGCTCATACAATGTCCCGGGGTGTGCATTCGCTGGATATTTGTGTTTGCTATTAGAGGGTGGAGCGTGGCTTCCACCCGGTGATAGCAAATACTTGTTCGACTACTTGAAACGATAGGAGGAAAACCTTGTATCGTTGTAATAGAGGGGATGCGGATGGTAAAAATGGAGAGAAATAAATAAAAGCGGGGTCACACCCGTTCTTTTAAATGAGGCCCCTGGTTTGTGGGTAATGTTCCGTGGCCAATCCAATTATAATATTGCAGAGGCTCTGTAGGACTGGGGATCTTAATGCCACATGTAATTTAGGCGCAGAAGGGCACAGAGACGTTTTGCAGCCTAGGGGAGCGCACCCTTCCCGGGTATTGTTTACTAATTGTTCGGGGGGTTCGAGGCCAACTGAAGTATGGTACTTGCAGTTTTTTAAATAAAGCTGTAGTAGGTCCTGCTGCCGTTCTCTCCTCAATGAAATAAAAAACCACAGTCGGTTGTTCGTGTGTTTATAGGTAAAAACTGTGCTGTTCTTAATCAGAGAAAACATCACTTTGCTCCAAAGGTGCCATTCAGAATAATGACACTGGACCCGCTCTTCCTACAACCACACAAACAACCCACAGTGGTTTTTTATTTCATTGAGGAGAGAAGGGCAGCAGGACCTAATACAGCTTTATTTAAAAAACTGCAAGTACCTTACTGCATAGAGAGACACCAGAAGGCGGGACTTATGAATATCATTTAAAAAGTCATTACGCTGCCTCTTCCTACGAGCCATTGCCCATGATGAAGGGTGTGGTGACGCCTGAAATGCATTGGAACTTTGTTGGCTATATCTGCTCAAGTGTGTTAAACTTTTGGTTGTGCTGCCAGAGGAAAATAAAATGAACTGTACATGGATGTATGTGGGCCTCCAACTGTTCGTGCCTCTTGCTAGTTGGATTTATTGTGGCCCGCACCAGGTCGCGGAGATCCCCCACAGCGGAAGAGTGAGTCTGGTGTCATTACTCGGAATAGCACCTTTGGAGCAACGTGATGTTTTCTCTGATTAAGAACAGCACAGTTTTTACCTATAACCACATGAACAACCCACTATGGTTCTTTATTTCATTGAGGAGAGAAGGGCAGCAGGACTTACTACAGCTTTATTTAAAAAACTGCAAGTACCATATTGCATGGAGAGACGCCAGAAGGCGGGACTTATGAATATCATTTAAAAAGTCATTATGCTTCCTCTCCCTAGAAGCCATTTCCCATGCTGAAGGGCACAGTGATGCCCGAAAAGCGTTGGAACTTTGTTGGCTATATCTGCTCGAGTGATTTAAAGTTTTGGTTGTGATGTCATCAGTGATGTCAAATGAGATGTCATCAGTGATGTCATGTGAGATATCAGTGATGTCACTGACCATGTCATGAAAGATGTAATATGTGACATCATCAGCAGTGGATTGCGGGTGCGCGAAATATAGTTAGTACAACTAACTATATAGGAGCAATTCCAATGGTTTTTTAAATGCTAATTCCTAACTATATAAGGCCTGAAACCTATGGTTTTTTAAGTGAATTTGCAAGGTTTTTAAAATGCTAATTCCTAACTATATAAGGCCTGAAACCTATATTTTTTTAAGTGAATTTGCAAGGTTTTTTAAATGCTAATTCCTAACTATATCATGCGTGAAACCTATATTTTTTTCAATAAATTTCAAAGATTTTGTAAATGCTAATTCTATTAGCGGATAACGTTTATATATGTTATTATCCTTCTGGGACCACCTGAGCAGCCATCTTGTTTCTCAGGAGAAGTGAGGCACAAGAGAGCACAAAACAATCAATCAATCAATCAATCAATCAATCAATCAAGACATTTATAGAGCGCACTACTTACCCGTAGGGTCTCAAGGCGCTGGGGGGAGAGGGGGTGCCGTTACTGCTCGAACAGCCAGGTCTTCAGCTTCTTCCTGAAGGAGAGGTGGTCTTGGGTCAGGCGCAGGTCGGTCGGGAGGGAGTTCCAGGTCTTGGCGGCCAGGTAGGAGAAGGACCTTCCTCCTGTTGTCGCTCTTCGGATGCGGGGGACGGCGGCGAGGGCGTGGTTGGCAGATCGGAGGTGACGTTTGGGAGCGTAGAAGTTGATTCGGTTGTTGAGGTAGCCCGGGCCTTGGTCGTGTAGGGCTTTGTGTGCGTGGGTGAGGAGGCGGAAGGTGATTCTTTTGTTGACGGGGAGCCAGTGCAGGTCTCTCAGATGTCCGGAGATGTGGCAGTTTCGTGGGATGTCGAGGATGAGTCTGGCTGAGGCGTTCTGGATCCGCTGGAGTCTCTTCTGAAGCTTGGCGGTGGTGCCGGCGTAGAGGGCGTTGCCGTAGTCCAGTCGACTGGTGACGAGGGCCTGGGTGACGGTCTTCCTGGTCTCGGTGGGGATCCACCAGAAGATCTTCCGTAGCATGCGTAGGATGTTGAAGCACGCCGAGGAGATGGCGTTGACTTGCCTGGTCATGGAGAGGGAGGAGTCCAGGATGAAGCCCAGGTTGCGTGCGTGGTCTGTTGGTTTGGGTGCGGTGCCCAGGGCGGGAGGCCACCAGGAGTCGTCCCAGGCGGAGGGCGAGGAGCCTAGGATGAGGACCTCCGTCTTGTCTGAGTTCAGTTTCAGGCGGCTGGTCGTCATCCACTCGGCTACCTCTTTCATCCCTTCGTGCAGATTGGCTCTGGCGGCGGCGGGGTCGTTGGTCAGGGAGAGGATCAACTGGGTGTCGTCGGCGTAGGAGATTATGTTGAGGTTGTGTTGGCGTGCGATGGCCGCGAGGGGGCTCATGTAGACGTTGAAGAGGGTGGGGCTCAGCGAGGATCCTTGAGGGACACCGCAGATGACTTCGGTGGCCTCTGACTTGTACGGTGGTAGGCGGACTCTCTGTGTTCTTCCGTCGAGGAAGGAGATGATCCATTCCAGAGCCTTCTCCTGGATTCCGACGTTGCTGAGGCGCTGTACTAGGGTGCGGTGGCAGACAGTGTCGAATGCCGCGGAGAGGTCTAGGAGGATGAGGGCCGCTGTTTCTCCGTTGTCCATCAGGGCTCGGATGTCATCGGTGGCGGCGATGAGGGTGGTCTCGGTGCTGTGCAAACAAGAGTGGAAAACGCGAAAAGGGGCCAGGGTTGAGAACCACCGACCCCCTAGCCCTTCTCAGGGGGTCCCAGAAGGACCACCAAGTGCAAAAAAAAATTCTTTATTTTTTAAATCGCGGGGTACGTGCACGGTGCGCGTACCCCGCGATTTTTTCTATTTTTTTTTTTGCCCTTGGGGGTCCTTTTGGGACACCCTGAGAAGGGCTAGAGGGTTAGGGGGTCTCTACCCTGCCCCCTTTTCATGTTTTCCACTCTTGTTTTGGGCTCTCTTGTGCCTCAGTTCTCCTGAAAAACAAGACGGTGGCCAACACATCCTGGTTTGGACAGTTTGGAATGTTGACAGTCGACTGCCAGCCAATCAGAAACTCGCTCGCGCACGTAAGGGTACGTGCACGGTACGTGTACCGTTCGCATACGGTGAGCGCATATAGATATATAATTTGCTCAAATTCAATTTTTTCAACAACTACTGGAGGGATTTTCACCAAATATAGAAAAGGCACTACTGCATACCTGTCCCTACCATTTTGCCTAGTTTGGTGTAATTCCGTTCAGCCGTTCGGGCTGTAGCCGCGTCTAAAGGTCCCATAGAAAATGCCATTTGAAAAATTTCAAATTCAATTTTCTCAAGAACTACTGCAGGGATTTTCACCAAACATAGCAAAGGCACATCTGCATACCAGGCCCTTCCATTTTGCCAAGTTTGGTGTAATTCCATTCAGCCGTTCGGGCTGTAGCCGTTTCTAAAGGTCCCTATTGAAATTAACATGGGGAAAACACGTTTTGGGACCCCCCTTTCGGCCCCCGCTTGATGAATCCCCCCAAAACTTTCAGAGAAGGAGCGGAGCTGGACAAAATTCTGGAAAATTACACACAGATTCCTCAATCGGTGCCAAAGTTATTCCCAATAGAATGCTGAGCGCATATAGATATATAATTTGCTCAAATTCAATTTTCTCAACAACTACTGGAGGGATTTTCACCAAATATAGAAAAGGCACTACTGCATACCTTTCCCTACCATTTTGCCAAGTTTGGTGTAATTCCGTTCCGCCGTTCGGGCTGTAGCCGTGTCTAAAGGTCCCATAGAAAATGCCATTTGAAAAATTTCAAATTCAATTTTCTCAAGAACTACTGGAGGGATTTTCACCAAACATAGCAAAGGCACATCTGCATACCAGGCCCTACCATTTTGCCAAGTTTGGTGTAATTCCATTCAGCCGTTCGGGCTGTAGCCGTGTCTAAAGGTCCCTATGGAAATTAGGATGGGGAAAACACGTTTTGGGACCTCCCTTTTTTTCTCGGCCCTCGCTTGACAAATCCCCCCAAAACTTTCAGGGGCGGAGCGGAGCTGGACAAAATTCTGGAAAATTACACACAGATTCCTCAATCAGCACGAAAGTTATTCCCAATAGAATGCTGAGCGCATATAGATATATAATTTGCTCAAATTCAATTTTCTCAACAACTACTGGAGGGATTTTCACCAAATGTAGAAAATGCACTACTGCATACCTTTCCCTACCATTTTGCCAAGTTTGGTGTAATTCCGTTCAGCCGTTCGGGCTGTAGCCGTGTGTAAAGGTCCCATAGAAAATGCCATTTGAAAACTTTCACATTCAATTTTCTCAAAAACTACTGGAGTGATTTTCACCAAACATAGCAAAGGCACATCTGCATACCAGGCCCTACCATTTTGCCCAGTTTGGTATAATTCCATTCAGCCGTTCGGGCTGTAGCCGTGTCTAAAGGTCCCTATGGAAATTAAGATGGGGAAAACACGTTTTGGGACCCCACTTTTTTCTCGGCCCTCGCTTGACGAATCCCCCCGAAATTTTCAGGGAAGGAGCGGAGCGGAGCGATTCCTCAATCAGTGCCAAAGTTATTCCCAATAGAATGTTGGGGATTTCCTATGGTAACTCGGTCCTAACTATATATACCTACTGGCGACCGCCCGTAGGTAATATATATAAATATATATATATATATATATATATATATATATATATATATATATATATATATATATATATATATATATATATATATATATATATGTATATACACACACACACACATATACATATATATTTGAAACTGTGCTTTAGATAAATTACTAGCTTGAGTTTTTGTGGTGCGTTCATTTTATATTTTTAGTTGGTTTGCATGTGTTTTATTGGTGCCAGATCCGAAATAAGCATTGACATCAAATTCAATTTCTCTAGCTACCCTCCCAAGCTAACAAAGCATGTATTCTGATGTAAAGTAAAACAAAGACTGAAATGATAGATGAAATAAAAGAGTTGTTCACCCTTGCATCTTTCGCTCTTTGTTGACATTCGTCTGACTCCGCCATTTACTCTTCGTTTTGTTCAGTTAGACATTTGTATTGATTTCGGTTCGTAAGATTCCAAGTCCCATGCACTGAAAATGACCTTAGTCAGTAGATAGGCATACAGAACGCCTGCTATCTCTGAAATTTAATGTGAAGCTCTGTGCGAAAGAATGAGTATCTCTGTTTATTCCCCCAGAGCTGATGACCTCTCTTCAGAGGAGGCATTGAACTGTGCTTTGACACACCGTGCTTTAACATTCAGCGCATAGGGTGGAAAACACCAACATTATGTCCTTCGAAGACATTTCTTCTTCATACAGCGGTGCTTTTTATTAAATTAAATGTTTAATAAAACAGGGTAATAGCTGTGAACAGATAGTTAGCTGTCACTTATCAATTCATTATCCATGAAAATCCAAGACAAGTTACATGGCTGTCGTTACTGCACCCTTGGTGCCAGACATATGCTGCATAAAAGATGCAGTCACCTTGAAATAATGTGGACAAAACAGCAGGTGGCCTGTGGAATACTAATAACAACACTTACCAGCACAGTAACTCGAGGGCCATAACCGCCCCAGCTCCAAGGCTGCGCCTTACGTCCTTTCATCGAACTGAGTAATAAAAAAAATGTTGATACAGACAGCCCAGAACACTTTTTACAGAACAGCACATTTCTGCAGCACCACCACTGTCTTTTAATTCTAACGGTGATAATATGTGCCTATATTTCCAAAGTGCTAAATGGAGAAAGATTGGACTTACACGCTTTTATCGGATTTCGAGATGCTTGACCTGAGGGTGAGTCTGGATGAAAAAAGCATGGACATTTGAAATCAGACCACCTCCATTCACTTAAGGAATTTTAGCATGGGTTATAATAATTATGAGGCATTATAATTTAACTTTTGCTGCAAACACTTGCATCCGTATTACTAATGCATTTTTATTGATGCATCTGCTTTATTTATTTAAAGTAATTTTCACATCTCTCATGCATAAATTGTAGCCCTCTTTCTGTGATGAGAAACTCATCAAAGGCTCCATGCGAGCTGAAAAGAAGAAAGTATGACTCGTATTGACAGGCTGCATGAACGTCAATTCACCAAAATTCCAGGGGTTAGAGGTGATGACGATTCATGTTATTTGACCTTTAGTTTCACCCACACACACACATGCTTACACGTACACACACTCTGCATTACATAAGCACACATTCACCCATAAGCATGAACACAACATACATTTAAACATGGGCGTAGCTTGGGGAAGGGGCGGGGGGCAGGAGGAGTTGAGATGTTACACCCACCCAATAAATGTATTTTCTGGTATAGTGAGATGTCAGTCGGATTTTATCACTCACACTCTCACTTTCTGTGTTTAGAAAGTCTTCAAAAATTAATTTAGCTTGCAAAATATTGTGTTTTCCCCGATTTTAGTACCCCGACTAATAAGCATTCCTCTCGCTTTCCTCTGCCCATTAAGCACTTCTCATGTGCCCTACTTGTTGTATAATGTATTTTAACATTATATGCCAGTGTGATTGCTGGAACATCTTAAGCTGACCTCCCCCCCAATCTAACTGACCGAGCTATGCCCCTGCAATTGAAAGCATTTTTTACTTACCTTAGCTGCCAGATAAGGTCTTTATCCAGCTAATTGTACTCCATTTTTAGTACACTAATTAGGACAAGCTGCCCATGTGTTCCAGTCACAGATGTTTTCACCTCTGAGGCCAGGGGTCTCAGAGACAGTCTCAGGGGTTGCAAGGGGCAAGCAGGGAGTCACCGCTGCAACAGCACAATGAGCTGCACTGATGTCTCCATGTTCGTTACTGCCTGGAAGGGTGTTTCACGAGAAGCATGAGAGGGGCAGCAGCAGATTCATGAAATGCTGCACTGGCTAAAGGATATCAGATTCCGGTCTCTTCTTTAGCTACCTTGTAAACTCCAACTAAAAATGTTCCAGTTACTCCTGCACGCGGGGGAAAACCCCCAAAACAAATTTCTCTAAGCAGGAGGAAGCACAGGACAAAAAGGCAAAAATGGCAGGAGTAAAAACTATGCAAATTGTACTAGCAAAGAAATGGAATATTTTGCAATACTAATAATACCTTATTTCTTTACAGCAACCAGAAATCAAGAGAATCTCCAGAAATGCGCAACAACAACACGGACCCATCAGATAAGTACCGTTCCTATATAAAAGATAGTGCTGGCATTAACTAAACAAACAAAGATAATATGATCCTTTAAAAAAACTTGCTAATTCTAGTATTGCAGAAACAGGACGCAAAGGGTTAAGCCTAACTGAAGCTCCTTTGCAACAATGTGTCCAGTTGGGAAGGAGCAGCAAAACAACCAGCCCTGGAAGAACACCCAATGACCCAGGAAACAGAAGCAAAACCAAAGGGAATGATGGACGGAGTGTTGAACATTGAAAGCACACACCTTCAGTCCCTCAATCTGGGACAGTTTCCAAACTACATTGTAAATAGCATATATCCACCTTTTGGACGTGCTGGAGGCCGGGCCCTTGACAAAATCATTCAGATCAACATCGCCAGTCAATTTAGACAAATGCAGCTTAACTGACACTAAAGTGGAATGCTTGTGCCAACTCCGACATAATTTGCCTACAGAATAGGTAGTCACAGAATGGCCACTTTCAAAACAGGGATCCACCCTAACCTGCGTGTAGCCTTTAGCTAAACCCAGAAAACGATGTTTGACAAGAATCTGCACTTTTGTGCCACAGCAAGTAACCCTTAGGATCCAAGCTGGATATGTTAAAGGTAGAATTCAATATCAGCGTCTGTAATTCTCTAATTGAAAAAATTATTATTCCAAGCGGACTATTCCTCTAATTCAGGAAATGAAGGAGCATTTACATTTTTTAGTAGTAGCCAATCCAAAGCAAGTCGTTTGAGAAATTGTAGAATTCAAAAACAACATATGGTTCGGGATGAGACATGCACGATGCAAAGCCTCAGTGCCTTGCACTTGCCAACTTTTACAACCCCAAACAGATTTAAGATCAATAGTATCCTTCCACAGTTCATAGCCCCCAACAGCCAATTAGTCTAAAAAGGACTTCGAATATAATAATTTGGTGTGGGTAAGTCTAACCTTAGAAGTGGACTTTTCGGTCATTTTAAAATAAAATGCATTGGGATTTGACTGATTAAAATACGTAAAGTATGCGAACCTCTTTAAAAGAGAATTGGAGCTTCCTTCAACAGGAGCGGGACAATGTTCCCATTGCGTATAATTAACCATATTCCTCCTGGAGTTTGCCTTATGCAGGTAGTGATTGCCAAAAGTTTGATAACAAAACAAATCACCACAATTTGTTGAATCTAAAAACAAATCATCAGCATCAAAGGCAGCATAATATTTCAAATCGGAAAACAAAGCTTCTACGGCCTGAACATCCCAATCATCAGAACATATATTTTGTTTAATCGCATCTCCGATAGAAACCCTTAGGACATTTGGGAAATTTTTAACCTCTGTGGTCCGTGGATTTGAAATCTAACAGCATCCCACACAATCACATCTAAGACGGGTCAAGCAGTAATATTAACAAAAGCCAGGTCCCTCTTCAATCTGTGTGATGAGGAATGGGGAGCCAATGTTCCATTAATGTGTCGCTTTGTTCGCCCTAAGTTGGCAGGGTATGCCCAGACGTGGGTCCCTTGCTCACTTTGCCACCAGATTCAAGCTAGCCTGGCTGATGACAGCTGATTACCCAGAAACCAGTCGCAGTATGCTTGTTTCCGGTCCAGGGAGACATGGCTTGGCAGTTTGGGCTGGACTGTTCCCATGAGGCACAGTGTCAGACTGATTTGCATTTGGCCATGTCTGAACTGGGGTGGCGGAGTGAGCTAAAGAATGATGATGATTTTTGTAGCAGGGCTTCTGCTCCTACACAGAACTGTGCATAGAGACTTGGAACCTCAGTGAATAAGGGTGTGCCAAAACTCACCTTATTACCCAAAATCCCCTACCAGACTAGCATCCGTGTCTCATTGGCTCTTCCAAAATATCAATGATTAGACAACCCAGAACATGGAACTTAAATTACCTCAGGCAATGTGGAACACATGAACACTCTTTCGTTATACTCTCATACCAGTCCAAAACAGGGAGTAAAAGAAGACACGTGCAAGTTTGAAATATTTATTTCTAATGCCGTGTTCTCATGCGCAGAAAAAAGAGGGGAAGGCTGGGTCCTGTCTCTGACCGGCTTGGACCACTCTTATGAAACAAACAAACCACAGTGCCGGACAGTATAGATTAATAGAAACAAATGCACACCTAGTACAATGAATTGCTAGGCTAACAAACCATTTGTGTTTAGTCACTTGTTTTTTATGAAAAAAGATTTTGAACAAATATTTTGGCATCAAGGGGTACACACCGCATTTACAGAGGTTCACAAATGCATTGAAAAAACCATATACAATACATTTAATCAAATCATACACATATAACAATTGTGATAGCAATAAATATAGACAACTGTGCAATGCCTCAAAAAGTTACGTTTGTTGAGGCACCAATCCTGGATGAAAATGAACAAGTGGACAGACAAAATGGCAAACTAGCCTACTTGTTTCCACCACCACTAGATACGCATTTGTATTTGTCATATGGTGCGAAAAATAGGAGGACACAAAACTATGCAACAGTGTAGAATTTGTGTGAGTTATATTCCTATTACGCCCTGGTAGTTCAGTATCTGGGTGGAGCAGGACGCCCACGCGTTTCGAACCCGTTCACTAGGTTAAGGGTTCTCCTCAGGACAAGGATTGGGGAGGTCGTTGTCGCTGTGAATTAAGTTAAAAAAATGGTATCAATGAAAAGCTGACTAACACCTCACTGAAACTCAAACACTGTGAGGAAGCAAACAGGTACCTTATGCTTGGGATATCAGGATACTCCCTGTGAATGAGATGATATAAACCCCAGTTAATCTCTGCTTTTTATAAAACACTCTGAGCCACCGTATACAGAAAGAAAATTAACTATAGGCACATACCTTGATGTTTGAAACACTAAAGAGTGTATGGGGTGCCAGTGAGCCTAAAATCAATTGTTGTTGTGATGCCCCTAGGGAAAGTAAACAACACGTCGTGTTACGATCCCAACTTTTATGACCCTGATTTAGGTCTTCACACGTAAGTGTTCGTAAAAGAATTTGTGAATAAATCCTACCTTAGTTTGCAGGCTTGTAAATATGTGCGCGAACCCGAGCGGCAGCCGCTGCTGCAGTTCGGTAACTGTGAAACCAAAGGGGAGTGCGGTAATTAGAGAGGAGCCGGGATCGCGCTCACTCAATCTTTACAATTTTGTTAGAAAGGGACTTACGTTTTGGACGAGTCGATCGAGCTATGCATCAGGCACCCCAGCGGCAAAGAACTGGCAACGCGAGTCCATAGGGGGCGTGTCCGAGTGTATTTAACGCGCGAGGAGTTACAAAGGCATGGTGGGACATGTAGTTCACAAACGTACTCCTTACTGGCATTACTAAACGAAGGATGTAAACCACAGGCTGGACAGGAGTGCCTGCTGGGTCAAGTAGTTTAAAACGCGCTCCACAATGGCATTACTATGCAAAAGATATTAAACCAAGGGCAGCAGGGGGGTCATGTTGGGATGTGTAGTTAGATATCGCGTCATGGTGCAATACCCTGTGACGGTCTGACACATGTGTAATGATGTTGGCAGAAGGGGGCTCAGAACCAGAGGGAACACACTTGGAGACCCTTATAAAAAGGTGTACAGGTTGCATGTATTAGGGAGATTATGCAGACACATGAGCGGCAGGCAGCAAAGACAAGCAATCGCCGCAGGCAGGCTATCTATAGATTACTGAATTCATTAAGGTCGTTGAGTCCCACTCTTTAGTGTTTCAAACATCAAGGTATGTGCCAATAGTTAATTTTCTTTCTGTATACGGTGGCTCAGAGTGTTTTATAAAAAGCAGAGATTAACTGGGGTTTATATCATCTCATTCACAGGGAGTATCCTGATATCCCAAGCATAAGGTACCTGTTTGCTTCCTCACAGTGTTTGAGTTTCAGTGAGGTGTTAGTCAGCTTTTCATTGATACCATTTTTTTAACTTAATTCACAGCGACAACGACCTCCCCAATCCTTGTCCTGAGGAGAACCCTTAACCTAGTGAACGGGTTCGAAACGCGTCAGCGTCCTGCTCCACCCAGATACTGAACTACCAGGGCGTAATAGGAATATAACTCACACAAATTCTACACTGTTGCATAGTTTTGTGTCCTCCTATTTTTCGCACCATATGACAAATACAAATGCGTATCTAGTGGTGGTGGAAACAAGTAGGCTAGTTTGTCATTTTGTCTGTCCACTTGTTCATTTTCATCCAGGATTGGTGCCTCAACAAACGTAACTTTTTGAGGCATTGCACAGTTGTCTATATTTATTGCTATCACAATTGTTATATGTGTATGATTTGATTAAATGTATTGTATATGGTTTTTTCAATGCATTTGTGAACCTCTGTAAATGCGGTGTGTACCCCTTGATGCCAAAATATTTGTTCAAAATCTTTTTTCATAAAAAACAAGTGACTAAACACAAATGGTTTGTTAGCCTAGCAATTCATTGTACTAGGTGTGCATTTGTTTCTATTAATCTATACTGTCCGGCACTGTGTTCTCATGCGCAGCATCTTAGGTAATACAAGCAGACATATTATCAGGAACAAGATTGTCAGCATAGTTACTATTCCATAAAATACAAAGGGAGAAAGCATGTTATAATGCTAGATGGAAACAGGTTTAAAATATACCTATATTTCACCCGCCCTAGTATTTTATATCTATAGAAGGTCTCTTTGGATTACATAGGCGGCCCCATACCTCTGGTATTCAGCAGAAGTGGATCACATCAGAATCTGTACCAGCTCTCAGCATACCAATGTTCTCCAAGTGTGTGTGATCATGCCTACGCAGTGCATTATTAAATGCGCCAATCTCAGAGGTGGTCACAGCTGTATATATGTTATGTCTAGAATGTGCTCTGATCAGTCCGAAGAACAACCACAGTGTTGAAATAACCTTGAAGGCCTTGGCACTCACTGTTCAGACTAAGCTTACCAAGCAAGGCTATAGAAAAACATGTTATTCTCGCGTGAAGCAAAACACTCTGCTAAACTCTAAACATGTATTAAAGTGTGTGCCGTGTGGAAAAGGCAGCATAAAGGAAAAATGGCGTATAAACTACTAATAATCTCAAGTTAACTTAACACTGTGTGAATGCAAGGCTCAGTCCCACAACAGGATTAAACCCAGAGCAGTTGACTGGGGGTTAGTGCTTTCAATCTTCAATGTTCAACAGTGCGTCAATCATCCCCTTTGGTTTTGCTTTGTTCGCAGGGTATACCCAGACGTGGGTTCCTTGATCACTTAGCCACTGGATTCAAGCTAGCCTGGCTGATGATGGCTGATTAGCTGATTTGCCAGAAACCGGTACCAGGATGCTTGTTTCCGTTCCAGGACAGACATGGCTTGGCAGTTCGGGCTGGACTGTTCCCATGAAGCACAGGGTCAGACTGATTTGCATACGGCCATGTCTGAACTGGGGTGGCGGTGTGAGCGAAGAATGATGATGGATTAAACCCAGATCAGTTGGCTGGAGGTGAGTGCTTGCAATGTTCAACACTCCGTCCATCATCCCCTTTGGTTTTGCTTTTGGAGCGCCCTAAGTTGGCAGGGTATTCTCAGACGTGGTCCCTTTGCTCACTTTGCTACTGGATTCAAGCTAGCCTGGCTGATGACTGGGGCTGATTAGCCAGAAACCGGTCCCAGGATGCTTGTTTCCGGTCCAGGGAAGACATGGCTTGGCAGTTCGGGCTGGACTGTTCCCATGAATCACAGGGTCAGACTGATTTGCATATGTCCATGTCTGAACTGGGGTGGCGGAGTGAGCTAAAGAATGATGATGGATTAAACCCAGATCAGTTGACTGGGGTGAGTGCTTGCAATGTTCAACACTCCGTCCATCATACCCTTTGGTGTTGCCAGGAAACAGAAGAGCACAACAGGAAGCCAACAACACAACGAGCGATCAAAGATGAAACTGGAGGCCAAGCAAGGAGTCAGGTAAGCCGGGAGTGTAGAATGCGGTGGGAGGCCTGGCGGGATCCGAGCTGGAATGCAAAGCGCGTTACCAGCGCGGATCCCGTCCTTAAATATCCCTCAAGAGGCGCCCCCAGCCGCTGACAGGGAAGGGCAGGGGGGGCTCTCGGCTCCGCTCGGGTACGCGGGCGCCGTCGGGGGTGGTGCACACCACGGAGCCTGTATGCAGTGTGTGGACCTTGCTACAGAAATAAGTGTCAACTGCTCAGACCAAAAGCACCAAAGGACCATAACTCAAACAATTTTTACAAGTCAGCTTGATTACAGGAATGCCTTATATTTGGCACTGGCTGACTACAACTAAATATATTTAAACAAAAAAAGAGTGTCCTCTGGTGTTTGGAAGACCACAAACAGGAGCAGAAGAACAAAAAACTGGCCTCACTTAGGTCAGTTAAGAAAGCCCTCACTCACCACCTGGTGGTGACATGCTTCAACATTGGGCCCCACTAAAGAGGCCAAGTGCCTCTTTAGTGTGCTTTGACGCCAGGTCTACGGCGGAGCAGGTTTTGTGAGTTCGGGCGTGCAGTGAAAGTAAATTATATTGTAGTGAGGGGATTAAAAAATGTCTTCAGTGTATCCAAAAAATATTTATTATCAGATCACTAGGACATATATTTAAAATGAGGTGTAGGAAAGTAGTCCACAATTAATTGTATGGTTATTTCCAAAGTTAGTTATTTGTCAGTCAACATGTTTCTGCCTTCAAAACAGTGTAAAATTACCAGGCATTCATCAGGACTAAACCCTGGCGGTATGGGCCTGCTAAGGCCCACCCTGAACACACTTATATGGTGTGTTCAGGGTACACCATGGGTCACGGGAGGGGGGTGATAGCGTAATTGGCACACCACCATCGACGCTAGGCACCCTCTGTATACCTGCGATTCCCTCAGACCGGACCCCATATAAGTGCATAAACCTAACCTTGTAAGCCTCCTAAACCAGGAGTAACTGAGAAGAGAATCCTCTTCCCTTTTGCACTTTTTTTCACCACTTTTTACTATTCACGTCCCTAGGTCAGGGTGGGCCTTAGCGTGCCCATACCGCCAGGGTTTGGTACACTCAGTAGACCTAGCATCGAAGCACACTAAAGAGGCACTCATCCTCTTTAGTGGGACCCAATGATGAAGCATGTCACCACCAGGTGGTGAGTGAGGGCTTTCTTAACTGACCTAAGTGAGGTCAGTTTTTTGCTCTTCTGCTCCTGTTTGTGGTCTTTCAAACACAAGAGGACACTCTTTTCTTGTTTAGATTTGACCGGAGAATAAGAGTGTTCCATAACTCCTTCTATCTCTCTTTTTCTTGGTACATGACTACAACTAAACACATCTGTAAAGCATTCAAAATGTTGCAGCTTGCCTGATTTGTAGCTTACTTACTGTGTGAATCTGCATCCTCATTACACATACTTTTTTCTTGAAAAACATTAAAAATACACCAAAACAGTTCATAAGTCAGTTGCGCTACCTGTTTCTTACATGAAAATGTGAAGAAACGTTACTGTATATTTTCAGTACTAAAAAAGGAGATCTACAAAAGCACGTTCATATAAATGTCCTTTTAAAGCAGTTGAGGCCCACTTCATTGTGTGACATATCCACGAGAAATTCGACTTTTTAGTGGTTACTCTCCTAAAAATATCTAATCACTCTCTCAAAATTATGCGGGAAGATGAGGAAAAGACACCAAAGTTTTGGTCTTAAATTGGCATGTGTACAAAAGACCATGCCTAGGACATTGTAGCTTTTTGATGAATGCCTGACCCCAATCACTTTACAAGTAAAATATAGACAATACAAAGTGAGACAGATGAACCATAAGACGCAGCCCAACTTTCTCATAATATTATTACATATCCACTACACACAATTCATCATATACTCCTGGTTAAGAATCATTGATATTAGGTGAATTGGTTGCATATTTGGGCGCATGTCATGGATCTCTCATTAACCCCTTCGCTGAGGCACACTGGTCGTGTGCTTATGACGAGCTGAGCTCGTCATGTATAATGGGGTTCATCCATCAATCAGCACAGGAGGGGAAAAGCCATAGCAGCCAAGGTGTTAAACTAAACAATTATTTTCAAGAGTTGTGTTTTAATAATTGAACTCATATGAATTTCTCTTATCAAAGGAATAAGTCTCAATATATTAATCTGTTATATTAAAAATATATAGTACCATCATATTTTTAGCAGATACTATCTATTATACATAAAATATAACTATATTAGAAGACTGGACATGAATCAAGGTCAATATTGAACACTTACTGAGCAATATTATAAACAGTAATATATCAGAATCACAGTAAGTCACATGATGCATATCATTAGCTAAACGCTCTCATACCCATTGGAGTCAAGAAAATCAAAGTTGATCCAAAAGAAAAGTATAGGTATATACTTACATAACATTTATCAATATGGTGGTGATCAGAGCATAGCCAAGTCAAAAGATATGCGATGACCTTAAATGACCTAAATACAACCAAAAATTAGACCGAGGGTCCGAACGAAAACAGATTAAACAAACCCACTATGTTATGTTTATTCATATCTAAAGGTGCATGCATGGCAGTACTACATTTGTGCAATCCTTGGTAGAAAAATCTCTCCTCTGATCTCAAACATATTGGTTTGCATTATGGCAATGCTTATATATTTCTTAAGTTTCTAGATCATTGTGAGTTACAGCTTCATGCAGACATTCGTTGTGTTTTGATCTATTTAGTGTAAACCATTATCTAAAGTAGTTGAGCAAACTAGAGTACAAAAGTGTCAAAAACATTAACATAAAAGCAAAACCCTGGAAAGTCAATCTAAATTAGAAGGATTTTCCATATTAAACAATCTGCAGATTTTTTTTTCTTCTAGAAACCACTTTGTTCCTGGGCATTGTACACCAGGTGAAATCTGTTTTATTTCAAGGAATACATATGAAAGGTTTAACTTAGCAAGATCAATTAGAACATTAAAAGTGGGTAATCTTTAACCTATGCAAAAACTGCAGGTGATGGACAGAATGCAGAACAATGTCATACATTCACCCCAGTACAGAGATCTGGGCCTAAATCCATCATTTTTTTGCACTCCACACCACCCCAGTTCAGACATGGCCATGCCTCATGGGAACAGTCCAGCCCGAACTGCCAAGCCATGCCTTCCCTGGACCGGAAACAAGCTTCCGAGGACCGGTTTCTGGCATTCCAGCCGTCTTCAGCCCGGCTTGCTTGAATCCAGTGGTGTGGAGTGCATGGGACTCACGTCTGAGCATACCCATCCCACTCGGGGTCACAAATGCAAAAACCACAGGTGATGGACAGAATGCAGAACAATGTCATACATTCACCCCAGTACAGAGATCTGGGCCTAAATCCATCGTTTTTTTGCACTCCACACCACCCCAGGTCAGACATGGCCATATGCAAATCATTCTGACCCTGTGCCTCATGGGAACAGTCCAACCCGAACTGCCAAGCCATGCCTTCCCTGGACCGGAAACAAACTTCCGAGGACCGGTTTCTGGCATTCCAGCCGTCTTCAGCCCGGCTTGCTTGAATCCAGTGGTGTGGAGTGCATGGGACTCACGTCTGTGCATACCCATCCCACTCGGGGTGACAAATGCAAAAACCACAGGTGATGGACAGAATGCAAAACAATGTCATACATTCACCCCAGTACAGAGATCTGGGCCTAAATCCATCGTGGTTGGTGAGCAAAATAACGATGGATTAAACCCAGATCTGTGACTGGGGGTGAATGTTTTTCCATTGTGCAACATTCCGTCCATCATCTTGTGTGTATTTTGGTAATCTTTAACCTATACATAAGTGAAATAGCACATTCATTTAGTTGATTTTAGCAAAGTTCTTGTTCAATTTAATATGATAACATAAAGATTTCTTATGTCAAATGTCATGATTAAGTGTAACTAGTTCCTAAGCTCAGGAGGTTTGTTTCAGATACTATCTAACAGGAACAGTTATTCACACATGCACCAACGCCTAGCTTCACTCTGCCGTGTGGTAGATAGTGTAAAAGAGAATGCCACAAGATCGGTGGACTCTTGGCTCTGGAAAGATAGGCAATCCTTCAAACACAGAGCAGAACTCCTTGGTTCAAAGGATACATGCTCTATTCTTGTACAATGATGACATGTTAATCCAGCACCAGAGTTACTGGGACACAGTATTTATACTTTACCACAGTTCTTGTACAGTGATGGGAAAATCTGGAACAGATGTGGAACAATGGAGAGATGTTTTTTCCCAGTGCTAAGGCTTCCTAGAAAAACTAAACAGAATAAAAACATTATTTTTTTAAACATATGTTTCTTTGTACCGAGAAGAAGTTTACAAAAACATACATATATTAAATACTTTCAGTTAAAATATGTTAAGCTTCCGAAGTGCTACTTTTTCAAGAGGTACTTTGTTATGCAGTAGGTATGCCCTGTGTCATTCAACACAGAACGTAAGTGTCGGGGCGTCAATATAAGATGCTGGTGCCAAGTTAAGGATGGAAATCTGTGATACAACAACATTTTCTCTCATTAATGAAAATGCATGTAAGGCAAGCTTGATCCCTGTTGTGTTATAAATTGCCTCAACTCATTAGTGGAGGGTGTCAGTAAAAATATCGGACTGCTGCAATGATAGCTGTCGTATAGATGATGGCGAGGGATATCAGGATATCCATCTGTTTCCAGGGATAAAGCCAGGTTTACAGGTTCTTTCTGAAAGTCAGCAAATTGGTGTTTGTTCTTAGGGAGGGTGGAAGCTTATTCCAGAGTTGAGCAGCCTGGACCTGGAAGTTTCTGCGTACGTATCTCAGTGTTTTAAAAGGTGGAATAGATAGGAAGCCAGCTTTGTATGATCTTAAGGTTCGTGCTGATTTATATGGTTTAATTATTTGTTGAAGGACTTTAAGTCCATTGTTATTTATAACCCTTTGTGTAATACACAAGGCTTTAAAGATGCTCCTTTCCTTGACTGGTAGACAGTGTCGTTATTTTAGGGTTTCTGTAGCAGAGTCCCTTCTCCTTTTGTTTAGTGATAGTTAGGTTGTAAGTACTTGGATCCTCTGGAGCCGCTTGAAAAGGTATTCAGGGTTACCTAATAACAGTGGGTTACAGTAATACAGTCTGGTCAGTATTGAGGCATTTGTCACGTTTCCTGCAAGGTTGAGGGAGCTGTGGGACAATTTTTTTCAGATCCTAGTAGTCCGTCGCATACGCCAATTGTTGACATGGGATTACATTGAGAGTTTACTGTCAATTTCACTACCCAGGTTCCCTACTGGACTCATTGTATCTAGGTCTGGGTTGTTTGCCCTTGGCCAGAAGCCGCTTGGCAGTTGCTGTTGTATATTTGCCAGTGCACAACACAGGAATTCAGTTTTTCCCCATTTAATTTTAGCATGTTATAATCTAAGCATTCGGACATTTGTTTAGGGCAGGCGTTGAGATAATTCCGCTGGGTAGGATCAGATTTGTCCAGGGATATTATTAGTTGTGTATCATCTCTGTAGTTTACCAATGATATTCCAAACAGTGACATTCCTAACAGTTTTATCAGAGCTAGCAGTGGTTTTAGATATTTATTAAACAGTATGGGGCTTAGGGCTGAGCCCTGAGGAACCCCATGCTCAATTTTTTTATAGTCTGATGTAAACAGTTGAAGGGGAATTTGAAGAACCGGGTTTTAGAACCCAGCGACACCACGGAAAAAGCCCGAAGTCTTCGAGTTCTCCTGTCTTGGCAAACAGAGACACTGGACACTTCTAGGTGACGTCAAAGACCAATTTTATTGGCTGCAACCAGGAACAGAGGTCTACGAAGCACAACACGGGTGGTTCGTCAGAGACTGCACAATTTAGTCCAACATTCTAATCCAACATTCTTGCTCGGACAGGCCGGACAAACCCATAACAAAAGGACCTCAACCCAAACCATAAATAGGCCATAAAAGAAGGAACAGGAACAGATAGGAAGCAAGATAGAAGGGTGTGTGCGTATACCATAAACTCAGCAATGTCCTGCTCTTTGATCTCTATCTGACCAGCTGCCTAACAAGGAACTGGCTCAACGAGGTCAGCCTCGGGCAAGGGAGTCAGTTCGTTCAGGTCACACAAAAGTCAGCTCAAGGTGTACGTGTCCCAAAGACTCGTTCGGCCGCAGTCATCGGCCTATGTGAGGGCAACCACAAAATGGCTGCCGTACACAAAATGGAACCCGTAGGTTCGAACGAAATCCCTGAATACACAGTGTATCCATCAATCGATTATGACGAAAACACTCGTACATACTGCACTCGTCATTTACGGTCCACTGATACCAAAATCGTCACGATACGACCACCTTTATTGAATGGGTTCAGAATCACGGAACCTCAGACCCTCCTTTTGCCCTTACATAGGCAATAAACCCAAACTCATGTCAGTCTGAATCCAGGTCTATATTCATCAGATCATCAAGATGTTGCTGTAGCATCATCCTATTACTTAGCAACTCTCTCTGGACAGGTCTCCTTGCACACGAAGTAGCACAAAGGCCACAAATAGCAGGAGCACACTGCACACAAAGAGAACAGGAAAAGGATAGCTAAGATCATCCCAATGACCATCAGAATCTTCCATCCCCACGTGGATAACAATCCCCAAAACCATCCCATTAACGACCAATCTCCTTAGTCCACATGTACAGACTCGGAGATCTTATGTAGCTTGGAAATGGCTTGGAAAACAGTCGGAGCGTTGTCTGGAATGAAAACGCAGCAGCTCGATTGAATCAATTTACATACCCCTCCTCTATCTGCAAGTATGACATCTAACTCAACTCTGTTCTGAAGAGTCATAAGACGATCCGACTGGAGCTCAGCAGCCAAGTTACTAAGGGCACAGGTAGTTTAGACTATGGTGGACTCAACCACTCTCGTCAACTGTTGAATGTTCCTGCTGTTAGCCATAGGTCCCCAAAATGGCAGAAAACCCTTCAAGAAATCTCCCAATTCTTATCCTGTAGTATCTTCCTTACTAAAGACACCTCTAACAACTCTCGTCTTATGGTAATCTGCTGCAGCTGTATACGTAGGAGGCAACAGGAACGAGAAAACATGTGGCCAAAAAATCAGGGGGCAACCATGTATACGCTCTATCATAACAGATGAAATAGGTACCCTTAGCTGCTAAAAACAATGGGGAAGACTGGGACGCAAAAACATACGTCTCAGTGCAAACACTCTTCCCTAACTGAGCTCTCGGATTTTTGCCATTACCTTACAGACAATAATGACCCTGATGAGGCACTATCCAAATCGGAGAGGATCTTTTCGCTCGCTGGTTAACACTTAGACTAACTCCATATCCAGTCACGTTCCATCCAATATATGCCTGTGTCTCATCTCTCGGGATAGTCTCATAGGAACTAATTCCTCTAATCATGTCGACTATACCCTTTACTAGAGCACTAGTCTTCGGACTATCCTTCACGGAACGTAGTGGGTAGACTTCACGAGCATAGATCAACATCGTTCTGTATGCCCACACAGAACCATTGTAGCTAAAAGGCAGAACCAGGTAAGGAATACCTTTATCGGTAGTATGAGGCATAAGACCACACACCCAACAATTTGTCGTGTTCACTACTAGCTGGTGTTGGTGCAGAAGCTGAACAAAGGAATTATTAGTGAATTCCAGTCTTCTAACAGATTCATGTTTGGGCAGAGGGTAAAAAGAATGTGAAGAAACAGTAGGAGGAGGCATAGGTTGTGTAGTGGGTACAAACGTCACTTGAAAAGAGAATGTCACATATCCTATTAAAAACATCATTAAGCTAAACAACATAAACAAACATATTATTGAAAAACGTTTTCTGCTCATTACAGTACATATTTTGCTCTTAAAGCTCATTCTTTCAACAGGTCTCTTCATCTCGAAAAACTCCATCCTCTAACCGTGCTGTTCGCGCCGGTTGGGTGTTCCGTGCTAAGGAATGCGTCTGTCAGTCCAGGGAACGCCCAGAGACCAACCAGAACCGTCGACCTAGTGTCTTTGGCTTGCACTCCAAAGACTTTGCACCGCGACCTTACAGCTGAACCCGGATGGCGGTTCGAAAAACAAAAATCAAAACAGTTCCTCGGAGGAGAGCTTAACCTTAAAAATAGCAAAGAAAAAATGTATTTGTTTATTAGTCCCACGACTCTTGGTCACAAATTATAACGGCCTTTGCCAGGCAATGTCTGTTCTCGAAACAAAAGCTCAGGTTCAGAAGTATCCAAACGACTTGCCGGAGGCACAGCTTCTTGCAGAAGATCGTCACTTTCTCGTTCAGAGTTCGTTCCAATCAAACGTGCATCGCTAAAAGGCAGAAAACGAGGCACAGTTTCAGTCTCAGAGTCAGGAATACCTTTCTGGACCCAGCGGTCATACGGCAGAGGCAAAGGGGCCCTCTTACAATGTACGCTGTGGATCCAGTTCTTTTTACCGCGTACTCACACTGCTGATCGTGTGGATAACAGCACCAAGTAAGGCCCAATCCAGCGGGGCTGATCGTTCTTGGTCCGCTGGAAGTTTTTCACGAAGATCCAAGAGCCAGGTTCGATAGCATGTCCTGGATCTTCAGATGCTTGTGGCAGTGTATCATGAACCTGTTGGTGCAAAACACGCAATTTAGCCGTCAATTCGTAAAGGTAATCAAGCAACACAGGGTGTTCTATCTCACTGAATTTGGTCGGCCGCGGCACTCCCCATATATTCGCCGGGCGACCAAGAAGTACTTCGTACGGACTAAGTCCCATTCGTGAATGCACAGTCATTCTTGTGGACAGAAGCGCTAACGGCAAGGCATCGGGCCATTGTAGAATGGAGCTCACCTGAATCTTGGCTAGTTTTAGCTTAAGGGTGCCATTATAGCATTCTACCAGACCAGCTGATTAAGGGTGATTTGCAGCATGGAATTTTTGGCGTATTCCTAAACCATCACATACTCTCTTCATCACTTGACCCACAAATTCACTCCCATTGTCACTCCAGACCATTCTCGGCAATCCATACCCAGGGAAAAATTCCTTAATAAGGGCTTTAGCTGTGGACAAGGCAGTATTATCTTTCAGAGGGTATGCTTCTACCCATCTTGAAAAAGCGCAAACAACCACGAGCACGTACTTTAAGTTGTTGCACCTCTTCATGTGGATGAAATCTTGCTGCAAAGCCTAGAACGGATATGTTGGAGGTGCAAAATGACCAGCTGGAGTTGGAGTTCCCTTACCAGGATTGTACATCAAACAAACCATACAATTCTTAACCAAATCCTCTGCACACTTAGCTCCAGTATGGCAAAATGTTGGAATTCCTAATAACTTACAAATCCCTTTCACACTAATATGAGCCATTCCATGAGCCATCGTAACCACTGGAAACGCATACGCATCGAGTAACAACCATCGCTGATGCTCTGACAACTCAATCCACCAACCATTCGAATCCAATTTACCCTTACTTTCTCTCCATTCATTCAACTCTTTCTCTGTAGCTTCAGCTTGAATGGACTTCACGCTCTCTATCGTATCTTCACACATACTTCTATCCGGAACCCATCTCACCGGACCCGCAACATACATTCGACTAATCACATCTCTCGCCGTTTCTTTCGTGACTTCGTCTGCAAACGCATTACCACGACCAACATCATCAGTAACTTTCTTATGCGCACTGCATTTCACGATCGCAACTTGCAACGGCAAAGTAAGTGACTCAAGAAGTTCATTCACCAACTGAATCTTAGTTCCATGCGAAGTCAGGAACCCACGCTCTTTCCACAAACGTCCAAAACTATGAGCCACACCAAACGCATACTGGCTATCAGTGTAAACAGTCACTCGTTTCCCTTTCGACAACACACATGCTCTTGTCAATGCAATCAACTCCGCTGCTTGTGCTGAATTATGTGGGATACGTGCAGCTTCAACAATTGTATGCAAAGTCGTAACAGCATATGTCACAGTCGTATCACCATTCAGAAGCTTAAAGCATGAACCATCAACCTATAAGGTACCATCACACTCTGGAAGAGGAGTGTCCCTAAGGTCTATTCTCCCTTTTGTTTTTTCCTCTGTCCTAAGGAAGCAATCATGCTGTTCAGTAACATCTGTCTCAACTGAAATTGGCAACAACGTAGCTGGATTCAACGTGTTGCATCTTTTTATGTGCACATGACTCACTAAGAGTGTCAATTCATAACCTGACAACCGAGCACTAGTTAAGTGCTGTGTCTTGGTCCGATGCAACAAGGTATCCACTGCATGTGGAACCATCACAATCAATGTTTTATCCATCACCAAGCCAGCAGACTGTCGAATAGAGACAGCCGCTGCCGCTGTAGCTCTCAAACAACTCGGCAACACTCTAGCTACCGGATCCAAAGTCGACGAGAAATACGCACATGGAAGTTGCTTATCGCCGAACTGCTGTGTCAAAACTGACAATGTACATCCCTCACTCTCGTGGACAAAGAGTGTAAAAGGCTTACTGTAGTTGGGAGTACCCAACACAGAAGCCGAACACAACGCATCACGCAACTCTGAGAAGCTCTTCTGACATTCGTCAGTCCAAGGAATAGGATTCGGAGTATCCTTAACAGTAAGAGCTATCAAAGGTTTCGCAAACAGAGAAAAATTAGGAATACACTGTCTACAGTACGATGTGATACCCAGAAAAGCACGCACTTCTCTCTGTGTCGTTGGCACACTCATTTTCGCAATAGCTTGAATTCTTTCTGGGGTCAATCTTCTTCCCTCCTTCGATAAGAGGTGATCTAAATAGGTTACTTCTTGTCCACAATATTGCAACTTCGAAAGGGACACCTTATGATGGAAATCAGACAAATGACGCAACAACGACAAAGTAGCCTGTTTACAAATCTCTTCATTGTCAGCAGCAACTGACAAGTGGTCGACATACTGAATATGGGCAGCACCATCAGGTAAAACAATCGAATCAAGCTGTGTTTTCAAAGCCTGACTATAGATCGATGGACTCTCACAATAACCTTGAGGAGCGCGCTTAAACCGGAAACTTCCGCCTCCCAAAGAGAAGCCAAAAATATCTCTACTCTCCACTGCAATCGGGATGCTGAAGAAAGCATTCTTCAAGTCAATCACTGAAAACCACATGGCTGAAGCTGGAATCAAAGTCAATAAAGCGGTGATATCTGGAACAACTGGAAATTGCGGAACTACAATCTTATTCACTTCGCGGAGATCGATCACAAACCTATATACAGGAGGTTGCGAAGAATCAGTACGTTTCAAAACAGGCAAAACCGGACTATTACACACATTACCTCTCGTCTCTTCGATCACACCTTTCTCAATCAAATCATGGATAATCGCTAAAAGTGCTCTTTCACCATCACTGGAAATCCGATATTGGGGAATACGTGGCAATCTAGCATTCGCTTTCAGCGTCACAACGTATGGCGGGATCTCCAAAAGATCCACATCATTAGGACCAGTAGCCCAAAGAGAATCAGGAAGAGAAGACAATTCAGCTGGAAGTCGATCTTTAGATAAATACATCGGAGAGATCACTCTCTTTCCCAATGTAAGCTGTACTCCTGAAGGAGAACAATGTAACGTTGCATACAATCTTTTCAACAAGTCTAATCCCAACAAGTTCTCACCACAACCTGTCGTCAGAATAAGGGGTGCTTCGAATTCACAAGGTCCAACAGAAATAGACAAAGGAGTAGAAATCGGATTAGAAAGCGGGGCGCCAGAAAAACCTATTGAAACATTCGTTAAGCCAGACAAAGGTGCGCCAGGGAGTTTAGAGTGCATAATAGAACTCTTCGCAGCACCAGTATCCAACAGAAAAGGTTCTGACACACCTGATGCAATCACTTTAACATAAGGTCCACTCTGATCTACTGGAACTGAAACAACTCCCTCTCTTAGTCTATGGCTGTCCTAGCAATCATTACCATCCATATTCTCACCTTCGACATAGTAGTCGTCCGCATAGTACTGAGCCGTCCTACCAGACGCACCATTCTGCTGATCAAAGCTATTCATTGAATTCTGTGGAGGCAAGGAACGCGCATTCTGAGGAAACACACCACGTCCTCTACCTCTAGGAGCTTACTGAACACCTCGACCTCTCACACCAGAAGCACCATTCGTGCGCTGTAACAGAGCCGGACAACTATTCTTGAAATGACCCTCTTCTTTACAATACGCATATTGATTAGGGCCTACAGGAAAACGCTGTTGAGAAGACTCGAACCTTTGCGAGTTTCTCTGATATTGCTGAGGCTGCTGATAATCGCGCTGATTATTACGAGGCGGATACGCTTGCTGTAAAAGAACCTTCGTCTTTAACTCTTTGGTCTTCTTGTCGGCTCTATCTTTCTCATCCTTATCTCTATTCTCGTAGTACTGCGCAGTAGCCAAAATCTGTGCTGACGAAGAAACCGCCCAAGCACTCTCAGAATCCTTCAACTTATTGCACAACTCTGGAAGCAAATTATGCACAAACTTGTCAACAAACAACCGTTGACCACCTTCCTTACTCATGTCCTGACCACTATGGTCGACAAACGTCTCTTCAAACCTAGTGAAAAAGTCAGCCACACTTTCTTCTTTCTTCTGCTTACATGCAACACTTTGTCCCAGTTGACACTTACAGCAGGCATCAATGTCTTCATGTATTTAACAATCCTACCAGGGAGTTCTGCAACTAAAGGCTCAGGCTTAGCACCACCAATTTGTCTGACATCTGCAGCACCAATATTAGCCCATGTATCACCTAACTCCTGCGCATGATCCGTATGACGAATCAATCTCCATATAGGCTGTGGAACTACATTCCCAAACAACATGTCTATGTCGGCTAAATTCATAATACACGAGTTTGCAGTCTGTGATAATTCCTTATAGTACCCTGCAGGATTTTTACATGGATCAGGCAAAGACTGCTTAAAGGCCAAGACTTCAACTCGCTTCCATGGAACATGTACCCAAACACGCTGAAAATGAGGCGGAATAGCTGGATTAGCAGCTGCATCTCCCGCTCTCAAAACTGGGGGAACCTCTCTCCTTGGATATTGTCGCGCCTTTCTCCTAACAGAAGAATCAGGCTCAAACAACGGTCAAAAAGGAGACTCACTCCTAAATGACAACAATGTCGCAACTGCTCTCTCAACGTCAATACCTACTATAGTACCCTTCGCAAACTCAGACTGTACACGAACTAACTCAGGCGGAGTCTGTCCCAAATCACCATCTTCCCATTCTTCACGAAGGAAAGTACACATCTTCTCAAAAACGTATCTCTGTTTCGGTGCTTCCCATTGACGGAAGACATCCATAACAGACTCCAAATCATATCTTAAAGTATAAGTAACCCATTTGCGCGCTAAGTGATCCAATACTTCCCGCTCATCAGGACCAGGCAGTTGGCTACGCAACTGTGTACGTGCCGAAACTGGGGTCATACCCAATGACCCAAAGAGAGGAGAAAAGAGACCAGTAACAGTACCAGTCATTCTCTGTCGAACAGAAGGAGAAGCTGACGAAAGAACAGGAGGAAACACAGGATGAGATAAAGTATGCATAGGAGCAGTATCAAAAGGAGTATCAGAAGACGTAGACAATACAGGAGACAAAGTCATAGTAATTGGAGACGGAGCAGGTAGCAAAGTCGGCGGCCCTTGAGAAGGCTGCCCCAAAGGAACAGAAGCCAACTGAAGAGGAATGGCTGTTGTAGAACAACAGGTGGCAAAGCAACCACAGGTTGCAAAACTAAAGGTGGCTGAGGTGCTGTAGCACTCTGCACATAAGGGGGTGGTGAACTCAACAAATGTGCCATCAAAGGATCTTTCTCAAGGTCCTTCGTTGCACCTTGCTTCTGAGGTGGCAAAGCTGGATAACACTTATCAATCGCCATTTTACGTTGCCTATGCAACTGTTCACTCTCTTGTTCTTCTTCGTTATCTCTAAACTGTATAGCAGCTTGCATTACCGAAATACCTCTTTCTCTTTTATTTCTCTTCGCTAACTTAATTTCTTTCTGTTTGGCTTCCTTTTGCCAAAGGCGGAAAGAGTCAAACATCGCCGGCCGGGCTTTCATCTTGAACAGTTTAACTTCCAGATTATCTAAAATCTCTGTGTCGTAGCTACCATATTGGGGCAACTTTAGGACACCGTCCTTCCTAGTATAGCGAACCCACACTTCATTATACGTGATAGGGCCCACGCCATGCTTTAAATAGAGCTCATAGGTCAGAGTTCCAATCGGAGGCACCGGACACGAGTCCTCCAATCGGGAATCCCTATTACAACCACAACAAAATATCTTTCCAAGTCTGCTAAGACCAGGCATCTTCGCTCTCTAGTCTAGCTTCAAACTTCAAGGGAATATCGAATACGATAACCTCGTGAATACACAAGTCCCTCGGCTTTGGAGCTTGAAAGTCCCAAATCAAAGATCCCAAGGGGATACCCAAAACAAAACTAAGGACTGGGAGATGCTCCACTCATACCTAACTGAAATATCGATGGCGTCACCAGAAGACCCGTCTATTGTCTCGCTTTACAAATCATCTAATGGCTTCAAGACAGGGCGACAGTCAGGGCAGCAGTCCTTCGTAGCCGTCGGAAAGCGTGGAACCTCGCAGCAAAGACTTTCGGACCACAACGACATACAGGGGTCGATGAAGTGGCAGGCCTTCCTCCAGAATTTTCACACGAAGCTCCTCACGTTTTTCAGGCTTGGACCGGTACCGCTGAAGTCGCCCCACGTGGGGCGCCAACTGAAGAACCGGGTTTTAGAACACAGCGGCGCCAGGGAAAACGCCTGAAGTCTTCGAGTTCTCCTGTCTTGGCAAACAGAGACACGGGACACTTCTAGGTGACGTCAAAGACCAAGTTTATTGGCTGCAACCAGGAACATAGGTCTATGAAGCACAACACGGGTGGTTCGTCAGAGACTGCACAATTTAGTAGAGCGAGACATCGTCTTTTATGCCAAAAATCACATTCCTGACTAGCATCAATTATTTACAAACTGTCCAATCACGTAGTGAAATTTCAAACATATCGCATAACGACAAGCCCACTTTCAGTTGTCCAGCCCACCAGAAATGACAAGGCAAAATCCAACATTCTTGCTCGGACAGGCCGGACAAACCCATAATAAAAGGAACTCAACCCAAACCATAAATAGGCCATAAAAGAAGGAACAGGAACAGATAAGAAGCAAGAAAGAATGGTGTGTGCGTGCACCATAAACTCAGCAATGTCCTGCTCTTTGATCTCTATCTGACCAGCTGCCTAGCAAGGAACTGGCTCAACGAGGTCAGCCTCGGGCAAGGGAGTCAGTTCGTTCAGGTCACACAAAAGTCAGCTAAAGGTGTACGTGTCCCAAAGACTCGTTTGGCCGCAGTCATCGGCCTATGTGAGGGCAACCACAAAATGGCTGCCGTACACAAAATGGAACCCGTAGGTTCGAACAAAATCCCTGAATACACAGTGTATCCATCAATCGATTATGATGAAAACACTTGTACATACCGCACTCGTCATTTGCGGTCCGCTGATACCAAAATTGTCACGATGCGACGACCTTTATTGAACGGGTTCAGAATCACGGAACCTCAAATTGCCTGTACTCTATTTTCTAAATAGGACTTAAGCCAGTTGAGCATAGTACCTCTCACATCTGTCTCTTTCAAGCATGCGATCAGGATTTGGTGGTTGACAGCGTCGAATGCCGCAGACAGATCTAGCAAGCTCAGTACTGTAGTTTGACCACTGTCAACTCGCATTCTTATTTCATTCGTGGCCATAACTAGTGTGGTCTCTGTTCTGTGGCCATGTCTAAAGCCCATTTGTTCTGGGTCTAATAGATTATTATCTTCAAGGAAGGTAACTAGGGTCTTACTAAGTTATTTTTCTACCATTATGATTGGGGATTGGAGCCTTGAGATAGGGCGGTAGTTTCTTGGTTCTTGACTATCTGCCAGGCTTCTTCAGGAGAGGAGTCACCAGTGCTTTCCGCCAGGCTGCTGGGACCACCCCAGTGCAGAGTGATTGATTTCAGATTAGTCGAAGAGTGGGGAATAGTTTGTTCTCTCTGTTTTTCTATATTCCTACTGGAATACAGTCTAAGAGGGATCCTGAGGAGATTGAGATGGCCAGGTCTCTGAACTTTGTCTCATCAAGCAGATCAACCATTTCTAGGCTTTACTTAGTGGACGAATTACAGTTTTGATCTTGCTTTCTGGTCACTAGGTCAGGTTTTTTGTTTTGGACACGTTTATTCTTATTTTGTATTTCTGTTATGATCCAATCAATTTTGTCATGAAAATAATCTGAGAGTAATTACATAATTCTTGTGAGGGTAAAATGTTTTGTATTACACATTTATATATATGTCTTATATGTTTTACCAACTCAAAGACCTTCTTTGATTTGTTGGATGCTTTCAGAATAATGGATGAGAGGTAGGAGGTTCTGGCCTTTCACATTTATATCTTATATTCTTTATATACCAGTTCTAGTGTTGTTTTGTCACTATCCTCATAACATTTCCTCCATTGGCTCTCAAGTTTTCTCCATTTTAGTTTTAGTCCCCTTAGGGTTTCTGTGAACCATGGTGCTGAAATGCTAGGTTTGTTCTTGATTATTTTCAGTGGGACTACCTTATCTAGGGTATCTATGATAGATTTTTCTTAGTTTGCGTAATTTACCTCTAATGTGGTAGAGCCTAAAAGGCTAGTTGCAGTATAGAATATTGTTTTATTTTCAAACATTTTTAGCTTACCCCAAGGTCTTTTGAGAGGCGGGTTTTTATTAATATTATTTTTCTTGTTTCCTTTGGATGGTAGTTTAAAGCTCAAAGTGATCATATGGTGGTCTGACCAACTAACAGAGATGGGAGTATTTACCATTATCTTATCTGAGGGAGTGAAAATTAGGTCCAGGGTGTGTCCGCCTACATTAGTTGGACCTCTGACCTGTTGAATGAGACACATGGCTTCTTATGAGTTTAAAATGTCCACGGTTTGATTTTGAAGGGTATTTTTTGCCCAGATATTGAAATCATCTAAAATCAGGCAGTTGGAGTGGGACATTACAAAGCTAGCTGTTGTTTCTAGGAAAGGTTGGGTGAAGTCCATTATCTGTCCTGGGGGTCTATAACATAGTAGCCCCGAGAGAAAAGCTCCTTCCTTTTCTTTTTTGAAACTTTATTAGTAGTACAAGCAGTTACAAGTATGGGCCTACAACCATCCCGGCCGGCCGCTAAGCAAGGCAAGAGTACAGCAAGCAATATCAAGGTTATAGCAGTTCGAAATTCGGGGTCATAAAATACCAGAACAGATCTTGTAATCAGATGCACAAACTTGAAATCAGGATTTGAGAGGTTCATTTTCAAATAAGGAACTAAAAAAGGGTGTCGCACAGTCGCACACAGTCCTACAATACTGCGCGCGAATCAGGATATCTACAAACAGTACAGATACGAAGGAAATATCGGGGGAAACATACACAAAGCAGGAGAAATGCAGGCACAACCCCGGCGCGTAGCGAGTCTAAACCCCACCCTTCAAAACTAAACATATTGCAGAGACCATGAACGACGACAACACTAAAAAGAGAAGAAAGACTAAAGGGCCATGGAAACAAATACCGAACGAACACCCCTCCCCCAACCAGCCATCCTGCACACCCGCAGAAGGCCATGGCCTACCCCCCCCCACCCCCAGCAGCATGCCTGTCGCCCTAATAGAGACCCGAAATACAGAAAGAGAGGGGAAAGTGAAAAAATGGATAAGCGGAGGAGGGCCCTCGGTCTTGCCGCCCGACCCCGCCCCTCACCTCCACACCTAGGGAAATCCCAGAAACGAAGTAGCACAGTAATGAAGAACATCAAGTCCCGGCCATAACAGCGATGAAATCCCGATCAAACATACCCACTGCACCGTCTGTCAACAATAAAGCCAATAAACTGTGAACCACATCATCCCTGACCCTGTCTGGCAATGGTACAGCCAGAAGTCCACTCGTCAATCGGTTTACAGAACAGCCCGGAGGGTTCAAACAATCTGGGCGGGTCAGGTCGGAGCGTAGCCATATGGAAGTACAACAATCCAAAGTCATCCAAGTATCGACAGCGGAGATCCGGTAATATCGACGCTGACCCCGGGAACTTCCCAGAGTTCACACACAGTAGTACCATCCAGGAAAGGAGAGTCACACAGTCCGGCAGGCGCCACGACATAGCTGGGACAGTCCCATAAGGAAAATAGCGTTTTATCCCCAGCCGCCAGTTGAACATGTGTCCCAAAGAGACATCCACATATGTAGCAATGTCGGCCCGAGCGGTCACGGGAACCGGGTCCTTCAGCGGCTCCTGGTACCTAGGCGGAGCTGGGACTCCCTCCGTGGACATAGCTGCAAGTTCGTCGGCTGTCCCTTGGAATCGGACCGTGGCCGCTAGAGACGGCGAGACAGCAATGGCAGCCATTCTTCTACCCAGGTCCCGGGCATGACAAATCAGGGTCTCGTGCAAAACCGTTAGGGCAGCCAATACGTCCTTGGATGTGGGCTCCTGCGTACGTTGCAAGCATCCCGGCCCCATCCGTGTGACAGCCGTCCGACATGGACATGGACCGTAGAAAAGGGCACCAGCCGCCATCATAGTCAATTTGGCTCCGTCCCTCTTCACCTCACTCAGGGAACAGGCCCCAATGTGGGGCGCCACGGGATGCACCACCGGGGCTCAAAACTGTGAGGCGGGTTCCCGGAGGAAAGTCACCAAAAGGCTAAAATCCCTGCCGCACCCCGGGAGTCGCCCGCCTATATCGGGGGCAATCCTTGGTTATGCCTGGGCAAAGTGTTTGAGGAGGGGGCAGGAGTCATGTGCCCCCTCTGATCCTGTTACGCCACACTGCCCCTCAAGGGTCACCACCAAGTGGACCGGGCCTTCACCGCCATCAGCGGCCCTTCAAGTCAACGGCACCCTCCGGCCGGCTCCTCCCCGCCACCAACGGCCGTTGTTGTTGCAGTCGCGGCCGGATGCACGTCCGGGTCAACGCCCCGGTCTCATCACCACGTGGGCCGCAGAGCAGTCGGGGACCAGTTCTCGGGGTCTGCCGCATGCAGGAGCCGCAGGAGCAGACGGTAAGTGCTTGTTCTCCTTCTCCTATTAAAGTACGCCTTTGTGGCTCAGAATAAACGCCAGGATATACGAGTGGGGCGAAAGGGCTCACGGAGCCGAGTGACTATGCGGCCATTTCGGATGCCTGCTTGGCTCCTCCCCTTCCTTTTCTTTAATCGAAAAACCCAATATCTCTATTCTATGAATTTGCTCCACTTCCAATGTTGTTAAGGTCCATTTATCTTTAAAGATAATTGAAACCCCACCCCCTCTTTCTTTGGTTCTGGATTGGCACAGTGCTTTATAGCTTGGGGGCCATACACTTTCCAGGGTAACCCCAGGTTCTTGGGAGAGCCAGGTTTCTGTGACAAAGAACAGATCCCAGTTGTTAGAAGTTACTTATAGATTTACTTTGTTTTCATGTTTCTCAATGGATCTACTAAATTTCTGGATTCTGGAGAATTGCTGGAGATAAATCAACAGAGCACAGATTTTTCATTGAAATGAGGAGTGGAGAGGGATCTTCTGTATTTGCAACAGAGTGGAGAGGGATCTTCTGTATTTGCAACAGAGAGCAGGAGAGCCTCTAGAGAAGGAGCCTGACATGTGAAGGGTTAAGGTTTTTAACCTAATGAAGGAAGTTCTCATAGTGCAACATGACTCCGTTGTAGGATATTTAAGGTGAGCAAGCACAGGGGTAAATTGGATTCACATTTTTGGTGTTTGTGAGAACTTGGCAGCAGAATGTAGAACTTCTCTGTGTGAGAAGGGGAGTGGAAAGTATCTAAAATCAATAAAGGACACTACCATAACCCGCCCACCAGTTTTAAATCCTGGTGCAACAGAATGTTTTAATTTGTTGAGCGGTGTAGTCAAAATTTGGTAGACTAAGTCATATATTGGACATGATCTTTGAGATTATGACTTGAGGCAAGCAGAAAATTCAAGAAATTGGCAAATGAGGCCCATTTGGGAGTTCTATCTGCTGACATTGAGAATGTAAGCCAGGGAAGATTGATGGCTGGGTCAGATATGAGGTGAGAAGAGGAAATGTAGTGCCATATTTATGAAAAAGTCACCTTGCTGCACTACATCACTCTGAAAGGTCAGGAATGTGCTGTATTTAAGGCAATACAGTGCATTCCTGTCCCTTTCTCTGCGCTGGAGCACAATGGGCTGCCTGGCGCCAACATAGGCACACTTGCGCATTGGTGCGAGGGTGCCCGTGTTGCATACGGGATTGCTTTTGTGCAGGAAGGGGCACCTTTCTGCACAAAAACAATCCTGGAAGGCTTTTTTCTTCTTCTATGTGTACTGCATTCTGCACCACACATAGAAAGAGGAAATAAGTAGTAGAAATAAAGATATTTCTCCTCATTACGCCTCTCCTGGGGAGGTGTACCATTTTGGCGCACAACCAGGTTTACCTGCCCTTGTCCATCTGTGAATGAATCAAAAACCATGGATGTGCCATGGGAACACACATTCAACACCCATGGAAACAGCTCCCTGGTGCAGAGTAATGCAATGCAGCGATTTGCGCTGGCTTACATTACTCAAGATTTATGATGTCACATAGGGCTGCGCAAGGTGGCATTGTGTGGCTTCATAAATCTCACTTTTCCTTTGTGTCGCTCTTGCACCATGTTGCGTGCTATAAGAGTGGCACAAAGAGGCTCATAAAAATGCCTGTCAGGTTTCTCTATCTTGCATTTGGCACTTGTGTATATTATACAGTGAGGATTTGATCTTAGAGATTGATTCAACGGAGTCCAGCTTAAAAAAAACAGGGTGTCATCTGAATATTGGCGAAACTTGGTGTCACAGGCTTTAACTTGAGGTTCAACATATATATTATGAAAGGCATGTGCTAGAATAGAGCCTTGAGGGATAATGCATGAGATGGGAGAGATAGTAGAAATGATGTTTCCAATTTTAACTAGTTGAGAGAAATCTGACGGACAGGAGTGAAACCAGTTGATGATTAGCCCATCCTGACCATTCTATTTTTTAGAGTGTCATGGATGATTTAATGGTTATCAGGATCAAGTGCCATGGGATAAGAAGGCATGGGTTTCCTTCCTCAAAGGTGCAAAGTGTCAACAATCATCATTAATATCTCAGATTCCATACTATGGGCCACCTTGAAACAGATTGTAACATATCAAGTAGGTTAATTTTCTTTATATGTTTAGTTCACGGGAAGCACATAAAATTTACAACGATCCAATTTAGAAAAGTAAAGTACATTTGACACCCCAAACGACAAAAATCCAATCAGTAGAAACTGTTATGAATTTTTAAAGTGTTAAGTGAAATCTAATGCCTAAAAGATCAAAGTGACAATGACGGACATCTAGTCATGCAAGAGACCAGGTCAAAGTCAAAAGTTAAGGCTGAGGTGATGGAGTGTGGATTGGATACAAGAAGGTGATTGGGCCTGGTCAGCGTTTAACTTTGCAATTAGAACAATTCTTGAAGAAATCTGTTCGCGAAGGTAAAGTTCAATAGGTCAAGGCTGCAGGAGTTGTTCGAGGAGAGAGCTTCAGCGTCGGTCTGCATTGGGTCAAAACTGCGGTGAAGATTTCTACTCTCAGACTCAGTCGCTGAAATGGAAGTTGAAAATCTCCAGTGGAACTAAGCAGAGGGCTGTAGCCTAAGACAGTTCCACAAAGTTTTTTTTAAATGGCCATCTGGGCACCTTTAGCACCACAACAAAGGATCCATAACTGGTGGGACACCTCTGAGGGGTTCAGGACTTACTAATGCTGGGTACAGGTGCAGGTTTATATCCCTGTGGCTCTGAACAGGAGTTCAGAAAACTAGCCCTTTGAGTCACTTCTGGTAGTCCTTGGTGCAGTTGAAGATGCATGCCTCAACAGCAGGGCTGGCCTCTGAGGGTTCAAAGCAGGTTCCCAAACGCAAAGCAGTTCTTCCAGGTAAAGCAGCAGTCTGGCTGAGTTCACAGCTGGTCACAGCAACAGGGAGTCCTCAAATAGTCCTTCCGTAGGTCCAGTAGTGAACTGAAGAATGGGTCTGAAGGTCCAGTTTTTATACCCTGGTGTCTTTCTTCTGGAAGGTGGGAGAAGTTTCTGGAAAGGTTTGTTGAAGGGCTTGAAATTACCTGACTTCCCTGCCCTAGCTCCAAACTGGCTGTAGTGATAATATAGGGTTGTTTGGCCCTTTCTGTGAAGGCAGAGCACAGGCATGCAGGTGTAAGTGGGGCTGTGCTTAGCTCTGCTCCACCAGCCTACAAGAAGATGGTCCATTCAGGAGCACCTAATCCCTCTACTGTGTGACTGTCTAGGAGGAATTCACAAAGTCTGTCAGCTACACCCAATAATGTGACCCAGGACAGGGTGAAGGTGGAAAGGGCTAAGGGCAGGAAAATATAAACTTTATAAGAGTGGCATTTTCAAAATTGTAATGAAGAATCCGACTTTACCATTAAAGAATGTATCATTACAATGTTATAGGTACCAAACATAACATATCTACCTACTCTCAATTAGGAAATACAGTGCATTAATTGTAATAAGGAATACCTAATGTAATCCTACGGAAGGGGTAAGCCTCACAGTAGTGAGAAATGGTTAGCACTGGTAAAGAGCACAGAGTCTTAAGGCCAACTAAATCAAATGCAGCACAAAAATAGGAGGCGAAAGGCTAAATGTTTGGTGGTGACCCTGCAAAGAGTGCCAGGTCCAACACGTACCCTATCCAGCCTAAAACCAAGGGAGACTAATTAATACTGGAATTCACTGTTTAGGTGATAGAACATGAACACTGGACCTCTACTGCAGAGGCCTGTGCCAGTTCTACGCCCCTCTGAAATCAGTTGGATCCCTCAGTTTACACTCTACTGAGCCACTGGATTGACTGATCCTACTCCTCATCTGTGGACCCCATTTGTGCAGCATCAAGCCTTAATTTGCTCACAGATACCTCAGAGTAGACATACATTACCGCCATGGCCAAAAGAGAGATGCAGCCCATAAGGACAGCAACCAACAGAGGCCACTGACAGCTGTCGATGTCAACAGCCAGGACCTGGGCTATACAAAGGCCTCTGTCATCTGTGGTTTCTCAGAGAGGGGAGCACCAGTGACAGGTGTTGGGTATCATTTTTCCACTCTCCCTCCCACCAGTCCAGGGGTGGTAGCCTGATACTGGTCACTTGTTCCAAGATCTGTACAATAAGGCAAAACAGGAGTCAAGGGTGAGTCCTTTCTCACCAGCCCCTCAATCTGGGCCTCTGTACCCTCTAGATGCAAGTGGCATGCTCAGATGGCTGAGCATTCAAGGAACCCTAGGCAGTTGCCCCTCCTAGCTCTTCTATCACAAGTGGCAGCTCATTCCCCAGAATACAGTCAATGGGCATCTGGGTATTACCCTTCTCTCAGTCTCTCCAGGGATACCCGGGTCATGTGGCGGACAAAGTCCTGCCCCTGAGCTACCCTATACACCTGACTAGCATACTGCTCAGGAGAAACCAGATTTCCACTACTATGGTGCGGTTAGCCCCAGTGTCCGAATGCCAGACAGCAGGAGCATTTGAAAGAAATAAGGACTGAAATTCGGAACCCTAAATGTTCAATTGATTGAGTGATCTTATACTCAAGGAATGCTTAGTAGAAAATTGTGTTTATAGAGCATCCTGCCGAAATTATAGGGCTACGAGAATACAAGTGAAGTGTGGATCTGTTGATCTTTTTTGTATGTTTTGTGTGTGTGTGTATATATATATATATATATATATATATATATATATATATATATATACATATATATATATATCTGTATATAAATGTTTGTACATAGATTTCTAAATACATTGTCTATGGTAGTCATTACCTTTACATAAAAGAAAAAAGAAACAATGTGATAATAAATACACATGTTGTGTTTCAAAATCCTTCTACATCTGTGTTGTAGTTTTAACCCTGGGCTAGTGACGCCTTCTAAATAGTTGGATTTGTTCTAAAAATATTTACAAGTAGGAAGAGGTAATTTATATATCTCTTCAACCTAGTCCTTAGCTATCTGTCCTGTGGCATTATTGTATTTTGACATATACTTGTGTTTGACCCAGATGCCATATGGTTATGTAGGGTACCCCTGTTTAAATATACACCTCCTGCTGTCTGGCATTCGGAAGAGTCCATCAGAATTGGTGGAATGCATCTGAGGTTGCCGGTCTAGTCTTTCGCGGCAGGCAGAATGTGCGAGTACTGGTAGGCTGTGAAGTGCGCTAGCAGAGTTTGGAGCCGCGCACTTCACCAACGTTCTTGCCATGAGCACATCTCCTACGCAGGCGTTAGTTATTCAGGGTTTGTAAGTTTGAGCATGCGCAGAGTTTAGCAAAGGACAGTTCTCACATTTTCGACGGATAGCTAGTTAGTCTTATTTAGGATAACAGATACATTTTAGACTTCAAAAAAATGTTAAAGAAAAGCACCAAGAAGAATTCAAGGCGAAATAATAAGAACCTGAATAGTTACCTGATGCAAGGCAGAGTTTTTGGTTCTTCACCTTCTTCTGCAACATAACCGCATGTATTCATTGTTCAGCCCCAAAGGAAACAACTTCCATTTCTAAGAGTTAACTCATTTATAATTATTAGAAGTATTGTCATAATGAAGACGTTAGATTCATTGAGTCTAGAACTCATGTTAAGAAGAGAAGCTATGGCCAATAGCTTACAGTGTAAGAAAGCGTTTTAAATATGATGCATATGAAGTTCCAGTTTTAAGGAGAATAGTTTACCATTGTGTTCTCTCTCTCTAATTACAGTTTACATGAAAGTAGAGAGAGAAAGTGAGAAGCTACCAGAAGAGGGCAGAAGAATAGACGAAGAGAGGTGAACCAGGAATAGTGAAGGCAGTCTCTTCTCTGTCCCATTCCCCTTTCCCTCGACAGGGCTCACACGACTGCTTGTTCGTTAGGCATCGTAGGAGGGTCCGTCAAGGGAATCAGGAAATTATCAGCTTTGCTCCGGAGAGTACCAGAAAGTACCACAAAAAGAAGTGAGTACACTGTGGGTTCTGACAGAATCCTTTAGTTCCTCCTTAACTTGAGACTTGTCTGGGTCTCCCTTGACCTCTCCCTCACTCTGTGGGTGGAACCTGAACCACCCTTCTTGGGGTCACTCCTGGGTACCTTTTTGTACACTCTGTTGCTAACCCAGATGTCCACCTCCTCAGCATGCTTCCTGGGCTCAACAACCTTTCTATCTACCAGGTGTTAATACAGCTCTGTAAAACCGATATTGATCATGTGCTCTCTCAAAATCAGGCTGTACAGCCCATCGAAGTACATCATCTACAAGTTGGCTGCCCCTCACCCAGCCCTTCATGCCTTTCTGGAATTGTCTAAGAAGTCCACCCAGGACTGGTTTGGGAGCTTTTGGCTGTCCCTCAAATGCGGTCTGTACTTCTCAAGGCAGCCAAAATTTGATAATGAGAATGGCTTTCATGGGGGCATACTTGGTCTGGTCATAGACCTCAAGTATCAGGAGTGTGGCCCTTCCCACTGTGGGCATGCACATCCACAAGCTACTACTCCTCTGGGACCTTGTGTACTCTTGAAGCGACTTCACATGCCATTTATTCATATAATTTCCCTCTACATAATTGGGCACCAGGTCCTTAATTATGCGGGCCCTCACTTCTCTATTGAACACTGCTTATATGCTGCCACAATTACTGCTGGACTCCATTTGCTTGGCTCTCAAGTCCAGCTCTCTGCGACGGAGCTCTTGGGCCAAACTCCTCTCCTCCATTGCCAGTCTCTTTTCCTCCAAGGCTCATTTAGCTTCAGCCCTCAACTTCCTTAGTCCCAACGTGAGTAGCTCCAGTTGGAATTTACTCTCATCTTTCCTGTCCTACAGCTCCTTTGAGGTCAGATCCATGGGAGACACACTGCACCCTGCTCCGACCAGCTCGGGACCCTGGGCTGAGTCCTCCCTTTACTCCTCCACTGTCTGTGCTCCCCGCTCATTGTCATCCACCTCATCCTCCTCTAAGGTGGCCTGCCATCTCAACACCTCCTCAAATGCCATGAGTGCTACCTAGAGATAAAGCTTGGTAGCCTTCTTGTCTGCTTTCAGTCCCTTCTGTTTGCAGAGTTTCAGCAGTTCAGACCTGCTGAGGTTGTCAAAGCTGCAGGAATCCATCTCTATAGTGCAAAAAGAAAGGTAGGGCACTAGATTTAGAAAAGGGGGGAAATAGCCACTTGCAAATCTAAGTAAGAATTTAAAAGGGATCCCTCTGATACCAATTCTTTATCTGGGATCATTGCTTAACACAGAACACTGGAAGCCAATGTCAGAAATTGGGTAGTAAGTTGACAGGGCAGAAGCCCTGGTTAAGCAACAGCACAATCCCTTGTAGGGTGAACCAATAAAAGTAACTAAATTAACCTGTGCTTAACCTTGGGTAGCTTGGCACAAAACCGCAGCCAGTTTTAACTTAGAGAGAATGTGTAAAGTATTTATGCAGCACACAAACAGTAGTAAAGTAAAAACACAACACAGGACAAATACCTAACCAATTTAAAAATATGGTACATTTTAACAAATTATTTGACACCAAAAGAACAAAAATATAGTCAGTAGAACCAGAGTTATTCATTTTCTAAGTTTAAAGTGAAATATAATGTCTAAACGATCAAAGTGCCAACCACAGACATCTAGTTGCACGAGACCAGGTCAAAGTAAAAAAATTAAAGGCGATCGGGATGGAGCATGGTTCCGATACAAAAAGTGAATTGGGCCTACAGAGAGAGCCAGGTTCAAAAAGTACTATTTGGAGGCTTAGTGTGAGGGTTTCCTCTAGGTTGAGGAGAGAGGTTTTCAACAATCGCTTAGATGAAGGAGTTATATTTTCCAAAGAGAAGAATAGCGTCACAAGGGCCAGAAAGATGGATGAAGGCAGAAGAGATGGAAGCACACAGATGATCTCTGTCTAGTAATTAGTCGCCACAAGACCAAATGTATTCATGCTTGATTTGTGTATGAGTTGCAATGTAAGGGTCTGATAAATATGAGATGAACAAGTGATGATGCCAGTCCAGGATGTTAAAATCCAAGGTTTGGGCACAATCCTATTTCATATGGTCAAAAATAGAGGAAGAATAATGTCACAACAAAATTCACAGATCTACTACTTTTACTAGCCAAGCAGGGCATAACAATGCGTCTGTGCAACCTCCCACCATATGTGTGTGGAAGGCAGATTCGCTCTTCTAGACAGAGGCTGAGAGTAGGGCACTCAATAGAGAAGAGATACGAGGTCTCGGAAGGAGACCGATTAAATTACTATTGGATGATTTGGTAATGGACTTGAAGCATCACTTAGACACGAGTGATAATCACCTAGTATTCCCGGACTTAAACCCACCATGAAATCACCTAGAGGGTTGAAGACTCTATACAGGCATATACTCTTGTACAATCTAACTGGCCTTGGCACTGCCTTCAGCGTCTTTATTTTCCAGTGGACCTCATGGGTCCTTCCCCCCGCACTATAAGACTTGAACTGCAGGTCAAACGAAAGGTATACCTTAACATACCCACTAACTGGCGCAGCAATGGTCCCCATCTTAACTGTGCCTGTGACAACTTCACCTGGATTGAGAAACACTCTGTTAGCTTCAAGGAATACTAGCTCAGGACACTCCAGGAAGGGTGTGATGATACATGCGATCCTGAAGAACTATTTTTCCAAATGTATACTTTTGTTGAAAGATAGACTTGATCTACTAGTATGTAACCTCTGAATCGAAGCTAGGTAGCGGACACTCTGCAAAATAAACTTTAATACATGTCTGTTCATATCTATATCAACTATAATAATAATAAAAATGTTTTGAAAAAATGGTCAAAGATAGAGCTTTTACCATGTGTAGTTTTACTACAGAGTAACAAGAGATCATTGGCTGAGAATATGGATGCCATTTCAGAGAGGCATAGATGAGGGTCTAATACTGCAGCTCCCTCCTCCAAAGAATATCTAGCAAAATGGATAACTTACTTTTGTGAATAATGACAATACCCTCCATATTTTTTCATGGCAATCTAGTCTGATGATGTATAAGCAGGGGGAACAGGAATGCCTAAATGGAGATGATAAAAGTGGTTATAAGTTGGGAGCAGAATCTAGAGATCATGGTCAATGATGATAGAACAAATGTTGCCACAATTACAATCGAAAGATCTACAGTTAAAGAAAGCACAATTTAGTGGTGCAGATGGTATTAAGGTCAGAGCAAGTTTACGGGAGACATCAGTCTTGATAAAGATCACAGGACAGTGCCCCTGTAGTGTAGTTCCTAGTTTCCCACTAGGCCCTGCGCATTGGAATAACATAAACAGTAGTATCGACGTGGAACTGCTTATATTCCAGCCTCCACTGACTATGCTAAACTTAATTGGGTTGTGTTACCAACTAGCTCAGAGGTCACTGGAAACTTTCTTCTCTGCATAGGAAGTGATCAGCTTCCTTGGCACAGACAAGAAGGGATTCAGTTTTCCAACAACCGTGCAACATGACAACTTTGCTCCTCAGATCAAGAGTCAATCTCTAGCTTCGTGTGAAACAATAGACCTGTATTTCACTCAGTCAGTCTAGTGCAGTTTACTTTCACGAGATGTAGAGAACAGAGAGACGGGCGTTTGTCAATAAAGGGTTAACATTTATTGAACAGTCTTTCTTCTCGTACAAAAGAAATGTATTGCCACAATTGCAAGAATTGTTATTATAAAAAGTATGTACAGTAAGATAAGGATTGCGAAATAGAACTGTAAAATCATGATATGGTTTCTTAGCCATACAATGGTTTAAAAGTAATAAAACATATATACAGTCATATATACATTAGGCTAACATACTCAACTGGTGCTTCTAACTATGCCTACCCCAGTGTGCCTGACCTAAGCCTAACACGTGGAAGGGGAGTAAGTAAGCAGCTTAAGTTAAGTTGGTTTTGCCAAGGTTTGTTTCAAGAATTCTCGTCTAAGGGTTTAGTCAACACCATACCTCTGAATAGAATGATGGAGGATTGGTATCTCCTTCAGGGGTCACTCTCGATATCCCAGTCACCCGCGAGGGCAGACCGGAAACGCCGGAGCTGGATTTCTCTGCACGAGAAAGGCAGCGGGTCTCTTCAGCGCGTCGAGGAAGGAGGGGGGACAGCGTCCGCGGGCAGCTGGAATCTGCTGGATGTCTTCGCAGAGGGACGGCTGTTCAGCTCCTAAGCGTACTGTACCATCGTTCGCGCTTTAGCAGCGATAATGGTATCAGCAGCTTCACCACCAAGGGGACAGCAGGCTGCAGCGACAGGGTGCTAGCTTTACCAACACGGGGTCTTGCAGGCAGCTGGCATCAGCAACAGTAGCTCTCTTTGCTTAAGGCAACGTTGGTAATATTTATACCTGACAGGTGCCGGGTTTGACGCAAGTTTGCTGGACATAAGACGTCAATTAAAGATGTCACTAGGAAGTGATAGTTATCAGTTGCTCATTAGAGTTCCATTACTAATCAAAACACAGCAAGCGGGGATTTTCCAGGTTTGCTGAGTTTTATCTTGTTGAAGAACTCGGAGTGTTATCTAGGAATATCAGATAGTGACTACTGCTCTGTCATTGCACTAATTGGTCGCAAAGGAAGTGGCAGAGAGAACTATGCTGGAATGTGGCTCTGTTCGTGTGAGGCCAGAGATGACTTTTCTGAAAATCGCACTTGAACGGTTATGCCAATATAGGGAATAAATGGATTTATAGCCGAATAGGGGCATAAGGTCACAGTATCGATCAGGAACCTAGATAAACACGCAACACCCACTCCACGGGTTAATGTCCATCAAAATTACTAAAACTAAAGCAATTAGATGCATGTGTAACATTGCCCACCCCAAAATACAGAAATGCATTCGAAATAGGCGTACTTGTAATACATGAAATTTAGGTACTGTACGTTTTTTAAAGCATAGAAATCATTCAAAAATTATTGCATATGAAATCAACGATTATGCAAAAAGAATTACACATGAAGTATCTCTGACAGAAGAAAAGCGAGATAAATCATCACATAAAAATGCATTGTAATAACATGTGTGCTAGAGGCTGGTGTAATGTTGTTATGTCTCTAGATGTGTTTAGAAATAGAAGTGTGAAGCTTCTGTTCTCTAAGAATAGTTTTTACGTTAAGCAAAGAATTGTTCGTGCCAAAAAAAAGGTCAATATTAGAAAAATTGTCCAAATCAAAAAAAAAATTTTAATGCTTGGACGGGGAAACATAGAGTTCCAAAACTTCTAGCAGTTTTTGTTGATCAAAACTGAAGGCCGAATTCAGAGTTCATGGGAACGCTGTGTGTCGGAAAGCTTCTTAAAAGTTATTGTTTCTGTACGGGTGAGAACATCGTACCAGACAGGCTCTCAAAGAATTGGTCTACAAATTCAGGTGACAGTTCAACCAAATTAGATAGCGCTGTAACTTGGCAGGTGTGAGAATGATTGCTGTCATCATAGTCGGGAGCAGCAATGCTCACAGAAGGTCGTACCTGGGTGATGTTGCTTTTGTCACTTGCTCCACTGTTACCACCTAGTCGTAGTACAGGAGTCTCAACGAATGCTGTCATCAGGATTGGTAGCCGCTGGGGACAACACAATGCGTGAGCCGTTATTGGACTGAGCAAAGTATCGACGTCCGTTGGTACTGCTGATGGAAGTGAAAGACAGATGTCCAACACGCATTCATCGCCGCATAGCATACATCTTAGTACCGGTAAGATACAGTTCTGCCATATAGGTCTGAATGAAAGGAACCAGGTCATGTTTAGATCTCTCAGCCTGGCCAATCCAAGGACGTTAGTTATCCTGTCCCGGTAGCGCATTGCTAGGATTGTCTCTTCCATTCCCATGGGAGCTATGTCTGAGTTTCGGCTTGCCATAACGAAGCAGGAGGGTCAAAAATAAAATCCCTGCGATGAGTCCCAAAAATAATGGTATGCCGCCAAAAACAGAGTGTACAAAATTAGGAACGATTCCCAAAATTGCCTGGAAGGGTGTTAGAAGTCCCGTAAAGACTGTCTTAAATATGCCTGGGATGCTTGTTGCACTAGACATGTTAAGGAGTTGGCTCAACATTTCTACGAAATGCACGGGGCAATTTGTTGATAAAAGGTCATGAACTTCAGTAGCTGTCCTTGCAACTAGAAGATTATACGTCTCTTTTGATGACGTTATAGGCACTGTTGTCTGTAAAAGTACAGATTTCATTTTGCTTAATGTATCAATTCGTATAGAATACAGATTCAGACGAGGCCAGATGGGAGTCACTGTGTCTGCAGGCCCACTTGGAAACAATGCTTGCATACAGCATTTGACCATGGATGTTACTTCTACTAGATAACTTTTCCCTGGCACGAGGCCACAACATCTGTGATCCATTCTAAGAATGTAACTCCCGTTCGAAAGTTGCATAAAGAAGGGCTCTATCTGAGTTGCAGGTGTGACTAGCTGGTGGCATGAAAGGTTGTTAGAATTTCCATCACATGCGCCGTGTAAATTAATACCCTGACACAAAAGTATACCGCTGAGTGAATGTTTACAGTTGTCACCACTAAGAAATACATTTTTGTCGCTGTCACTATAGCAAGAATGAGTGTATGGTAATTTCCATTCAGATTTTACATATCCTTTACCTAATTGTTCATACTGGCCAGCAGGTATGTACTCAAGGCACTTTTTAAATCGGAAAGTTGTTATCGGAATTGTGATAATTCCGTGTATTATCCATTCAATGACAGGACTCTCTGACATTGTCAATGGTAATCTCTCAAGTTTTTCGATGCTCAGGATTGTATAGTCTGCTCCTTTCTGTGCCAAACTGATCTGTTTATCAGTAAGGTTAAAACTGGAAAATAATGACGTTGTGTTGATTAAACGCCAAGGCACATAGCCTGAACGAAGATTTTGCAGCGTCCAGCCTAATTCTATAATAGAGCGTAATTGAGACTGGCCATGTTGTAACATAAGCAAATCTCTGTCTATCACATCAAAGGCAGAGGATACAATATTGTCCAACGAATATATTCTGGAAGACAGAGTCATTAACCCATTGTCTACTACAGAAAGTGATTTCTCCAAATTAATACGATCAATTTCTCGTATTTTTTCAGCAGTTTCAATTTGCTTTACTTTCCAAGCCTCGTTGTAAGCAGCATAGATACTGGTCGCTATGAAACGCTTGTGACGCTGTTTGCGTGGTCCAAGAATGAAATCGCGCAAATCAGCACCATCTTTTAGTAAAGACAAGTGTTGCTTAATTTCAGCCAGTGTGGATGAAGTTAGCCATTCAAGGCAGAGCTTCCCTACACTGTATGTTGTTATTATTCCTGGATGTTGTCTCTGGGAATATCTTGAGTCTAATCTGGTCATTTTTAACCCCTGTGTTTTATTCAGGAATCTATCTTGACAGCTATTTGTGTCTGTAGGCCAGATTAACCACTTTTTCCAATCAGGATGTGATCTGTTAAAATGTAAAATTTTCGACACGCCTAACTCAATATCTGCGGTTGCATTCTCAGGTATTGGCTTTGGTATAGACGGTGTTTTACGGTTTTTGATCTTAGCTAGGCCAAGACAAGATGTTTGGTGTATTGTGTCATTTAAATCAACATTTGTTCTGGTATCATGCAGGTTCTAAATAGTGCTTCAATGCCTTGCACCTGCCAATCTTTTGTACCCTAAATTGTTTTCGTTTCAATATTATTTTTCCAATAATCAAAACCAAATGTCATCATTTTGTCATAAAATGCTTCTGAATATATCAATTTAGAATTTGTCAGCATTGTTTTCATTCCTGTTTTATCTAACAGTTTGTAATAAAACGTTTCTGCATCACTGGTGTTAAACCCTGAGAAGTATTTGAATTTCTCAAAAAATGCTTTAGAACTGCTTTTAGGTGGTGTAGAACAATGTTCCCATTGATTATACATAAAAACATTTCTAGGCTGTGCAGATTTATGCAAGTAATGATCCCCATAGTGGGTGTAACAGAATAACTGCTCATAACTAGATGAACCTAGTAAATAATCATGATCTGTGAATCTAGCTGACATTACTAAATCAGACATCATGTCATTAATACTGTTAAAGTCCCAATCATCAGAGAATGTACTCGGTGTTACAAAGTCACTTAAGGAAACCTTTAGTTGATGAGGATACTTCAGGATTTCGACCGGACCATATATCTCATAGTCTGTTTTCTCCCATACTACCCCACCAGGTATTGAAATTGCTGTGACATTTACTGTTGACAGTTCTCTTTTCTTCACGTGGGATGATCTGTGTGGTTTCAAGACTAGGTTGATGTTCTGACTTGCTGTGTCCATTGTAATATATTTTCCTTCAATGAATTTTCCCAAACACAGTACCATGATGAGCCAAAGCAGGAGGAAAAATACACCTAGACCGAACCAGAACTCTAGCCAAGGGGAAACAAGGTAGATTTTCTTCAATTGATGAAAGAGTTCCGTTGCTTTTTCTTTAAAAGTCTTTTTTGTTTCTGGCATCACTTCGGGGTCGTTTTGATCTTCAGAGAAGTTGTCGAAGTTGATGAAATAACCAGAGGCAGTTCTGTCAATTGATGAGATTGTTCTTTCAATCTGTCTTTCGGTAGCACTTTCTGATGCCACATCATTGTAGACTGGTGTTGTTTCTTGACGAACTGTTTCAATCTGTGTTTCAAGAGGCACGAGTTCCATGGCATTATTGCATAGTCCTTCATTGTGCACTGCAGGCTGATCGAATGTGATGAGTCTTTCAGTTTGAACCTCTTGGATTGTTGCAAGTTTGGGTATTCTGTTGTTTCTTGGGAGTCCACTGGGCCTACTGTTGATTATAGGCCACATGCTTGTGGTTTTACCAGATCGATAGACACGACTCTGTTCTCCTTTTTACCAGCAAGGGGCGGTAGCACAACTGATCTTGTTCCGGTGACTGCTAAGACAGGTACTGCTTTTCTGTAAGAAGGCCCAAATTCCTTCTTAACCACAATCTTTTCTCTGACTAGATCCCCAATCTTTGGAAACCAGACAGGCCTTGCTGGGGCTGTTGCTGGTGGTGCCTCGTCAGTGGTACTTGGCTGTTGCTTTAACTTTATGTTGCTTAATGATTTTCTTGTTTCATTCAGTTCCTGTAAAACAGCCAAACGATCCTTTACATCAAAGTGCGTTGTTTTTTCTTGTACCACTGACATCTGACTATCGAGGTCCTGAACGCGCATTCTAATTCCGAACAATAGTTCGTATGGGCTGAAACCTTTTAGAGAATTTCTTGGCATGTTATTAAGACTAGTCTGGACACTTATTAAATGTTTGACCCACCCAGCGCCTGAACCTAATACCTTCGCTGTTATAGATTACTTTATGTCACGGTTTTTTCTTTCTACCACACTGTTCCCTTCGGGGTGCGACGGACAAGAATACCGCAACCCAATTCCCATGCTAGCCATGGCCTCCTTATAAGCTCGAGAGCTGAAAGCAGGACCCTGATCAGAATGGAACGTGGTAATTGCGTATGTGCCGATAAAGACTCACAAATCTTTTATAACCGTTCTAGCGTCAGCCGAGCGCTGGGGCCTCATTTTTTTAAGTGCTTTTCGTCTTAATGGTGTGCACTGGGACGCGCTTCTCTTCTTTGATTGCGCAGATAGACCGCCTTATGCGGTCTAGAAGGGATCCTGAAACTACACTGGCCTGTTCATTTCTGCGATCTCGGTTGCAGTTTTCACAATTTTGAGCAAAACATTGAATATCTATACTCATTCCTGGCCACCAGTACTCCGATTGTAATTCTTTCAGAGAGGCTTTGATTGTTTGGTCTCTCAGACCCAACCCCATGTGTGCTTCTAGTAAGAGGAAGCCCCTCCTGCTCCTGTTTGGAATTACTCTGTCCCCCACTCCAGGGATTCGAGCAAAAGGAACGGAGTTTGCATCGATTACGTATGCATAATTGAGTGGATAGTTTACGGGTAGTGCTGCACAGTCGCCTTTTACGGTCGTTTTTACTGCCAGCATGGTTTCCCCGTCTATGTGTTTATCTGTATGCTTTTTTTTGGCTACGGAAGCCGGGTTAGTTGCTTCCGCTTTGGCTGTATTAGCCAATGAATTCCCTGCAACGTGAACGCCATCACGTCGGAGACTCTGTGCGTGAATCACGTGAGTCTTTTGTAGTTCTTTGTGTAAAAGAGCTACCTGTTCCCAAAGCAATTTATGCTTTATTGTGGCACCTGTGTCATCTTTGTAATCGTTGTCAATCCATTTCTGAAGTTTGTTATTGCAAGAGTTGACGCAAAAATGAGAATCGCACACTATAAGTGTCGGGAATTCACGTTCTGCATTTTCGAGCGCCATCTTTAAACATCTGATTTCAGTTCTCTGAACCGAACAGTTTCTTACAGATTCAGTTTTTGTTACTTTCGGTGTAATTTTACCGCACAGCCAACGACATTTAATGATCGCACATGCTGCATCGTAGGATTTTCTCTCTACGTTGAAATGCTGTACAAAACTATCTGTATAGATTATACAGGCGTACTGTGGGAGAGGCAGAATTTCGATTGGCAGAGGATATTCTTCTTCATATTCTAAATCATTCAGTTCTTCAAATTGCGGGGCGAAATAGTATTTCACGTCTTCCGCTCCTAGAGAATCTATACACTGTATCCATTTCGGATCCAGTGACACTGTAGGCAGGTTTACTGGGCTGAATAGCGCTTCGAAGGCGGATTCCGCTGTAAGGATATTAATCCGTTTGCCGTGTGCTAGTTCTCGTTCATTTGCTAATGCGATTTGCACTGCTTTCACAGTTCTTTCTGTGTGACTGAATGTTTTTTCTGCTTGTGTGTACAAGTGTGATTTAATTGAAATTGGTACCTTTTCTCCCTCATTAGAGGTTAGGTATGTGAATCCGCATTTTCCTGGGATGACTCGGATTACAAGATCACGTGTGTTGTCACGTGTATCTAATTTTGTTTTTGCTAACATGTCTGTTTGCAGTGATCTCAAAATTTCTGTGTGTTTTTGAGTCCAATTGATTTGTTTAAAATCAGGTTTAATTAGTTCGTAGAGAGGTTTAACCCTCTCTGCGTAATTTAGGATGTAAGTTCTTCCGAAATTCAGAAAACCTAGTATGGATTGTAAATTCTTCAGCGTTTTTGGAGCTTGGAGTACAGCGCACTTCTCTAAGAAGTTGTCCGCTAGGCTTTTCCCCTCACTTGATAATTCGTACCCTAAAAACAGTACTGTCAGATGGGCAATTCGGGACTTTTTAAAGTTGAATTTGTAACCCTCTGCTGCGAACCCAAGTATGATGGTGTTCACTCTTTTCAAGTGAGTATCCAAGTCGTCGTCTGTGAGATTAATATCATCTACGTAAGATAATGCTTCATCATCATAGATTTGTAGTAACTCTGTTACCCTAGCTGAGAATAGTCCTGGGCTGTTCTTGAACCCCTGTGGGAGTCGACAGAATTTTTTCTGCGACCCAAATGCGGAGAAAGCGGTCAAATATCTGCTTTCTGGTGCAATGTTTTGACAAAAGAAACCATTAGATATGTCTAATGTCGTTTTGTATTTTTTCCTAACTATGTTATTCATTAGGGCTGCACTATGCGAGTTTTGTACTGCAAAAGTTTTGCAACATGTATTAAGATGTCTGTAGTCCAAAACTAGACGATATGAATTGTCTGGCTTGGAGACAGGAAACAAAGGATTGTTCATTTGAGAGGTGCATGTTTCAATCACCCCCTGGTACTCAAGTTGATCTAAGATCTCCCTGACCTGTTTTTTAGCTTCTTGCTTTATGGGATACTGCCGTTGGGCAGTTGGTTCACTTTTTAGTTGGATTTTGTGAGGAGGAGAGTCCTCATCCCATCCTACATGATTTTTATACAATGCAGGTGCCTGGGCTACTGCCCATTTCCGTGCATATGTATATTTTTTATGAATCGGAATGTGATTCGAGAAGGCAGGCATAATCACTTCTTCGCCACGAGGGCACTCCCTGACAAACTCCGGGGGCCAATCTTTTTCAGCTAACAGAATATCGTAGCCTTTTGAGAGCTTATCCCAAAATAGACCCTTTATTTTCCTAGTCTTATCACCCTCTATACGCAATGTTATTTCGTATATTTTATGGGGCTCGCTAAGTCTGGTGTCGGCAGTTTCAACCTGAATGTATTCATTCGTGTCCACTGTCTCCAGATGACTCATCAAGATCTTGCGCGCTATACTCATTTCTGCTGCACTGTCCAACATTGTCAATGCCCACTCCCCGTTTTTCAACTGTGTCCTCAGTATTCTCGGCATGGTTGATTACTCTAATACTGGCTACCTTCTTTTTCTGAAATTGAGATTTTTTACTCTGAGCAGGTTCCTTGTCTTTGGACTTGGTGTGCTCTCCTGGGTCTGACCGTCCTCTTCTTTCCGAATTCTGTGGAAGAGATCGAGAGGGACGTGTATCAATACTTTGATATCTATCAGGTTTTTTCAGATTATCCCTATTTCTAAGGTTATATCTTTTCTCAGAGGGCTCCCTCTGGGGAGACTGGCGTTCTCGAGTCGGAGTTCTTTCCCTCCGTCGAGGAGACCTTCCTCTGGACTGGAAAACTTTTTCCTTGGGAGTGGATTGTTCATTTCCATCCCAGCTCTTTTTAGGAGTGTTTAAATTATTTTTAATAAATAATTTTACTAACTCTCTATATGCTTTTGTTAATTCTCCTATGTTAACTAAGAGTTCTTCTTTAGACATTTTTGCAATGTCAGGATGTGGTGTGTAGCTGGCTAGAACCGGCCACGTGGCTCCTGGTCTACCTAGTGACCGAGCCTGGTAATGTGATCATTGTGTTTTAGGGCGCCATTAAACCAGAGCAGGTGCTCTTGAAATTTAAGTGGAATTTCAATCTCCTCGAAAGGAGCGTACTCTTCCGGAGGGTTCTCTATTTTGTAATAGTGAAACTCTTTTGTTCTAGCGTTTACCGCTGGAAAATTTATCCATGAAAAGAATAGCTCTGTCTGCCGATACTCGTGAGCCTCTATCACGAAAATTACTGTACCACCTTGAGGTGTCAGTCCGTTTTCTATAAGTTTTAAAGTTATAGATCTTCTTAAGTGGACCGGGATGATAATTGCATCCGGGTCTGTGTGTTCGGGACCTTGCTGAGTCGCATCTACTGCGGCCCCAGAGGTTCCGTTATTTTCTACCGACATTTGTTAAAATGCAAGGTTTGCAGAGTAGGTCTCCAAGGAGACAAACATTAGGTGCACAATATTTTGGAAAACTGTATCCTTCAACGTTGAATAAACCAGAGCTTTACATAGAAATCTCTTCCTACTAAGGTCGGGCGGATTTTAACCTTTCACCCACTCCAGACGTCTATTGGAGTATTTACGGGAGAGAAGGGTGTGAAATATGCACGACTGAGTTACTCTAACTGTCTTGCGTTAGTTTATCGCCTTACCAAACGTTTGGGCGCCATGTAGTGTAGTTCCTAGTTTCCCACTAGGCCCTGCGCATTGGAATAACATAAACAGTAGTATCGACGTGGAACTGCTTATATTCCAGGCCTCCACTGACTATGCTAAACTTAATTGGGTTGTGTTACCAACTAGCTCAGAGGTCACTGGAAACTTTCTTCTCTGCATAGGAAGTGATCAGCTTCCTTGGCACAGACAAGAAGGGATTCAGTTTTCCAACAACCGTGCAACATGACAACTTTGCTCCTCAGATCAAGAGTCAATCTCTAGGGTCGTGTGAAACAATAGACCTGTATTTCACTCAGTCAGTCTAGTGCAGTTTACTTTCACGAGATGTAGAGAACAGAGAGACGGGCGTTTGTCAATAAAGGGTTAACATTTATTGAACAGTCTTTCTTCTCGTACAAAAGAAATGTATTGCCATAATTGCAAGAATTGTTATTATAAAAAGTATGTACAGTAAGATAAGGATTGCGAAATAGAACTGTAAAAGCATTGATATGGTTTCTTAGCCATACAATGGTTTAAAAGTAATAAAACATATATACAGTCATACATACATTAGGCTAACATACTCAACTGGTGCTTCTAACTATGCCTACCCCAGTGTGCCTGACCTAAGCCTAACACGTGGAAGGGGAGTAAGTAAGCAGCTTAAGTTAAGTTGGTTTTGCCAAGGTTTGTTTCAAGAATTCTCGTCTAAGGGTTTAGTCAACACCATACCTCTGAATAGAATGATGGAGGATTGGTATCTCCTTCAGGGGTCACTCTCGATATCCCAGAACCCGCGAGGGCAGACCGGAAACGCCGGAGCTGGATTTCTCTGCACGAGAAAGGCAGCGGGTCTCTTCAGCGTGTCGAGGAAGGAGGGGGGACAGCGTCCGCGGGCAGCTGGAATCTGCTGGATGTCTTCGCAGAGGGACGGCTGTTCAGCTCCTAAGCATACTGTACCATCGTTCGCGCTTTAGCAGCGATAATGGTATCAGCAGCTTCACCACCAAGGGGACAGCAGGCTGCAGCGACAGGGTGCTAGCTTTACCAACACGGGGTCTTGCAGGCAGCTGGCATCAGCAACAGTAGCTCTCTTTGCTTAAGGCAACGTTGGTAATATTTATACCTGACAGGTGCCGGGTTTGACGCAAGTTTGCTGGACATAAGACGTCAATTAAAGATGTCACTAGGAAGTGATAGTTATCAGTTGCTCATTAGAGTTCCATTACTAATCAAAACACAGCAAGCGGGGATTTCCAGGTTTGCTGAGTTTTTATCTTGTTGAAGAACTCGGAGTGTTATCTAGGAATATCAGATAGTGACTACTGCTCTGTCATTGCACTAATTGGTCGCAAAGGAAGTGGCAGAGAGAACTATGCTGGAATGTGGCTCTGTTCGTGTGAGGCCAGAGATGACTTTTCTGAAAATCGCACTTGAACGGTTATGCCAATATAGGGAATAAATGGATTTATAGCCGAATAGGGGCATAAGGTCACAGTATCGATCAGGAACCTAGATAAACACGCAACACCCCATAGTAGGGAGATGAGCTTTCTTAGGGAATTAGATGACTGCAGTTGAATGGAACTGAGTAACATATGTACAAAGGAAGGCGTTGAAAAATCATGGGATAGAGGTGAGTCGGAGAGATGGCAGAGACCTGCTGATCAAGATTCATGGGAGCAATCATTGGAGGATGATTATTAGAGTTTAGATCAGATTATTGGGCAGGTCAAGTAGGAATAGATCTGATTTCAGGGTGGACAAGTAATTGGTGGTAACATTGTGTTCTTTGTCATCAGCTCCATAGTAGAAAGGTAGTGGAGAGGAAAGGGGAAGAGATTAACTTGTGAGATTCCAGACGAGCTGTGAAAGGCTTGGTCTATTAACGAATGGGGGTGCAGAGTGGTAGGAGGTAGAAAGGAAGGAGGGACTGTCACTTGAGGACCATGATATGAGAAGGACTATAGAAGTAGTGTTGTTGCTCAAAAAGAAGTAGGGAGAGTGTAGGTGTAAGAGGAGTGATCATTTGGGATAATAAGTGACCGCTTTCTAGAGAGTGAAGTAGTGTGGCTCACTGGTTAGAGGCGGCAGACCCGAGAGCAGAGGACGGCCCGGGACCAGGGTTCGATTCCCGGCGCGGCAGGTTTCTGGACCAGGGTCAGCGGACTCGATAATTCTCTCGCCTCGGTGCCCACTCTGATCAGCGATCACACTCTGCAACTCTGGGCATTAGCTTGCCTCATCTTCACTAACGGCCCCACCAGACCGCCGGGGATGCCTGGTCTCACCCTGGAGATACCCATTAAGGGACCATCTCTCAGGGAAGCCAGGAAGGGTTTCGCAGCGGTCGAAGCGCCTTGGGACCCTACGGGTAAGTAGTGCGCTATATAAATGCCAATACACTTACATTTACTCAGTTTCACCATCAATAAGAGGGGGAAAGCAGAGAGGAAGAGAGAGAGTTGGGTGGGAAACAAAGGTATTAAACTCAAAGTTGTGCCTTTGTGTTTATAAATGCATTGTTTGCCTCTAACTAAATTTGTAAAATAAAATTTGTAAAATTAAAACAATAAAATATATATTAAAACAACCTTGAAAGAAATCGGATAAAACATATGATCAGTTGTATGGGTAAAATGCAGTGCTCCCACATAAGCTACAGTAGAGAAAGAGTTGGACTATCCCACTCCAACGTAAGCCATAATAGGGAAGATGCTGGATATTGGAGGGATGAAAGCTACTAGTCCAACTCCAGAGTAGCAACAGCAGGGAAAGTATTTAATTATACATAAATAAAAAAATATTTTGTATATATAAAAAATAAACAATATAAAATATATTTATATCAATACATAAAACCTATTTTAACTTTATAAAATTTATATAAGTTAATAAAAACTAAAAGCATGAATTTAACATAACAAATTATACATACAATCATATTTAACAATTACATCTACCAACATTTTTTTTAATACATTTAAAATACTTCCCACCCTATTACCCTAACATTCCACCAACAAGAACATATTCAGTTAATAAAAGAGCGCAATCACAATATCTAATGTTTAAAAATATAATAAAACTACACAATTAGTTAATAAACAAAAAGTGAACATAATGAAATTAATATCCAAATTATTAAAAACAATTAAATAACTAACGCACTCATCAAATTGACCAATTAACAGAGTGGGCTGAGGGAGAGTGAGCAGGCAGACACTGATGTAGAGCAAGATAAATCACACTGAGCAGAGCTGTGCAGTGCGAGAAGACACGAACAGGTCGGCATGATCGTCGGGAGTCAAAGGAGCTGGCGGAGGGGCTAGGGGTTTGGTTGATTGTAGCACTGTAATCCACATTGCAGCACTGTAATCTCCCATTCAAGCCATTTAAAGCCCTTCTGAGGACCCTTTGAAGCCCTTTGCAGCCCCAAGATCACTGGAAAATCGCCCGCGATAAAGCAGTTGCTAGCACCCCAAAGTAGCTGAGCCTTTTCTCATGCAGCAAACAACTACAAAATAAGTGTAAATTGATTATCATCGTCTATCATCACAATTACGTTTGGATTCATCAGATATTTCAGGTAATTCAATCACTAGCCTGGTCTTGACAACTGAGGTAGTGACTAAAACTTACCATGTCAGAGCGCTTGCTGAGACCAAAAGGAAAGGCAGTTGGGGTTGACATTGCTAAAGGGCGCAGTAGTGAGAAATGCATGCTCGAAGATGCTTGGAGGAGATGCCTCAGTACAATTGCTCCCAGCACTCCATACCTCAGTTCTAAATATATCGGAGGATGCCATTCTAAGACCATTAGAGGCTCTTCACATGGAGACGTTGAGAACTATGAACTGTCAAAGAAAAGTTGCTTGTTCTGTTCGTTCTGATGTCTCATGTGCCCTAGATGTTAGAACACAGAATATTTCAGCAACAGTTCATGCTCTTGTTGAATTGGCGAATGTGGGTCCTCTGGGTGTGCCTGACGTGCCCAACATTTTGCAGGGTTCAGTTGTGATTGTGTCTCCACTGGCCGCCCAAGGGGAGTACCCTGCCTCTCCCACATTTACATCTAAACAAGATGTGCGAGATGAGATGGCGGAGCACTCAAAGCTCTAATTAAGCATATTAAACACAGTATATCCTACTGCCCATTGTCAAGGGACCAAATGAAAGCTGAAACAGACTTTGTTGCAAAGGATTTTAAAGCAAGAAGCCCGATAACTAAGAGGACAGAGGGGTGGGCAATGGGTGATGGATAGTGACAATGATAATAATGAATATGTCAATGCAGTAAGGACGCAAACGGATGCCGGAATGGGGGTCAAAACAGAAGCGCCATATGAAACTACAATAGAGACTTCCATTTCTGTTTTGTCAGTGGTAACCCAGTCCGTGAAAGAAAACTGTCCTATAGGTGATGGTGGAATGGATGAGGTTGATGCTTGACCTGGGGAGGCGAAATATTGCAGAATCTGTGAAGCACTGTGCTGATGAATCCCAGAGTGTATACCAGAATGGGGGTAGTGCTCCTTTTGGTGGATGAGTACATAAAGTACAGAAAGCTTGTTAATCATTCAATCCACAAGGTACTTTAAGCTATCTAAAAACGTTCCTGCGAAAAGGTGATCGTCACTGAGCCCCTCCATCCTCATACTGAAAGTGACATATAGGGACTGGGAGAGTTGGAGCTATCAAACATATCTAATTTGATGGAAGGGTTTCAAGTCCGTCAGGGAGGTTCCATGGGGGCAAGACACCCAAGATCATCATCTTTGACCAATATCTGTGAGGGAAGGTGGGTTTGGCTCATCTCAGAATAAACCATTTATTGCTTGCCACTCGCTGGATGTTTGACACCACAGACACCGTTGGACACCACCGCCACCATATGCCACAAATGAATTCCAAAATGTTGGAGTTTGTCGAGCGACTGAGTCTTAAGTGAGTCCCTGAGCTGGTATCGGCAGAGGAGAAGTCAGTGGTAAGACCAGACTCATGAGGGAGAGGTCTAGTGATAGCACTGCCTCAGAACAGCCTTAGAACATCTGTGAAAAGGAGGTGCAGGAGGCAGAGAGAATGGGTAGAGAAGCAAGGGGTGTTTTAGGTGCATAGAGAGTGAGGTCTCCTGGTGCACGGAAGTGGCCACCCTAGAGTCTGGTGCAGCTTGTGTGTGGGGGACCAACTGTTTCCCCCCTGCTTGACTTAAAAGTCAATTGTTTGTCTAGACCACTCCCTGGACACTTTGCATCTAGCTAGTACTGCTAGAGGCTAAGGCAATAAAGCATTTGATAGCACCCCAACCGAAATCTAGCACCCCAAAGTAGCTGAGCCTCTTCTCATGCAGCAAACAACTACAAAATAAGTGTAAATTGATTATCATCGCCTATCATCACAATTACGTTTGGATTCATCAGCTACTTCAGGTAATTCAATCACTAGCCTGGTCTTGACAACTGAGCTAGTGACTAAAACTTACCATGTCAATGCGCTTGCTGAGACCAAAAGGAAAGGCATTTGGGGTTGACATTGCTAAAGGGCGCAATAGTGAGAAATCCATGCTCAAAGATGCTTTTGGAGGAGATGCCTCAGTACAATTGCTCCCAGTACTCCATACCCCAGTTCTAGATACATCGGAGGATGCCATTCTATGACCATCAGAGGCTCTTAACATGGGGAGGTTGAGAACTATGAACTGTCAAAGAAAATTTGTTTGTTTTGTTCGTTCTGACGTCTCATGTGCCCTAGATGGTAGAACAAAGACTATTTCAGCAACAGTTCATGCTCCTGTTGAATTGGCGAATGTGGGTCCTCTGGGTCTGCACGACGTGCCCAACATTTTGCAGGGTTCAGTTGGGATTGTGTCTCCACTGGCCGCCCAAGTGGAGTACCCTGCCTCTCCCACATTTACATCTAAACAAGATGTGCAGGGTGAGATGGCGGAGCCCTCGAAGCTCTTATTAAGCACATTAAACACAGTATATCCTACTGCCCATTGTCAAGGGACCAAAGGAAAGCTGAAGCAGACTTTGTTGCAAAGCATTTTAAAGCAAGAAGCCCGACAACTAAAATGACAGTGGGGGTGGGCAATGGGTGATGGATAGTGACAATGATAATAATGATTATGTCAATGCAGTAAGGCTCAAACGGATGCCGGAATGGGGGTCAAAACAGAAGCGCCATATGAAACTACAATAGAGACTTCCATTTCTGTTTTGGCAGTGGTAACCCAGTCCGTGAAAGAAAACTGTCCTATAGGTGATGGTGGAATAGAAGAGGTTGATGCTTGACCTGGGGAGGCGAAATATTGCAGAATCTGTGAAGCACTGTGCTGATGAATCCCAGAGTGTATACCAGAATGGGGGTAGTGCTCCTTTTGTGGATGAGTACATAAAGTACAGAAAGCTTGTTAATCATTCAATCCTCAAGGTACCTTAAGCTGTCCAAAAACGTTCCTGCCGAAAAGGTGATTGTCGCTGAGCCCCCCCTTCCTCATACAGAAAGTGTCCTATAGGGACTGGGAGAGTTGGAGCTATTAAGCATATCTAATTTGATGGAAGGATTTCAAATCAGTCAGGGAGGTTCCATGGGTGAAAGACACCCAAGATCATCATCTTTGACCACTATCTGTGAGGGGAAGGTGGGTTTGGCTTATCTCTGAATAAACCATCTTGCAACACTCAAACTGAGGGGATACCCTCTACCGAACAAGAGGAGTCAAGAATGGTTTGAGGAATAAGAGGAATCTAGCTAAAGTTATTATGTAGCAGATAACCATTTAGATGAAAATGGCCAAGATTGTCTGGAGAGCTTTGTGTAGTTCTGCTCTGCTGAAACAAAGATGGCCCTTTCCACACTACAGAGAGACAAGGCCCTGGGCCTGGACAAAATTCCAGGTGAACTCTACCTCTCCAAATAAGAAATCTGGAGTTTTATCCTGAACCAACGTTTAATGAAATTTTATAGGGGGTAGAGATACCCAATTCCTGGTTAAGCGCTGAGGTGGTGCCATTTCTTAAAAAAGGATATAAAAGAGATCCATCAAACTACAGGCCAATAAGCTCATTGATATATTTCAGAAGTTATTTTCCAGACATGACAGAAAGATTGAAAGTCTGGATCCTAAAGGGGAAAACATTGTCACCATTGCAAGCGGGGTTCCGAGCAAATACAAGTCCTATGGACCAAATGTTTAAGTTTCTTTTAATTCTTTGGAAGTATGTGACTTTTGGAGAGAACACATATATGTAGTATTTGTTGACTTAGGTACTGCATTTGACCTCATCCCTCGAGAAAAATTGTGGATCGCCATAAAACTTATGGGAATTCCTGATTATTTGCTGCAAACTATAATAAGACTTCACACTAATAATCATCCCCAAATAAGATAGAGTCAGAAAGGTGAATTAACAGAATGCATTGGGGTGGCCAAAGGAGTTTGTCATGGTTGTGTATTGGCACCCACCCTGTTCACCCTAAACATTAATGGGTTGATAGAGACATTGCATAATTACACTAGTGAGCCCCCTTATGATCGCTGGTCAGAAGATATTATTTGCAGACAATACCCTACTTGTTTCCAATTCCCCTATGGGACTGCAAAACCTTTTGAATCGATTTTCACTTTCCTGTAGGGAGTTTGGGTTGGAGTGAACCATAACAAAACCTAAATTAATGACATTCAACCCACATAGGTCCTTTAGGGTAAGATTAGGTTGGGCGATACATATCTGGAGCAGGTGAATCAATTTGATTCTTTAGGAGTCAGGCTTACTATTACTCTGCCATGGTCTCTACAAATGACTAACAGCCAGGCAACACTACAGCATGTGGGTGCACAATTGCTAACAAGCTAAATAATTCGACCTTTAGACCCACACTACCGGTTATTGAAATCTATAGGGCAAAATGTAGTGCAGCCACCTTGTGGGGTGCAAACAACCTAGGTGGCATTGAAATCATTGAGAACTATTTTATGAGAACTGTTCTTGCTCTGCCTCGTAATGCACTCTTAACCCTCTATTTGCTTAGATCTTGGTCTGGAAAATATATCTCATGTGGTGGCATTTAGGCCTCTGGCTGTCTGGGTTCTGGGTTAGATTGTGTACCAATAGGACTCCTCTTTCTCAATGAGAATAAGCTGCTCAGACTTAAATGGGATAAAACCCTTGTTTAAACATGTTAAGAAATGGTTATAAGACACTGGGATTATATTACCAACCACTCCAATGTTGGTGCGCTAACAACTTTAAAAATAGAATGCTCGATGAGACACTTCTTGATTGTATAGAACCACCAGAGGCAAGATCTCTATATTTAAAGTTCAGATATGGCATACTGAATGAGATCCGTATCAGATGGTTATTTCCCCAAATTGTCCCTTTTGTCCAGGAAAACCTGAATCTTTGGACCATTTTTTGGTTTTTGTACCAGATATGCAGCCACCAGGATAGTTTGGTTTTTCCTGATTTGTCATATCATATCCCTGAGGGCTCTTAAAGGTGGCTGCCAGGACCTTAAAGTACGACACTACGTTTTGGTTAGTTTTCGCTGTATCAAGATATTTGTTATATGCCTGGCAGGTGAGAAGTGAAAATAGTTTACCTCTAACAAGGTCATAAGATGGCAGTTGGATATATATTTTTTAACATCGATTGTTCCTATGTACATAATGATACTAGTATTTTTAGGGCATATTTCAGACCCAGGGTTGTATTATTTATGCACCTGTACATTATAGAATTAGACTGTTCCTGAAGCAGGTTGAACGGTTGATAATTTCCAGAAGTGTATATAATTATTGTACTTGAGTGTCACCAATGCAGGATACTTTAAAATTGTTCTTTGTTCTTCTTTTTTGATAAGCTTGAATATTTCATAAGCTCTGTGATGATTATTAATTGTTCTTATGCAACAAGACGATGTGTGTTTTACTCTGCATTTCATAGTTTCAATTGTCTTATCGATGTCACTTTTTTTAAAGATTGCACTTTTGATGTACTTTTATGGTTTTAATCAAAACAGAATAAAAGAATGTACTTACTTATTATGGAGTGCTTCTTTGTCCCAGATATGCGACTTGAAAGGGGTTAAGTGAAATAAATTAGTCAAAAAAAGAGCACTCTTAGGTGCTGTGCTGAGGAAACTAGCTGGAGTGAGGATCTTCAGTACTTGAAGTACAAGAGATGTGTTGTGTCCTTTCTGTTATCCCAGGAGGATAATCCCCATTTCCCATACTTATATAGAATCCCTGATAGGACTCAAAATCTGTGTCTGAGGTTGGAAATTGATCCAAGGTGGTGGAAGCCAAAGCTGAAAGTGCAGATAGTCGAGAACCTAGGTCATCGTCCATGTAAGTGGGGTATAAGATATTCCGTAAGCCACCTTCTGGTTGATTGTGTATTTTATTTAGAGAAAAGGAAGAAGATCCTGAAAACAGTTTTCAAAAAACATATGGGATACAGTCAAGAGAAATGGGGTTAAATCTGGAATATGGTTTGAGACATCAAGATGTAGCCATTGCCATTTGCTAATACTTGTGCAAAATTGAATCATCTTATGGCAGAATTTCCCCTCTCAAGCTGCTGTGGATTAGCTTTTGCGCCCTTTCTTGGAATACTGGAATGATCTTTAAAGTAACGGGGAACATGTAGACTGAATTAGGAGGCTACCCTGGGTATGATACTGACCTTAAAACTGGAAATAAGACCCTAAGTTAAGGTCGGACAGGTTTAGGACTTCAGTGATTATGGCCTTCCACAATGCACTTTATTAGTTATAATTGAGACTTTATGCTGCTTATACTCTCATTAGGGCTAATTGTTTTTTACTTGAATATGATATGTATGCTTAAGAAAATGTTCTGCTGTAGATTTACCAAATGTGTACATTCAAAATGTATTTTAAGTATGGATTGTTCCCTTGCCGGTGTATGCTATGTTGGCCGTGCACAATGAGCTTTTGTTACCTAAGCAACTAAAACTAGTTATGTATCTTAATAAGTTAAATTGAATGCACTCCTAAATAACTTGATATGAATGGTATAAAAATGGGTTGCAGACCCACCCAACATGCACTTTAGTTGAGAAGGTTTTTATATACTGATTTATATTTGCTTTTAGGTCTTTGTTATGTGCTTGTTGCTTTGATATGACTAGGCCTGATTCAGATTTTGGTGGGTTTGGCCCTGCTGTCACTTTTCTGTGGGTTTCTCCGTCCACATACTAGGCGGTTCTCCCACTCAATTTATTTGCTAGTGGGTCTATGGACGATAGTCCGTCTGGGTGCCGTCGTCTCTGCCAGAATTTTCCTCCCACGTCGACAGCACCGTAGGCAAAAGCTACTGTCTGGGGGAGTTAATACAATATTTCCACTGGGCTAATAACAATGTGCCTTCCCGGCAACCTACCTGTGACGGGTAAACCGCCACAATTGAGTTGCCGGTTTCAAAGGGATACAAGGTATAAATGTACCTGTTTTTCTTTTTCCAATTCCCTTTATGGGCCCAGTCTCCTACTTTGCCTAGCATTGTTGCTCCTAAAAGTAGGAAACAGCAGCAACAGTTCAGAAGGACTTCTTGTACCTTGTCTAAAATCAGTAATGAAAACCCTGTGACGTATGACCAGTCACTGTGTAATAAAATAGCAGAGTCAAGAACAAATTCCTGGAGTTTACCAATTTGTCGGAAAACACAGACATCATTCAAAAAGGAGGCACTAGAGGAAAATATTTCTACTAATTTTGAGCAAAGCCCACTACTGCTTGCTACCTTTACCCCTCCGACAGAGGATAAGGTTGGCAAAAAGCACTAAGGGCCTGATTAAGAGTTTGGCGTTCTTGGCACAGGCTGCCACACCAGCACACCACTCCAAAACCGCAAAACCCGTAGTCTGGCCTATGCCGTATTCCGATTGGAATACAGGTCAGGCGTTCCTGTGGGGGCGGTCATATCTGAGCCTTAGAAAGGCACTGCAATATGAACATCACTACACGTTCCTGCGTGCCTTGGACTGTTAAGTCCATGCAGTGCAGGAACTGGAGGTGCATGAACACAGGGGTGCACAACTGTACCCCCTACATTCTTCTCCTGGCCCTGAGGCAACAGAGCGGGCTGTAGGGTCCCTTTAGTTTCCTCACCACCGCACTGTTCATGCCAGGCTCACTGCCATGAAAACTGTGGCGGTGGGGAAACTTGTAATATGCTTGGCAGTGCCGCAGTGGCACTGCAACATATTGCCGGCCTCAAACCACTACAAGACCATCAGGGATTGTGGATCAGTAGCAGCGGTCCAATGGAGGTCCGACCGCCCTATTCGGAATTACGCCGGTTGGGCCACCATTGTGGCAGTAGTAGCACTGCAACCGTTGGTTTTGGGGGTCCATCTATAGCCAAACTCCTAATCGGACCCTAAATCAAGTGTTCCATCAGACCGCTGCCCTCCGCAGGTTCTTCACCTGGTGGCAAATACAGTATTAACTGACTTGACTACACTTCTAAACAAAATATTATACTCTCGAGACTTTCTATTAACCTGAAGAAAGCATCAATATTGCCTCCTTTAAATAAAAAAACCTTTGCTAGACCGACATGAAGTAAAAAAACTATAGACCAATCACTCGGCTTCCACTGCCAGCTAAGATTCTAGAAAAAAGATTAAGCCTAGAAATTGTGGCTTTTTTTTTTAAACAAAATTCATATCCTTGATACTCCCAATCATTGGTACATACGTACCATCTATATTCTGTCCCACAATATTGTTGACATTCCTCTCACACTGAAATAAGAACAAAGGTTATTTTATTTTATAGGCTTTGCAAGAAACTTCCCTGAACAGACCTGGTTGGGATTAACCACTTAGCTGCTGACCATACTCCAACCTCACCGCCCACCACCCTCCTGTGCTGAACTCTTTTTTTGATGTTTAGGGCACTTCATGCATAATCCTTCATAACTTGTTTTCCACCGGAGGTATCCAAGCCTGATTTTTGTCTTTTTCTGTCCTCATGTTGGGTATTCTAAGGATACCGAGGGTTTATGGCTTCACCTGGGGTGAACTAAAAAAAAAATAGCCTAAATGAAGCAAAATGTACGTTATTTTTCAAAAAGTGTATGATTATTCTTTTGCAAATTACATCAACAAAAGGTTGGCTGTGCTAAGCTCATCACCTAACAGTTTTCAGCAATAAGCAGGGTTGTAAAGATATTATGTTTTTTTAACCACAGTTATTGCTTTTTTCTAAATGGAAGTCATTTTTTCAGTTGTTTCGTGGTTTCTACCCACTTGCAATTTTTGTAAGGAATCGGTGTGAAACCCAAGGGTGGTACTGGAAAGCTGTATCTGAAATCAGCAAAAGGTAATTTGTGAAGCTCTCTCATGGTTTTCCCAAAGAAACTAATTGCTAAAATAAAAAATAAGAAACAAATAGACAGCGTTTTCATCTGAATGTTTTTGGCACCATGTCGGCCAATTTACTAAAGTAATATACTATTATATCCAAATGATCATTCTATATATTCTTTCATGGTTGTCCAAAAGTGAGTGATACGCAGAGCCAACAACTGAGTTATAGTTCCCCGTGTACTTAAAATGCAGCTATATGTGGTAAAATCTAAATAACAAAAAAAGGGTATGAAGAAATCATATTCTACGTTTAGCTAAAGTTATTATTTGGACAACTCTGAAATTGGGGTTATCTATTCTAGCACATAATTCAGTAGTCATTTTTCTTTCTTGCACAATGGCTTAAATTTAGAAGACCAAACATGGACAGAAATTCAGTTGCTAGTAACAAATATTCTACTATTCTGTTTTGCCACACTTCTCTAGATAAAACTATATTCCAATTGTGTGGCTGGGCTTAGTGCCCATGACAGTAAAGGCCCCAAAACACAAAAAGGAGACATCAAAGTATATGTCTTGCAAATTAATTCATTCTGGGCATATGAATAGTTTCAGTATTTGGCATAGTCTTCGCTGCCACTCAGGGAAGAATACGAACCCCAGACACTTCTTCAAACTAGACTCCCAGGAGAGCCAAGGTTGGTGTGACTTGCATGGACCCCATTATCTTTTCTTACTTAGAATGCCCTGTAAATATCAACCTTTAGCTAAAATCATGCATTTACTAACTATTTATGTGAGGGAAACTTCCAGAAACTGCAGGAATACACAATATTCCTAATACCCTGTGTTCCAACACTTCTCTTGGTGAAATCGATACCCCACTTGCATGGATGGGCCTAGTGCCCATGACAGGAAAGTCTCCAAAACAAAACACAAACATAAATTTTTTACCATATGGGTGCCTGGACTATTTGGGCCCAGGCTCGGCCGCCAACCAGGAAAGCTACAAAAGACCTTTCTGAGGCCTAGACACCCAGGAGAGTCCAGGGTGGTGTGGCTTGTGTGGATCCTACACAGAATGACCTGCAAACATCAAACATAGGGTAACATTGTGCATTTTATGTACTACCCTCACATTTCTGTGAGGGAAAGTTCTAGATCTGTGAGGCTCCACTACATTTCTAAAATTCAACATTCCCACAATTCTCCCAATAAAAATGGTACCCTACTTGTGTGGTTAGGACTAGTGTCCACAACAGCAAAGGTCCCAAATCGCAACTTAGAGCCATCAAGATTTCTTCTTGAAAACGGACCTATTTGGGTGATGTGGGTAGACGTTGGTTTGGGCCACCACCCAACGAAATCTATTAAAGTCAGACATTTCTGGAATCTAGGCACCCAGTGGAGTCCAGATAAATGAGACTTGTGTGGGTGGATCCCACTAGGCTTTCTTTCCCTGAATGTCCCGAAAACCTCAAACTTTGGTTAAATTCACGAACGTTCTTCGCATTTCTTTAGCTGTCCTTCTTTGATCAGTGCTTGGGGATCTGAGTTATGCCCCACAAGCAGCAATCAAATTGAAGGCAATTGGCAAACTCAGGACCCAAGGGAAGCTCTTTCCTCATGTCCCGACTTTTTTTAGTGCATGCATAAGAAGGATTCTCTCCTTTAGTCTGCTGGACAAACGGTTCGCATCCACCACACTAAAAAGGTAATGTGATGGATGTGAACAATTTATCCACTGCATTTAAAAGGGTTAAAATCTTTATTATCTTCGCTTGAATTTTTTTTAGAAAAACACTTCAAAGTTATTTCTTATCAAATTTTCTAAATCCTATTTAATAATTAAATTAAACGTTTGATAACTTAAGGTATAAAGTATGTTTGTAAAGTTTACGTTGAGAGCTGCTGGAGCCAAAACTGGCCTAATATCGTTTTTGCTACTTGGCCACTCCAGAACTGGAATGCACATTATTGGCTGGGAGAATTAACAACTCTGGCTCAGAGTTGAAAGCATTGCCTCTAAACCCAAAAAGAGCAAATAGGGGAGTGGTGAAGGAGCTGAAGATAGGCCTGCCTGATGGCAGCTGGGTTCATGCATCATGAAAAAAGAGGCTCCTAGGTAAAATAAAAGGAATCTAAAATGGAAGCACTGCAAAAGTTGGGAGGGGGCCTGCCAGAATATAGCTGGGATTCTGTGGTAGAATACCTCCAACCAATGACTACCTTTGAAGACCCCGGATTCCTGCTGAAAAAGAGGACTTACTCAAGGACTCCTGTATCATGCTGGGACCCAGGAACTGGAACTGCTTTCTAAGAGTCAATTAGTTGGCCTCCAATTGAACTATTTCAGGGACTCAAAAGGAAAAAGCACTGCTGACCCCAAAAAGGCTCAGCTGCCCTCAGAGGACTGTATCCTACTTGAGACCGAACTGGTGAGAGTTGTGCTGCTTAGAAGCCTGCCCTGAGGAGCGAGTGGATGCAGTACTGAACAGTAGGCACTTTTCCAGCATGTTAAGGATATTGGGACTGAGACATTTCTTCCACCTTCAGAGGACAAGGACAAATTTGCAGACGCTTTCCTAGGAAGGTGGGCAAGAAAGTCAGGTGAGGCCCAATCAAATGTTTTTGACGCACTGAGAGTTGGCCCAGTAGGACCTAGACACTGTTCTCCTGCTGCCTTGCCCTTATGGGGAATTTGGACTTCCAAAAAAGTGTCTAACTTTGAAGGTAAAACCTGAGACGAGGGCAGATTGACAAATCTATCCTTCCCATGAAGCCACCTCGAAGGGCACATAATCCAGATCTGTGCTGCTTTGGAGCTTTTACAGTCAAAACCAACAAGCTTAACGACGATGGATCAGATTTCATGGGACCCTCATTTGGCAACAGACTTGCACCTTGCCCTGCTGATGGATTTTTACTTTTGTCAGGCACGACCCACTTTATGTTATGTTATTATAAACTTATAGAGCGCATTATCACCCAGGGGCATTTAAGCGCTTTATGTATCCAACCTCTGCTACATCATGGTCAGGCTGAACTCATGCCTAGATAACATTCAATTACGAACAGTGACTTTTGATTGGTACCTTTATGTTTTCCTAGGTCTTTTTGCTTACAAATTTAGAAATTCATATATCCAGTATCCCTTAACCAATCTTTTTGCTCCTTACCAGTTTCTCCTTGTTTCTAAATTGATTTGGGGATGTTATTCTGTTGTATCCTTTTCTTTACAATTATTGGTACTGCTTAAACTTATCACGTTCTTCTCTGCAGGCTTGGTTTTGCTGTAGCTCGCAGGAGTTCTGCAGTGATTCTTTTAAGAACTGTGTTTTAACCTACCCAGAGGAAAATTGTTAAATATAGGGGCACCCTCTCCCGAATTACTAACTCAATTCCCGAGTGAGACCATGAGCACCCCCAAAGCAGAATTTTGGTACTAAGTGGCTGGAAGGAGGCATAGTGTTTTGTTTCTACATCCAGGCCTGACATGGAAAGGTCCTTGCTGATTAGTTCCTGACAGTTATTAGGAGGCACACATATATCAGGAGCAGGCTGGAAATAGGCCTGATTGAATGTGCTTGACAGGTTTGTCAGCTACTGTAAATAGGCCACTTTCACTAGTGCCCTTAGTATCCACAAGGGTCAAGTCATATTTCAACCCTGCACCACAACTTGGTTCCACCTACCAAATATTTGAAAAACATTTTCGGCCCAAACCTTACAGGCAACACAGTTGTAATAGACTCACCAGTTGTAACAAATCAAGACTTAGCAATACACTTACCCATCAAGAAATCGTAATATATGGACTCCAGGTCCATGCTACAAACATCTGTGCTACTTCATTATATGTCATTAAATGTAACACAGCTACCATAAAGTCTTACCCTTAAATATATGTTGTTATTCCAAGTTTAGGTACTTGGTTGAGGCAGAAGAAGGCTGCTCCTTTTCTTCCTGGTCTCTTTTTCACAAATATATGAACAATAATGAATGGAATGCGCGTAACACAGCTTAAAAACGGAGTGGATTTCCTATGTAATGTGTATTTATTCTTTGAGGGTTGAAGTCTCCTTTAAAGCAAAATGAAATTGGTTAAGTGTACCAGTTCCATTCTTTGCTATGTGCCATGCTTCTCAAGGGTTATTGATAAGCTGGGTCCATGTCCATGTCCCACCACATTACGGATATTCAACGGTATCCCCCTTGCATCTATCGACTAGGTTAAAGAGGTGTACCGTTGCATCACAAAGAGGGCAGAACAAAAAGATAATGCTGGAAACATGAGTGAATAAGGGCAAGTCTCTTTTTCACATTGACAAACCGGGTATCTGAAGAGCATAGAAACTAGATAGCCATCATCAAACAGTATTCAACCAATTGCTAATAGCATCCTCTAACAATCTGTAAGTCGCAGTGGAGTACGTTCAAGAATACGGGAACATAACATAGACAACTTCAGACAAAGTACTTTAGCAGACCTGCTTCATGTACTAATATTCTGGATGGGATTTCAACATCAACACACAATTATAATCAATGAGCAAAACACCTTCACAAGCCTCCAAAAAGAGGTGAACCTTGAAGAAACTGGAACTGGTTCACTGGATGCCTGTTTTAGCTAGGCCCTGCCCTCTGTATCTGCAACTCTGGAAAGTAATCTGTCACGTCTCATTCTCTGCAAAACAGTGGATTTATTATCCTGAAAATTGACTATTAACTGTTAGCAAGACTCTGGTTTTTAAGCTTCTCTTGCTTTCATAAGGAAGGCCTGCCATGAATCCTGATAGCAAAGTGCACTGATCCCAAATGTTAGCATGCAATACTACGAAGAAACAGAAGCTCAAATGTAAGGACTCCCTCAGTTCTCAATTTTTGGAAAGCAAACTGCATCGTGGCCAAAAAGACAGGATCACTCGCTGCATCGTGAATCAACCGAAACAGGCTGTACCCCTAAACCTTATGTAGCAGTTATCCTGGTGAAGGACGTGTAGGGAGATGGTTAAGCAACCCCAAAAACCTTAATATTACAAAGATTAAACTCTGTAACTGGGCTTATAACTGCAATGAGTGAATTTGCATCAATCCTTGACAAATCTTTGCACACAGGAAAAACGGGAGCTGGCAGCAAATGGCTTAATAGTGCTTCGGAGTAGCTTTCAAACCTTGACTCTCAATCTACTGCATAACTAAAAACTGCTAAGCATCTCAACTCCCCTAACAATGGCCTTTTTCAACTATGAATAATACATTTATATCTTACAAAAAATCTCCTTTAGGCTTCGAGAGACGTTTCATCAGATTCATTGATGTGTATAATATTTGTGAAAAACAGAAAGAAAACGTATATTAATACAGAAGCAGCATTCAGCTTCAGCCAAGTGCCCAGACTTTGAGAGGTAGACCAACAGGAGTTTCTAGGTGAAAGGTTAGGTTAAGGGGTATTTTGTGTGTATTATTTAAGGTAATTGCACAATTGGTTCTTTCAATGACCCAGAGTCACCTTCTCAATGTAAAGAATAAGACAATGAGGAACTAAAGTGCTAATGAAACTACACTTCTTAAAATTGTTTATTTCTTGCGACAAGATGAAAGCTGCATTTATTGAAATATATGCTACTATTACTTGGTATATATAGTTAACTTTATATACATTCTACAAGCAAGAGTGCAGAGATATGTTGGAACTTACCATGGTGTTTATTGTGGCCAATGTGTATGTACTGCCTACTGGGTCAGGCGAGTTTTGTAAGTGTTTGATAGGTGTCTGGAGAATCCAGGTACTCAGGTATAATGTGGCAAGGTTGGTAGCATATGTGTCCCTATTATATAGGGTGGTGGTGCACTTTGAAGAAGTGTTTTTTTTTTTTACTTTGTGCAATGGAACTCTGATTACCAGGCCCGAGTGCATGTGCACTGTCCCCTACCTATGTAATAAAATGGCTATACCCCTAAAGCCATGTTTAATTTGCCTAGAAGACCCCATGTTTAATTTGCCTAGAAGACCCCAGTATAAGGTAAAAAGTGTATCCATACTCTGCATTTTAAATGTCACAAGTAGACTGCAGCACCCATTGTGCCACCCACTACAGTAACAGTACAAACATGACTGCAAGCCTGACTTTGTAATCTGAGTGTGCAGTTTTAAAACTGTGGATACAACATGCCAATTTTTTTTTATTTTAACAGGCATAACCCGTACTTTAGAATATGAATCAGTCACCGTTAAGTAGGGCTTACTGCCCATAATGTAGGGTGCATGGTATTTAAAAGTAGAATATGTAAAGGTTTAATGTTGGACATGTCCTTTCAGTGATAAGGCACCAAAGAGCTATTTTCCCTGCAGTAGGGTTAGCTGCTCTATATAAAAGCATTTGGATACAATATTAAATATATTAGTGTTGACCCTGCCTAGCAAACAGCTACACATAATTATTGGGCTTTTTAAAATATTTATCACAAGTCCAATTCTTTTGTAAAGTCAGATTTCCAACAGATAAGTGTTTAGATGCCCATTTGCATAAGCTTTGACTGTCACCCAAGAGCTGAATTGCCCCATTATGAGGTGTGAAGTTGCTCCCAGAAAGACAAAGACCTTGAGTATTGGGATGTTTTCTGTTCCCCTGGCTGCGGGAGGTTCTGGGCTGTGCCCATTAAGTTAATTAACTTCAAAGAGGCCTATCCTGTCACAGATAAATACTATCCTACACCTAGACAGGGCCCTCTTTTGTCCACTTAGTCAGGCAGGCACCAATTCCAGAAGGAGAGAAACTGCTCTTAGAACTGGTCTGAAGTGACCACAGCGCAAGAGTTGCTCATATTCCTGCCACTTCTTTGGGAAGGGCAAGGATCTCTGAAAGGGGAAGAAAGATCCTGACATCTTGGGTTTAGTTAAAAACAGACTCTGTGGGATGGTTTGAAGTAGGGCACACTGGCACTGCTGCAAACGTAGGTAGGGCTAACCCTGGAAACGTATTTCCTATTGATTAGGGAGATGTCTGAAGTTTCCGCTAGACACAGGCTAGAGCCGGGCATAATGGGGCAACAGTACGCACCCGCTTCAGAACACTACTGGATCTGTGGAAAACCGAAGAACTGCAACTCCTGTTAAGATCTGATGTGAGGAGACCCGATAGGCTGGACCTGCTCCCACTTGTACTCAGACAAAGAAGTGGACTCCAAGGTTCAATTAGCTTACCTCCTGTTAAGCTACAGAGAAACATCAATCTGCTACAAGTTCTTTTCCCGAAGAGCTCAGTGGACCTGAGCTCTCGGACCGAAGACAGGGTGGCAGCATGCCTGCGGGACGCTCAGAGAACTGGAGGTGGTCCTTCAAATGTACCCCATCCTCAATAGCAAAGCATATGGTTGAGACAACAATAAGCCTGAGGCTGTGGCTGGTTTTGGCTCCCTCAACATATCTGGCCCTCCACCCACACCATATAAGAGCAATACTACTACTATGCCAACATTCATGCCTGTTCAGCTGGTGTGTACATGCATGCATCACATCCTTAACCAGATAGATCTGGATTGTCCATGTAGATGATCAAAAAGTCATACCTGGTGTACTATGGGAAATTTAGTCATATACATGAACAGTACAGTTACTGTCCGACATTAGCTGAATAATGTTGTACGACCAATGAGTTAGTGTTCCAAATGTAAACTTTATTAATCTCTCCATTTCCTACATAGAAGCACTTGTGGAAGTATAGGAGTGGGCTACGGATGAGGGAGAAGACCATGCCTAGATGAAGGAAGGGCAGTGTGAGTTGCCTGTGACTCTCCTAAGTACATCAAATGGCCAAGCCAGTGCTGTGTCCAGCTCCCCACAGCCAGCTGCAGTCGTAGTGCAGGATTTTCAACTGCCAGCCACACACAGCTGCAATCCAGTCACCAGGGTCTGGTGGCAGCATCCACTCAACAGGCACATAGGCGCCAGCAGGCATCTTGGTCCCAGGCTGCATCCAGCGACCATGCAGTATATGGTTTGCTGGAGGGGGCAATGCAGGTTCAACGCCTGCTGCAGAAACAGATGCAGTTGATCAACTGAAAACTGGCACAGGAACCTAACACCTTGACCCAACAGCTGGCTGAAAACCAGGCCCACCTGGACTCTAAAATGGATGCCCTTACATGTGCGGTTGTTCAACTGTGCACTGAATGGGCTGAGAACAGGAGCCTGCAAAGACACAGGGAGATAAGTTGAGGCATCAAGTTGGATGCTCTGACAAGACAAAAGGGAGGCTTGTGCAGGCAACTACAGCCCTTTCCGAGCACACCATGTCCCTGCAAGTCCAGATGGGCCATTATAGTAGTGATGTGTCACAGGGACTGGCACACATCACAGCAGCCATGAAAGCAATTCAGACAGCCCCCATTGCCAGTATGGTTAGCGGTGAGGCACCAGACAGTGAGGTATCATGCCTTAGTTGTGTGTGCGCCTCAGATGCCTGTGTGCTGCAAAGGAGCAGCAGCTGCCAATCTGCACCTACACATGGCAACACCTCACATGCAGGATGCACCTCTAAAAAATGAGTGCACAGTGGCAATCTGGCATTGTGTTGTGTTATGTTATGTTCTGTGTTTTTCACTGTTTACGGTGATGTAACCACACACCATCTGCAACCAAAGGAGTTATGTTTGGTCTGATGACAGGTTGCCTATCAATGTGTTTGTGAACCCTACAAGTAAATTTTATAAATTGGAGTGGAAATTTTATTGTGTTTTGTTTTCAACTTTTTAACTGTTTTGGTTTTTCTAAATATTTTATACGTTTTCTTAAGTTATGCGCCTTGAGACTCTCTGGATGTGATACGTGCGCAATACAAATATCCTGACTTGACTTAAGTTATGCCTTTCTGCTCTGTGCCACAGCTACCAGGGATTAAGCTCAGTTTTCAAATTACTGAAACTTTTACTAGACCTCACAAGACCAGTGACAATATTACTTGTGGTGAACTGCTATCCACACGAATAATCCACTTTCTCACAGTCATATGCAAGAAAGAGCGCTGATACTCAGCCTTATGCTTCCTGCTATTTTTTATTTTTAGCCCAGTGACATCCTGACTCCTTGTAAGGCATTGGCTGGCACACTGAAGTCATTTATTTGTCTCCAAGGTATGTGGTTTTTTTTTTCTGAAGGCCTTGTGCTGGCTTTGAAGATGATGTGTCCCAAGGAAAGCAGGGGGAGCCAGTTTAGTTCCTTCAGAATTGGGGTGATGTGGTCAAACATCTGGAGGCGTCTGATGAGACAAATAGCAGCAATGTTTAGGATGTACCTCAGGTGTCCAGTGTAGAGATGGGTAGGCCATAGAGCTGGATGTTGATTCAGCAGGGGAAAGGGTGAAACCAGAGCATGCACTGTAGTTCTGAATTCGGTTTCAGGTAGGAAGGACTCCTACCCTCCTCTACTGCCCCCACCCTCTTTTTCATCCAGCACACTACACAAAGTCCACAACATCGATTACCACCTGCTTATACGGCTGGAAAAACTGGGCCTGTATGGTAATTCCCCATTTAATGCAGCTTATCTCGCAATTTCACAGTACTGGGCGGATTTACTGCCTGGTAAAAGTAAATTTGCAAGCTCTATGGTAAAACCTCCCCATTATCATGCAATTTGTAATTGGCACCTTAAAAGTGTATCCATATTACTTCTATTTTGTAAGTGGAATGTAGAAGACAAGCTGGAAAATTCTTTATTAATTTTCATGTACCATGGCGACCATTTGTCGACCTGCTTGGATGAAGAAAAAAAATTACTGCAGATTGTAAAAAATAGATTTTTATTACCCCAATCAGTACGAAGAATAGGAAGGCGTATTATGAGGAGGAACAAGACTGGATTAGAGTTTATGGGACCCAAAAGAAGAAACTCCGGGGTTCTTAGCTTTTCTGTCTAGAGGTGAATACATTAAGATTCAGGTTTGCTGACGTAAGCAACACGACGGAGAAATTATTTGTACTTTGCTAGATTGTCACTGATTTTTTTTGTTATATCTGGGTGAACTACTTGTGCTAGTGAAAGGTTAAAACAACTTGTACAGAGCGTGTCAGTTTTTAGTTTAGCAATCATCCCAGAGGCAGAATATAATTTTTTTTAAGACTGACCCGGACCAGTCATTTAGAGTAATCTGTACAAACCAACTTAGAATTGATGGGTGTGCCTCTCAATAAGCTTACATAGTTGGTGGGGAGTTACAAAGAGTTACAGTTGTGTTGACTAATAAGAAGAAAGTATTCATAGTCACAACATGGACCAGAATGTTCTTGTCGGGCAAATATCTAAACTGACTATGAGTTGCTTTTCTTATTAGTGTTTATTTTATAGGGCGATTACAAGAGGTAAATCATGGTGCGTTGGGATTTATAATTTAAACACGGTGCACGTATTCAGAGCAATATGATCAGCCTGGAATCACTGAGTTTGATTAAAATATTTACTCCAGGTCCTAAATATCATTGGACAATTTGAGGACTTAAAGGACATTGGACAGTGAAGGAAACTGCACCAGAGTTGAAGAGAGTTCTCACTATTGTCAGTATAGAAATGGAACTACAGCTTCCATTCTCTCAAGAGAATAACAATGGCCACCATGAAGATATAAAGATATCGAAGTGAGGATGGTCCTTGAGGTGACTGAATGAAATCTAATAGGTTTGCCACAACTGGATGTGCTTCTTTCAGGACTTGAGAAGGAAAGAAGGGAACTAACCTGCTGAGGATGTATGTCCCCGCTCCCCACCACTTTCACCTACCAGGTCATCATCAGATATCTTATTGAGCGCATTATTCAGACTGTAAAAATGTACCACTTGCCAGTAAGATTTACCCCATCATTTCATGTTTACCTGGGCAACATGCACTTTTATCAATTAACTTTGCCCTATTTCCTAAAAAAAATTTAATTGTGATATTTTGACATTTTAATTATTAATGCACTTTTTTGCATAGTATGTTGCTGCCTCCGTAAATGCAGTGAGTAAAAGCAAAGAGGTAAGACACATTCATTTTCAGTTCCTATTATACAGCACTGGGGGAACAAACATCACACTAAAAGATATATGATGGTTTGGTTAAAAAAATATGCTTTTTATCTGTGCTTGCAAATATCGGTTGGCATAAGTGTCGACATGAGTGTGCTTTTTAATTGCTTCCTCAGTTTAGCAAATGGATATTACCTAAATAGGACAATAGGACTATAGCGCGGGCTGCGTTCAACAATTTTGCACTCACGAACCGGAATGAGAACGACAGGCTGAGACGTGCCATGCATCATTTCTTTAGTGGCAACCACTTTCAATGCCAACATGAATTGGAAGTGCTAATTAAAACTGGAAGCTACAGGGGACACATTAAAACGTGAAAATCCCTGTTCAATAATAACGGGAACAAGAGCACAGTTGATTTACAAGTCTCTAATCGGCAATACACACAGTAACGTGAATTGATTTCTGTCACTTCACACCAGAGTATATTCCACCGAGAGTTGGGAAGCAGAGCAAGAGGGGCGCACTCGCGCTCTAGAGGTCGACGAGTAAGTATAAGTGTCACTCTCTTACATACAAATGTGTGGCCAAGTCTGTATCTTATACGATTTCAGGTCTCTGACTGAGGGTGAACTGCAGATTACTCACAGGGCCGGCACCAAATGGCAGGGCAATACTTCCAGTGGCACCCGGCATGGCTCGCGGGTAGGGGGTCGGGTGCGAGGGGTCGTAGGTGGTGAGAAGGTTCGCGATTGCGGGAGGGAGTGAGAAAAAGTGTAAAAAATCACTTACCTTGCCGTGGCCGGGTATGGGTCTCTGCTCCTCTGCCTACAACTTCAGGAACAGGAAGCAGGCAGCCAGGTTCCCTCCTCTAAGCCAATAGCAACGCTCAATGCAGGGTGGTGATTGGTCTGAGTGCCTTGACACTGCGCTCAGCCAGGGGCTGGAGGGGTGGGCCGGTTCTCCCTGCAGGCTGTAATGCAGGCTGCATGGAGAAGTAGGAAATTACGCATGACTGGCTTGGGTGGCCCCGAGTGGGCCTACTAAACAGTCATTGCGCACTAATATCACTAATATCATTTTATGTTTTTGTTTCTCGCGCTGCTTGAAATCAGGGGGGCGATGCTCCTCCGCAATAGCGGAGGAGCCGCCCTGCATTTTTCTCTTAATTCAGAACGTGGAACTCGTTTCCTCTGCAACTAATCATTTATTCTTTCAAAGGCACCTCAAAGCTGGCCTCTTCACACTATCCATTCCCATTTAACCCCTTGGGCTTCTGGTTCTTTTTCGTCATTTTCTTTTTGCGCCAACATACCTCCGAGGGCACCAACAAATTTAGCACTCATTTAGCTATGCATTTCAAAGACTGTGGTTTGAATTACTGATCAAGCAGTTTTGAGGCTTGGAAAGTATTTGTATCAGAAAATCATGTTTAGTGGCGACTACTTAACTTTCTTAACCCCTTGGGCGCGGCCCCGATTCTGCGCCTGTGCGGCAGAATCGCGAGTGGGCAGGTTCATGACGGCCCCCAGCCGCCATCAGCACACGCCCACCGTGATGCATGACGGCTGGGGGCCGTCATCAGCATCGATGGGGTTAAAGGCTACAGTGCCTTCCTGCTGACATCCCATGCTGTCACTCTAGCTTTAGAGGTTTTTTTCTACCAAGACAAACCTGAAAGGGTTTGAGGTGTGAGCCAACACTCATCTGTAGGTGTTGGGAAAGCTCTGCACGCAAGAACATTTTGTGACAAGTCTTGGCAAAACTAATAGAAATAGTGTTGGATGCAAGACTTCTGATTTTGGAAATGCTTGTATTGTTATGATTTTTCCAAAACGTTATTCAGACCCCTCAGGATTTACTGGCATGGATTCGCAAATTTAGTGACACAAAAAAGGAAATTTAGCGGCACAAATATGGAAATTTAGCGGCAATTTTGCTGCATTTTATTTGGCCATCTTTACTACAACAAACACAGATATCTTAGTTTGTTTTTTTAGTTATTTAACAACATGAAGCTATGTATATTTGGTTTATTTACAATGTAGACACTTTGTTTCCCTCGAAAAGCAAAAGACTGCCCGTCAGCAGCCCAGGGCAGCAAAACAGGGTTACAGGTTTCCTGTGTTGCGTGGGGCAAGGCAGCGCTTTATAGCGTGGTGTCAGCGCCTCCCCAATGCAGCAGCTGTGCCCAATTCAGTGGTGGTGCACCCTGGGACCACGAGTCCCATCAGGGTTATGTGGCGAGCGCAGCAGGTTCCCTCAAAAAGCAAAAGACTGCCCGTCAGCAGCCCAAGGCTGCAAAACCGCGTTACAGGCGTATTTAATATGTTATTGTAAATCTACGCATCTACACATATTTAATTACCGTGTCAATATAGTGATAGTATTCTTTAGTCAATATTGATGCAGCTCGATAGTAAAAAAACAAACTATACTGAGGTACCACACTAAGTCCTATATACTCACCTTGATTTACTGGAAGTAGATATTCTTCAGTCAATACTGCTGCAGTTCAATACTAAGAAACCAGACATTGTTCTACAACACCAAGACAGACATGCACTCTGACTAGGCTAGTCAGTGAGTACATGTCTGTGTTGGTGCTAGTCTAGGGTACGTCGCTGAGAAGATGCCAATGTTCGGCCCCAACCCCCACCTGCTCGTCGGGCACCTAGCAGTCCGATCTCTGAAGTGTCAAGGATGGCTCAAAAAGCTAAAAAAAACACACACACACACACACACAAACTGATAAATAAACTTTATGACAAAATAACCCGGGATATTCACATTTATGCAGTGTACAACTCTCCAGACTTAAAAAAATAAATAGAAAAATGCACAACAACATATTTAACTATAGAGCTTGCATGTCTTGTTTTTTGTTACCGCGCTTGACTGCATTTTCTTCCTATCTGGTGTAGCGTTTCACGTTTCATAAAATGTCAAAAGAAGAGCTGGCTAGATTTCTTCGACATTCCTTCTGCCCCCGGCTGATGCACCAGCGCCAGGTAAATACGGTGAGCGGTGCTGTCACACACCTGTACTATGATCAGTGGCCGTGAGCACATCCGAGGAGAGCCACTCTTACTTTCTCGTGAAGTATAGCAAATGCATTGCAGCCTCTGGAAGTCTTACGGTATGGGTATTTATATAGCTCCTTTGGAAACATTATGCGGCGTTCTTTTGCACAGAAGACCGGAATCTCCCACCTGCCACAGTTAGAAACTTTTTGGGCGGCCGCAGCTTGGAGACAAATGTGAGTGATCCCTTATCCGTTGCAATGGGAAATCCACTAGACTTGTGTTCTGGTCCTGATGTGTCAGGCATGTCAATTTAGCCCTCGTCTCACCTTGCACTCTGGCCTCACTCTTGGCCCGGGAGGAGCAGCCCCCAGCTATTCTCAGGGTTGGCAGAGCAGGCTCACCGGGCCCACTTTCACTGCAGACTCGCCCTCGGCCCCAGCCTGACCCGAAGCAGCCGGGGCTCACCGGGCTACATCCTCATTTCCTTCCTGGGATTAATCGCTGGGAGCACTTGATGTTGACAAGCACTTTATTGAGGGGAGTGGTGGGATCCGATCGCTATCAGTGACACCCTCGGGTGGTGGCAGGATGGGAGGGGCAGGGAGAGATAGCGGTGGGTAATGAATGATGTTTGGAAGCAGATATGGAGGCCTGTCACTAACGTGGCTTCCCCCCTTTCTTGCTCAGCGTTTAGCAGCATACCAACATCTCAGATCTCCCAGGATATAGCGGCATGGATTAGCTTTTGTAAAAGTGCCGCAATTTCGCGGGCACTTTTGTAAAAAGTCGCAGCATTGTTACAAAAGTGCTGATTTCGCGCGAAATCGCTCAATCCTGGAGGGTCTGCATAGAGCATACCGACCAAGCACCCTGAAGGACAGGGAACAAGGCAACAGTGCATCCACACATGCAAAATAACCTGGAAGGAACCTGGGTAGAAAAACAATAGAACACCTTGCATCAACATGTGTGGAAGCCAATTGGGCCATAAAACAATATGCACCCCAAATAACAGGAACCATAACCTGCCATTGACAGTTCAGGAAGCAATCAAAAATACCTGCTGGACGTAGGAGCACCTCACTGGGTGCCACTCATCGGTGAAGTGTGAAAGAAAAGGCCAATGGCACCGTCCTAGACTGGCTCACATGTAAAAAGAAAAACAGAAAGACCATTCCCTTTACAAGCTAGGAATAGGGGTAAAATGAGAAGCTGACGGCATAGCAAGCACGGTTTAATAATTCACTCCACTCCGACTATCCCAAAAATGGTGTAAAGCGGAGTCAGTGTGAACACCAAACACGTGTGGAGCCAGGCACAATGGCAAAGTGCCACGGAAAGAGCCACGGCTCGCCTAACAGAATCTGTGGTATCCATGCCACATCCATTCAGCAATTTAGCCGCCTAACGGCCATCCTGGATCAACTGAGTAGGAGCGTCCCAGGTGTCATCCGGGATGGAGGGGCATGATACCGAATCCCACAACACATGAGATAAACGGCCCAGAACACAGGCAGTATTAAGGGACCGCAAAGCGGAACTGGTGGAAGAAAAGATATATCGAACAAGTGTCTCTAGACTTAGACTACATGTCTGGAGGGACGTCAGGAAGGGCATCGATGGAAGAGGCTATAGCAACCTGAGCAACAAAGCTGCACAGAGAAGGCTGCTGAAGAGGCAGACCAGGACTCCAGGAGCCATAGAATGGCCCAATTAGGGGCTCAATGCCCACCTCCGCATAAGAGAGCTATAGCTTTAGAACCACAGCAACCTTCCTTAAAAGGTCAGCAAAAGCAGAGCTAGTCTCAGTTGCGAGGTTAGGAGAACACAAGCCAGAAGAAGGGGAAGAGTGAAGGCCACTAGTCTCACCAAGGTCAGACACCCAATGAAAATCTAGAGGAGGCCAAGCAGCGTCACTCCTGTCATCACAGACTTTGCCAAAGTACTCCTCTCCCGAGGGGAAAATAGAAGGAATAAAATAGAAAATAAAATAGAGGAGGAAGGTAGCCTGAAAAGAAATGATCTGCAGTTGCCGATGTGGCAACCCCTCGGCGTCTGGGAGGAGATATGCAGTACCAGGGATTGGCACCGACATTGGAGGCAATACAGATTTGACCATGGATCTAGAAGGCCTTACTGATGCCTAGGGAGGTCCCGCCGTCATGGAGTCAGTTAACATTCCTCAGGCATCCTTGGGGTAGAGACGCGCAAAAGAGTGAAGCGAAGAACCACAACTAACATGAAGGTATAGAGATGACATTCCCTCATCTGATCTAAAGTTGCCTCGGTGCCGGGGAACATCATAAGATGCGGGGCAGACTCTTACTCTGAGACTGGAGGAATTGGAGACATGTCAGAGACAAAGCATAGACAGTACAGTCGGGGAAGACCGTGACTTTGACTGCCGTTGGCGGGATGTACCAGTTGACTACGAAGACAAAGGATCCTCTTGGGAAGGACTTCTTGAGCAGGCCCTCAAGGGGACTTTGGAGGGAGAAGAAGAGTGTGACCGATGAGGGACCTTCAACCACTGCACCACCAAAAGCGTTATGTGGCGCTCCTGCAATGCGGACAACCGAATCTGAAGACAGGAACTGCAGCCTTCAGAGTGACAGGATGCGCGCTCAGAAACTACATGCAAATAGAATGAGGGTCCTGCGATGACAGTTGTCCACAGGACCCTGAAGACCTATAGAAAAAGGCACACTGTGTAGTCAAACATCAAGAAAGGCCAAAAATGGCCAGAGGTGCGCTCTTCGGATCCGTGTGGAAGCGCAGAAAGTAAGAAACGGACATCAGAGGAGGTCTTATATGTACTCTGTCTATGTTACATCCGAAGTAAGACGTAATGGAGTCTCTTGATGTCCTTGATCGACGCACAGAGGTACTGCTGTAGAAAGTTTACCAGATCCAGTTTAGCGCCTGGGGATAATGCGAAAGTAAGGAATCTGCGGCTATATATGTTTAACCATTTAGTATACATACTGGTACAAAAAAATACCCATCTAGATACATACATATCACATTATGAATGTTTACATACACCAAGATATGCTGTACTTCAGTGATTGAGTATGGGGGTTATATAGCAAAGGAGCCAACTCTTGAGTAGTCTCCTAAAGATAATATAGTTATCCGTGGATCTTATGTTTGGGGGCAATTAATGCAATAGAGTTTGGCTGCTTGAACGGAGAAAGATGTAATGTAGCATCTAGGTTTTATTTCTTGTATGGAGGGGTTTTGAGGCGAGGTGCCAATCTGGAGCGGAGGTTCCTTTGTTGAATGTATTTGTTGATTTTATTCCTGATGGAAAGCGGCTCTGTTTCATGTATTTCTTTGTTGGTAATACAAAGCAGTTTGAAAGTGGATATTCTGGCAACAGGTGACCAATGTAGGGCCCTCAAAGCAGGGGAGATGTGGGCTTGTGGCTTTATGTATAGGAGAAGTCTTGCAGCAGAGTTCAAATCCATTGTAGTCTTTTTATAGTTGATCAAGATGATGCGTGGTAAAGGCCATTGGCATAATCAAGTTTAAATAGTGCAAGAGAGATAGTAGCCTTGACCTTGTGTGAAAATTCCAGGTGGGGGAAGATGCGTTCCTGAGTTTTTATAGTAATGAAGCTTGATATTGCTAATATGTACACTTGGGAATTCCCTGATAACTTGGGAGTCTATGCTAATTCCAAAGTTTCTTACTTCCTTAGATCCATTAGGAGGTGGTTCCCATATCACCAGGACAGGCAAAGAGTGGGGGATATTTTTCCAGTCACCACATGCGAGTATTTCAGTTTTGGAGGCATTGAATTTGAGATCGTTCCCTATCATCCACTTATCAACGGCTGAGGCATCTGAAGATTTTTGAGTTTTCAATGTTTTTGGGGCTTTCCAGTTTAAGGAGTATTTGTGGTTCATCTGCATAGTTATAGAATGTGAGCTGAAATTCATTGATTATTGCTGGTAATGACTTCTTGTAGATGTTGAAAAGCATGGGTTAGATGGTAGAGCCTTGAAGGACTCCTGCTTTTGTAAAGTTCAGTATGGATGAGAAAGGGGGATATATGTGACATTTGTTCTGTTTTGAAGGTAGGATGTGATCCAGTCGAGAGCAGTCGCCTCTATGCCAGCTTCATAGAGTCTTTGTATTAGAGAGTCATAGTCAACTATGTCACAGGCAGCTGAGAGGTCCAAGAGAAGTAGCATGCAGAGCAGGCTGGCTGTTGCAGATGGTTATCCCTGTAACGTGAAGAGATTGTTGAGTGTCGCGGACAGTAGTGTCTGGAGTTTCGTGTTGGCAGTCACTGCAGGATGTCGATGCTGTGGCATGAACAGCAGAACTTGCAATGCCGGTCTTTGCTGACTGGCGCCGTTTCATGAAGAGTCTGGTTCACCGGAACTTCACAATGTCGGTTCGCTCTGGAGAAGATCTTGGTGCGAACAAAGCCATTCATATTTGCGAACAGCATGAAACTTCAGGATTTATCCTTTTATTTGTAGAAACGCTCAACTGATGACACATTAAGGGGACAGGCACCTGGAGACACCTCTTGGGATTCAGGAACTCACTCCAGCAGAGGCCAGCAGGGCTCAGGCATCTCCAATGCAGCAGTCAGGTGGGAGGCCTGCTGAGCTTTTTGGGTCCTTGTAATTCAGAACAAGTGGCCAGCTAACTGGCCTTTGGATTCTTTCAGGTGGCCTGGGATGAAGGGGGAGGCCCAGTCTTCCTTCTCAAACAGCAGGGCAGGCCCCAGGCAGCATGGCAGGCATGCTTCTGTAGTGTTCACAGATCCAGGAGTATACTGAAGAGTCGTCTGACAGTCCTAGTTTTATACTTGGTGCTAGCTTTGAAGGAAGAGAAACTTCCAGTATTTTCCACTCAGTAGTGTTTAGAATTTCGTTCTTCCCTCCCCTGGTCCCTGCTTGTAGTGACAATGGGCTAATGTGATGTTCTTTGTGTGTGAGCTGAGGCAGTGTTATTGAAGTGCAAGTAGGGCTTTGCCCAGCAGCTCCACCCCCTCTACCATGCAGACTTGGATGTCCAATCCTGCCAATAATCAATCCCTCTACTGCATAGCTGTCTGGAAGGAAAACACAAGTCATCTGCCAACCACACCTATTCATGTCAATCTAAGTTTTGAGTGAGTGTTTGAATGGTAGAACGACACACCTAGATTTTTTATTTCAGCCAATATGTTTGTGTGAAAGCAAAAGTTGGATCAAATGTCTTCCACAAGTTAAAATGGTATTTGAGAGATTTTGTTTCAGGTAATTTTATTAGCATCCATGTGTTTACTCTCTGAAACAGAGTATAAAACTCACTTAACAAATTTGTAATTTTTAACTAGTACGTGGACCACTCCTCTATAACTATCACAGGTTTGGATGTTGGGAGTGAAAGCAAAATGGGTTTGCTCTGCATTGTGCACTTTTCAATACCCTCAGGATGGGGACCAGAAGGTCTACTCCTCATGGAGGCATTACTATTTGATCTGTGCCAAAATCATACTGTAGACCTATCCTAAATCTCATCCAGTGAATGTTGGACATCTTTGTTTGTAGAAGCTTGGGTCCTTCGGCAACTAAACCAGCTGGAATCATTAAAACTTCAATCACATGGAGGCAACATTGTAGGAACGGAATATAAAGAGGAGCATGACTGATGACGAATTCTGAAAATTAATAGTAAACGGCCAGGCAAGACTGGAATCTAGCCCCTTTAAAACAAATTAAGATCTAGGTCATCTTTTCACCTGTAGCTACTGACTTTTAAGTAAATTGTACCTCGAATGGTGCATTAGAAAAATTTCATTAAGCGGAGGAGGAATAAATGGAGCCATTATCAACTGTGCATAGGTTGGTCATTCACAATCTGCCACGTTTTTACCAGTTTCTTAAGCAGTTTGGGTTTGTGTAAACATGCATTCAAAATACATGTTTCACAATTATGATAAAAGTGTCGTGGGTAAAGTATGGAATTGGCACTTATATGGCCATTTCAAAGCACATAGCAATTTGGTATTGGAATAATATGCCATATTACCATTCTAAAGCATCTAAAACCACTTGATATAGGAAATTTACTATAACCTGCAACTCAGACGGCATCAAGGAACCAAAAGGGTTAATGTCCAGTGTCAACATATAATACTGTTTCACAAGTAAAGCAGCATCCAAGTGAAATACCTTCAGAAGACAAGTACTCTCGAGTGAGGTGTGTAAATGAAAGAAGATCGAAGAGGGCTACCTGACAGAAGTGACAGAATGAATATCAGAAGATTTTATCATCGCAAACAAAAATGCCATGATCCTACATCTAGATAATAAAAAAAGTATTGCTTTCTGTATTTGAAAAAACTCACTGCGAATTGTAGCATATAAAGAGGAATAGGTCCGTAATGCATGGACTACTACAGTTGTAAGTAATGCCTGTTCAAGTGAAGCACATTCGTACGGCAATTCATAGGCTTGAAGGAATTTACTTTAATACATGGCACCAGAATGATGAAGCAATGCTACTCTTAAGTGTGCAGAGCCTACTGTAACTCCAGTTTCTTAATCTTAGTTGAATGTCTATGGTGTCTTTCCAAATTTGACATTTTGATAGGAAAAAATAGGTTTTATACAGAATAACAGGCCTAATATCTATATAAATAATTTGCGAAGTCCATCTTAACAACAATAATGAAAACTGCAAATGGTAGGAAAATACCAACAGCGACCAAAACAAGAAAAAACAAACCACTAGATGGCGGAATAATGCACAGCATGTGAATCCAGAAAAGGATTCATGCTGCAAAACTGTAGAATGTACATGTAGGAAGGAGTTAATTCTCGTCACTGCACCTCTTTTCAGTAGAAAGACTATATGTTCAATAAGTGTTAGTGTAATGGGTCACAACTGCCACATACGGCAAATTCCAACACACTGTCAGTATATTATTCTGTACATACTCCAGCAATTCACATATACCTTATTGAAAAAATTCACATTTATTTACTGTCAAACAGGTGTTAAACTTTACATTGGATATTAGTGATGGGCTCATTATTAACAGGTTTACACAAAAGGATGAAAAAGCTGAATTTTCCTGAAAATGTACATTAGATTTTTATCATAAAATAAATTAATTGGTAAATATAGGCGAAAGTAACATGGAAGAGTAATATTTCAGACTTTTTTTATTTAAAAAAAAAAACCTGATGTCTTTCATTCACTAGAAAGGCGGTGAGAAGTGTCCAGTGCCCTTTAATTTCACTGTTCAAGAATTAACAGCAAAATCATTTAAACCTGTACTAGAACCGATTGCACATGTCACGCTGCAACACCGTAAGTAAAGATTTGTTCTCTCCATAAAAAAAATTTGGCAATAGGAAACCTGAAAATAACAAACCAAGCTCATGAAAACAGAACACTGTTTACAGGGAAATAAGTGTGCATGGTTAGAACTTGCATTTTAAGATGCAGCCATGATGTGTAACAAAATCCATTTGAACATATGTGCAACCAAGAGCTTTTTCACAATATTTTCTGCAAACCCTTTGAACTCATTTTAAGGACAACCATATCTAATAGACATGAGTGTTTTTTATCATAGCAATAGAACAAAATATAATTTATTTTACCATTTTCATGAGAATAGTTCATTATACAGTTGAAGAAATATGAAATAAGGCCTGTGGCTTGATTGCTAGTGGTTAGACATATTTTCAGTCTTTGCCATTGATGATCAACTGTTTGCAGTGAACTGCAAACTGATGCAGGTTTCCGGCCCTGCTTTTCCAAGTCTTGTCAGAAGTATTACAATAAAGTAAATCTGTCCCACAGGATTTTATAGCCTACTTCTTGTATATAATACAATGCAGGCCTTAAAAAAATGTTGCAGCCATATTTACAAATTTGTTTTGAAAACTGCTGCAGCAAAATAGCTGAAAATGTTCCTTCCTATTTCCATAATTCAGCAGCAGGAGTTTCTAATACCTTGATGGTATCTTTTCTTTGTAACAAATACCTCTTTTTAGTATACTCTGTGTATATACAAAGTTTTACTTTTATAAAAAAATTCACAGAACTACAAGGTCCATTCATTTCCTCCACGCTGACAACAAAGTGGCAAGAGAACAGGTCTTTCAGCAGATAGAAGGCGGTCTGAACAAGACCAGATGTATCTTAGTGTGGCCTTTTGAATTACTATTCAATACACCATTAAAGGCTTGTCACCAACTGCATTTGTCCTTCCCGAACATCGCCTTCCGGTATACAGCCTTCTTTGTTTATAGGGATGATATACCCATCGCTATTGCCCCTGCTTATCTGGTAATACATCTGAAGATGGTGGCCAGCTCCAAGATTTGGCATGCTTTTATAGTAAATGTCCTCAGTCTCACTCCTTTTTGATGGAGAGAGATCATCTTCAACGTCAGGGCTACTCTCGGGATCGGGCGAGTCTTTCAGATTGGGCATGCTCGTGTACAGGGAGTCTCTGTTTGGAGACTCCATGTGGTCCTCAGTCTCGGATGTTAATTGAGATACATAGCTGTCCGTTGCCTCGATTTTCACTTTCTGTGGATGGTACAAAAGTGAGTGCGTCCGTTGTGGAATGAGTGGTGCTTCCAGCTCCTTGTGGTGAAGCTCTAGTCCTGGATTGTCACCATGCATTAAGGATGAAGCATCTGCTACAATGGCATCATCTTTGCTACTACTTCCTCCAATAACGGCTTTGGCTGGTAGTGTGCGTTCTAGGTTGTGGTTTTTGCTGCTGCCTCGTAGGTTGTTGTGCACTAGTTCAGATATTATCATTTTTTCAAAAGCAGTGTCGTTCAAACTTAAGCCACAATCTACAACTTGCAAACTATCACTGTAGTCCCCGTTTCGAAGTGAGTAGCTGTTGTTGAAATTACCATTTAGCGGTAGAGTATCCATGGCACTTGTATCCCGGGCATTGTTCAGAGAATGTCCTGAAACAAAATAAAAATGAACTAGATGTTACAATTCCACTTTAATCACACAGGTGTTTGCTCTATGCTTACAAATTATTTAATGTAGTTCAGGACAAAGTTGTCATTATGTAAGCCATCAAGAACATAAACGTGACATTTTCGGTAAGTTGCACACCTTATAAGAAAGATGTTCTATTAATAGTTGACGTTCATTCATTTTACCAAAATTTTACATTTTGTGTCAATTTGAGTGTTCCACAAGAAATCGTTCACTCCATGCCCTTGCATATAGAATGCAAAGCAATGCATTTGAAACATTTATGTTTTAAGCACAGAAACATAATTTAGAAAAATAAAACAAAATTTGTCCTAAACAACACTAAATAAAAAAAAAACCAGCATAGAAACATACATAAAGGGAAATGTACAACACTGACCCATGGGTACTGGCAAGCAACTATGTTAACAGTTCTAAGGTTTCCTTTTTCTGATAATGAAGAAAAGAAAAAAATGAAAACAATGAACATGTACATAACAGATGTGTAACAGTCATTCTTTCACACAAATGACAAGGGCTGACAAGAACCACCCAAAAACACAACTGACAGCAGGTGGAATGACTCACTTTGGACAACTCACATCATGTCTGTCTGCTCAGGCTATCTGGCCTAAGAGTAGCTGATATATAAAAGAAAGTAAAATGATTTATTGTAGCATGATGAAGATTTACTAAGTTTCTCAGCAACTTTGTTAGAGCAAGGGTTCAGCAAATTAGATCACCAGCAGTAACAGCCTCTTTCTAGTGAATACCATTTTTGCACTAATATTCTGTCTGCCAGCAACTGCCCTAGGCCTCGAGAGGTCATAGTTCACCTGCAGCCCTGCAGTCTGCATCAGTCACAGTGACAGCACTAAATGAACCCGTGCAGGCAATTATGAGTTAGACTAACGAAATTCATGGACATCCAAGGTCAAATGTAGAATGTCTAGAATTTCTTTAAGTATGGCTCACAGAAATAAATATTGATTGTAGGATGGGAAGAGTTGATTGAGCCTTGGCCAACACATTTTAACGGTTGGAAGAATGAAAGTTAGTGAAATTGGAGAAGGACATGGATGACGGATTTTAAAGGATGTGTTTTTCGTGGTGACATGCTCTTGTTGAAATAAAATGTTCTTTCCATTCAAACACAAAGACATAAAACCTGCACAACACGGTTTCCCGCTGAAAAGTATAAGGAATGCAAATAAATAATAAGAGTTGTTGTATGCAGTAAGAGGTGGACATATGTATTTGAATAACACATGCTCTACAGAAATAGTCCTAAAAAACAGGAACGAATGGTGTAGCAATGCCACTGACCACTGAGGCTGCTGCATTATATGCAAGGCTTGGAGGAGTGTATGAACAAATTCTTGTTTGGAAAAATACTGTCATTTCATCCACGCTCAAAGCTGCAGTTTACCATGAAAGATTAATAGCATTTTTTTAAAAAACGATGATATCTGTTCCTTAAAGCAGGCCAGCGTCAAAAGGTAAAGAACACCACTGTAATAGCAAACAAAAGGACTTCAAGCAACGTTGTGAATATGAAAAATGTGCAACTGGTTCAGCAGAATTCCAGATTCCCATGTGAAGAGAATTAGGACAAGTGATGAAGATGTTTGCTTGGGAGCTTCGCCTCTGATTAAATCACTCTGTAGATTTGTAATTCCATTTCGGAACAATGGCGTTTAGTTCAAGCACATGTTTTATATAAATATTGAAAAGCAAAGACTGCATGCAGGCAGCCGCTTTCCTAAAGTATGTGCGCTTTTCTTTTTAATGTGTCACTCTACTGTGAAACATATAGTGTGCCATGTTAGGCAGGGCAAACATTCATTCCAAGATAAACGGCAGCTTTAAGCGCATTACGAAATATTTTTGGTCTGGTTTAAGGAGGCAGTTTTGCTGCCCAAAATCTGGTAATTCACTATAGTCTTTCCATACATAGCCTGTAGCAAGAATACTGTGGAAATGTAGAAATGGTAAATAAATTAAACATGTCTGCTAGACAGTGCTTTCTAACCCGCAAATTATTTCAGCATTCCGGATTATCAATTGCGTTTCCAAAAGACTAATTGTTAGTCTCTAAAGCATGTGAATACTAAGTCAAATTTAGGAATTTTTTTTATGGGCTGACGAATGGGAAATTCCACTTGTGAACCACTTGCCCGCTGAGTCTACTTCATGAATACGGTTATATTTTAATTGTGCCCATTAAAAACCATGCTGAAAAAATTTACATTTGATAGGCAAAGTTAAGTTTGACTCCCATACTTGTCTCTCTGTAGGTCGCTAGAGGAAAGCGTAAGAAAAATTAAAAAGACAGAAAAACAAAAACAAGAGAATAAAAAAAAGAGAAACCGGAATTTAGTTAAAAAGAAACTCGTAAGTCGAAACAGGGTATTCATGGCACATTTAGAGATTTGCATTGTTAAAATGCCGAATAAATTAAAAACTACTATTACTACTTGACAACAGCTCATCTAAAGAACATACTTGCTAATAAATATTAATTATAAAATACACATACATGAAATAATGGAAAACAAGTGCAGTCTATCACTTGCAATCCACACAAATTTGCCCTTAAGCAAATTCTTAAACCTACACAAACACCAGGACACATTTCACCAGCATAGAGCTGCACCATACTATAGACTGTGTCTTTACACATTAACAAATACTCCTTGAGACAAGGCCTTGCACTATTGTACAACATCAAATCAACTTCATAAGCTGATTTTATGAACTTTCGAATCAAATGGACCTAATATTATATAGATATGGTACCTCTAAATGATATAAATCTTGCAGATGGGTTCTCAGACCATGTGGTGTCAGTCCTGTAATAGTATATTAAGATTTATGCCACCTGTGTTGAAAACATGGACAATTACTGATAAATATTAATTTAGCTCACACATTCCTATAATATAGTGCAGTTTTAAAAGCCTGGCAAGGGCAATGCTGCGGTATCTGTTAGAAACGTACAACATAGTGCTGAACTATCGTAAGCTTAGGCTGGATGAGAGCAAAGCGAGCAAAGAAGACCAGGTTTATATGGTAAATATATGCACACCTGATGAGTTAAACACAGGAGCAGAAGGGGCATTACACACAACAGTTTCAGCGAGCAATGTGTTATAAGGGTTGTTAGTGCCGTGGGGTCGAAGAAGTGGGTTTGTTAGTAGGTAATTGCCAGTCATTCCTAAAGCAAAGAAACACAAAGAAAGACATCAGTTTCCTAACTTTGACCAGGCATGACCAATAAAGCAGTCTGTTTTGTGCTACCATTTTATAACTAATCAAATTGTACATGGTTACGAGTGGCCGATTTAACGTGACGTTGTAACTTCAGAAAATGGTAGAGAGTGGCCACATTTCACTAATGCTTTCTCAGTCCCCAAAGTAAACACTTGCGAAGAATGACATTATCCAATTCATACAAAATCACAACCAATAGAGAATGGAAATTTAATGTGGTCATCGAATCTACTGCCTCGAGATGGTTCACCTCAATATACTAGTGAAAACGTTCCCAAAAGTCATGCACACACAGATGCAAAACAGTCACTAATAAAAACATTTATTTGAAAAATGAATGGCAGAAGCATAAAGCCTAAAAATAATCCAGAGAGAAGATAAACTGCAATAAAAAGCCTTGCATGGTTTATGCAAAAGCACATGCAGCAGAAAAGCACAATAATTTACATAAACACATTCTATAATATCACGTATTCTTTATAAAAGAAAGAGCTAGGCTTTCTAAGTAACACATTGCATGCTAAATCAATTATCTATGTAAAAGCATTGTTTACATTTCAGACAGACAAAATAAACACATTTACAAAATCACAGAAAGGAGTCAAAAGCATGTTTTTAACATTATTTGTTTTTGGTTAAATCTTTTTTATATACATCTTGAAAGATTTCCCCTAGGCAGCATCAGAAATGTGTGCTGCTAGTTTACCCAGGGTACATCGTGAGCAAAAACTAAGGCAAACCTCCACGCAATTTTGCTAATCAACTTCTGCATCATTTAGAGGCTAATAATGAATGTCTTAGTTTTATGTCTATTCTATCCCTGGCCTCCTGTGTGCACACGCACGTGTCTAAAAGGAGCAAAGCAAGCATTCTCACTGAAGGTTACACACAACGCGGACTAAAGCAGGAATCGCCAACCTTTTCTGGAACAAGAGCTACTTATGCTCAATGAAAATGATAAGGAGACACTATTATTATTTATGTTGTACAGGTGGTCGCACTAGACATGATTACATGAGTGGCCACTAGCAGTGTGAAACGGTTTTGTCAGCTTCACATGCCTTTCAATGGATAATGCTTAACCCAATGCCCCTGGTACAAGGTTCTCAGTTACATGAGGATAGAATATTGTAAATGTAGTCTTAATAGGAAGAGAGATTTAACAGATATTTTAGTGGACTGTTAGTGGCTTTTAACACAACAGAGGTTTTTATTAAAGCCAATTTAAAAAAAAAAAAATTACTGCCGGGTATGAAGTTTTTGGATGTAACCTTTGCTTTGGGGCGATTTTTACGGATGTGAATGAAATTTTAGTAATGTTCTGAACATTCTGTCACACAATATGTTAGGAGCAAATCATTTCATTATTAGCTGTGGGCTGGGATTGATTTTAGTTTGGAATGGTTTTATAATGTTATGGATAATTTATGTAATGAGCTTTATGTTGTAAATGTTTTTAAAGATCGTGGTCTAAAACAAACTTATGTTTGACTGACTAACTTAGCCCATGGCACCATGGTTATGGTAATATGGCTGCACATTGCCAGATGATTTATCACTATCAGCTTTAAATATATTTTTTCAAATGGCGTCATTTTTCTCCAAGCATGAGCTCATGAGTTCGGAAATTACACACATTTTCGTCTTGAATGCAAACTCTCAATTTTATTTTACATATATTAGTTCAGCCAAGCAAAGGCTTCTAATGTAGGAGGCTAGGCTACACACAAGAGAGCTACTTAAAGGTAGCTGGAGAGCTACTAGCAGCTCACCAGGTACTCGTTGGTGAAACCTGGACTACAAAAAATGCAGAATTCTTCATGATCAATTTTTTTATTTCAACTAATAGAATTTAAAACAAACAGCCAGAGCTATGGAGCACTGGAACTGGAAATGAGGTTAAAATAATCATTATTTGTGGGTTGCAAGCATTATATAGGAGAACTAGATTATAAGCAATATAGTTAAAAGTGACAAAGCCAGTCACACAATGAATGCAAAACCATCAGTTTATGTGGGCAATAGAATCAAGATGCCACTTTAGAAATCACTGTCAGCACGCTTTAGTAGAGTGACTCTTATGGTAAGCCTCTAAATAAACAGTTAACATTCTTGATTTTTCAAAATTAGATTAGCAGATATCTGCAAAGAGCAAATGTAAGATCAACCACTAGTAAAGCGATTTCTTTTTTATAACAGGAGAACATTAAATGTTAATAACGTTTTTAATTAATTTTATTGCAAAAAATGCCTTTGTTACATAAAAAAATCTAGTTCTCCTTGATAGCATGCTGCTTGTAAGAAATGAACGGATTTTAAATATAGGACAATATGGGATAAATTCATAAAAATCAAATGAATGCACCAGTCAAAGTCCTCCACTCTTGTTTATCTCCAACTCAAATGGAAAGGTCATTTAAAGTTTAGAATTATGTTCCCGCTTTTAAGATAAATAATTAATGTCCCATATTTAAAATCACCCTCCATAAATGGATAAGTGAGTATCCACAGAGAAAAAGGCTTGAATGAGCACGGATCACAAAAATATGTGTTGGCTCCAAGTCAGGGATTATACTTTTATATAAAAATAGAAAACAGGACTATTACTTAACGACGATAAAAGAGGCTTGAAACTAAAAAAAAAATGTAAAAAACGAAAATAAATTGGTTTCTCACCTTGATTAAGCGTGGACGTGCTGTTTATGTCACCTGAGATAAACGAAGATTCAGATTGTTTTCTTACTGTGTCGTTCCACATCCTCCGTATGCGGCTCTAGAGAGAAAGCATCAAAATCAGAGTAAGGCATATGCATCTTTTGGTGCTCTTGAACGACATTCAGTTATTGATTTGTGGAAATCGCCATTCTTTCACATGTCAAATAATTCTCAATCTAAGGTATCTGACTACAAAGTCTGGTAAAAAAGTCATAAGAAATAGTTGATCCCACAAGGGAAAAAGCGAGCATTAACAATCGAGATCATTATAATGAGAAGACAATTAGTGGATCTGAACAGGTCCCCTTTGGCACTCTATAAATAATGTTAATTAAAAGCTGCTGTCAAAACAGTTACCTGTGTGCCAGAGGAATAGCGAGCACTCGTTCTTGTCGTTGATGCCTTCACTGAGCTGTGAGGACTCTCAGTTGGGAGTCCGCCGCAACAATAAGAATGTCGGAAGCACTTGCTGTACTCTTTGCGGACCTACATTTTTAAATGAGAAAAAAGGAAAATATTATTTTAAAGAGATGCACTTTCACATTAATTGCACAGCAGCTTAAAACATATTTGAGACCGTGTATTTACTGAGTCAGAAACCATGGTGGGAAGCAGTGTTGATCAAAAGAAAAAGCACTCAAAACAAAAAACAACTGCACAAACCTAAACTACTTATATAAGAAAAAACTTGCATCACTTTAAAATGTAAAGAGAAAACATTGCAGTACCACAAGAGTGAACTCGTTATTGAAAGCAAGTTTTCTGAGAGATCAATTTATAATCCATCGAGAATTGCACTCAAAATGGCAGTATTGTTCGGACACAAAAACCCCCACTAATTACCCATCTGACAAACAGAAACGGATATCAGCAATATCTGAACAGTCAGTAGCAAGTTATTTTTATTAGCATTAGTATAGAGAATGCACACACTTTAAGTGCTGAATCTGACATCCCAACTGTCAATGTTGCCATGTTGGCTAAGAGTGCAAATGCCTCCCTTGACAAGTATTCATATTTGATAATCAGCATTGTAGACGAAGGACTGGGTTCTTATTTGAGCGAGGCAAAGCTGGCTAAACTGTATGCCACATTAAGATGGAAATACATTAAAAAGTTTGCATCTTTATAGAAAACAATCGTTATAGATATCGTGATATGTATCAAATATTTTATTGATACAACATAATGGTAAACATCACCTAACAATGCAAATTTTATTAATTGTACTATGACACTTAAAAATATTCTAGGGCAGTGACCACAGACCTGCCAAATAAAACAAATATTTCACGGTGTGAGGAGGGAACTGGGCCTCGTTCCGAGAAGTACTCTAGAGACACGTTTACCCCAAACCTGCCTCTACATCCCCTTCCCCCAAAAAACAAAATATTCCTGAGGCTGGTGCCGAGGTCATGGTGAGCTTTCCCAACACCCCTTAATGGGTGTTGGCAGTTCAAAGCCTCTGAAAACAAGCTGGAAATCCAATGGGTTTCCAGGTCGTCGTTCTTGCAATCATGTGATATTGGCTCCTCATCAGAAGACCTTGTGAAGGGAGACGATTGCGCTTATCACAAGGTGACACAGTGTGAGTTGGCCGTTCTAGGCCCATCACGAAAGCAATAATCACATACGCTCAAGTGGTATTTACAACAAATCTGCTGAATGTATGATTACCACAGTGAAAGTAATAGGCAAACATGTATTTGTGCAAAATGTAATCTTCATTAACCGCATGCGCGCTAGCGGGTTTTCCCGCTGCGCGCTGAAATTTGAAAATCGTGGGTTACGTGACAAAGCCAGCTCGTCATGCGCGCAGCGCAGGTAACGCCCATGACGAGCTGGCTTTGTCATCCGCATCGAAGGGGTTAAAGTGTGAAAATCAATCCACAAAGAAGGATGAAAAACTCACTCTTCACTGAAGTCATCACTCGCTTGTGGGATACCTTTCTTAATCTACCACCATGCCCACTTGAAGTCAGACATAGAAAGTATTAGGACAGGATCTCCCCAGTGCTGAATAGAGAAACAGCATTGTGCAGACTGCCAAAAGGTCAGAGCTTCATTGAGTAAGGGCCAAAATCATGAAGGTGGGATCATACCTGCATGGGTCTACATTGCCCATTACTTCACAAACACACAAATTGGAAGATCCTTCTTCCAATCTTAAATGCAAACAAAAGTAACACATTTCATTACTTTCACGGTAAAGGAAATCTTTTTTGAGCTTAGCCTGGTTTCTCCTTACACTGTGCCACATTACTTGCTCCACTGACGTATGATAGAATCTATAAAGTATTAAGCAGTGCTACTGTTCGCGACAAATCTAAAGTATTTGTTGAAAGTATATGAACTAATGCGTATTAACTGCTAGGTAGTAGTCCATTTCAACATTTGTAGGTTGTCTGGCATACAACAGGAAAAAGCTAAGCCAACCATAAAGCAATCCTCAACCAACGAGTGTGTGATATGCCAGCGAAGGTCATTCACCCCGATAAAAGCAAACTGCAAATCACTAAAAAAGTTCCATTCTGCAGTACTACAGCAAAGATAAAAAAAACTGAATATAATTCAACCTAGTGAAAGCACCATCAGTTACAATGCACACGCATTTCCATGCCCCAGACTTTTACAACCAGCAGATATTCAGTAATGAAGGGCTATAATGCAGGACTATATTGCAGTACTATGATGCAAGCCTGCTCCCTTCTCCAAATTCTAACAAGCCTCTGATGGACGCCAGCATTCTAGACAAGAAACTGACATTTTGACTAGTCGATCCCAATATAACATTGGACAGCAGAGCACCAACAGAGCCGAAATCATACCAAATTTTCAAGACAATGGCTATATAATAGAGTTCCATTTAAACAGCTTGTATAAAAATGTGTTTTAGGTGGACATTATTAAAATATGGCTTGGATACGACCCTCCTAACCCATTCTGCAACCCTGCCTTAAATCATATTGGAATGCTACTGCTTCAAACAATTTTGTGATAATTAACGTTCAAAAATGGCACAAAACAGGTAATTGGCACAGTCGCTGTGTTCGCTTCCTCAGTTTTAAACACTTTGAATATTATATACAATTTCTAAGTGGATGGATTAACAAAAAGAGGGAATACAAATATATACACACAAACCATGTACACTCATAAATGAAAGAGAATGCAGCAGGGACAATAACCGCATTCAGCGAAAAAAAACAGCATGGTCGGCGTTACCTCTTTGCCACATCCTAGTATATGAACGTTATCAGACAACATTGCACATTCCACTATCATTATCTGTAAATTACAGGTTGTTGAAAACTGATGGAAGTAAAAGCACAATCATTCTGTCAGGATAGGAAATATAATAGCTTCCACGTTCACAATTCTATTTCACAGTTCAATTTAGTGACCAGATAGTAATAACACAGTAAAACCGCAGGATTAAACATTCAGGAGACAGAATGACATCTGGTAAGCAATGAAAGTTTTACAGCTAAAGTCACAGACTGGCCAGTTTCCTAAGTATATCTACCCATGGTGTAGATTATGTCCTGTCATACTGTAGTGATCATCGGGTCACCATTAAGATTTGACACTGTGGTAAAAAAGCGCCTCAGTAAATATGAATTGAGTGGTAGCGATAGGGAGACAAAGACGTTTTAATTCAGTGTGGTTTAATGAATTACTATCATGACATTGTTAGCCCTATAAATGGCACCGTTAAAATGGGCGACTTGGAAACGTGTGACAACAATGACAAATTTAAATAGTACTCAAAAAAACTTAAAGCGATTTCCATTGAGATACGTTAAGGAAATTGGTGATATAAAATGAAATTTCAAACGTAATCTCTCCTTTTTATGTTTATAGTATGTGCTTAGGTTTATTTAACACCTTGGATGCTAAGGGATTTTCCCCCTCCTGCGCTGATATTTTACAATTCCCATTTTACATGACGAGTTATCCTTGTCATCAGCACAGGCCAACCAGTGCATCATGACGAGTTACCCTTGTCATTAGCATTGAAGAGGTTAAATCGAATACAAATTTCCATAACTTTTTGCACGTCTAGTATGGAAGTAATTATTGAATGCAAACACATTAACTATCTAAATCTATGTAGGTAATTTTGGATTTAAGGATAGTGTAATGTGGATATTGGTTCCACTGCACAACGCACACTCGCAAAGCTTAATGTGTTTTCTCTTGCACTTACTTTCTTTTGAAGAGCACAATGAAAGATGAATATGAACATTCCCTGAAAGGCGTTAAAGACGGTGAACAGGTAGGTCATTATAACAGTCTCCTCATTGACGAACAGCAGCCCGAATGACCATGTTAGGCCAAGAAGAAACAGGAGAGCGAAAGCACCTAGCACCCAGGACCTAAGGGGAAAAAAATCATTTCAGCTACATGGACGAAACCATTCACATTAGAAATGCATAATAGTAAACGATGCTTGCTTCAGGGACAGGATGAGAAAAAGCATAGGCAAACACAAACCTCATAGATGAACATTTCAGCTGCTGCTGCTGGCTCTCACTCACATGGTCCATGCTCAAAAGTCATACACATCACTAGCTCTAACCTTGTTTCTATTAGAGACCGAATGATTTCATTTAGCACTTTAGTCTCCAGTGGAAACCGTGGCAGGAGATATGACCTTCTCATCATTCACGTACTGAACAGGGCGCCCAATCCATTTCAAAACGCTGAGGGGTATTTTTAGGCCTAGATTTCATTTGTTTCATTTCAATTTGAGAGAAGTAGCTTTAATTCTGGGAGGAGTTTTATGTTTGGCCTGAGGCCCTGCTAGAGCAGGGCACGCACTGTTTGCAGTGGTTAAAGAAAAAAATAATAATAAAACATAGCTGCTGAGATCAACTACCTCGAGTTTTAAGTGCCTTTCTTTCACAATGGAGCGTTGCTGAAATGTGAAAAAGGAAATGTGAGGACGAATGGGTTCCATGTGAAAACGGACTGCAAAAATATATTACGCTAAAACAGATGTTCAAATAACGATGACTAAACTCTTACCGTTACGCAAATATCTTCCAGCAAACACCCCGACCAGAATTTACTGCATAAATCTGGCCAAATTACTTCCACATATTTTAGAGCTTTTTTTTAATTTACTATTTTAAATCTAGTCTTAACATATATGGAGGCAAGTGTTCCACTGAGGTATTAAACGCAGGGCAATTTTTTTGCATGGAGATATTTACGCATGGTAGACATTTTAGTACTCGGTTTGAGAGTCTATTTTTTTGCACTGTTTCCACATGACACCGATATATGTGTAGGGAAAGGCCCAGTTAGAAAGGCAAATAAAAGAAATGATAAGAACGGCACAGAATGTGTGTGGGGGGGGGTGAGTTACAGCATTCACATCTTACTATAGTCTTACTTGATAAATGGCTTATTATCCTCATAGCTAGATAGCGTTACAGGCAGAAGAAAGAAACAAAGGATTAGAGACAGAATTGAAACAGAAATAGGAACTCATTTTTAAAATGTAGTAAAAATTATAAATTAAAAAAACAGCAAAAAGGCAAAAAAAAACCCTAACATTATTATAGTTCCAAACTAAATTTAGAAGGACCTTTAAATAAGAAATTTGCAACTCTGTTAAATCATGCCACAAACGTGTTAAAAGTAAGATTCCAGCTTACCCAGGTAAGTCTGTGTTATAGTAGCCATCACAAACACGGTAATTACTGGTGTGGATAAGTAGAAAGAGGAGAAAAGAAAGAAAAGAGGTGCTAAAGATCAGCTCTCTAATCATGCAACATGCAATGAGACGGGTGTAAACTACGTTTTAAGTCTTCTCTCTAAATGTTTGCCTGTTTTATCGCTCAATTTATGGTACTGCTTGCTGACGCTGTTTTAATTTAAAATCTGGTGTTCCATTGCACTTCACGCTCCAAAATGGCTGCAAGTAGCGAAATTGAACTACTATGCACCTAAAACGCCTCAATGAGGTGCAGCAATTGTGAAATCAGTGTTACAATGAAAGATGTGGAGGCACCACACTAATGGATTAAATACAAGAAAAAAATGCAAGCAGCAGACACACACAAACACAACGAAATAAGCGAACAGTGGGATATCCGCATCATGGGAGAGCATGTTTACATGTAGAAACTGTTCAGATTTCATAAATCAAAAGGATAATTTTAGAAAATAAATGTAATCTCATCCCAGCTACATGAAAAACACGGATGAACTGCATTCTAAATATGAATGAAATTACCAAACAGATGTGGAATTCCTGTGAAGTCATAATAACTTTTTGGCTCCATTTCAAAGAGGAAATTATCTGATTTTGACTCGCCATGTGTCATCAGTGCAAGAATGCTGCACATTAAGGACTGATCGCGCCCAACATCTAACTGATAGCTGCAGTTAAAGGGGAGACTGCCATGTGGTTCTAATGGAGACTAGAGCCTAATCAGTCCTAGAATCAGAAATTCATAAGGCGCTTAAATGCAATGATTCGATACTTACTTAATGTTTTCCAAACGGCTGGAGTCTGGCTTCAGGGTGTTGGAATGCTTCACCATTTTACACAATGTGATGACCAGGAAAATGAAATTAAGCTGTAAAAAAGCATTGGTGTTAGAAGAAATTAAATCATAAACTTAACACACAGGCGTCCTGAAAAATATAAAATATTAGATCACTTCATGCAAATAGGTGCAAACTATTGTGGAAAGCTTGACTTGCTATTAAATGTAACAGATCGTTGGTAGCTGAACAAAATGTAATACAATAAAAATATTTCACAAACGTGAAATAACAGATTCTTTGTATGTTATTGAGTTTCATTTAAATTCTGAAGAACTCATAGGCTACACGAATCCAGCGGAATAATTCCTATCTGAGTGTAGAGCACCATCTGCATTTTGCCCACCACCCCTCCATCCTTCTCCTGCTACAGCCACCATAGGCAACCAACCACACTTAATCATACCAGCGCAGGCCACAGCTCTTAGAATGGCAGTGTAAGCAACACTAAGCAGTAATCCTCGTGCAAGAAGGCAGCACTCCAAGACCACCAGCATCATGAGTAACAGCTAGATACCTGTGGGTCTGGGATTACCATGGTGCTTAGGGGTGGGAAGCTGCCAGAAGCAATATTCCTACTCTCCTGGCTCAGAGAATCCCTGGGGATAGACGCGACACTAGGGAGTCTACCATCATGTCGTAGCTGGAAGGCCTCTCAATTCCTATTCTGCTTTTCCAGACAATGTAAAAATTGGGCAGAGAGTTCCTACACCTTATTCCTACAGGCCGAGTGGTATTTGAGAGGCAATATGGACCCATTTCGCCTTAACTTGTTATTGGTGTTTCGAAGTTAAAACCCTGGTGGATGAAAGTACCACCTTCCTGCATCCCGCATAGAGCCATATTTGTCATTAGACTTCAAATAGAATTTGTTATTCAGGTGAAATACCCAATTGCTACTACAATATTTACAAGTTGTTGCTCATACAAATATATGTGCAAGTGGTCAGTTTAACTGGTTTGGGACTAAAGCATGTGTATTCCCACACCTGAAATTACGGTCATCGTCTGTATCCTAATTTAAGGATTAGACAATATTGGTTCCTCCGAAAACGTGGAATTACCATGAAATTCTGTGTTGAGAGGCAAGATTCAAGCAGTGATTCCACTAAATTCTACATGGATTTTTCACCAAGATCTTTCGCTGGCTGTGTTGGGGAACACCAGCAAGGTGGCATTTCTGTATCTCTTGTAGTTCCAGCTTCTAACAGTAACTAGCATTATCAGCCATTTGCGAACGCTTTTTTACAGCCAGTCAGCATTCCAATCTCTAGTGGCTGAGATAGTTTTTATCCTTTTGTGGCTTTCTTCTTTGAATAGAAGCTGTTCTATGTAGAAGGAAGCAGACCGGATCTCACTTGATGAGATGTAGGACTATGTTTTAGGACGATTATGGGTGGATGTATATGAAAAATGTTATGTTAAGCTAGAATTGTGTTTTCTCTCATTGACTCGATATTCATTTAGGGTAGCTTTCAAGTATTTGATTTAGCATCGGGAAATTAAGGCTGCTCATGAGAGCTTCAGGTTCAGTAATGGTGTTCTCTACAGGTTGCATAAAGTTGCACACATTTGTTGTAAATTATTTTTTGTCATTATGATTCTACCAATGCTCCTGGCCATTGATGCTTCATTTGGTGTGTTCGGTCAACTGCTTTTAATACTGTATTTCTGTCCAATGGCCATGTGAATTTTCAACTACTTGAGTAGACAATTTGATAGAAGACTTTATCTACAGTGATAAATGGTGGGCAGAAGATCAACTTGATTGCCATCACATATTTTTTGTAGCAGGGAGACAACCATCTTTTTAGGTCAAACCTGGGCAGTGCATGCACTGCTCTGCGAGGCATGCTGTTCCCGGATATGGGCTTTAAGCAATACCCATCTTTTCAATTAGCATCCTCTTACTGTTGTTTGTAAAGGGCCACTTGTGATTGGTCAATAGGCTAACTAGTCCCTCCTTTTGGACTGTTGTACCCTCCCATGAGGACTGCATCTGTTACATGCGTTTCTACGCTTCATGTTATTTCCCCAAACTTCAAGCACAATCTTTTCATGTGCATGACCAGCTCCACACCCTTCCGAGGTCGCTGCTTCTTGCTTCCATTTGCTCTCTTCAAGCCTGCCTTTTCTCTTAACCACCCTGCCTCTAAACTCTCCCGACATCTATGCTCCCTCCCTCTATCCAGACTGCGCTCAGCCTCTCTTCCACTGATCTCCCGCAGTCGGCAGCTATGTATCTTATGCCACGCCCTCTCAGACGTGTTTGTTCTGATCATATTTTTGATGGGCATATTTTTTCTCCAGTATGGTTGGCATTTGGTTATTTTGTATAATTTTATTTGGCATATTTTTTGTTGGCACAGGGAGAGCCAATGCCAAAACTTGAACCCAGTTTCCCAAACTCACTGACTCATTAAGACAAGGGTACATAGAAGACATTCATTGTATTTGATGCAAACGCTTTCAAACATTATGATAACTAAAGAATATTTGCAATCACCAATAAATTTACTTACAAAGAAGCCTTGTTTGTAATTGTTCTGGGAAGTTTTCCTTCGAATATACTACAGTACAGACTCAGGAGATAAACGTTTTTTCCACACAGTGATTATATTGCCCCAAATTAACAAAACAAAAGGTAGGTCGATGAGGATAATGGGGGGCCTGAGGTAGAAAAGGGCGTTTGTTGTTTGCTAAGGGATACTACACCTCAGTGGATCAATGAAGCGAGAGGGTGGCGCTCGCTGCTTCAATTTTAAAATCAGATTTCATTGTAACGGTCCACACAGTGCCGAACACATACAATGTCCAAAAGTGGATGGAATTTGTACGTGTTGCACCGGCTTGGAAACATTGCAACCACACGCTTTCCAAAAAATCTCTTCTTGATAGTGTGGACAAGCATGTTCTGTTTAACACGCTGCACACAGAGTAGATATGTTTTTAAGGGTCATCCAAAGAGGCAGTACCGCGGGAAATGATGGTGCTCGACACATTCAAACTGCTTTCAAAGTACAACTCGTAAAATCAAAGTTGCCTGGACACCCACAGATATTAAATTGGAAACAACGCGGACAGTTTTGCTCAGGGCAAACATGTAAGACAATTACCTGAAACGTTATAAAAGATAAAAAGATGTTAAGTACACGGGTGAGCTCACTAAAGAGAAGGTCATTCTTGTTAACTAAACGCTCATGTTCAAAAATTCGGCATTAAGGAGCACTGCATGCGTCCTCCTTGTTCCTTTGAAACAGAATTCACAACAATAAGACTTAATTAAGGTAAAACCCTGCTATAGTGTTTGTCTTAAAATAAAAGCAATTTTCCCCGAGAGTAAGAATGCACAATAGGCGTTGACAATCTTCAAAAGGCGATTCAGGACATAGTGATCCTGGCCAGAACATTAGCAAGCAAGCTGGTTTCACAAAGAGCAAGTCATTGTTGTGATTGGTCAGTGGTGTAGCACCGTTTAAGCAAACAATGAGCTATATATCTGCTACCTTTTGCAAACGCCCCATGCTTTTCTTGACAAAAATGTATGCATTTATTCCGTACAGAAGGAAAAACGTATGACTAAGTTTCCCAATCGGCTGGAATGAAGGCAAGTATGAAAAAAGCATGCAGGGATGAGCACAATATACGGCTTTGAAACTGAAGTACAACCTCCTTTGCCTTCCTCTATCCTGACACCATCTACGTATAGGTAACCTACTACTCGTCCAATAAATAATAAGTGAGGCTGAGATTAGGTCCCATTTGAGCAGACTGCCATAGGCACATTTACACAACATGGCATAGGGTTGAGTACAGGACACTAACTGAGGCCGGCGAATTTCAAAGATACATATTTTAAGAATCTATGCCTCTGTCACAAAATCATTTAATACATAATTAAAGAACGAAACTTCAGGGTAGACATTATTAAATTCAGGAGCCTCGGCGGGGGCAGTAAGCTATGTACAAATACTATTTCAAGATGTTTACAATTAAGAGTTAGGAGGGAAGGGCACGGCCTTCACTCAGCATTCCACAGGTATGCAGGAAGTTGAAACTAAGAAACTAACAGATGACAAATGCACGATGGTGTTGCAGTGCCTTACTGATTCTTTTTTTAAAGTACGGGAAACACGCACCATAAAAAAGGTAAACATTTCTAAGGCATCAACTACTCCAGTTTAACAATTAAAGGAATATTCTCATGCGAGAATAAACAAATTAGAGCACAGCAAATCAATCGGTAATCTGATAAAATATTGGGAATTAAGCCCATATTGTACGCATTCCAAACACTTGCCTTGCAAAAAAGGCATTTGTACTTGCACTGCACATACCTCAGCTTGCAGCTGAATTATCGCTGAACGACAGCATGCTAAAAAAAAAAAAAAAAAAACACCCGATGCTACAGTTTAACCTCCTGGGTCACGTAATGATAAAGATATCCTTGGGACCATTAAGAACAACTTTACTATTTTCCCTCCAAGTGTGAACCAACTTGATTAGGATGGCACACTTAAAGACTAGCTTGCAATCCTGTATTCATCCTTTCTTTGGGAATATATATATATATATATATATATATATATATATATATATATATATATATATATATATTTTTTTTTTTTTTTTCTTCCCCACAGCAAGCAGTGCATGCTGAAGAAAACTCGGAACTAAATGTTTTCCTAGCAAAGGAGGTCAACCATTAATAGAACCGATATATCTAGGCTGGCGATCCATTTTCAGGTTTAAATAGCCACTAATACACACTATCTTAAGAAACTATCTTGACAAGGTCGATTGTTTTCTAGTATCACTAGAAGTGTACAGCAACGGTTCATTTGTTGTTTTATTCTGAAGCTGCTTTCTGATGGCATCAGCTGTCCAAAGATGTGTTATGCTGACAGCGGCTACAGTTTCTCCAGATATGCATATGGCATTTTAATGATGTATTCTGCTTGTGCAGCGGTAAGTACGTAATCTCCGAGCATGAGAACCAGCCCTATTATCATTAACTTTTCTTTCTAGAAACAAGCATGCCATTTTGTAAATTAACTTGAATTAGTAGAAACGATGGATTTCAAAGAAGCAAGTTACCCAGGGTCACATGTCTTAAATGAGAGCACAGAGTGCGATAAATACAGATTTAGAGCAAGCATCTCTCTCCGGAAGAGGGAACTTGGGTACATCTCTGCCACACCAGACAAGATCTCCTCATTGTTATATTAATGTTTAGTAGTGTCATTATCATCACTTGAGACTCCATGCAAAGGAGGTCAATTATTCACGAAAACACGTATTCAAAACAATTCAGAAGGCAACCCCTAAAGATGATGTCCTTGGGATACCATAAGAGGAAACGCTAGGTTTTTCAAGCTACTGGCTTTGAAAACACGGTCATCTTTGCTGCCTATGCAACGTTCATGCTAAGGATTAGGTCTGTGTCATCAGACCTCCCCCACCCTCTCTGCAGACTGACATTTGAAAGAATTGGGCTAACTTTGGCCGTGAAGGTGGATCACCCTTTGGAAGTCCTCCACAGAAGTCAGATACGCGTGCGTTCCTGACCGCGTAGGCCAGGCAGGCACTCTGTGTTACAGCCGTCAAGCTGCTCAACTGAATCATGTCTGCCTGGGCTTAGCAGCTTAAAATTCATTGCACACAGCCTGCAGTGCTGACATGGATATGATAAGACAGAAGAACAGGAACACCACTCTAAAGTAACCCAGCTGAACTGCACATGTCCTGACCCTCTCCGCGCTCCCTGGGGCTTTTGTTACCTGGAAAATATGCAGCTCCTAAGCAGCACTGGCTCCTCCAGACTGCTGCTTTTAGCCATGCAGAAACCCATTTCTCTGCGGGGCTGGCAGCCGGAGAGGTGTTCTCTGAAGAAGGCTTCCAAACGAGTGCTCGAGGTGAACTCTTAGTGAACTGGATTAATTATTAAAGATGCAGATGGAGCTGTCCAAATGATAAGAACAGCTCCTGACGTGTCATGATCTAAGCTTTCATTAAAGCATTTCAGGCATACTAATGGTTTCCCACCGCTCATTACTTACATGTTCTCGGTTCATAGATATAATAACCCTGCTGCCCATAGGCAGGCGGGCGGGCTTGAGAGCAAGCGCTGGAGTCGGAATGTTCTCCCGCTGCTTGCAGAGACCCAACAGCGCCACCGCTTTCCTAGCACTTATGGGGCAATGACCGATGGCAAGACCTGTGTCAGCCTCAGCAACCAAACTAAAGGAACAGAAGCAAGCAGCACAAAAACGAGCTATATTCACAGAAAATCAAATATCAGATGCCGCAATGTCTTCTCGTAGATATAATTTCCAAGAGACAAGACCTCACCCTAGAAACAGACACGTGAACACAAAAAGGATATCCCTTCCCAACCTTTTGGGACAATTAGAGGGCAAAGCAATTTTAAGGAACTAAACACTAGAACAATTGTGTGATGGCTACTGCTGATTCAGTTTTTGCAGTAGTGTACATGGCACCCGAAGGCCCTACACTTTGTCACCTAAATGATTTGCCGGAAGATAATAATGTAACAGTAAATAACTGAGGACGCCGAGTGAACATGGTGGAAAAGATGAAATGTCCGTCACCTAGATCTCTGCTCAGTCCATTAGAAAGGCAGCCCTGGCACCAACAACAGAGCCCGAGGCACACAGACAGCACTGATTAATGACCGAGCATTGACCAGCAGTAGAGTAAAAACGAAAACAGTACAATTGTTCACGAATTCCTTTAAACAGAGTTCCAAACTGCTCAGAAACTTGACCGCACTCGCATCTCCATTGAATTTATAAATTAGCCAACTGGTCCTTTCAGGTGCCATGGCCCTAAGGATAGGATGCAGATATACCCTTGCCTTTATGCTCAAGTCCAGTGTCACCCAGCTACTGTAATGAAATAAATAAGCTATGCTGAAATTGCCTGCCATACTGAGCAGCAACAAGACTTAAAATAGGGCAACTCTAGAAGAGACTCGAAAGAATGTGGAGGACTCTTTGATGCCTGGCTAAAAAAAAAAAAAAAAATCTGTAGCATCCCCAGTTAGCTCAGCCACTGGAAAGAGGAGAGCGGTACAGTGAAGCAGTTTGTTAGGAGGTATTGGGGAAGAAGGGCTGTAGGAAGGTGGCTACCTGACTATGGTTACCCCAGATTTTTTGCCCTGTGTTTAGCTGGTTTTCGACTTAGTTGGCCTGGTTCCCTGCTAATCAGGGCCCCAGGCTATCTGCTCTCTCTGTAAAATGGATTCCATGTACCCTAGGTGCATAACTAGATTGGCTTGGGTCACCTTATCAGCCCCTGTACAGAGCACTATAGGTGCCCAGGGCATAGGTGCATCCAAGGCCTACCAGGGGCTGCAGCATATCTTTTGCCACCCCTGGCTGGCTATCTAAAATTTACACAACTGGCTGATCACTCAGCTGGGGCAAGGTGGTGTAATCACCCCTTGCTTAGATATAGTATGCCTATATCTAAACCTATCTGGACACATATAAACCTGTGAGCCACTCCTATGGCAGGCCTTAACAATCCTGAAGGCAGAGTGCGTGGTTTAATGTGAGATGGTGCTCTAGCATGAGCTGAGCCTGTCTGCAGCTGTCGGGACCAATTCCCTTAGCTGTTCCGGGATAATGCCAAACCATATACTATTAAGTGCATTATAATCCTCGCGGTTATATGTCAACTTTGGTTTGGCTTTATCAAAACATGTCGTGTAAGGTGTCATACGATTTGGAATACTACCCCCTCGCCAGTCCTGGCGATGGGGGTAGCATTCCACCCCTCTAGAGGGGACGACATGTTACTTTTGCTAAAATGCGGTTGATTTTTAAAAGAGCCTCAGATCCACAAAATGGATGCTTCTGCCACAGACACATGTCTGACCTCCTGCTGCTGACCGAAACTCAGCAGAGGAGGCCTGGACAAAGGATTTCCTGTCACAGGGAGGTGTGACACCACCCCAGACAGGAGATAGTGGATTGTAGCAGGGAGGTTTGAATGAAACCAGACAGTGCCTGGGGAGCACAAGGCTTCCCCTTGCATAATCCTGTCAAACCGGTTCTGGGGCAGCCCAGCCCCAGCTCCAGTGAGACCTGGACAAAGGAAAGGGGGTGTAACCACCCCCCTTCCTGGTCCCACCCATAGGGGAGGGACCTAGCAGGAGATCCACCCCTCAGATTGGAATAAGAGGGGGAGCAGTGCCAATGCAACTCAGATCATCCTGAAATCAACTTTAAACTAAGAAGACGACTGGACTTCGACATTCTGATGATAGAAGACTGAAGAGAATCTCCCTTGTGGCCTAGGAGGGGCCACCCTGTGAACACAGGCACCACCCAGCACCTCGACGTCTGCTTTGCCGCCGCCTCCCGCCGGAGCCCGAGTGCAGAGCCTGACAAGACACAGCTTCCCAGACTTCTCCCAGCTCGATCCACAGTCCCTGCAAAGAAGGGACCCGTGGAGGCACCGAGAGACGTGGGAGCGGCCATCTTGAAAGACCCCCGAGACGCTGACTGCGCAGCACCCGAGGCACCCTCGACTCTGTGCTTTGGGGTTTGAGAAGCCCCATAACCGAGCAGCATTTGCACCAAAGATCAGCCCTCCAGCATCTCCACGATCTGCGTGGGGCTCTTTTGTTTTGTGCCACTCGACTCGCCATCCCGTCCGCTTGTCACGTGGTCAGCGGCCATCTTGGCGACGAAACCTACAATTTACACTGTGGGTCTGGTTGCTCCAGACCTGCCCTCGCTCCTGTAGAAAGGAGTACCCGCTCTGACCTTGCTGGTCCGAGTAATAAGCCTTTTTCACTTTCCCCGTGGCTTGCATTAGCCAAGGCTTGTTTGCTTCAATCGAGTTGCCGACACCGCCATCAGCTAGAGCCTTCGAGGGACAGCTCGTGATCGACTCCTGGACGTCCTTGACCTCTTCGTGTCCACGTGGCTGCAGAGAGAAGCAACCCCTGATCACCTGTTTGCACCCGACTTTGCCTGGTTCCAATCTGGTTCCACGGTGGTCACTGGTCAGTGACTTTGAACATTGTCCCCTCTGCTTTCAGGTCTTCACTACTTCGATCCACCCTTGGATCACACCGGACACTTCTGCTTCACAGCGCCTGCAGCTGCAACAGCTTCAAGCACCAAGAACCTGCGTGACAGAACCCGACGCCACTTCGACCCTGTGCACCCACGGCCTGTGGGTGAGGTAACTTTGCAACGCCGGTGTCCTTACACTGGTACACACCTCTAGGGTCTGTGTCTAAAGTTTTGTGTTCCTAGGTTCAGCGGAAGTATCATTTAATTCACTTTAACTAACTTTTACGCACCATTGACATTACATTGGTGCGCGCCGCACTTTCCGTGCTGCACCCGTATCCTGTGGGCTACTCCCGACTTCTTCATTGCTTGTCCTGACTGCTCCCAGCGAATCTCTAGGCCCTAGGCCTAACCATTGCTCGATAAGTGTTACTTATACCATTTTTTTAGTATATGGTCTGAGTGGCCCCCCGCCCTCAGCCATAATTGTGCCAACTTTATATGTTTAACAGTGCTTTTGATTTAACGCTTGTGCCCCTTTCCTCATAAAGAGTACTGGGGAGTAATTTAGAAATAAATACATATATTTTTACAATATATACTTGTGTGGTGTCCTTTCATTTGATTACAGGATTGTATGTGGTAAAACAAGCTCGCTTAACACGACCTCTTAAGTTAAGCCTTTAAGGCTGCTTAGTCCATGCTACCACTAGGATAGCTTGTCTACAAGGTTGACTTACAACCTGACATCTTTGGGGTTTGTTTGGACTGATACCCAGTGGTTCCAGAATTGGAAACACTACATATCAGGCCAACTTCTCACAAGGGCGGTGGACATTAAAAGTACATTAAAAAACTTCATTTGGAGCTAGTAAATATCTTTGTATTGGCTGCCCAGCGGCTCAGGCTAAAAACTGGCGTTAGTGGTTCACTCACTGGCCAAAGATGCCGGGTCGTTACTAAAGAATGCCAGGCAGAAATTTACCTTCGAATTCCGTAGAGTGGAATTTGTATTAAGTCCTTTTCCAAAAAGATGTAATGAAGAGGATAGGGAAAAAAACGCACAACGCTGGTTTAATATAGTTTGTGCTGTAGCTTTTAGGAACATTTAGAAAACAAAAGCAATTCGGGCTGGTAACGGATGTAGAACAATCCTGCCAATTAAAAAAAGTTACTTGTACCCAATAGAGTGACCTGCAATGAATAGTTTCTACAGTCTCTCTCCGTGCTGCTGCCAACATTGCACAACCTAATCTTAATCTTGGTAAAGTGGAAAGTCTGCAATCATTTTTAAGTTGCTTTGAAATGTTTTTGGAAAACATCCATGTAGGAGTTGTCACGTAAATCATGGATCTGTTTAACAAAGCTTCGCAATAGCGCACAGAGCAAAAAAGCGTCCCATAATACTGTAATTTCAGACTGAACCAGCATATCTGACGCCTAACACCTTGTGCAGCCGAAATGAACTTTCAAAGGGAACATATAAAAACATCTCATTATAGGCTACTGTGGATTTCTCCTGGTTTGCAAGAATCTGACAAGAATGTTCCTATTTTAATTCGCTTAATTTACAATTGTACTGCTTGTTGTCCAAGTTGTTTAATTGTACACCGACTGGATACTGGCTAGTTCTATCTACACACTGAAGGTGTAAGTAGAAAGGAGGCAATAATCCAAAAATACAATATGAAGAGAGGCTGAGGTGAATACCGAAGACAAACCAACAATTTAAACAACTGTTTCTAAATAAGGTATCTGAATGTTTAAGCTCCGTTTAATCATATCAACATTCTTTGTATATATTTCAAACAATCAATAGAAGTCAAAATATGAATTGGGACCCTTATGTCTGAGTACTACAGATTTTATATGCAAAGAGCTAGGACACCACTACACATATGATTGAACAATATCTTCGATGTGTAGCTAATGCCTTTAATAGATATTTACTAACATGGTTTCGTTTTAACATTATTAATTTCCTTTTAAGTTTTCCAGAAAAGTGGCTTTGGAATGTTAAGACTGGGCCCCTGCCCTTTTGAGTGTAAGTCCGTACAGTCTACAATGCGTTTTATTTTGTTCTGCAGGTTTTACAAGGTGCCACATGAATGTTTTCCATTACCCAAATTTCATTCAAACGATCTTAAATACCACAAAAGTGCATTCCTTTAAAAAAAAAATGTTTTTCACAAGGATTATCATTCAATTTGATTTGTGCATCAGTTGTCAACTTTAAAAACAAATCGAAACAAGGAATCAATTGTCAAGTTACTTAAGATTTTTTTTGGGGTGGGGGGGGGGGGGGGGGGCAGAAAAAAACTGCACCCATGCTATATGCCTTCTGATCTTTGTAAAATTGTTTTTTTTTCCCCTTCATTTTTTGCATGTCTTTTTTAATACGTCTATTATGGCTAACATGAACCAAATAAAGAATACTGTCAAGACATGTCTTGCACCCACCTGCAAGAAATTAAATAATTCTCATGACAAGATCTTCAATCTTGCTCAGTTTTTTCTATATTTTAAACTGGGCTGTTCAGGTCTTTGCAAAGAGTTGTCTAAAGGAAGACAACAATTCTAGTACATAATACATGTACAGAGCAGGGTTTGGGTTTAGCCCTTGCACATTATTGGAGGGCTTTGTTATTTAGCAAAATATTCTGCTATTGGGCTGATGGATTTTCTTATATTTGTTTTGCTCAGGTACATTTCAGTCTCATAGTATTCAGATTGTATAAATTAATCCTTGCAAGTCATACTGGTGGGACTATTTTCTTTTGGGCACTCCACAGGAATGCGTGCATTGTATTGCCTTACAATCCCCCTTTTCCCCTCTTTAAAAAGATCTCCAAAATGTAAAACCAAGACCTACTGGCTTTGCTGATGGTTGTTTCTGGGTGTGTTCAAAAATATAAAGGTCAATGCAGGGTGCTTCATGACAGAAGGTCAACGCATACACAAGCTTCTATTGGAAAAGGGGTACATCCAAAGTTTACCAAGGCAGAGAATACTAGCGAAGGCCAAAGGTACTTCTACCTATACTTCTGGGAGAGGCTATTCCAGTCAAACTCTGAAAGTCCATTCCAGATTCCCTCATACTTAAAGAAGCATCAGTGACTACACTGAATAGAGCCCAATTAACTTTTATACTCACCAGGAATCCACCAGCAATACCATTCAGTCTGGCATTCTTTCTGAACAAAAAAAGCTTGACCTAAAACAGAAACTACCTGGGCAGACCAACCTAGATATAGCAGATCCCTATTCAGGGTGTCATATTTGTGTGTGGGTCAATCCGCAGCATGTAGTTAACTATTGCCTCCCCATTTTGTGTACTACCAAGGACTGCCTGGACAATGGAGAGCCCCTTCCCATCTTTGATCCGAACCCACTCACTTTTGTTAGAATTAACCTTTTCTTGACCAGATAAAGCCTCCCTTTTCCTTTCCTGAAGCTGGGAACAAAAGCCAAGAGGATGTCCCTCATTTATTTTCGCTTTGGATACAATGTTTTGAGCTACACTTGACTTGGCGGACTCCTGCTTCCAGCAAAAAGTCCTCAGTTTAACGTAAACCTAATCACTCTGGAGAAGCTCTGATGCAACAGCACATGGCTTTTTTTTTTTTTACTAGGAACACAATCCTGGAACTGAAAGTCTTTGCCAAAGGCTGAGAGTAAGCCTCGTGATGAAGACCATCTCCTATGACCTGTCCTGGCCAAAATGTAAGTTGCACTCCCTGATGTGGGGAGAGGCACAGAACGCTTACACCAGGAGGACAATAAACAAGGCCCAGTATCCAAACCCTACATGGTGGGGCTCTGAGGAAGGAATCTGCAAAGAGAAACAGATCTTGCAGCCTAGTTGGCCAGACAAAATCCTTAAAAAAAATGCCTAGCAAGAAAGTTGCAGATCCACAAGCGAAATTTTAGTGCTTCATGTTCTGAGAGACAGCATAACCTTGACTAGCCCCACACCATCTGCGATTTACTTGCCTGCATTACACAAATTATCAAACGGTTATGAGCAGAGGATTCTTCCTTTCTCCCAAGGCCTTATGTTAGGTCTCCTGTAGCCAAGGCTGGTCGTCTTTACCCTGGAACCTACAAAAAACCCCTTTTGCAATAATAGATAAAGAGCTAATGGGAATTAAACATGTGTCTGGGCCTTGAGCAAGAACCCTAGATTCTAGGGGGAGCCAAAAGGTCGGATGGAGTACCTCAAGTCACACATGGATCGCTACCATACAAAAAAATGAAATACAGTTAGACATTCAGTAGATATCACCCCTCAAGTTGAGGGCGTCTACTGCTCCACTTTTGGAAAACAGTTTAATTCTCCAGCTCCTCTCATTTTCAGCAGTGTCCTAAGCCCTTATAAAAGGGCCACCAGGCTCTGTCATTCTCTCAAGCAGCAATTGTAACTGAACTCTGGAATTTGGGCACGCCTAATGTAATATTTAAAATCAACAATTATAGTTGGGAATACCAATCCTCTACCAGTATTGGGAGTTCTGTTGTTTCTTATACATTGATCATCAGCAGTGTGGCCTCAAACCGACAATGTTGGCCTACAGTACACCCAGACACACTAAAAAACTACAATAAAGGCCAGGCATTTCAAAGTACACTAGATACACTGCAAGATTTGTTCTGCCACCTTTAGCTTCAATGAATGCACTCTAATCAAAACCGGAACAAGGGAACTGACAATTGAAGGTGTTAAGAATAACACTCCTTTCTTTATATAATATTACTGCCCATGTATGGCTGTTATTTCTATTCTAGCTCCATCCCATGTAGCGCCATAAAATGATTGGGATTGTATCTCACTGTCTGAAGGCAACTGAACCTTGCAATTTGATTTTTAGTATTCAACTTCACTGTATTTCCTCTGCGCAACCGAAAACCAATTAGTTTCAAAAGACAGTTCCATACCTAGCAGTAGTAGTAGTATATTCCCTGAACTAGGCCTTGGCTGATGAATTAGGTATCCTTGAACAGTCAAAGGTACAAACACATAGCTTGGTTAACCAACTGGAATACAATACAAAAGGTGGTACAGAGATATCAATGGTAAATGTCACTGCCTGCCCACTGCTGCTCCAGAGCCTAGAGTATTGACACATTTGAAAAATTCAAGAGAGCCAGAGTATTCAATTACTCCTCTATGCCACCTGCTGTGTTGCATACTGATGTAAATGCTTCCAAATGGGTTTTGTTTCAGCACTGTATTTAAGGAGGAAAAGGTTGGCAGTTACTTCGCATTATAATCTCTTCTACTGAGTCTTTTAAAAAATGCCACCATCTTGGGGGCCTGTACTGATGATGAAATTGGAGACTAGACTCTACCCTTTCGTGATTACAATTATCTAAGGCTCTGCATCCCCGTCCTCTACTTTCAGACTTAATTATGAGTACTTGTTCCTAGACATTGCAACTGCAGGTGAAATTCTCTGTCAAGGATGCAATTGCACACTACGATCTGCCTCATTAGGCTCGCCACAGCTTGTTTGGTTTGCTTTTTGGCTTCCTACCCGGTGTATGGAATACCTTAAATTAAATACACTGATACTGTTCACTGGTTTACTTTGTGTATTGACTGAAGTGGATTTGCCTCACAATGCAGCAGCTGAAATGCAACAAGCATTTTCAATGCAATAGGTCTCGCATTTGCCAGAGTTTAGGCTATTGGCATTGTAAATGACAATGCATTTTATTTATGTTATTAAAAGCACAACATATATAAAAGGCATTGTCATTTCTAATGCCAATAGCTCAAACTCTCGCAAATGCAAGACCACTTTAATGGTGGCCGTGTCCCTTTCTTTAGACGCTTACGTAAAAGCAGACCGAGCTGTAAAATAAATAAATTACTAATAGCAATATAAAAGCGGGTGGTGTGCTGCGACGTTGTCGGTGGAATAGAGGAAGATCATTTAAGAAAATAGTGCTCACCGACTACATAAAACAGACTGTCACAACACAAGTTAAAAAGTCCAGCCTTTTTGGGAGGTTATAAATGCAAACTAGGTACCAAGGAGAGACTACTAATCCTATTAACTAATGAAAATAAATTATTTCCAAAGGACAGTAACAGGAGACAATTAAAAAGATGGGCGGGAAATGGGCAGAGCTTCTATTCCACACCTCAATACAGCACGCCTCGCAGAGCAGCGGATGCGCTGCCCAGGCTAGACCTAAAAATTCTTTTTTTGTTTAGGTATTATCTGACTGTTCTATACCGTACAATATTTTCATAGAGATGCTTTAATAATGTACCCACAACATGATCCTGATTATTACATTTCTTTAAGCATGGCAGTTTCGCAACCAAGCATATCTTATAGCTATTTACATCATTCAGCATTATGTACTTTATGCAGAAACACTGTCCAGCTTTTAATATTTTATTCAGAAGTCTGCATAAACATTAGTCAATAGGCACTTCTCTTTCAACAAACGTTTTGTTTGACGGCTAGAAGGTGCAAAATGTTGACTGCAAAATACTAAAATCTCCTGGTTCTTTATAAAATAAAATGTATAAGACAAATAATTGTGTTTTCATTCTACTATATATGGCAGACTTTCCATGAATGGTTGCAATTGATATGTGCAACTACATAGTTCTTTCTTTGTAATGATTTGACTTTTATGCAAATCTTAGCTTCTTACCAGAATAATAAAGGCAACCGGTCCGATGAAACTCCAAATGAAATAGTTATCTATTCGAAGCCAGCAACTGTGGTAAGAAGCAGGAAAAGAAAGTATGATCAGAATATCTCAAACCAAGACCTTACTGTTCAGCCAGTCTTTACAACATCTCCATTCTCAAACACACAGCTCTTCACTTTGCAGTACAAATGTTATATAAACAACTATTAATACTGTGTATTTGGTGTGTTAACATGTTAGAAGATAACTTGATACAGTTCCATTCTATGTACAGAGAATAACATGCAGAACAGTGCGACATAAATAACATTGGCAGCATTGCCCTTACTGTTGTGAGCACCTGCAGGGATAGGGAACACTGGAAAACACAGTTTCAGGCTGCCTTCCTCCAAGAAATCGGAGAGTCAGTCACTTTTACTGCTCCAGGGGAGGTAGTCCCAAAAAACTGAACAATGAGTGGTGAGTTGGGTGCCTAAAGTCAATTAGCTGTGTATGCCTGTAAAAGGTGACAGAGTGCCTGCCTTGGGTTTATTTGATCTAACATGCTGACAAAGATAGGACATGGATTGTCATCGGTGCACTTATACATTAAAGACGTGGGAAACGTTCTGGTCCACTAAAATTGGGTTATGAAAATGGACACTGGGTCACTGCTCACGTTTCTCAATGGATAGAGTCCATACATAGCTGGATGTAAAAATATCACACAAAGCATTTTGTTAGAGCTGTAAGAAGGTGAATTTAAATTTTTTGCTTAATTTTTATTACACCAACGCATTCAAGTATGATGGCTTATCTAAATGATAATTTGAACAAAGGATTTCCTTCGGGTCGCATTGTGCTCTTCATACTATTCTGAATGAAGAGACAAACGATTATGCCATTTTCTAACAGTTTCAGATAAAGAAATTAAGTTTGAGGCCAAGCTAGGAGCCCATATCAAGAAATGTAGACTCTCATACATTTTCCAAAAATGGGAAGCTAAAATACCCATGTAAAAGTGCCTGCATATTAAACAACCGAAGAAACTTGGACAGTAAATTCCTTGGCACCGTTCATGAGGTAGGAGCCTGGCAGAATGTAACAGGTAGAATGGTACAACTGAAGCGACTCTGTACTCTGGTGTTATGAAAAACTAAAGGGAAGAACAAGTCTCATTTTAGGTTTTTCAATGTCTAGACGATCTTAAAAAATTCCTCAAGTAGTAAACTATTGTCCTGTTGAGGCCATCTCAACCAGGATGTTACAAATAGAGGTCTGTGTTTGTCTATTAGCTTGAACTTTAATCCAAGATAACCCTGTACCAATTAGTTGACATTTAATTTAACCCCCATAACCACTGTCCTAATACAAGATTAATTATTTGTGAACTAAATTAGGCAAATGTACAAAATACGAATATATTACACGTTCTTTTCCTTCGGAAAGCCAGACACTAACACTAAATTCCAAAACTATCAAGTAAAAGTTTTTTGCTCTTTGCAGATTTGATGAATAGTTATTGCGGCCATTTTTTAATATAATTAACAAGATAACTTATTTTTAGATCATACACAAAGTGTTCGTCCCAGTAGAACAGGCTAAATAATGTAATCGTCTGTCACATTTTGCTGAAGAATTGTACGTTATAAATAAAATAATCCATCTGGGACTGTGTGAGATAGGAGAAATAAAACGAGATTTTTGATTATGCCTTGTTCTGCTTTCATATATATCGAATCCTTCCTGAATACCTTTAATTTGTCTTTCATCATCAGCCAAATCAAAACACAAAACACAGCGTGCATGGTCAACAGCATCATCCTGTGGTAAAATTAATTATCAAAGGAAACAAAAGCAAAACACATCCTTGCCTCCAGGAAAGAAACCTTAAGATACAGGTCCAGATATGACTGCTGTCACTTTTTATAATTAAGTAATTTGCACACAAAAAGAAACTGAAATGTGAATGGCTCAGATAAAATACAAAAGTAAGTGCTACTGAGTGCACTGGCTTTAAAGTAAAAAAAAGCACTACTTCACAAGACTGGCACGTGCGCATCAACTGAGGTAGTTCAAAGTAGTACCTACTAATTCATATATTGTGGTTTGAAGAATTGGTTGTTTAGTTTGTAACCACTGCGATTTAAAAATTACAACTACTCGCTTTTGGGATGTAAGTAATGCTTTTCGCTGTACCTATTTTTGTAGTTTTGCTCATTTTCTGTCCTAGTATTTTTATTAGCATTTTGCAACCTATGGTATTCAACAGAGAAAGGAAAAAAAAAAGGTTGTTAGCCTGTCCTAGTGGTTGCAGATTCTATAACGCACAGTTAAGGGGTTGGTAGTGGTACCTGAGAGACTGCACAGCTAAGATGTCAAATATGTTGCAGAAGTACTGTTAAACAGCAACACAATACTATTTTACTTATGTTGCTTTTCTAAATTCAGATCTATTTTATTTAAAGATCATTCTAATTTACAATGTTGTGCACCAGAATAATAATCTGCTAAACTTGGAAGCAAATGAAATGTTCGAGTACCAATAAAGCTTTCAGACATGATTTCACTCTCTAAGCAACCATCCAGGCTGTAACAAAATTATTCACTTGAAAACACTTAGGTCGCTAGAAATTACTCACGCTTTCTCTGTTCCATAGCTCTTGTAGTCAATTGCTGCAGAAACGCCAACTACGGTGGCAGGAAAGAGATAACCAGCAACATAGTAGTACTTCTTTCTGGAATATTCACTTTCAAAGACCTCTACCAGCATGAGGTAGAGTTGGACTCCTTCCAGGCACATCCAGGCAAAGGCTGCAAGGAAGAAGAAGTGCAGAAGACCTGCAAATATGGGACACGCAACCTAAAAGAAAAATTCACCATGAAAAGAGGCTCTGCAGATGAAGTAGAATAGTAAATCAAACAGACGGAAAGCCACACAAAAAAATTAACTGAACAACTTGATGAAAATAAAACGTATATCATATCATACTATATTTATTTGGGAAATATTTCTACGAAATGAGTTCCAAATATAGTGGTAGTATATAAAAAAGCACAGACTACAAATATCATGTGTGCAACTAAAGCAAGATATTTCACAATTACTTCGATAAACGCAACACTTCGGTTAACGGTCAACTGACAATCTTATTTATAAAGGTGACATTTTCAATCTTTATGATTTATTACCCATTTATTTCACCTTACCATTTCTACCTGGTCATAATTTCTAGGCATTACCAGCAGACACTTTCAAGAGAATAGAAAGATTAATATGTAAGATAGGGTTCCTTACCTTGTTGTCAATTTTATCGATGCCTATTAGGAAAATTAACTCAGCAATGAACAGGTTGATGCAGAGGTTCTTGTGTATGGTGTTGCGGTCACTCTGCAGGCCGCGAAAGAAGCAGAACGTGAAGATACAGATGATCATACACACAAGGGAGATGACAATTCCGACCCATGTGATGACAGTGAGAAGTAACTCGTGGACCTGGCTGTTATACTGGAAAAAAAAGTGAAATAGTACCATTGTAGCAGAAAATGACAAAGAAATTGAAGAAATCAAGAAATTGCATTGCAAAAAGGCACTGCTTTACATTTCAATGGGGAGACCAATATAATGATTAGTAAAACATTTAAGGATATCAGACGTACAAAGTGATGTTTATCAACTGCTATGAGTAAAGAACAGAAACTTATGAAAGCTCAAACTATTGGTACAGTAAACAGTGTCTTCTGGTTCTATAGCTGACACTATGTGACTTCTGTTCTTAAAGAGCTCATCAATTTATTTTTATCAAGGACAACTCTCTACCTACTTGAAGAGAGGCATATATACCGGGTATTGTAATGAGTGCTATGCAAAATCCCTCTCAAGAAAGAAGGTCTCCCTCGCCGTAACACTGCCCTTAACCTGCGTCGGCTTCATGGCGTCATTGCCAGGGCTCACACTCTGAAAGAACCGGCGGTACTTGCTTCCCTTGATGCCACGATGGCCTTCGACTCCCTTGAGTGGAGTTATCTTTGGGCGGTGCTAGCGAAGCTTGGCTTTGGACCGGGCTTCCTGAGTTGGGTGCAACTTCTTTACGCTTGCCCGTTGGCTAACGTTACAGTCAATGGCCGCATGTCGGCGTCCTTTGCCCTCCACCGGGGTACCAGGCAGGGTTGCCCCCTGTCGCCTCTCCTGTTTGCGCTGGCTTTGGAGCCGCTCGCGGCCATGCTACGTGTGCACCCGGACTTGCACGGCATCACTTGGGCCCCGGGCTTTGAGGATAGAGTTTCCCTATACGCAGATGACATCCTGCTGTATCTTACTTCTCCCTGCAAGTCACTCATTGTAGCATGCGACGTGCTCAGGCTGTTTGGACGCCACTCTGGCCTGGTCATTAACTGGGCTAAGTCTTCCCTTTACATTCTAAAGGGGGACACGCCGCGCCTCCCCAGAGGCTGCAATATTCAGTTGGCCGGACAGGGCTTTAAGTACCTGGGAATATACATTTCCGGTAGTTCAAAGGCGCGATATGATCACAATCTCCTTCCCCCTCTCCAGCGGCTGCGGAGAGATGTGGATAGTTGGCGCAGGCTCCCGCTCTCTCTCCTGGGCCGGGCGGCATTGTTTAAAATGATGTCCTTGCCCAGGTTCCTGTATGCCCTACAGAACACTCAGGACTCGGTTCCGGCTCGCTATTTTCGAGAAATTGAGAACTTGCAACGCGCCTTGCTCTGGGATGGTCGACCCCGTGTCGCCATCCAGAAGCTCACATTGCCGTGGTATGACGGAGGTATCGCCTTGCCAGACGTACGGCGGTACTACTGGTCCTCTCAACTCACTGCCATCAACCATGGTTTTTATGGCCCCGTGGACAGCCCAGGCTACGCAATGGACAGATGGCTTTTGCTCGGTGGCAACTATTATCGCGCCCTGTACTCCAGATCCTTTGATCGGCGCCTCACTGGCCCGACCAAGGCAGCGGTTCACACTTGGCGGATGATTACTAAAGCACAGGGTTGGCAGGGCAGGCTGACTAGATTCACCCCACTGTACGACTGATATCCTGGGCAGACTCTGGCACACCAAGGGTTTTGATAAATGGGATCTCATAGGTATCTCCAGGGTGGATGACATGGTTGTTAAAGGTGAAGTCAAGACCTTTCCCCAACTGCAGGCCGAATATCAGTTAGGCGGATCGGAGTTTTTCCGCTACGCCCAGCTGAGGCACGCGCTGATTTCTGCTAGGCCGGCGGAGGGTGATATCCCCGAAAGCTCCCCCTTGGAGGACAGGATCCTGGACGGCCATATGCCTGACAGCGCTATTTCATTGTCATATAAAAAACTGATAAATGTTCGAACTGATCTCCTCCTGTGCTTGAGAGAACAATGGGTGGCAGACGGCCTGGAACTTGACGACGAGGACTGGCAGAGTGCAGTGTCCTCCCCTAAGGAGGTCGCCATCTCCTCGCGTCTCCGACTGGTGCAATTCAAGATCCTTCACCGGGTGTATGTCACCGGCCCCCGGCTTGTGCACATGGGCTTCTCGCCCGATGGCCTTTGTCGTCGTGGTTGCGGGGCTCTCGCTACCTTTATGCACATTCTGTGGGAATGCCCCGTTATCGCCCCTTACTGGGCGAGGGTACACCGAATTATGGGAGAGGTGACTGGTGTTGAGTTGGCTGCGGAGGCGCGGAGATGCCTCCTCAACGTCTGGGAACCGACTGATTACAACACGGCGCAGACTCGTTGGGCGACACTAGGCAATATGATTGCTAAGCGAGATATTGCCCAAAAGTGGGGTGCTGCTACGGCCCCCCTCGTGGTACAATGGAAAGCCAATATGGATTGGTGTATGCTCAGAGAAAACACGGTTTATGCTGCCAGGGGGAGGCCTCAGACGTGGAACAAAGTGTGGGGGGCATGGAATGCATACAGGGGTGATGTGTGCTCACCACCGGAACCTATTCCCCGGGACGAACACCTATCACCTTAGCCTGTGACACCAACTGGTTTATGCTGATTGTACTTCTCCTGTTCTTTCCTCCCCCCCCCCCTCCCCATCCTTCTATTCATTCTTTTGTCGATTCTCTACCTGTCCTCCTCTGCCTCTGACCGACTCATACACGTCCTCGTTACTCCATTGCCTATCTTATGCGCCCTTTGGCGTTTCTTTCTTGGTTTGGTTATCTTTTATAAAAAATAAAAAACAACCTGCAATGTTCTGATGTAAATCGTCTTGCACTATTTTTCTCCTGATATTATGCTGCCTTGCCTCCGGGATGTTAGGCTGAATAGCTGTGTGCTCTTTTCTAATAAAGGTTTTAAAAAATTTAAAAAAAAAAAAGAAAGAAGGTCTCAATTTAAAAGCTGCAGTAAATTATTGACCAACTCATACACTGCCTTTCATAGAGAACACTGAATCCATGGCGAGTGACCAGTTACACAACTATTTGGAGGCAAATTCTGCACTTTCTAATTTCCAGAAGAGTTTCAGATCCCTAAGTGGTACAGAAAATGCGGTATTTATTAGAAAATAACTGCAGGAAACCAGGCATAGTAATCATTCAACTGCCGTAAAAGTTGGATTGGTCATCTGCATGTGACAGAGGACCTCAGGTTGACCCTCACCCATATGGAACATGAATTGAGGCAAAAAGTTCGGGCATTAGACTAGATTTGTTCCTGCCTTACTAAGCTTATCAACACAATTATTTAGATAATGTTGGGTCAAAAGTCTATTCTTTGGGATGAGGGGTACTCCAAGCCTGAGACTTATTACTGCTCCTGAAACACCTACAGTTTCTCCTCACAAGTATCACCGGAAGCCATGGCCATTACGGTCAATTGTATACTAATGATAGCCAGATTCTACAGGTGTTTCAAGTTAGACCCAATGAAGGAAGAAGAAAACAGCGGTATATTGTATCAATTCAGATTTTAACAAGTTGTGTTTGAAGTCAGCTAATTTGAAATTTTATTACCATGTCCCATGACTGACTAATCTCACTAGAAATTGCAAGAAAACGGTGCAAAACATGAGATATTATGGCTTGTGACCCCACACTGAACAGCTTGACTGGCAAAAGTACAATGCATCTATAACTCCCCTTGACCAGGGACACCAAATTCCCTCATGCAGCATTGGGTAACATACAGAATGGAGCTTTGGGCTAGGACGGCGTCCACTATGTATCCAATATTTTAGGACATTTTCGAGAGCAACTGCTCCCCAAGTAGATTCTCTCTTCTGCTGCAGTACAGAAGTCCATAGTTCTGGTCCAGGGCAACATGATTGGGGCCATTGAACACATCCATGTGAGGGCGACTTCACGTTTGGCGATAACTAGGCAATGCCACTAGTTTCTAACCCACCCAATTGCCATCCCCGCACATCATAATCATCAACAATGCAAGCTTTGGATCCACATCTATGTCCACCTAAGTTGTCAGGATTAGGGTGGCGTGAATTTTCGAATAATATCTGTACTTTAATCTAATACATTACAAATATGCTCACTATTTTCAGTAGTTCACAAAATAGCCCTGATCCCAACTTTTGTTTACTGGACTGGTCTACTGTTCAGCTGGGTAACAAAGTATGTCACAGAATCTTACGGGCACATTGCAATCAGTATACAACAGAAGAGCATTACATTTTTAGCCTATATTTATTTGACTATATATCCACCGAAAAGGAGGCAATAGTTTGGCTGAGATACAAAACAGATAAAACTGTGGGAATTCGTCTTAATGTAGAAGGCAATTTATAAGCAAACCCACAATTACCAATCTCACTGCTTTGGCTCTACATGAGTTCATTGGAGCCTCAACCACTTCCTCATAGTGGGCGTAGTAAAAAAAAAAAAAGAGGAAAGGAACTGGCAGACTGTGATAGGAGCACTGTCTACCATCCAGTCTATGACCAGGTTCAAAATCTTTGGGGAGATACTGTAGTCCAAATTTCAAGCGTGTTGTGATGGCCACTAAGACTTGGCATTGGGATGCATTTTAGAAATAGAATAAAACAATCAATTATGAGCTCTGATGTAGTTCAGTAGAACATATTAATAAAAAAGGGTATCCATTAAAGAGAATGAAATTTCCGGTGTTTTACAATGTTATGTTGTGTATAGGGTCTGCTTCTTATAATGCTGGTGAAGCCTATTAAATTACTAACGTTTAATTGCCACATATTTAAAAACCCAGATATGTTTATTTGAGAACTGTGATAAAGTGCGGTCTACTTTTACTTGAAAGATGCAAAGCAAACTAGTCCATATACAACATCAAATAAATGAAAATTTTCCACGCAATGTATTAACCACAGTTCTCTTAGTTAATACGGTTCTTCAATTCACATTGAATAGGGCCTGTTCCGCCTTGTGGCCAGTGGTAGTATATTTAAACAAGCATTTGCAATGCAATAGGTCTCGGGTTAATTAAGTTTGAGCTATTGGCATTGCTAAATATTGCAACACCAACTGCAACAAAAGCTATTGGTGTTGCATTATTTAGCAATGCCAATACCTCAAACTTTAATAATGCGACACCTATTGCATTGCAAAAATCTGTGTGAATTAAAAAATGTGTCAGGAAAGCAGTACGAACACCCAAGTTAAAGCCGTGTTTTGGTGAAGTGGAGCTGCTTTCAACCCCTGCAAAAACGGGCCCGATCCTCATTTGAGTAATCGCCGCTTGTAAATGAGGCCGCGGGGTCCTTTTGTGCTGCTGACAATGGAAAGTCCGCCGTGGGGGAGGGGAGCCTGGGAGGGCGCTTCATAAGGATGCTGGAAGGAGTCTGAGTACCACATGTAATTGAAAGACTGACACTACGACGTTTCCGCATTTTTTTCTTTGTAGTTCGCCCTGTTTACTAAATGCTCTAGTTTGTTCAAACACTTTCCTTTTCTCTGAAAACACCTTCTAATTACGTATTTATGAGGGATGTTACAAAAATGTGTGTGAATTAAAAAATGTGTCAGCAAAGCAGTACGAACACGCAAGTTAAAGCCGTGTTTTGGTGTAGTGGAGCTGCTTTCAACCCCTGCAAAAACAAATGCTGGAAGGAGTCTGAGCACCACGTGAAGGCTTGAGAGCGAGCGAGGACCGGCGCGGCAGAGAAGGCGGCAGGGAGGACGGCGGACCCGGGCACGGTGAGGGCCTTTGTGTCACCGCTTCGGGGCTGTGTTCAGCCTCCTCCGGGTGTGTTTGGTGCTCAGAGTAGATGTGGTTTCCCGCGGGAGAGCGACCGCGACTAGGACATGGCCTCCGGGGGTCATGAATGCAGCGGGTTAGCCTGGGAGGGCACTCGGGGTAAGAGTGTCTTTGGGCGGGGCAGGTAGAGGGGCTCTTCTGGGGAGATTATGACCCAAGAGAGAGGGCGCAGAGTAAGAGATTTATTTAGACGCTGGGAGGGTGCGACCCCAGAAAATTAAGAGGCATAGGGAAATAGATTATAGTGGCAGAGAGACTGTCCGTGTTTGAGTTCACTTGGTTGGTTTACCTGATGTAATGTACGCCCGGAACTCTTGCCCGCCTGACCCGCAGCGCAAGAGGTCCTTTATCTGTTGTTGGACAAGGAACGCAGCGACACCAGCAAGCAGCAGCTCATGCATACCACCCCCAAAACAACAAGGAAGCTCCCGCCGTTGCCAGTTATACGTCATTCGACCGTGGTGTCGGCTCCAGGCATTGTCGGGCAAACAAAATGCACACCATGGGCAGCAGGTTGCTGATGTAGAATCCTTTTGCCATTCTCAAAAGTGATTGCAGCTCAGTGCCTGCTTGTTTATCAGCGCCGCGCGCCTCTCTGCAAACTCCCCCTGCATTCCAGAGAGGCGCGCGACACGATCCGCTCTGCATGCAATGCTGTAGAGACAAGACCTGGCCGCACGCACAACGTTATCCTATGGGGAAACGCTGCGCGCGGCCAGGTCTTGTCTCACTTAGGTGTTCTCAGACTGCTGAGACGCCGACAATAGTTCTCTGGCGAGAACGCGCTTTCAGCCCGTTACTAGCCGAGACCTAAAAAGGACGGAGTGATATATATGCCTTTGTTACCCACAGCCTAATCCAATCCTTCAGCCATTTCTAAACCTAGAAATTGACTAATTACAGAAGATCAACACCGAATGACAGCATAGCCAACCTTAGGAAAAGCTTTTTAGAGGTTGTGCAGTAACTTGACAGCTACTAGTCCCATTTTATTAAAAACGAAACCAAATTAGTAATGCTAAAATGAGGGTATCACGGCAAAAACATTGTTCAACTTGGGTAACTAGAGGAAAGAGGTATGCCTCTTAAGGAACACTTTTGCTTTTATGATCTAACTATTTTTGCTTACAGAAAAGACATTGAGTCACTGAGAAGACTGATACAGTCGTTCTCAATTGAGGACAGTCTTGAAAAATTGTGGAAGTTGAAAAACAATCTAGTACAAAATTTGGAACCAAGGTGTGTGGGAATCTAACAGCTCTGAAATAAGGTATGTGTCCCACAAATCAAGGGGTGGCTTGGCTCAAACTCATAGGGGATGAAGCAGTTCTTGCCCAATACTAAGAAACCTTGCTCTACAATACATATCTTGAAACTAACCAGACAGCAATTCACCATCTTACACTCCTACTTAAGGCCGCTTATAAAAACAACTCTGAGCAAACCAAAAAAAGCTATCTTTTCTTTCATTGGCCATGTACAAAACAGGAAACAAGCAAAGAAGCCAATGAAGTCCATTTCCTCCAGTGTAAGAAAAGCAGCAATGAGCCCCCCAAAAGCAGGTTTGATTAAACAGAGGAAACAAATGAGAGTTGAAAGTATAAAGCTAGTGTTGCCCTCTGAAGAATTACTGAACCAGCTCACACAAACTAACAACATGTTAAGCTTCACCAAAAGGGGCTGCAAGTTCTTTTTGACACTAAATGGGAGGAATGCAGGAGGCAATGATGCCTTAAATTCTCCAGAAAAAAAAGAATAATCCACTGCCCAAGAGACAGTAACACTAAGAAACCGGACCTCATTTGCCAACACTCTTCAGAGCAGGAACAATGGAAACATGCCACTTGGGCCCTCTAGCTGTGCTCTCAAGCAGAAGTGACAATTATAATTGTGTTAGCAGTGAGTAGGGTTTTCCTGTAAGATAAAAGGAATTTGTATGTACATCCACTCTAAATCATAGCTTCTTTTCTTTTTTTACCATTGGCTCAACTTATTGCAGCCATTTTGGCCCATCAACCTATGGGGCAACAAATCGATGTCAGACCAATAATTAAGGCAAAATGCTACACCATTCAGCACAATCCTGCAAACACTGAACACAAAGGCAATATAAAATTTGATGACAAATATTTGTAATTTCACTCATTACCTAATTTCCTTAATTTAAAAGTTGCTACTTTACACTAAGGGCCAATTACGACCTTGGAAGATGGGATACTCCATCATAAACATAACATATCTCATCCGCCGTATTACAAGTTTCATTATAGGCTATGGAACTTGTAATAAGGCGGACAAGATATCCATCACTTTTGTGATGGAGTATCGCATCCGCCAAGATCGTAATCTCATGTTGAGAAATCCAAGGTCTAAAATGTATAGCACTGCATGAATGCTATAACACTTACCACAATTTCTCTACGAGCCATGAGGATTGCAAAGTTGGTTAGGTGACTACAAGCACATGTTGTATGTGTTTTATTGGTGTCAACAAGTTTGCAGCCTTGAGTGGACCAATATCCCATCATAGTCCTTTCAGAATAGTTCCAAAATGAGCAGTTCGCATTGAAATAGTTGACAGTCTGAAAAAACAAAGTGGAACAATAATGCATATTTCCTAATTAAACAGTTATCACAATGTTAAAAAACAGCCTGAATGGAACTCAAACTGTTAAATGAAAAAAACAACTAACATATACTGAATTTTATTTAGAAAATATTGTGCGATTTTGGCTAACTTACTTTGAACACTCCACATACTATTTATATATGAAAAATGTTCTGTTTATACCATAAAATATCACTCCAAAACTAGGCAATACTGTACTCTGGATTGTCATCGCAAAAGCTTATATATATGGTCATAAATTGGTATTTACACTGGCATAGAAAGGCCCACCTTAAACACTCACACCAAACCTTTACAATGAAGTGTGTTTTCATAAAATTCGTACAAGCATAATTAAGGAGTTGGCTAATCACATTTCTAATGAACATTCCCAATACTTTTACGTGGGAAAAATAACAAGTAATTAGTGGTCTAATTTTTAATATTTACTTGACATTAGCAGTCAAGACAAATGCTATTTGGAAATAAATGCAAGAACAAAATATGATCTGCAAATGAATGGTCTCTGCAATTCCAACCAATCACAGTAGGAAGGAAAGGAATACATTTGAATATTTTCTTTGCCAATCACAGCAAGTGGCTTGTCTGTTTAGGGAGCCGCTCTGCGGGAAGCCACAGCTAAGGAAGCACACAGTATACAAGAATGTCAAGTAGTCAGCATTTGGCTTAATGGTCACAAGGCTGACAGAACTTTGTCGCACAAGCAGCATTTTCTCCCAATTATCTAAATGTGCTTCAGAACAGACAAGTGACTCAAAGTTAAACGCTAACTGGCATTTAAACTTGCTAGTATGCACATAGTAATCACAAGTTGATACTTTTCTATCCTGCTGTTAAAGTAAGAGTTAATTTCCACTTGGAAACAAATTAGTCTCATTTACATTTACATTTTGATTAGAGAATTAGCTTTCATTAAGAATACACTTACTTCCAAATAATCACTGAACCAGCCTCATTTAATTTTATGTTTAATTTTATGTTCAGTAACTTAAATAAAGCTGTGATTCTAACGTAGCATAACATTTTAAATTCAAATGTAAATTTATTGTTTTGCCTGACTTTCCTTCCTTGCTGGTTTTGTGACCTTCGCATTGACTCCTTAGCATAACTCACATCAATGTGTTGCAGCGTAAAATACACCGGGTCCGTTAGAAACACACGACTAGACTCCTTGTTGATGGAGGCAGCGATGACGTGCGAGTTGACCTCAATTGTGCTGTTTCGACCAAGCAAATCTCCGCCGATTTTTATGGTGGCATTTTCAGTGCTAAGGAAACGACCCAAATTTTTGTACAAAATGAACACGAGCTTCACAAGTCCTGCAATGAAAGATCAGATTATTTGGTTGGAACTATATCGAGCAGAAATCCGGCACATCAACAAGTGATTGCTCATTTTCAACCAGCACAGACACACACCCTCAAACTCTTCTCCAAACCCGCCCACTCCCCCACAAACATCCTAACTCACTGCTTTCCCACAACAAAAACATAACGGATACTGCTGTTCTCATATTCAGAACGCAGCACTTCTAAATCGTATAACTTTCTTAATTGAATGAAAATATTTCTAGCCAAATTATTGATCATTGTTCATGACAGGTACGCACCATTTCTGCTATTTTGTTTGACAGTGTTTGCAGAGAGCTGGATCAAATTGCCTCCTTTATTGCCCTGGGGAAACTGCAAGTCTTGCACCTGGCCTTCTGTACTCAGCACTGCAACCTCCAGAACTGAACAGACAAATGGATAAATGCAGAGGAATTAAGTTATCACTGTCCAAGTGCAATGTGACAAACAATATAATGGCAATAAATCATTCCGAGTAAGATTCAACTGACAGCAGATTCGGACCTGTTAAAGGATACTCTTGCGACATCGGCAACTAAAACGGACGGTGTGTACACGAGTTAAGCAAAGTCAAACACACAATCTAAGTTCTCCCTCAATGTAAAATAAACCATAGCACTGGCCACTTAATTTTAAATCGTTTACATTGTTTTAAGAATGACCTAAAAAAACACAAATTAAAAAACCTCAATCTTAAAACAATAATATTTTAGGAAAGTCTAAATTATGGATTGTAAAACTTTAAACAGCCTTCACACATATTTATCAGAGTTACTTCAAACTAATTGAAAGCATTTTCCCTAACTTCTGAAAATGTTCAACATCTTATCACATCAGGTATGGAAGCTTCAATCAATTCACTCACGAAGCTAAAATAGTGATATCTCTAGGGCTGATTTACTGTCATATTTCTGTAAAAGGAACATAAAAAAATAGCATTGTTTTAGTGTGATAGACATATTTTCTTAATTTAAAAAGAAAACATAAGGAAAGGAAAAAAATGTTTCCCCTTTAGGGTGTTGAAAGTGCAGGGAAGCTCTCATTTTCAATCTACCGAAATCAGTTTCTCTCCAACATAAATTTCAATTTTGAACAATAAAATTATGCACTTTGTGTTGTCAAAAATAAATCACATTGAATTAATAAATACAAGCTTCATCGAGGTAGAGTGTTCACATTTATGCACACAAGCAAGAGGCATGTCTTATCCTAGCTGGCAGTACTTAAATACTCGTCAAAACACATTAGAAAAATGTACTCACCAATATTGTCGGTGGGCATTGATACTCTAGTAGGTTCTGCAAGATTGTCAGCCAAGACAAAGGCCCCCTCTTCCAATGTATCAAGTAACATTGTGGCCGCATGAGCTTGCTCGGAAGAATTCATGTCTTTCCAACATTCCAGGGCTTCAGGCCTCAACAGGTTGTCAACTGTGTCAACAATTGCCTGCATACATGGAAAGGTTTCATGAGACCAGACTGCTTTTAATGACTGTCGCATTTATTAATAGTTAAAACAGTAATCACATCTTAAAATCATTAAAATCATGTGATTTGCAAGATTCTTTACCCTTCAAACTATATATATATATATGTGTGTGTGTGGATTTATACACAAAAGGTGCCCAAGAATTTCTTGATAGTGTACTTACTTCATTCAAATACTCCACATAAAATCGTTAATTATATCAACCAATGAACTTGTTACCTAGTATAGTGTGTACAGGAGGTGGACATCCCATCTCAAGGGTAATTCTGATGTCAATAAGTGGGACAAATTCAAAGATAATCATCAATTCAGTGGGTGGAAAATGAAGGCAACAACTGCATATAACAAGGAGTTTCTTCCTTTTATATTTATTTCCTTCACTAGTCTATAAAGATCTCATATTTGTACTCTGCTACGCCCACGTGATGGCTGGAGCCAAGCAGTTTAGATATCATGCTTATACAATACAAAAGCTCATGAACACTACTATCAAAGATAGTGTAAATTAAATACTTTTAATAAGGCAAATCACTGGATGTGATTACATAACTTAGTTTTTATAACGTAAAATAATGCTTTTCAGGGCAAGAGATAATGATATTTCTGGCACCGATTACAGTTCTTACAAGTGTGTGGGTGGGTAAAGAATCTCATTGCATTAACACGTTATCTGATTCTATTTAGTCACTTTGTTGTTTATACAGGTTGAAACGAGATTCATGTTATTTAACGCAATGCTCAAATGAGTTTCAGGTTGGAGCAAAGGCAAAAGCGATACATTAGAATGTTTTGATTTGCTTTTAGTGCAAGCGATACCATGGAACTAGGCCCAGGAGAGAAAACTTTACATATATGAATAATAAATATGCAGTATCGATCAAAAGGTTATTTGTGCACATGTGATACATAGATTTATAGAGGCCATAGAAGGGCTTTACCATGTTGAGCCTAGTTACGGTCTTCGATAGAGACAGATCTCCAACTGAAGTTAATCAATACAACAAATAGAGCTGGCTAGCAGAAGCATTCCATCCTTTCTGTAAACTTTCAGATATGAAATGTTAACAGCAGAGTGCAGCCCCTGCCCTCTTGTTAAAGATCAGCGTATGACAAAAGGAAAGATATGTTGTAGGGTAGAGAAAAGTAAGAGAAGTTGAGTCAAATAGAGCAAGGAATGGGGAAAAGGTGAGAAAGAGGAAACAAGAAGGCATGTAGAGTAGTGGTAAGAAGGGCAAAAGATAAGTGGAAATGGAAATAGTTATTGCAGATTGGAGGAAATAGAATGACAAATGATGTGGAAAAAAGGGTGATGGGAGTCAGAATTGCAAAAGGTTAACAAAATATACCAGTACAGAGGAAACTAAAATTCAGAGAATTAACCTTTATTTCGAGTTTGTAAGTAGGTTTGAAGGCTGTGAAATATGTGACGATTGATACCAAAAAGGGAGCTCTTGCTACCTTTGTGCATCAGGTGTAGACACATAGTCTATTTCTGCCAGGTACAAAAATAAAAAACAGCCCCCTCCCCCTTTTTTCTTTACGCTGTCCCCTTAAGGACTTTCCAGCCTGATTCAGACCCGTTTTGCGAGTATTTAATAGCGATTCATAAGGAATTACAGGCTCGCAAAACGGGATTTATGTAGGAATCGCAAAATAAAATGCGATTCCTACAAATTCCTTATTTGCGATTAGCAAATTGCTAATCGCAAATAAGGATTAATTCCCCATTCATTCCTATGGGCCAAAAGGCCCATAGGAATGAATGGGGAGTATTCCTTATTTGCGATTAGCAATTAGCTAATCGCAAATAAGATAGCGATTTAAAGGGTGCCAGGGGTGTCCAAAGGACACCCTGTAGCACCCCTTAAATGCAAATTTAAACAGGTGTTGCGCACACACATGTCCAAAGGACATGTGTGTGCAACATGCACCTTAGAAAAATGCTTTTAAAAGCATTTTTCCAAGTTTTCGCTATTTACAACGAGGTTTGACCTCGCGGTAAATAGCGGCCCGAAATAGCGAATTCGCAATTTGAAAATGGATGATTAATTGCATTTAAGGAATCTCAGATAGAGATTCCTTAAATGTAATTCCTCGCAAATTTGCGATTTCGCTATTACCGATTTTTGCATTTGGGATGATTAATCCCAAATGCAAAAATTGCGCTTCTGAGAATCTGGCCCTTTGCGAGCGCTATTCTCCTTCATGAATCTGGCTGTAAATGTTCTATCTGAAAACTGAATGAGCTAAGTCTCAGGTGGGAGCACTCTGCAGCAAAACAGTGCTGAGAACCACATAGTTTGTCAATGTTAAACACTGACTAACAAAAATGCCTGTTTATTCGTGCAGTGGAAATTTAAGTATATTAATTAATTTTTATTTAAAATCAAGTCCCTGGAGGAAGGTCCTTTATGAAGTCAGATTCATCATTAACTACTTGAAGACTGCAATATTCAACTTTGCAAACACATGAACAGTTAGAAACCAACGATTGATAAACAGTACAAAACAGTACGCCCTTTAGTTGTAAACGTGTACCATTCGAAATACGAATTTTTAACATAATAACTAACAAACTGCAAGTAAAGAGGGCTTCATTGGCACAGTTAGAGGTGTATATCTTAAGCATTTAGATTTAGCAGCTCCAGCGTGTTCCCTGCTGGCAAATCTCTTTGCTTACACAGATTTTCCATTACTGGAATAGTTATATTTTGACCAAACCCTGGTCAGAGAAATAATTGTATGCTAAACGGAAATTCCTTCTAGATGACTTTGCGCAGGGTACAATACTGCCGGCTGATCAAGGGTAAGCAATAAATTATATATAGCACAAATCAGTCACGATGTGTTGGCTGGAGAAAATGAGGAGTATACAAATTAGTAGAAACTGTTGCACACAATTTGTTAAGAAATATAGGCAGGTGGATAAAGGAGAATAAATAATGAGCTGAGTTTGGTAAACAGCCTGAATAGAGAGGTGGCTCCCATAAAGATAAGAGTTTCTTTCCAAAAGAATGATCAAGTGACTAGAATTGCTACCCTATTTTCTCTTACTCAACATTATCCCAAAAGGAAGAAATTTCACTTTGAGCACAAATTATAACATACAAAACAAGTAGTGAGGACGTAGACAAAAGCGATTTGGCATTGTGGGTTCCTTTGGAATAGTTAAACTTGGAAAGGTGAGAACAGGTTAATACTATGAAAAGTACTGCCAGGGCAAGTCTTTATACTTTGGTATTTCAAAATGCACTTGACAGATCCCAGGTATCTCCTCCAGTCCAGATTTTACCTTTACTTTTAGTACTCCACTTATGATTAATTAATGAATTCAGAGTTAAATTCGTGGGCCCACAGCAGTATTATCCTCTGGTATAATTCCAAAATCATGAAGGGGAGCCATAATTAGGCCATTGCATAAAAAAGGGGATAGGGAGGACCCAAAGAATTATAGATTATTTACATCTATTGGATATCTGAGTAAAAGTGTTCTCCAAAATTATTTTGGAACAATTGAAGGAATGGGTTGAATTAAATGTGATTGTCCCGGTAGAACAAGAAGGGTTAAAAGAGGGGCACTTAACACTATCATTGTTTTGCATTATGGACTGTGGCTCGGAAGTCGATGTAACAGCAGGGAAGTTTATACTGCTGCTTTGTTGACTTCCGGGGAGCATTTGATCTAGTTGATAGAGAGTGTTTATGGGAGACACTAAAAAGATATAATATCCCTGAGAACCTCTTAGAAGTTATTAAAGGGCTGCACAATGGAAATTGGGCACAGGTTATTAAAGACACCGTAGGCGGTTTAACCCAAGAGATAGAAACTAATAATGGGTTAAGACAGGGCTGCGCATTGGCCCCACTCCTATTTTCTATTTTTCTTGCCGATTTATCAAATTTATTAAATACTGTAAGAGGAGCAAGTCCAAAGGTAAATGGAAAGCATCTGTCTTGCCTCTTATATGCAGATGACCTAATTCTGTTTGATCAAACGGAACTAGGACTGCAAAGAAAGCTAAATGCATTTGAGACATACTGTATATCCAAACACTTAACAGTAAATATGGAAAAAACAAAAATATTGTGTTATGGAAAGAAAAACCATAAATATAGCTGGTTCCTGGGTCAAGCAAAATTGGAAGTTGTTAATGAATACAAATATCTGGGAATATAGCTTGACAGAGCGTTGAACTGGGGCATGCACTTACAGGCCCAGAAAACTAAAGGCCTATCAAGAATTTGCGTTTTAAAAAAATGTAATCGTTTTTATGGAGAAATGACACACAGACCAGTGTTGAACGCATTCAAGGCTATGATATGGAACATACAAGTTCAGGTAAATCTATGTCGATTTTGGAAACACTTAGGATCAGGAGAGGAGGAAAAAGTGTCTTGCTGGTGCAGGAGGGAGATACAGAGTGAACTAACTTGGGCAAAAGCTTCCAGAAAGACTCTCCTCTCAATTTGTGAATCCTTAAAAGTAAAAATTGACCCAGAGTCACTATGTATTGAAGAACGGAAGAGTGTTCTAAAAAGCTTGGGAAATGAAACATCTAAACTAATAGACATGAATTACCTGAAACAAAAAGAGTCCGTGCATTTTATGTTTAATAGCTGGAGTAATGATAACTGGTATCCGTATTTAGATACCGTACCGAACCACTGGTTGAGATTGGAATTATTAAAGGTGAGAATAGGCATCAATCCTGCACGGTCAAATGACAAAATAAAAAATATATTAATGGATATTTGTGGTAAATGCACATGCAGGATTGGTGCAAAATGTGTGTGTGTTCATATTTTAATGTATTGCCAAAAATTGTTATCTGTGCGACTATTGAATTTAAGGCCATTTTATTTTTTTTAAAGTATGGAATAAGGTCAAGGATTCAAGCAATTGAGCTTCTTACGGACATGCAGTTCATGGACATTGCAACTGCCTTGGCGAAGTTTGTCCAATAAGCCAAAAGACTTCTTATGAATAAAGGAAATGGTAAGAAGAACCCATGGAGGGACAATCAGAGTTCAATTGAATGATTGGAATTATGATATGTATTTTTTTTTCTATATCGAATTTTTAGGCACCTTGGTTGGCGTCCAGCATAATATTACAAAACAGAGTTATGAGAATTAATGAATTTTGGTTTTAGGTTGTTTTAAAACATTTTAATAATTTTATTTTTATCTGTGTAATGTTGATATGTGCAGATTAAAGACCAATTGGTCATAACAAACTTATTTTTTTTAACTACTCCACTTATGATACAAAAAAGTAAATTCTGCATCCCACAACAGAAAATGATCTTGAATCAGGATTGGATGCACAAATCATGCCTACTTGTTATAACTTGAAAACGGACATGATCGTAACAGGTTTCAAAGCTTTAAGCTGGAAGAGAATATGGTCTAGGGTGGGGAGTAAATTTGAAAGAATATTTACTGACTGGTGAAAATCAAAGACATTTTTTAAAGGATAAGAAGATCCATTTAAAGATTTTTTTTATCAATTTCGAAAAACAAGCAATGATCAGAAGAAAACAAGACACTATTTTGTAATTTGTCAATGATTTGAACACTCTGGGGAACATATAACTCCATAATGCAATGTCAACTCAAAAATGGCCAAAAGAAAGTTTGGCTTAAGTAGACAGGGTGACATTTAAGGTTGCGTGCAGGACACAAATCTCTAAGAATTGTGTTAAAAGAAGCTGACAAAACATGAAAGGAAACCTGATCCTCTAACTAAAACACAGAGACACATTGAATTGAACAACTGCGTGGACAGCTGTATTAGAATTCTCAAGGAGGGTGGTAGATTTAGTTTAATTCTTAAAACCCAGAATATATAAGTGACCAACCAAAAGAGTCAACTGGACCACAACTTATTTTAAGTCTTCCTTGACGATTATAAAATTAAACAAAACGGATAGTATTATTTTGGTGTGTGTGGGGGGGGGGGGGGGGGGGGGGTTGGGAAAGTGCATGGGGGATAAGGTAATGCTTGTGCTCATATTTGAACTTGAAAATGGGCAGGAAATTACTCAGTCACTCGAATCACAAGGGCTATAGAGAAGAGTGCCAGCAGGAAAGCAGCAGAATCCAGATGGATTCCCGGTTGACATGGACAAATAGCTACCCATGGATATCTATTTTTACCCAATAATTGAAAGCTGTTGCCAACCACTATATCCCAGAAACTTGGATGGAATCACTGCCTATTTCGAAATTTAATAAGCATTTACATTGCAATAGGTCTCGCCTTCGAAAAAGTTAGAGCTATTGGCATTGTAAATGACAAACTTTTCATTTATTGATTGGTTTTTAATACAGATAAATAAATGACATTGTAATTTACAATGCCAATAGCTTAATCTCTCGCAAATGCGAAACCTATTGCATTTGCACACACACACACACACAGAGCCACACACACACACACACACACTGTTTATTAATCCATTTCTACCAACAGTTTTTATATAGCGCTTCATACTGCGGTTTACAAGCACTACAAACCGCACATGGAGCCACTGGTCAGTTTGTGCTGCTATGGCTGAGGCGTCCTCACTTGGAAGCGCACTCGGGTTATTCAAATCACTGCATGTGTCAGCGGCGAGCATCATTATCTGGTAGAATGGTTAACAATCTTTCATCCGCTTCATAGAGCACAATAAATGCGCTCCTTCTGGCCCACGCGCAGAGACTCTTCAAATGTACAGTCGTCGGAGTCCAAGCCCTCCCTCCCCCCAGAGCCAGCACTGACCGATCGGAGGGTCACTGATGCAGAAACGCCTGCGCCTGTTCATTAAGGCCGGATATCGTGAGGGTCTGTTAACGACCTCTCGGAAATTGCTAACAGAGCTCTGAAGATGAAGTGAGAGGCGATGCTTAATCCTTTAACATCTAACCTAAGGCAAGGCCCCCTCTGATGTACGACTGAGGCACGTGACCTGAATAACATGCTGGGCGGTGAAGGGTTAAGTCGATATTTATATAGCGCTTCATACTGCGGTTTACAAGCGATATAAACCGCAAATGGTGCCACTGGTCAGTTTGTGCCGCTATAGCTGAGGCGTCCTCACTTTGAAGCGCACTCGGCTTATTCAAATCACCGCATGTGTCAGCGGCGAGCGTCCTATTCACCGAGACTTCTTCACAGTCTCTCCTAACTTGGGTGTCCTCGGGCATTGTTAGGCCGGATGCGGGTGAGCGGCAGTAAGTAAGCAGAGACGCAGCCCCATCCTCATGCCCCTGACAGGAGGAAGAGGTTTACCCGAGAAACGCTTAAAGGGCCGTGGCCTGCGCCGAGGAGCGTGGACGGCCCGCCGCATGCCTTTGAAAAACCGTGAGACTGCGCGCAATCCCTCGCTGGTGGAATGCTTCTGAATACAAATGTGTACAGGATGCACCAGGAAGCATTCGGTGACAACTGTCTCCGATTCACTATTTATGACAAATACTCCAGGAGCGCTGTAACAGATATTGCTGTTGCAGCCGTGGATGTATTTACGGGGATGAGCGCTCCAGGGGTGGCGCTGAAGGGGGCGAGCAGCCCTGTGCCGCCTGGTGTTTAATGCTTCCCCTCACACCCCCACCCCTCAGTGGACCAGGGTTTGGTTCCCACACCGAAGAGGGGCAGAAGGTACCCGAAATATTATAGTGTATTTATAATCAGTACACTAAGCATAATTATCAGCCTTCGCCCCTCCGCGGCAAGAGAAGCAGCATTTTCATAGTCTGAAATGGAGAATGTTAGAGTTACATACATTATATAATACACCAGGGATTAAATCTGTGTACTGCCAACGAAAATTATGGAAGTTAGACGCTGTTGCGGCTTTGATGGAGTGAATTTAAAACAGGAGCTTCCGCGAGACTCCTAAAAGCACACTTAAATGACACGCATATCAAGCCTTTATAAACCTCTTTAACAGTTCAATTAACACGCACAAACTTCAAATCTCCGGTAATTTTTATGTGAATCAATGGGCCACCATAAAAGTAAACACGGTTGCATGCAAAGACAATATTGTGGGAGAACATTCTGTAACACTGTAAAAATGCAATAGCTGAGATAAGATCAATGGTGTATAAGATGCGCCCGTTTTGCACGCTGTTTTAAAAACATTTCCCGAATGAAGCATGCCTCCGCCTCTCCCGCACTCAGTCTCCGATGTCAGCCTCTTTAGCAGCGCCGCGCGCTGGTATGCAGACTCCCCCTGCATTCCAGAGAGGCGCGCGACGCGATCCGGTCTGCATTGGAGACAAGACCTGACCGCGCGCACAACGTTATCCTATGGGGAAACGCGGAGCGCGGTCAGGTCTTGTCTCACTTCGGCGTTCTCAGACTGCTGAGACGCCGACTATAGTTCTCTGGCGAGAACGCGCTTTCAGCGCGTTACTAGCCGAGACCTAAAAATGGATCCAAGAGTGATCCCAAATGCTACTGCCCCATCTCTCTCCGAGACTTTTCAGCCAAGATCCTGGGTAGAGTGAACCTAGAAAGATTGGATCAAGGGTTGAGGATAATGGAGTCCTCGCAGAGTCACAATATGGGTTCAGGATGGTGCCGGGTATTGTAGAGCAGTGAAGTAATGTACATTTTCTCCCAGGGAAATATACAAAAGTCAAGACCGCCCACTGGCACTTAGGTTTGTTGACATATCCAGTGCTTTTGATTTTGTAGATCGCTCAGTCCTGTGTGAAACCTTGTCCTTAATGTGCACTCCATCAGAAATTGTGTCATCACAATTTTATAGGAATTTGTCAGCGAGGGTGCGTTATCGCCCAAATGCCGAGGGCTCTCCTCCATGTAGTATTTGGAGGGGATTCAGGCAAGAGTACGTACTGGCATTATTTCCGTTCTCTCTTTTTATATATGGTGTGGATGACGTACTCCAGGAAGTGACCACTGATTCTCCACAATCAGAAGGAAGGGCAGTCCCTGTTCACCTCTATGAAGATGATGCTGTCCTCCCATCATGAACTGCTAATGGCCTGCAAAGACTGATGGTCTGCTTCACAGCCTTCAAGATGGGCAGGGACCGCCAAAATTAATTTGAAAAAAACTGATCTTAGGAAAGGGAGCTTGCAAATCATGTGCGCTCTCGATCAATGGCACACCAATCGAAGGGGCCACATCCTTCTCTTACCTGGGTATTCTCTTCAGCTTTAACGGATCTTGATCCAAACACATTGGAAATAACAAGCTTAAGATAGCATGCATCTGCGAGGGCATTTGTAGGTTTGCCATTAAATTAGGCTGTAAACCAATTCAGGAAATCTTCTCAATTATATAGAGGCAAATGTGTATCTACAGCTTTGTATTGGAGTGGGTTATGGGTACTCACAGAAACTATTATACAAATTGTAGACCGTATATTTATTCAGTGTCTGCTTGCCACATCACAATGTACAGCACCGTACATAGTGCATATGGAACTGGGCATGCACCAGTGCTTAATTTGAGCCAGGGCTTTCCGGTGCTAAGCACCGGCACATAATTGGTTTCCGGTGCTCAGCACCGGAACCTAATTGTCAACAGGATACCTAGTACAGTCTACCACATGGTGGTGCTGCTCATCTAATTTAGAGATGAGCAGAATAACGGTTGTTTAGGAATACAATATACATTAAAATTGCAAATACCTGACTCCCCAGCAATTCCTTTAGCTTTGGGGACCTGGAATAATCTGAAGTGTCTCAATTACATGCAAGAGAGATAATTAGTAGTTGTTTTGGCAGCGATGACAAGGGTGATGGGTGGTGCAAGCTGCAGTGGCCTCCCGGCCAGAGCCCTGGCACTTAATATTTTACAAATTAAGCACTGCCATGCGCCACGTGGAAGATATCTTCGCAATTAGGCCAGTTCCGATGTTGCATTCTATTTGAAGTAAAGAAGAGACAAAGTTAACCAAAGTTATTGTTAGGGATTGTCTAGGTGCTGAAAAAGCACAGCAAATCTCCTTGCTCTCGTATATCTCAAGACAAGTTGCCCAACTGAATGGACCTCTACTATTGCATGAGCCTGATGGCAAAACATCCTATTGTAAAAGGGAATAAAAACGTTCAGTACTCAAAAAAAAAAAAAAAAAAAAAAAAAAAAAGCCTGATGTTCGACGTGCCAATGACAGTATCAAAACGTCCGTGGTCAAATACTTTACTATAGCACAAACTGTGGGCCTCGAGAGTTACCAAAAATGTACAGCTAACACCCAACATAGATTTGGCTTGACCCAACTAAGAATGGGTATAGTTCATGTTTTGGAAGCTTTCCCAAAAATCGAACAATGGCCACAGGCAGCTGTTAAATGTCTGTGTGATCGAAGATCCACCCAAACAGCAATGCATTTTGTCCTTTTGTGACCATTTCCCTACTGGAATCAGGAAACAATTTAAAACCTTTGTTTTTAGCTAGGAGTATCAGCAATTATAAAGATGCTTTTTATACCTATGTTCTCTGGAGGATCCTTTATTATTAATTTTAATGTTGCCTCCTTTACATGGAAAGCCAAACCCCTTAGAAAACATCTTAATTACCTGCATTAAACCCTCTTCTGATATTTTATGTCACTTCCCGATGGTCCACCCTATCATTTACTTCCACTGAGGGTTTAGTGCCCCACTGTGAAACAACAGCTTGAACACTAGCCATATTGTTCTATTCCAGGTAAAGCACCAGCATGATCTAGTGGAACTCAGACATATTGCAGCTATGATGGTTTGAGAGTGATGTTCGGGCAGTTTGCAACTTCCTTTTATATTAACATAGCTGACCCTAGCAAGAGGTTTTTGTATTTATAGAGCCTAGTGGCAAACCAAGGGTCACCTCAATAGAGTAACTTACTACCTGCTAACAGGTTTTAATCCGTAGAGTTTTGATCCAAACTCAAATGCGTTTGCACTTTATAATGAATAACCCGGCTCCACGTTTTGCAAATGCTAGTCTCTGCTGTGGTTCTGTTTTATTTGCAACTTGTTACATTTGATTACATTCTGCACTTCACATTTCATACTATATATTGACAAGGGGTGGGTGGAATTTGCGTAATCGCGTTACACAAATCTCTGGGAAATGGTAAAAAAATCTCCACGAACACGTGGAAATTCCGCGAACACGCGGAATTGCTTGTTCACAATGCTTTTTTCGTGTTCGCAATTGCTGTTTGCGTGCTCGGGGGGAAATGTCTCGGGAACACGCATTTTGAGAATGCGAATAAGCAAAAAATTTCGTAAAGTGGCTGAATGCAGAATTTTGGGCAATTTTGGTTCTTCGGGGAACGCGAAATTGGCCAAATTCCACGAGCGGAACGGAATTTACCGCCCAGGCCTAATATTGAACTCTTTTGCCCAAGAGTTTTAAAATATTCTCAAAGCACTGCATCATATTTTACACTCTCTATGTCAGATGTAACACGGACATGACAAAGTCCATTTTTCTGTGATTCGTTAACAGTTATTTGCACTTTTAGGGTTTATTTCAAACCGAATAAAGATCTTAACTCGAAATAGTATAAAACCTACAGACAGTGAAATCTTGGTAGTAGAAAAGAGTATTAACACTAGCTTCAAACAAACAATTTCAGCTAATCTTTTAGGTCAAAACACGCAGTCATGCACTGCAAATGCTTTTGTTGGAGATGCAAGTTGCTACAGGGGTAAAAGATCAGCACCATCAACAAGCAGATCAATCAAACTAGCAGGAAATAGGAAACCTCTATGCTTTATGTTTTAGCATTGAAGGAGGACTACTTGGTGTTTGCTTTGTCTCCTTAGCAGCCAAACATGAGGCTCTGCTGCATTTTCTGCAGTGATCCCTGAAAGAAAGTCAACACATATCCAGAGAATTTTTCAATTTGGTTTAAGCTTACTAAACGGCAAGTAGACACCACATGACGGAATGTTTGTTTGGGTGTTGCAGTTCATCAATTCACTCTAAGATTACAGTTTGCCTAGAAGCTAGGTAGAAATGGTGCAGACCATATTTCTGGTCGTTACAGCTGAAACAGTCAGAGTAAGTATATTTGGTGCAAGTGGCTTGTTCTGTTAAACCGACAAGTGGGGGAGAGAACTGCTTGCTTTACAGAAGGTTTCTGCCACAGAGTATACCACTTTGTGACATTTACAACTGTACATGAAAGCAGAGAGGAGCATCCTCTCTCATTCATCTCAGACAACTCAAGTACTGAAGGTCTGAACTGGTCTTGGCAGGTGTTCCCTTAAACCCAGGGGATGGCTCGCAGAGACCAACTGGGGTTCCTACCTTACCGCAGTGCCTGTGCAGTCTGTCAATGTGAGAAAGATTTAGTACAGAATAGGAGATTTAATCAGAGAACCGGAGTCTCAGCACGAGCATCTGGCAACAGTGTTTTGCAGTATCACTCTCATCTGTTTTACATAGGAGCTTGTCTCACTTTGTGAATCAGGCCTATGTTGAAAAGGACCGTACTGTTTTGAAGATAGGTTTAAATTCAAGGGCAATGCAGCAGTTCAAAACTAATATTAATCCAATATATGGGTGAAGTAATACCAACGACTTTAGATGTTTCTGCCCATAAAAATGGAATATATTGCCGAAGTAACATTTACTACAAGTGTTTAATTTATCTGTGGGAGGTCATCTATCTTTTAAAAAGCAGGCATGCTAATAATGAAACAACGAAAAGTATAGAAATGCGCAGCAATCAGAGTACCACCCTTTTCTCCTCTTACAGTGAACCCTTAAATGACACAGTAAATCAAACTCTATTTTGCCCTAGGAGTTATTACAGATAAAAGAATTCCAATGACCAACAAAGACTGAGATTGAAAAGACAGGAGAAACATGTTGCATCAGCACTACCAAGTGTAATCACTGACTGCAAAGAGTAGACAGCATTAGTTAATCAGAGTGACGCTACCTCACCTTGTCTATGCCACAGTTTATTTGAGCATGTTTAGTATTATGCTTTCTCTTCATAGAATAATACCCATAGTTTTCAGCATCATTTACTCTGGTGGTTCTATTTTAATGCCACACAATAACATTTGTATAAGAGTACTTACAAACCAAAGAAAACAAATGTAGGACCTCTTATTTCATGGAGTACAATCACTTCAGGGTGGAAGCAGTTTATATGACCTTATACAGATTCTGGGGATATTTAAGATTATATGATTCTGATTTAGGTAAAATCTGCTTTTGAACGAATCAGAGAACATTCTAGCAGTATTGTATCAGCCCATGGATACAACAACAGTCTCTGAAGTTCGACTTCTACTGATCAAGTATTTTTAGCAACTCCACAGGAGAAAAAACACACTCTAAAAAGGCTGAATTCAGATCAGAATGAATATGTACTCAACCTGGTTTGAGACGTCTGATGCGAACAGATGGCTTTATAAATCTAAAGAAGAGTGTCTATAGGAATGCAAAGCTTTCACCACAACCTAATAAATGTTACATTACACTATGTGGTCAAGACCATCCGTTCATTATGAGGAATTAGGTTTTAGTTGCACAAAAGTGTAGATTGCAAACTCCTTGCTAAAAACGAGAAAAGGCCACAAAACAGGTTTGCCAGATTCTTAGTCTGAGGGGTGTAACTTAGAATAGTTTCGATATTTTATTTTCATCAAAAGCACTTCCAATTCTTCTAAACTGTATGATGAAACTAAGCCTGGACAGAGTTTTCGTAATTCTGCTACGCGGAACTCAGTGAAGTTCAAAATAACCTCTGCTTTGCCACGCGTGGCTCCGCAAGCACCGAAGTGCATTAGATAAATGCCGCTCGCGGTGATTTTCAGTGGCAGGTGCTTGTCCGCACTGTGCAATCATCGCAAACGGCAGCATGCACAGCGCAAACGGGTGCTGCTTCCTTTCTGCCGCTCGAGTAGATTTTTACTCTAGTGGCAGCATTCTGAACGATAACACAGGTTCTCAATGAGAGGGGCCGCGAGCATACGTGACCACTCATAATAAGTAATCTGACCACCCGTGTTGAGCAATCTCATTGGGAGGTCGATTTTCCATGCTCGTGCTCGCCAAATTGATGTTGACTATCGCGAACGAAGAAAAATCTCGCCGGGTGGTGAAATTTCCTAGCTCGCCAACTTTGTTTACGAACACGAGTGAGGAAAAAAACCTTTGGAACTCCGTGGGCTCGGTGTAACGTGCGAAAAACTCTGCAAACTCTGCGAGCAGAGCTCACCGAACAGACCTATATGAAACCTGGTGTTTTGCCAGTGAATGAAATTGAGCACCAATATTTAGTATCTCTTCACACTGACCGTTGCTTGCAGACACTGACAGCATGTCATGACCTTCTTTGCACACAGATCTTTGATAATTACAATCTATAAGGCATTCTATGGAATAATACTTTAGGGAATAAATTCAAAAGACACCGCGCGAACACTTTGCAACCCCAAACATATGCCCCTGTGAGGTTATAATTCCACCCACACATAAACCTAAAACCTAAATAGGAACAGAACTGTTACTCAAAGTAACATGAAAAGTTGATGACAATACACTTTCCCAGCCAAAAATGTAGATCTCTATTCAGATATGTGGTTGAAATTCTACAGATTTTTCCAGGAAAGCGAAAATAGGGGGTAAAATGTTACAAGAGTTTACGCAAATATGAGTGTTGGGGAGAAGAGAATCAGTGGCAGGGAAATGGTGGGGTGTATGGATGTGCCAGCTGTACCAGCTTGAGATGGTAAACTGGGCTTACACATCTTACATAGCTAAAATGTTCCAGAAATGGAACTTTAGGGAAACCAGCTGAAATAAGAGTCACCTTAATAAGAAAAGTGGCGAAATTTACATGTGCAAAGGATTTGGATATGGCAAAGCAGATGTGACTTATTCGTGCATTTTTATCCTTGACTCAGTCTTTGATATTAGAAACTCCCACAAGAAGCAAAGGCATAACTTTTCCACATATACATGGAAGCCATCACAAGCCAATAAGTGCTGCAGTTTTCAATTTGTGCAAAATCTGAAGCCAAATATATATGCACATACATTTAAATATACATTTTTTTGTTTTTAAAGAGAATCAGTTAATTGATAAAACGAACATCAGTATTTTTTTAAATGGAGTTTCATATGGTTTTATCAAAGACGGCAAGTGGTTGGAACATGCAACATGAGGGCATAGCGTGGCACGTGACTGAAGCAGGAAGAAAGCAGGGTTGACAGCAGAGGGGAGATACCTTTAGGTAAGCCCTGCTGGTCTTCTCTCGCTTTTGGAGCTTTTTTAAGAGAAAAGAAAGTAAAAGGTTAGTAAATCCACTTGGTCACGAAATAGAGGAAACCTTGAGAGGCGTGACATTAAATATGTTGCATGTGTGTTATTGTTCTTGTTGTAGGGTGTATCTGTCCAAATAAGCATTCAATAGCCATTACATAATTCTTTGTACTTCAACATTTGATCCTTAATGTTGGACTTAGTAAAGAAGTCTTTATGATTAATCTTACTACTGTCTGATTTGGATTTCAGAACGCAATGGATCATGAAGTCCAGTAAATAATCAGAATTTTATAAATTAAAACAAATCATCCATTACAAAAGGTGGTGTTTAATCAAGATATATAAATGCTTAATGACTCCTCATCTGTAGTATAAGAACATTTGATTTTTTGTAAGCAGTACATTAAAAGTGTAATCCAAACCTATGCAAAAAGTAAAATAATAGATAATGCCTCTTTAATTGCATAGATTGAGAATGGCAATGACGAACAATCATGTAAATAACTGCAATGATAAATAAAAAATTTTAAACTCATGAATTTTCAGAACCATTACGTACACGCTGACCTAAAATGCTTCGATATTTATTCACAGCATTGCTTGAGCAAAGGAAATGGCATGAAAGAAATACATTCCAAAAATGAAGAAACATGCACATTCATTGTACCATAATATCTTAGCAAAATCCCTAGCAACAGGCAGAAAGGGGGAGACAGAGGTCAACCGCTGTCTATTATAGGCAGTACCTGGGGAGCATGGGATGGAAGGGTAAGAGGGAAGAAAGAGAGAATGTTGGAATGTGACTAATAAAAAGTTCTTCAGTTCTGTCAGAAAGCATGTGGATGTGGGAGGATGGTTTCGGAGGTTAATGGAGGTGTGTTTTTCAAAATGTTTCAACACTTGGTCCTTGTCATCCACTGTGCCCTTCAGCTAAGCATACATGCCTCCTGGCCAAGCTTGCATTCACTGGAACTAAACCATATTTTTGATTTGCCACCCATGGGAAAAAATCTGATCCAATCCAATGAACACAAGAAATTCAATGTTTGGCACAAGGGCTACTTATAGAATACAGAATCGGAACAGCAGGTGCTAACTGTCAACATTTTCGAATGGGACAGAACTTAACTGGTCAGAATTAGAAGGGTAAAAAATAAATTTAAGGAAAAAGGACTTTTCTCAAAATGGGTTAGAAGCATGTAGACATGGGGACAAAAACAGAAATGCGTCAGAGCTAAGCAAGACATATTTATCAGTAAATTATTTGAGGTGCAAAATCAGACCAGGTAATTGACAAGACACTAGTATCTTTAGCACTTAGTCAAGGACTCTGTGTTTCGTTGTTTTACTTAAGACTCCTTTTGCGAACGAATTTTGGGTAGGAGAATGAGCAAGACACCACGGATTCTTTATGCTTTTTATACTGCTTGCCATAGCATGCATCAATTTCTTCTGACCATTTACTGACATATCCCAAACTCCTCTTTTGCCCCACTTCTTTAGCGCAAAGATGCCTATTACAATAGTGACATGGGTATAGTCCTGAAGTGCTGTTAGCCATCTAGAGGTTTCCTTTCACATGGTTCAAAGGGGTATCTAAGGCAGACTGTAACCAAGTAGTCCTTTGATATGCCATACTTTTATGTTTCTATCCAAATGGATGACTGTGCAGTATAACTTACCAGGCGTAGGTTTGGACATCGGATTCACGTGCATAAGGATCATCTGTGGTCCGTTTTAATTGGAGAACTGTGATTTAGTCTGAGATTTAGGTGCATGATAATGGTGTAGGAGAGGCGAGACAGGTAGATCTTATAGATTGTTTCCGTACCTCTTATGTCAGAAACTTGACCAATGTTCGCTTCTTTCAGGAAGGCTATGCATCGCTTTGCTGCTATTATAGTGTGCACAATTGTTTAGCGAAGCCTCTGGCATCTCCAGTGGGGCTTTATCGTTACCATGTCTTACATATCTCTAGCCACTAGCCACTTTCTAAGCAGGCTCAAACAGTAGGCAGAATAAGAGGTTACATTGGAAAGCTGATTGGGCCAGCTCCGGTAGCCAATTCGGATACAAGCTCAATACAACACAAACTGTGGTACAGGGATGGCACATTTTAGTTTACTCATCTTAGCAGTTCAAATGTCATAAAATGATTTGCTACAACCAGGCAGAAATAAATAGGTTAAACGATACACTGCCTTTTACGTTTCCTAGCAATGCTCTTTCAAGCGGTGCACTGGCAAAAAAACTTAAGCTGCAGAGAGGACATTTCTTCGTAGTCCATTTTGTAATAACACAATGCTGATTAAGACTAGTTCGATCAAGAGCAAGCCTCAAGGAGTCAAGCTATCCTGGCTGATGACAGCTGATAGCCAGAAACCGGTCCTAGGATGCTTTATTCCGGTCCAGGGAAGACATGGCTTGGCAGTTCGGGCTGGACTATTCCCATGAGGCATAGGGTCAAGCCTGATTTGCATATGGTTATGTCTGAACTGGGGTGGGGTGGTGAGCAAAATAACGATGGATTAAACCCAGGGCTGTGACTGGGGGTGAATGTTTTGTCAATGTGTAACATTCCGTCCATCATCTTGTCTCTTTTGCTGGTCAGAAAATGGCGGTAACGCTCTCATCCAGGATAGGCCATTCGGGCCACTCCATGGTGTTCCCCATAAGTTTTACTAAAAACACCTACTCTTGCAGCACGATGCTTAACTCTGCAACACATGTGCACCTCCTGCGGTTCATTTTTCAACTCATTTGACACCCTTGGAGTTCTCTACCACTCTGGTCTTTTGCCTGCCTCAGATCAAGTCCTTAACTATTTACGGTTTTAATTTTCGTACTAGCAAAAACTGTACAAGTGGCCCTTCAGGTGTGCTTTTGAGAGTTAGGAGCCTTGGCTAAAATCACTATCCGGTCCATGGATACCCACCATGTTTCTTCTCAAGCCTGAGGTACTTGGGGTTAGTTCTTTAGTTGCCTCCATTACTGCTCTGCCCAAACGCCTGAGACTGCAGATAGGTGAGCTGATGTCAAGACTTTCTCACACACAATAAGAGGCAGGCAAATATTACCATTACACAAGGTATTTACATGGTTGTACACATTGAAATATATTAACTATCTCAGCAAGACCAGATTAAAGATTTTTTTTTTTACAGAAAGAGAACTACAGCTACCTTGTTGTAACTCCGCCCAACAGAATCTCGCTCAATTGGCTTTAGTTCTTGCAGCTGTGCATCTAGAATGTCCACCAGTTGTTCCATTAATCTCACAGAAGAACTTACATCGCCTGCAAACACAGGGCCTTTGGTGTGCTTAGCCAGTTCGTTGGCAAGGCTAGCAGCATTTTCCCCACTTCGGATCTAAAAATGAAAAAAGAATCCAAGTTTCAATACTTGCTGTGTTGAGGCTACCAAGGTGCATGCATGCATGTCAAGTCCTCTGTCGAGCCAAAGACATAGTATACTCTAGTGGACAGAATCAGTTATGCTCTGCACAAAAGCAATTCGATGCTCATGACGGCTGGGAGCCGTCATGGCACACAGTGCTCGTGTGCTTATGACGTCTCCCAGCCGTCATGACCACGCCCGCGATCGGAATGTGCCGCACAGGAGCGGAATTCCAGCCGGGGGCAAGGGGTTAAATCAAAAAAATAAATACAATTCCGCTCTTTGCAACAAACTTTAATATTACAACTTGACTTGTGTGTTAGTTTGGTTTAATAAAGGGGATCTAGAAAATGTCCATGCTCCATTTCCTTAAATAGAAATATTCTGAAATTTTGATAAATACAATGCTTTTTGCAAAGTACAAGTGCCTGAAGCAGACATCATTGACATGTGGTAATTGGCATTCACTTCAGCTAGTGTTGCTACCAAGGGCTGCAGTAACATTTACAAAATGGTATAGTTTATTTTCTCAATTGCAGTTTGAACTTCGTGGATTGATTCTTTATGTGCCATTTTGTTCGTGCCCCCAACGTTGGCATTAATTACCCATATCAAAAAATTAGGTATTGTGGCGGGATTGGAAAAAAAATCTATTGCTAACAAATTCTCACTTTCAGCGCTGCTTTTTTTTTAAGGCACGGTTTTAATTACACAAACACAATTTTAGATATATGTAAATGCTCACTCCCCTCCCGTTTGCAACGAGAATGTGTTATAAATCCACATGCTGTGACAGAGTACCAAGTAGTGTTACATTTATACTGGATATGATTGAAAAAATGTAAAGCTAAGACTACTTAACAAGTTTCACGCATTCAGCATAACTATCTTGCAAAGTATTATTCATAGGCGCGTGCCCCAGTCACACGATCGGATAACAGAGGGGCACATTCAAAAATCAGCTCACTTATTTCCTGATTGCAGAGTCTGACTGACATCAAAAGCGGACCACACATCTTTTAATTTGAACATGACAGATGTGGTGATATTCTTGTTTTCAATGTTACCTTAAAAAGGCTCTCCCCACTGGCAGGCGTTTAGATAAAGTCCACCAATATTACTTTAACAAAAAAACTGTTCACTTAACTCGGACTCGATCCGGAAAAGGTACAACAATGCAAAGCACGGCAAAAATGAGATCAATAAATAAAAATGCAGTAAGCCAAACTCAGTCCTCCTTTTAGACAAACTGGGAATACATTGTTACATGACTGTATGCAGCAGAGTCACCACGAAGATTTCCTAAACGAAGTGAGGTGAACACCAAGAGCACATAGGATGGATGACACTCACTACGAAACAACTCGTTAAACTGAACTGAGCGGAGCTTAACAGCTGTGCACATATTCTTTTAACGCACACGAAAAAGCAACATTTCATACAATCTTAATAGGTACTTTGTGCAATCTTCATAAAGTCATTAATGTTCAACTAACCTTCTGTGCCAGCTGATTTACCCAGTGTGAGGTGCAATTACTAAGATCAGGGCCTCTAGAATTCCATGTTCCAGTGGAAATCATGCAGAGATAAGAAGCGGTGCCTGAAATAAACGTGGGAACCAAAAGTGAAATTAGGCTCGTCAGCGACGCTAGAAACTATCAATATTTTCATTTACATGTGCATGTTTTAATTGCACTACACAGTTGGGAAACAAAACATTAAAAAATATATACAACGACCAAGTGGCCATACTCAATGCTTATGTTATCTGAACATCTTACAGCCACACCTCTTCCCTCCAAATTACAAAGGAACACAGGCACCACGTACAGAACGGAAGGTAATTTGTACTGTATTATATACACACTTACATATACATACATGTGCATATCTATATACATACATATCTGTACTTCCACTATTTTCATGTGGCCAGGGAGCGATGTCAGCAATGTCGCGCCACCGGGTGAGGAACCCAGTCAGTGATCAGTGAAACTACTCTCTCCAACACCACAAGAGAGTTTTACTACTCCTGCTGGCTTGGAGCAGACTTACTGTCTGCTTTCTCTTGCGGGAGCTGTCAAAATCTCCGCCAAGCGACAGCATACTATGTCCCAATGGTGGGCACCTCAGGCACCTGGGGTGTGGCAGTTCCCAGGGCCATAAATGGTTCCCTGATAGGGGCCATTGTTTTTTGCAGTGCCTGCAAATTATTCACTCCTAAAAAACAATTTTCTTATTCCCAGAAATTAATTTGTAATTTTTTTGGGATATATTTTATGGAAAAATGTAATTGGTGAACGATTCATGTTATACTTAGAGCACTGTAAATATACTTCATACTATACACACAATTTATCAAGATGCGACATAGCCGTAACAAATAGTTTCTTACCTGTCGGTGTAGTTTTGCAGCTTGAAGATCTTTCTGGATTCACTATGCTGTGCGTTATTCGGCTGTCTAGTGGTTGGGTCCGGAATCGTAGTCTTTTCTTTTCTTTTTTTTCCGTAGCCCAGGTGGGTATCGACGTCCCACCTTTTGGTGTCCTTCCGGTGACGTCGGCATGCTTCCTGCAGAAGCTCCCACCCTTGGGCATCATCTTCGGATTCTTTTTTTCCCCGTTTGTGTTCTGTTTCCGAATAGTACGGCAATGTTTCAATATTTTGTTTCACCGCTTTTTTCTTCAAAAGTCCGTTTAAGTCTTTACCCCGTTTTTTCCACCTCTTTCTCCAGTCTCATCTTTCTGGTGGAGGTGGGTGGGTTCGCTAGTGAATCCAGAAAGATCTTCAAGCTGCAAAACGACAGACAGGTAAGAAACTATTCCTTTTGCAGCGTGAATCTTTCTGGATTCACTATGCTGTGCATAGACTTTGTAGCGGTTTGTTATAATTGTGGCGGCTGGGTGGAAGAGGAGCTTTGAGTTTTGAATATGTGTTGAAGCACTTTCTGTCCTACTTGTGCTTCTTTGTTTATTTGTATGTGCACACAGTAGTGTTTTGTGAACGTGTGCACCGAGGCCCATGTTGCCGCCAGGCATATGTCCTGAATGGGAGTGTTAGCCAGGAAGGCTAGTGCTCCCTTTTTCCTGGTCGAATGGGCCCGCGGCCCCTCTGCTAGTTCTTGCCCAGCTTGTTTGTGGCAGAATTAAATTGCTTGTGCGATCCATCGTGCAATTGTACCCTTGGTAACTGCTTTTCCCATGAAACTGTCTGCGAATGACACAAAAAATTGTTTTGTTTTTCTGTGATTCTTAGTTCTCTCTATGTAGTGCATGACTGCACGTCTGGCGTCCAGAGTGTGCAGTGCTCTTTCTGCGTTTGTCGTTGGTTTCTGGAAGAAACTAGGTATTTGAATAGTTTGGCTGATGTGGAACTTAGACACCACCTTTGGTATAAAGTGTGGGTCCGTTCTCATCACCACCCTATCGTTGTGAATTTGTATGTAGGGTTCTTGTAGCGTTAACGATTGTAGCTCGCTCACCCTGCGTAGCGAGGTGATTGCCACCAGGAAAGCTGTTTTCAAAGTCTGCATTTGTAGGGAGGCCTTATGGATCGGTTCAAAGGGTGCATTCATGAGTTCCGTCAGTACTAGGTTGAGGTTCCACGCTGGTGCTGGTAACCTCTTTGGCGGTGCGATCCGCTTTGCACCTTCCAAGAATCTTTTTACAATCTGTGAAGTAAAAAAGCTTTTCCCTGTCTCTCCTCTAGTGTAAGCTACTATGGCTGCCAGGTGTACCCTTAGCGAGGATGAGCTCAGATTAGCCTCGAGCAGGTGCGTGAGGTATTTTAGCACTGTGAGTCTCTTGTCATCTTGTTGTGCAGTTTTTCCTTTCTGCACCATAGTGTGAACCTCTTCCATTTGGCCACGTAGCACTTCCGCGTGCTAGGTCTTCTTGCCTCTCGAAGTACCTTCAGGGTGCGCTCAGGTAATTTAAGGTGTGCGACCTCTATGTCCTCAGGAGCCAGGCTGCCAGGCTGAGACTTCCCAGCTCTGGATGCAACACCTCTCCGTTTTGCATGAAGAGTAGGTCTTCCCTTCTCCCAAATCTGTGTGGTGCACTCTGTCATCTCCATAATCTGCGAGTATCAGTTCTGTCTGGCCCACTGTGGTGCCACCAGTATCAGGGTCATGTTGCTCGTCCTGCACTTGCTGAGTACCTTGTGTATCAGGGGGATCGGCGGAAAAGCGTAAGCAAATGTCTTTGACCAGCTTATCCATAGGGCATTCCCTAGTGACCCTTCCCCTTGTTGCCTGGATGCGAAGTGCTGGCATTTTGCATTCTGGCATGTTGCAAATAGGTCTATCGATGGTGTACCCCACCTGTCGAACAGTCTCCTTGTCTCTTGGGCATTGAGCTCCCATTCGTGTGAAGCCGATGTCTGTCTGCTGAGCCAGTCCGCTTCCACGTTGTCCTTCCCGGGCAGATGAATCACCAGTAGGTCTATTTTTAGTGAGATGAACCATCTCCATATTTCCTGCGCTAGTTCTGACAGCGGGCCGATTGTGTTCCTCCCTGCTTGTTTATGTAGAACATCGCTGTTGTGTTTTCTGTCTAGATCAACATTGTTTGGTTGTACAGCTTCGTCTGGAATGCCTTTAGTGCAAGGAAAACGGTTTTTAGTTCCAGGTAATTGATGTGTTTGACTGCATCCGTTGGTGTCCACAGACCCCTCACCCTGAGTTTTTTCATGTGTGCTCCCCATCCCTTATGGGATGAGTCTGTGGTGATGGTCACAGTTGGTGTTGGTGGTGTTAGAGGCTTCCCTTTTGTTATGTTTCCTTTGTTCCACCATGATATCTCCTTGTGCACTACGTGCCTTACAACCACTAGGTCCTCCCAACAACCTGTAGCTTGTGGTCATTGGTCCTGTAGCCACTCCTGGAGTGGTCTCATGTGGAGTCGTACATTTGGCACTATGTGTATGCATGAGGCCATTATGCCCATCATCTTGCTCGCCGTCCTCACTGTCAGAGCACGCCCCTTCTGGTAGAGGTGTGGCTCCTTCAACAGTGCCAGCGTTCTCTTCTCGCTGGGGAACACCTTCTCCTGTACAGTGTTGATCTGTGCACCCAGGAAACTTTTTACTTGTTCTGGGTTCATTGAGGATTTTCCCCATTCGATGGAGAAACCCAGGGCCATCATCGTGTCTGTCATTCGCTGTGCGTGCCGTTTGCGTGTCTTGTATGACCTTGCCATTGTTAGCAGCCTGCCGTCCAGGTAAGGGTATACGTGGATCCCTTCCCTCCCTAAGTGTGCCGCGACTGCTGCAAGGCACTTTGTGAATACCCGTGGTGCTGATTTCAGTCCGAATGCCAGTGCCGTGAATTGATAGTGATCAGTGTTGATGACAAATCTTAGCAGATGTTTGTGCCGCACGTTCATTGAGATGTACAGGTAGGCATCTTTGAGGTCTATAGTGATCATGAAGTCCTTGCCTTGTATCTGTGGAAGGACCTCTTGCAGGGACGTTATTTTGAATTTTGGGGTTTTTAATGTATTTCTTGAGGAACCTTAGGTCCAGGATGGGTCTCATTGTTTCGTCTACCTTTGGTACCAGGAGGTACGTAGAGTACACCCCCTTGTTCATCTCTATGGGAGGGACAAGCTTGATAGCCTCCTTCTGCAGGAGGTCTTGTGCTTCCCTTTATAGTAGCTCTAGTTCCTTCTTTGCTAGTGCTCTTCTTTTTGTTTTTTTGTGTGGTGGTGCTCTTTCCAACTCTATGCAGTATCCGTACTGTATGGTGTTGAGAATCCATGTGTCTGTAGTTATTTTCTTCCACTCCTCCCACCGGTGTTACTTGCTCTTGGAGGTTTAGTCCGAGCCACCCCTCTTTGTTGTCTGTGCTCCATCTGTGGAGTTTTTGAAAGGGTGTGCACTGGTAGTGTGGCAGAGTCACTTGGAGGTGGGTTGTTGTCCACCTCTTCTGTTTCCACGTTCATTCCCCTTCCCGCGAAAGGACTGGCCCCTCTGTTGGTATTGCCAGTGTTGTTTTTGCTGGCCTTGTTGCGTCTGGGTGTCGCCCTGGTGATCTGGTGGAAAGTCTGGTGCGTCGTTCCCGGCTGGTTTCCCCCTCTCCAGTTTGGTCTCCGTGACGGGGTTCCTCTCTTATCTCCCCTGAATTGCAAGGCCCCCATGGATCTTGCGGTGTAGTTGTCCTTTTTCAACTGGGTGAGCTTTTCATCCACTGGTGCTCCAAACAGTGTCTCACCGTTGAACGGGGTGTTCAGGGTGTTGTGTTGCACCTCTGGTTTAAAACCGGATATTCTGAGCCAGGCTTGTCTCCTTTCCGTGATGCCCAGCCACATAAGTCTGCTGGCTGTGCCTGCACTGTCCAGTGCTGTTTTTAGGCATGAATTCGCCAAGTTCTTCTCTTCCTCTACCAGGTGCGTAGCTCTTTGCTGGTATTCTTGAGGGAGGTGTTTGGCTAACTGGCCCAGTTCGTCCAGGATCTGGTATTGGTGCCTGTTCAGCAGGGCGTTGGAATTGGCCATGCGGCAGTGCGCTGCGGCATTCCTCTTGATCCTTCTCCCTGTCAGGTCCATCCTTCTGCTCTCCTTGTCTGGAGGTGGTCCTGAAGTTGTCGGGACATTGGCCCTTTTCCTTGCAGTTGCCGCAATGATGGAGTTTGCAGTGACCGTTCCATGGATGTAGGGTGGGTCCTTAGGGGGAGTGCTTGTACTTCTTCTCCGTCCTGGGTGTGACGGGTTTACAAGTCGCAGGTTCTTTGAAGGCCTCTCCGACTTGTCCGTTGATGCTTTCGAGCATTGGCAGGAACTGGCTCCTAGTTTGTATTGGGAGCAATGTTTCCACAAGGAAATCCGCCTTAGACTGTTCCTCTTCGAGTTTTACTCTGAACGCTGATGTTGCGTTCTTGATGACTTCATTGTAAAGTCCAATGCCGTCAGGCGGCGAGGGCCTCGCCGGATATGTATCCACTCCCTCTTCTGGACTCTCGGCTTCGAGGTCCTGCCACTCTAGGTCCTGTGTGTCCGAGTATGTCGAGCCCTGAAAGGTCCTCTGGTCGCCATCTTCCTCCTCCTCGTAGTAGGGAGAGTCATCTTCCCGATATTCCAGATCTTCCTGGCTTTCCGGCGGTGCCTCGACCTTGAACTCTTCTTCTTCCTCGACAAATTCAACCACCGATGGCTTTAGCTTCGACAAAACTGTATACGCTTTCATCCTTTTGTCAAAGTCTTTCTTTCGCTGCAAGATGTTCTCCATCTCCGCCTCGAGTCTTCTCTTCTTTCTTTCCATCTCGGCCACCTGTTCGGCATCGATTGGTTGTACCAGTCTCTTTGTCTGGTTTGGTGGCGTTGAGACTGGTCTTGTGTCCTTCGTCGACATCGAAGAAGTCTTCGGCGTTGAGCGTTCCTTTTCGTGGACGTTTTTCGACGACCTTGGCTGGTCAACGCCCTTTGGCGCCTGGGAGTCCTTCTGTGAGGATCAGCTGGCCCTGGGTGTTGCCGCGGACGCCGGAGCTTTCGGGGTCGGCGCTTTCGGGGCCTTGCCCTCGTTTTTTCGAGAGTCTTGGGCAGACTGTCGAGAGTCTTTTGGGCCTTTTTGGGGCATTGAGTCTCCAACCTTTTCTGGAGTCTTCGTATTATCGGTCTCTATGACCGTGTAGCCTTCGTCTTCTTCGGCGACATATTACTCCTCGTCGGTCGAGAGTCCCAGGTCTCGAAGGGACGGTGACTGGCCCTTGCCCTGCATGGCGAAGTTAGCTCTTCTTTGCCTCTCTCACTCGAAGGATCTTCGAGGTAAAGGCAGAGCAGGCTTTGCAGTCCCTGTTTTCGTGGTCGACCGCAGGCAGAGGTTGCAGACTGGATGTTGTTCTTTCTGCACGTACTTGTGGTGGCAGTGCCGGCAGAATTTGAATGGTGTGTTGTCCATCTCTTGCATTCAGGGGGCCCCCTGATTGCTCATTCTCTTCTGGACGTCAAAGTTCTTCGAAGATCCTCTTTCTTCATCGTACCCTTCACTGATGTGGTCTCACTTAGTCTTCACAACTCTTTTCTTCCCAAAAACTTGGCTTTTGGCTTCTCTTTTCTCCAAATCTCTGGAGCCCTCTCGGGAACGATCCAGACCCAACGACGGAAAAAAGAATCTGAAGATGGCGCCCAAGGGTGGGAGCTTCCGCAGGAAGTATTCCGACGTCACCGGAAGAACACCAAAAGGTGGGACGTCGACGCCCACCTGGGCTACGAAAAAAAACAAAAAAAAAACAAAGAAAAGCCTACGATTCCGGACCCAACCACTAGACCGCGGAATAATGCACAGCATAGTGAATCCAGAAAGATTCGCGCTGCAAAACTATCTAATATTAAAAACAACAAAAAAAGAAATCATGCAATTACCCCAATGAGAGCTCCGTTTATGTTTAGGATTATAAAGCTTTTGGCTGCCCGAGGGCTTCCCCGCGCGACTAGAGATTACTAAACTGGGTAACCATACTGAAATGAGGTTACTGGGGGAACAACCATGTCCAGAGGTTTTTCCTGAATGAGAGTTCCTCTTCCAGCAATCTCATTCCAAAGGGCAGGTCATTCCAGAGCTTTGGCATCAGATGTGTAAATGATCTTCTGCCCCCATCTCGTTGGGGCTAATGAGAATCCTCATTTAGTTTCACTCATGAGGACGTGTATAGCATCTTTGTAATGCAGAGGAAAACATTTATTTTAAAACTGAAGAAGCCAGAGTCTCCCTGATCTCCTCTGTGCAGCTAGGGTCTAGCTCTGTATTACCCTGAAACGAATCGTAGATATCTAAAAAAAAAAATTGGGGAAGAAGGCCACTATCTCGTTGCATCTTTCTTGGATTGCAGAAGGGTTTTACCCTGGTGTGCTATGGTCAGTGCTTGGACGACCTGTAATAATTCCTTGGGGGAATTTGAGGCCGCATTAATCATTTACTCATAAAATTTGACCAGAGCTTTCTTGTTTTCATTATGGTAGAGCATAATGGTCGTTTTGTTTTCGGTTTTTAAAGATGGTTCATAATACTTCCTGCTTTTCCTCTCTAGTTTTACAGTCTTTCCTCAGGGAGGTTTGATGAGTTATTAAACGAAGGGGCTATTTTAGTATTTGTTTTAGGTTTTGTTCCCATTTTTTGGATGCACTCATCTAGTGATGGTCAACCCAGTTATGTGAATTACAAGTACAGCTCATCTAAATTGCCCTTTAGATTTTGAGTAGAGTCCTCCAGAGATTTGATCCATTCTTCAAGGAAAAGGTTTGACAAATACCTTGTTGGATTAGACAAGGCCTTAGAATACGTCTGACTACATGCTTTAGGTAACGTGAAAGGAATATAGTAATGATCAGGCCATGGTACGGAAACTTGAATCTTCGGATCGTTGGAAAATATTAGGTCAAGTATGTGCCCTTTCTCATGTGTAGGTGCAAATACGTGTTAACTGCACTGATTCCAGATCCTGCAACAGTCTGTTCATAGAAGGTGTATTAAGTGCACCAAAGTGTATATATAGATCTCCCAGGATAGTGATTTGAGATTTCCTCACAGCTAGACTAGCTTACGTGTCTGGTAAGCCTCCACAAATGTTATGCTTGAACCTGGGGGCCTGTAAATTAGAACTCCCGAAAAGGTGCATGTAGGTTAGAGTTTTTTATTTTTATTTTTTAGTTTTATATAGCGCTGGCTAGATCCGGCGGTATCAGAGCGCTTTACATGAGCATCAGATCATAGTTACAGGTTACATTGTTACAAAGGTTACACAGTTCTTAGAGCATGGCAACATAGTTACTTGGAAGGTCGAGATAAACAATAAGCACAAAAACGTAAGAGGAAAAGCAGGCAAGGTGAGAGATTCAGGGGAGGGGGGTTGAAGCAGGGGAAGTAGACAAATATTGAAGGCGGAAAAGAGGAAGGGAGGGTGAAAGACAGCATGGGGAGAGGAGGGGGAAGGGTGATGGGGCCACAAACCGGTAGACGAGTCAAGGCAAAGTCCAGTAAGCTGTGATCCCAGGGGAAGTGGTATCCCTTCCCTATCTCTATTGCGAGAGGCTCCCTTTACGCAGTGGACTCTCTCAGAGGGGTCTCTGAGACTCCAAGGCCTACATACTGGATCCTTCCCCAATAAGGGGAGAGGGAGTGCTTTGGCAAGGGGTGCCATACCATACCTCAAGTGTGCATGGCTCACTTGGCGCAGTGGACTCACTCAGCGGGTTCGCTGAGACTCCAGAGTATAAATATTGGATCTTTCCCCAACAGGGGGAGAAGGAGTGCTTAGTCAAAGGGCACAAAGGACAGGGGGGTAGGCAGAGTAGCAGGCAAGGGGAGAGATGATAGGAGCTAGGGAAGAGACAATAAGGAGAGACAAAAAGAAGTCTGCCTAAAGACCAACTGGGTAGGTGACGACCAAGGAGGGAATCCACGGCCCATTCCCCCTATAGCTAAACTAAGTAGCTCCATCGGGCATCAGACAAAATAGTTCAGTCTCAATACACAGAGAGGAGGGAGGGAGAGACATTAATAGAGGGAGGATGCGGTAGGACACGACAGGAGAGACAAAAGGAAGTGCAACAATGTGGTTCAACAATATACCAGAAAAAGATCAACAAGTAAACATTATATCAAACAATCAGCAATACAATTAGGGGAGGAGAGAAAGGAGAGAGAAAGTAGTGGGGCGTAGGGGAGGAGGGAGAGTGAGGATAAGGGAAGAGACAACCGTAGAGACGGAAGGAAGTCTGTCTAAAGAACGACTGGGTAGGTGACGACCAAGGAGGGAATCCACGGCCCATTCCCCATATAGCTAAACCAAGTAGCTGCATCGGGCATCAGACAAAATAGTTCAGTCTCAATACACAGAGAGGAGGGAGGGAGAGACATTAATAGAGGGAGGATGCAGTAGGACACGACAGGAGAGACGAAAGGAAGTGCAACAATGTGGTTCAACAATATACCAGAAAAAGATCAACAAGTAAACATTATATCAAACAATCAGCAATACAATTAGGGGAGGAGAGAAAGGAGAGAGAAAGTAGTGGGGCGTAGGGGAGGAGGGAAAGTGAGGATAAGGGAAGAGACAACCGTAGAGACGAAAGGAAGTCTGTCTAAAGAACGACTGGGTAGGTGACGACCAAGGAGGGAATCCACGGCTCATCTCCCCTATAGCTAAACCAGGTAGCTCCATCGGGCATCAGACAAAACAGATCAGTCTCAAGTGGCGAGGGAAGAGGTTCACAGAAAAACAGGGTGGGGACAAAGGGTAAGGGCATGTGAGGGCAGAGGACAGAAGCTGGAAAGAGTAGGAGCGGAGAGGGGGAGGGTTGGAGGGAGGGGGAGGGGTAAGGTAAGGTCAGGAGAGACGCAGGCGCGTTAGCCCGAAGTCCGGCTGGGTAGGTGATAGTCAAAGGAGGGAGCCCAAAGTCAATCTCCCCCATAGCTAGCGAAGTAGCTTCACCGGGCTTCATACAAAAAGTATGAAAAGATATATAAACACCATGAATTAGAGACAAGACCTAGTGGCTACAATGTTAGGACATAGAATGATATATGTTTTTGTTTACATATTTTAAAGGATGTATAACTAATATACCTTTTTAAATGTATCTCTTTTTAGAGCTTGTGTGGCTACTCAAGTCACAAATGTATGGACTTCTTAATTCCATTGTATGATACATGATTTTATTGATGTTTAATGTTTTCCTTTTCATTTATTTCATATGCTGTGTTTTTACAAGATTTAAAATAAAAAGACATATTTTCCTAAGTAATTGTAGCCATTTGTCCTTAAGTACATTGCATTGTTTAGTGTGGGTTGCCTAGGTTGTTTTTTGTCATACAGTTTATTTCCCTGGCCTAGGAACTATTGTATCCGAACCTTCAGGGGGTCCTTGTTAAATACACGCGACACATCATACAAAAAGTATGCAGGTGGCCCCTCAATTCGTATGCCCCAAGTCCAGCAGTAGAGCTCCAGTCTGCACTCATACACCACTCGCGGTCAGCACAACACCAGGGCATCAATATTGCCCTGGTAGTTCCCATCAAGAACTCTTCTTCCAGTCGGCAGCTTCCAGGTGCAATCCCCACAGTCTTGCAGCACCTCAGCCTACTGTTTTTTTGCACCCGACTGCGTGTCTCTTTGAGCCTTCCAATGCACACGCCATTCGCTAGTTGCTAGTGAGTCCGAGCAGTCGTTCTCTCTGTGCGCCCTAGCACCAGCAGCATCTCCCAGACTGCACGCCTTCACTGTTCGCGGTCTCCACACTTCCAGGGCCCCAGCATTGCATGGGGGGAGGGGCGCAAAGCCAGTTGGTGCAGGGAGCCACCAAGCCGTTATCGCCCCTCTTTCATTCTGCTGCGGACTCGAGTGCGGGGCGCCTTCTTAGGGTCAGGCGCAGGGTCTTTTAGAGCCGAGAGTCCCTTGGAAGCCACAAGAATCACTGCCCCTGTGTATGTGCGCGTAGTGGATGCCCTGATGATCATCAGTTGAGGTGTACAGCTCCCAGTAATTAGTGGAGCTGCCCCAGCGGATTCCCCCACGCTGCTCACGGGACTCAACGAGCATCGGCTGTGGTCATTAGCAGCAATTGCACTCTCGCTGTCCCCATGGCAAGGGAGATTGGACACACGCTGCACCACAAACAGGATCGCTGGGATGGGGACAGTCCCCCCGCGATGCTGCCCCTCTGTCGGTTACCACCGCTAGTATCTGCTTGCGGCCGCCATTTTGTCTCCCTAGGTTCGACTGCCTGGCAGCTGCCCGGAGTCCTCTACATTTCCAGACGGCCCACCCCACTGGCCTTGCAACATTCTGCACTCTTCACAGGCCGCAGAAACGTCAGCAAGCTCAGCTTTTCTCGGTCGCCTAAATAGTCCTCAGCGGGGAGGTCAAGCAACTCCATTACAGCGTCAGGCACGCAGCTCGCCCCTCCGAATTCTTTAAGCTAACTTCCCCCCTTGGTACGCTGCAGCTTGGAAACCTTCACACTCTGGTAGTTAGATAGGAGTGGTGATACAGCTAAACTACGCTTTTAGTATGATAACAATCCCGCCCCCTACGTTTCCTGTACGATCATGTTTGTGTATTCAGGATCCTGCATGAAGGGCGATTGTCAGGCATGGAACTATCATTAAGCCACATTTCCTTAATAAACAGCACATCCAAATGTTGTTCTTCTAAAAATATCTTCATCTGGGTTGCATGCCTTGGAAGGAAACAGCTATTAATCAAACCCATCTTCCATAATTACTTTTGCAATTGTGCGGATTTTCTAGTTTTGTACCGACTTATGTGATCCTTTAATTCATAGTCACACTGTGCACATACCTCCTTGTTTTTGTCTATGTTATCCACCCTGCAGGAGGGGCACACAGTGACTCAGGGGAGGGGGGGGGCAAAATAGCTTCATTGTAGTATCGGTCAGGCCAGATTTGGGCAGCGTTCCTGGCCCCTGGTCGTGCACAAATGGGCGCAGACTGTCTTGCCTTGTGATTCAAAAACGGCTAAAAATACAATCCCTCAACACAGGCAGGATTCCCCACTTAAAATCCGTTTTACACATTCTTGTAATTCATTACATTTAGTGAATCAACAGTTTAAATCACAGTCAATGAAATTGCAATGTCATACAGTTTTCCCAGAGCAGCTCTCTCACCTGAACGCACCTAGGGCCAACCCACTGCATTTTAAAGAATGAAGCTTATGGAAGCAAAGAAAGTAATAAACCCAACACAAGCTATGCAATATGAGTTAAAGCGGTCCATGCATGATCACTATGTACCATTATTAGACGCTGTGTCCAGGTTCAAATTCTGAGGCCAGAGAAAAATACAAATATGTCCTCTACAGACAAATATGTGACATGAATTAGACCGTTGAAATATGTTTTGCTAATCACACATCTACCCAATAATGTGTAAGCCACACCCCTACCAAAAAATATGGTACATTTCACATTCTTCAAAAACATCCTGTTATTACTGATGAATAAAGGCAGTTTGCGAGACAGAGCCGACATGAGCGATTGAGGTTTACCACGAGACAGGTGATCAAAATATTTAAATAAGGAAATGTAGTAATTACCACGAGTGCCTCTGGGGCACGGACGTTCAGCAATGATTCCTCTCTGTGTCTGAGGCCAGCTGATTCCCCTCTCTTCCTTGGCGTCGCAAAATCTCTCAGGTAAAGGAAAAAAGCTGGTCACTATGGGCATTTTTGTTGTAGAGACTACGGGTGGTGGCTTTGGTCCTTTGCTTCCTACTTTAATTCCTCCAGCTAGCGTTGTACTTATCGTAGTGGCCTGTGTGGTTGTGCTGGTAGTTGTTACAGTGGTTTTCAGTATTTCCACTGAGGAAGTGGTCGAGACAGCAGTGGTAGGTTCTGTGGATAGATTAAACAAATTTAGTAAGTCGAAAAATAAGTTGCATTTAAGTATCATTTCTATCATGCATTTAAAGAGACATGATTGGGTCTATCAAATGTTATCCAGCTGCTTTGAGATTCTGCTTGATCACTTGTGAAGCCAAAGGATCTAAGTAGGAGCAAACTTTGAACTTCAAGGACCTTCATCATATTAAAAATGATTGTAATCTCATGGGGCATTAGCATAGAAAGCAGATAATGCATCTTGCAACTTAACCCCTACGATGCTGATGACGAGCTGAGCTCGTCATCAGCTACGGCGCTCGTATGCTGATGACAAGCTGAGCTCGTACTGTAACGCGGTATTTTAAAAAACGCCGCACACAGCGGGAAAAGCCGCCGCAGCGATGCGGTTAAGGAGCACTGCCCAATTGGTATTCTTGGGAAGAGGTGTGGTGCAGCGGCCGGGCAACAGACTCCAGCACATAGGGACTCACGGTTCGATCCCCGGTGCTGGCGGCAGGTTAGCCCAGCACCTTGTGAATCTGGGCAATAGCTTGCTTAATCTTCCAGATGGCCCCCAGTGGCGGGACGGGACACCTCACCTGAGGAAGCTGTGCGTTTCACAAACGCAGGCATTATCATTATTAATCATGTGCGACACAGTTTTTAAAACCGACCTGTGTGAACATTTTGCACACATCTAGAATTTGTGAGCTTAAACATGGATTCTACGTATCAGCATGGAATGTGCTCGCAAGAAAAAAAAAAGCCATTGAAATACAAACATCACATTCTCTAGCACAAAACAAAACACCTGGCATCTCTCAATCGGGACCGCCCTACACCACGAAATAACAGTACGCGATTGAGTTAAGCTTTTCCATTATAGATAAAAATGCCTGCCCCTGTTGAACAACTTGCATTCTACTTTATTGTATTGAAAGTGAAGTAGAAAATTGACTACGTCTGACAAATCGAACTATTGACATTTTTGTAATTGCATTCTATAGCGGAGAGCCCACCTAGCATGCGCCTTTATTCAAGCACCTTTCAACAACGCACTCCTCTACTTAGGATATTAGGCGGTAAAGTAGTTTTCTAACGTTTAAGCGCACAGAACCAACGTCTGTTTATTTGTTATAGCACGTTTTCTTAATGGCTTCTCGATACACAAACATTAACCCCTTCCATGCTGGTGACGAACCCCAGCCGTCACGCTCTGCGGCGCTCGTGTGCTGATGACGGCTGGGGTTCGTCACGGCCCCGCCCTGTTCTTTTGTTTACCGCACAGCGGCGGAAACGGCCCAGCATGGAAGGGGTTAAATAAAATGTTGAAGTTAAAATTAAATGAGAATGTTTTTAATAAGCAAAAAAGCTTTGAGTCTTCTGAATTTGAACTAGTCTTCCATGGTGAATTGCCAGCTTGAGTATTTTATGACTGATGAAAAAGTGGTCAGATTTTCCGCTAAATATGAGCACGTTTGGGCTATGAAACAATCTTCTGACACTTGGATGGGGACTGCTGGGTTAGGATGGTGTGTAATGAATTTTTCCAATGGGTCCAATACCTTCAAGTCTGCCATCCGCCGTCTCAATGGTAGCCAGTGTCAACCAACTGTGATTGGCCAAGCATAATCAAACTTCTTTACTTTTATTAACGGCAAGGGTCCCTGCATTTTGTATTCTTGGAATTTAAAACATTTTCTTTCTGGAGTCATTAATATAAAGTAATTAAGTAAGCTAAAAAATTAGCTGTGAAGACACAAACCCATTCACCACAGAAAAATAAAAGCAAAGAATGGGTGATAGAAATGCCTACGTTATTGTAACCTCTTTGTTGCTGTCTTATTTTGAGGTCTTACGGGAGGATATAAATCCATAAAGACCATTCATTATAGTCCATGCTTGCCTTATTTTTTTGGCCAAGGACCCAAGGAGTCAACAAAAGAATTTGAGAACTTGGAAACGTCTTGATGTTATTTCACTAAGACCACCCTTTTAGTGGGGTTAAGAATAGGCTTTTTTTTGGAATGTAATCTTTATTTATATGAACATCAAAAACGTCCAGAACAGGAAAAGATATGAAAACAGATACAGAATTGCCACATGCCTTCCCTTCTAGTCTTTGCAGACGTCCTCCAGTTCAGTCGTGGTGGCCACTAATCTACATACAAACACGTCAAACTAAACATGAAAGAAACAAACCCCACCCCCCAAAAACGCCTACCAAGCTACACAATAACTCAAAACATTGCCCTTCCCCCCCCCTTGGCATGATGTGAAAATAAATACATCCAGCTCTGATGGCGAGCCCAAAAACTAGATCCATATAGATGTTAGGGTGCCACCAAATATATCGAAGGCACAAAAATCTTTAGTCACCCAAATTATTATCTGTTCAACTTTGCTAAAATGTTTGTTAAGGAATTACTCTAGCACCACAATTTTGAAGATCTAGCCAAACCCATACACTTTTGTCATCTATTGGCTTTCTGCGCATATCACCAGTGCTCAATGCCTTACAAATAGAAAAAGCCTTAAGGGTGTGGGGGGGAGGAGGGGGGGCAAGCGAAAAGAGTTCTTCCAGCCAGGAGGACAGAGGAAAGGGCCCCCAAATGTTCTACCACCAATCTCCAGTCCTTTTAGGCATCAGCACACAGGCTATAATAATTAGAGGGAGAAGGTGCACTGGAGACATGAATTCTGCCAAAGAGAAGCATTTGCACATCTGAGGTTTCTAGCTAATGTGAGGCTCACTAGAGAGACAGTAATGTAAAATAAAATACTAACACTTGGGTGAAGCCTCAGGGGTAGTAGGCGAAAGATTCTCCAGCCAGGGGCAGTTCTAGATTCCTCTCCGATGGGTGATGGGGTGGTAGGAGATGCATAGAAATAGTGATTGTGTAGTTAAAATTAAGATGTGGTGACAGGTGTAGAAAACTAGACAAATTATTTATAGGTAACAAGGACCCCCCTGAATACATGGATATGATAATTCCTAGGTCAGGGATAAAAAACACATGAAATGTAACAACCTAGGCAATTCAGTACTTAGTGCTCATGAAAGGAGTGACAAAGGAGAGAAAAATACTATAAAGCATAAAATCAGTGACTTAGGTTTTATTAACATAAAAGGTAAAAAAACGCCAATAAAAAGTTGATTCTCAAGTATAGTTAATCAACTACAAAAATAGTCAAATCAGCATTACATAATATCACTGATTTTATGAATTGCCTAGGTTGTTACATTTCATGTGAAAACTAGACAAATTACAGGACAAGGCCTTTACTAGGTTTGTTTACACAGGGATTGTTTTCATTCCTGATGTCATTAAGACATAAGACCATCAGAACACTGTCTTCTCTTCATAGATCAACACCATTAACTCCAGGAAACGACCAAGGAAGAAATTTGCTCCTCGCACCATCAGCAGCAGATAGTTCTGTTGAAAGCTGCGAGGATGCAGTCACTGTCCAATGAGTAAGTATCCCCCTCAGCCTGAGGCAGGTTGGTCGTTCAGTGGATGTTCCCAGGTAGAGGGGCAAGATGTAAATTGTAAAATCTGTATATCTATGAATATTGAGGATCAATTAAACTTTTGCTTCCTTGCAAGGACTACATGTGAAACAATGTAAACAGTGAAAAGCAGATCGTTGAGTAATGACACCTTAGGTGTGATATAAAACTAAGGGGCATATTATCAAGGGGGTTTATTTCCGCTTTTTTGGCTTTAAAAGCCAAGAAAGCGGAGATAAAATTATCTCCCTATTACCTACCTGTCGCTAACACCAGTTAGCGACAGCTAGTAGGAGATAGCGACCATCTTGGGCCCCACTTTGCATGTCAATGATATTGATCACTAATGACATGCAAAGTGGGCGTGCCAAGATGTTAGCGACTGGAAACAGTCGCTAACATCGCTATCTCCTATTACCAACTTTTGGAGATATTCGCGCTAAGCGCGAATATCTCCAAAAGCTAACACCTGCCCTGAGCAGTTCTTAGCCATGTTATCCAATGGGAGCTGGATAAAATGGCTAAGAGCATTAGCTCGGTAATGCATGAATATCGCTGACTTTTCAGCGATATTCATGCATTGCGGCCGATTTTTATTGCATTTGCGATAAACCTTGGTAATACCAAGGTTTATTTGCGATAAAAATCGCCGCAGCTCAGCTGTAAATTTGTGTGTCTAACCAAGCAATAGCGATAATTATCGCTATTGCTTTGTAATATGCCCCTAAATTCTTTGAGTATAATTCCTAAGGACCCCTACCGAGCAACTTCAGAAATGCTCTTTCTGGTGGATACTCTAACTGCAGAATAGTTTTGAATTCCCTAAAGTGCCAGAGTGGAAACAAAAATGTTAGCAACTGTTCTGGAGTAATTATAGGTAGTGCCTTCAGACTAGGTGTTGGCTTTATACCGCCTCTGAAAGGGACGGTGCGAAGCAGCACATTGTAGTCACTTCTAAGCCAGTTTACAATGAAGCATTATGAGTCCATTGGACAGGGAGCATAGGTTACATATTGAGAAACACAATAGTGAGCAGAATCTAAATTGGAACATTAATAATACTTAGAAGTCCACTATGCTGAAATGAGGGCTGGTCAGTGAAGTATCTATAGGAAAAGAATATCTACTACAAAGGCTTTTACCAAAGGTAAGTACATTGTTCTTCTGATTGAAACATTTAGCCTCAAACTCTGTGCCTTTGGAATATATACCAAAGCAGCATTTTCCTACAGCTATAGGGTAGGTGGAGTAGTGTTCACACCCGTAAAAATTGAAGGAGCAAGAGGCAAACATGGTCCTCCCTGTGGGCCAGACAGTAAAACCAGTAATGCATGGTGAAGGTGTGGACAGAAGCCCATTTAGCCACTTGGTATCATCACCGGGAAACCCCTAGCTAAGGCAATAGTGGCAGACTAAACTCTCTTAGAAGAGAATGACATAAAGAGGTCCCTTTCTGGCCGAGGTGTGTCACATTTGTATGTAGAGAATAACCCATCTGCAGAAGGTCTGTTGTGAACTGCCTTTTCCCACTTGGTACCCGAGAACTCAACAAAATATTGAAGATACATTAAGTGCTCTTTAATTTTACGGACATAAACGCTAAGCCTTTCCTAGAGTTCACCCTATGTAGCTTCTCTCCAGAGGGATGGGGCAGACAAAAGAAATCAGGGGTTGAACTGTCCCACATGAAAATGAGGTTCTACCTTTTGCAGCAATGATGACAGAGTATGAAGCACCAGCTGGTCTGGAAAAAAGATGGCAGCGATGGCTGCGTTGACAGCACCTGCAGGCCATGCCAAAGTAACCACAATACGTGGTGCATACATTTCAAAGGTGTGCACATCAAAAAGGTAAGCACCAAACCCAAAACGTATGGGTTACACAGCCAGGCAGCAAAACTTCAGTAAGCACATTAGCCTCTTTTTCCCTGAAGGCAACTGCAGTTTTAACACCCCTTCTACTCAGTGTGCCCCCTAGCAAAAGTGGCATTTTCCTTAGTAGGGGGCCCCAAAGAGGAGTCCAATCCAGTTTCTTGTGAGGTGTAACGCCCACTAGGATTTTGCAGGCCTACATATAGTCCATCAGTAAAGTGATGGAACAAAATCTTTAAAATATGCAGTGATAACCAGATCTTTCTTCCATCTTCTCCTGCATCTTTGGATAGGAAGAATATGGGAAATTTTCTCAAGATGATCCACTGCAAATAGACCAGCCAAGGCTTCTCTACTCATGCTATACAGGACAAGCATTAGTTATAATTTTCCCTTGCATACATATCCCCTGCAAATAACTCATTTTGCTAGTACATAATGTCCTATTTCCGAGACCACCCTTTCCTTTCCTAGAGATCCAACCTCCAGTCACCAGACACCATTCTGGCCCCCACTGACAAACATTGACCTGTTGAAACAAGGGTGCCAGACATAGGAAAAATTAGAACTAAATATAGAAGGACCGTCTGGATAGGCATGCAATGAGAATGGCAACTATGTAACATTATGCCAGAACTGCCTTTTCTGGGTAATTAGAGGACTGATGGTCAATTACTAATTCATTTAGAATTTAATTACCTATTAGGATAATTTTTTTAACCAGATTCAATGTAGTTTGTACTTTTTGTTATTCAATTTATCGTTTAAGGTTGCTTATTATTTAGGATGGAATGATCTTGTACTGAATGCAAAATCAATTCACTGTCATCAATTCTAGGTATTTAGAATTCCAATGTAATCAATTTTGCTGTAGGGTTAACATTGAGTCCTGTTTACCACCAGGCACCACAAAAACATGTCTCCTAGATTTACATGTTTGCATTTAAGACGACACAGCCCTCATACAAAGCGAAATTTGGTTTCCTTAATGTACGTACTCAAAAGTGCATCAGACTATTTTGGCATCTGAATTTTTTTTAAATAAAAAATTCCACTGTTACTTTTCAAATTGTCTTGGACTTATTTTAAAATAAACTTACAGTCTAAAACTCTTACTTGAACGCCAATTAGAAAAGAAAAGAGTGATAAAAACTCACAAACCTTTAATATTTGGATGCAGGGCATATTATAGAAACATACTCTAATTGGGAATGCAACCAGAGTGACCGCTTAGGTTGTGAGTGTTTGCAATGACGTCCCAGGATTCCTACTCTGCAATGCTCTGATCTGCCATGCAAGACACTATTCTGCAATACAATTCATTAGTCTCACAGGCCCATGACCTATGGCTTGCACCGCCACATTTCACGCTTCGTTTACCCATCACTCTCAGGTAGTGTGCAGAATGAAGTTGGGAACAATTCAAGAAAAACCTTTAAAAAAACGGTAGAAGCGAAAATCTAACATCTTCGCACTTGTTCTAGATTCTTAAGCAGCTACGTCAACACCTGTCACCTGCTGTCGCCACCTGCCAGACAACAGCCAACATTACACAAGCTTTAAGCTTTTGTCACACAAAGAACATACATAACAAAAAAGGTCTGTAATGCAAAATTAAAGCACATGGAATACAAGACCAAATCAGTCTCCATAAAACAAAACAAAAACAAAAAAACACAGAAACTGCATAAGAGGAAAAGAACCATAATCTAGAAATCTAAAATCAGCAATTTAAAATAGTTAGATTCAAGTTGAGACACGTTATACCAGAGATTTAAAACAAAAATTTAAACATAACGTTGGGGAAATCACAGTAATATCCAATGTAATTGACAGGTTCGATTCATGAGATAGCAGTGAGGAGCTCCTCATAATTCAAATTGAAAGGGCAACAAAATACTTGAAATGTTAATACGGTTCACATATTGTCAATATAACTGTGAAAAGAGGACTATCTATATCTGTATAGCCTCTCAAACGGATATTTAAGGTTAGAATATATTAAATGTATGAACCTGAAAAGAATTGACATACACCCACATATAAAATTCTGTAAAATTAACCACGTAATTTGGCCAACTTGATTCAAGGATATGGCATTCTTAATAAAAATCAGAACGTCCAGGAATGGTCTTACAGCACCTGTTTGCTCCAGAAATGACTACCTACTCACTAAGGCTTCTTTTGAAGTGAAAGATCCACATGCACCCTGGTCTGACAGTAGCTGCCCGTTCGGTTCATTATAAAGGGTGCAATTGCATTCTGATGTTGTTATGTATGTGCATGCTCTTTTTGTACATCTGCATGCAAAGCACACTTTTTCCTTTTAACTAAACAGATAATCTTTTTATGGCACGAGACGCATTCTAGAAAAAAACACTTAAAAATAGGGTCTCCAAGGAGTTGATGCAGAAAAGAAATCTGCTCTTTCTTAACCAAAGGTTTGGTGCTACCCACAAATAACTATCTCGATTGTGACATCAACATTAAACGATTACCTTATAAACGTGATCCTGGCTACCCTGGGGGTTCTAAAGCACCTTTCCTTCCCCCGGTGCTTACAGTTAGAATTGTATAAATATATGTTAGATATAAAAGATAATTGTCTTTTGATAGTGATGTCGCTTCACCAGTTATGATTTGCCAGAAACATCAGTCTTTTACATAAGAGCCTATTAGCTGCTGCTGGATCAAGCATTAGGAGGTGTGGAAACCGACAGTACCAAGAAGGAGCAGGGAGGGGCTGATTAGAAATTTCACTCCATACATCCCAAGACACCCGCTACTAATTACGGTGTACTTAATCACTAAAAGCTGCATTAACAATGCTGCAATTAGTACTAGAACTTGGATGGCATTTCAGGTAATTCGTGTATCACTTAGGCTATTGCAGTCCTAAGAGTGCTCTTCAGTATGAAAGTGCTTGACAGCTATCTGACATTGAAAAATAAGTCGGCATTCCCATGTGAAGCTACAGACTGCCATGGTTTGCCATGAACCTGTACACACAATACCAGAGACCCACAATACTGCTCCAGGCAAACATCCGCACAAGAATATCCTCATGGAGAACAATGCAGGAGTCGGAGAATTAAGTTGAGAGTACTGAGTTCTAGCTGCGGAATACAGCTACTGGTGAATATTAATAATTGGGTACTGAGTTCTAGCTGCGAAATACAGCTGCTGGTGAATATTAATAATTTCGAAGCGTACAATACATATCCGATTAAGAAACACATTTTAAAAAAACTACAATCATCCAATCAAACACAGGCCTGGCTTCTGCTGCAACTAAAGCTAGTGCTAAGTGCTTCCCAAGAAAGAGAAGGTTATCCACAAAAGGTACTGATGTCCCTCACAATGGGCTAATACACCGTAGGCTCTTAAATTATTAACCTTACTCAGTAAAGCAGAGTTGATTTTCATAAGGCTGCAGGTGTGCCTCAATGACTCTAGCATCAGAGGAAAAAGAAAGCAAAAAACTCAAGTTAGAAGGTTCCATTTTCACTGCTTTAACTATTAAGCTTGCCATGAATTAATTTCTTTGTACAGTCCGATCGGGATGGTAAAGCGACTCAATGTGCTGCTTATTCACAAGGCTGAATGTACCGATGACTCAGAATGGGTCACTTTTTTCCTGACGTCAAGGTGGTCTGCTTCATTGGGGATAGGTAGACGAAGAACAAAATACAGCAAGGAGCTGGACAGCAAATTGCCCTTAATAAAGTGGACCAGCCCTTGAACGGTTATCAAAACACCTTGATGGGATACACTAACATGGTGGACAGACATATATAAAAAGGTAGTATATAGCAGTTTAAGCACATGGCAAGTTAGCTAAGACTAAGTATTGATGTTACAGTACAACTTTCGTGGTAAATCCCCATGAAGTTTACATGAAAAGTTACTAACAGACAGCCTTGTCATCTAGGCATTAAATGACAAAGGCATGGAAAAAGACAATTGGCAGGGAGGACAGTTTTGTATTTTTTTTTTTAACACCTTGGCTGCTGTGGTTATTTTTCCCCTGTGCTGAAAAATGTAAGCACCAATGTTACATGACGAGCTCAGCTCGTCATCAGCACACGACCACCGTGGCTGACGACGAGCTGAGCTCGTCATCAGCATCGAAGGGGTTAAATGGACAGAGCCAAAGGAGACACAATCATTTAGATTCCAGACACTGCGACAATATGGCTTGAAAGTAAGGGGAACCAGGAGCAAAAAAATTTAGCAAACAAATATTTTAATAAACTGGAGCTCCATTATTTCAAAAATTAAGAATCACGTACTTCAACCTATTCTACCAGTCCAATTCTTCCTCGGGGCTTGAAATAGATTTAATCGGACTTTAGAAATCTGCAAAGCAGGAAAAGGGCAGGAGAAGCCTGATGCCCATCGAAGCATGTTAATTAATCCATCAAATTCTTCAAACAAACTAGGTGAACAGGTCAGAGAAGGACGAGCGCTAAGTGCCAGCACATTTATTTTAAGGCTAAAAGGATTTGTTCCATCTTAAGTTCGTAAATACACCTTTAATCATACATACCTACTGATTTGGTACAAAGAAATGCAATATAGTTATTGTATGCCATTTTACTCTGTACATAGAGCAATCAGACACGATGGGTTTGACAAACTTGAACTACAGAAAGCAGTACAACTCAAAGATCCAGCAACTGATTAGCCATACTGACTTTTTCCATCATATGGGAAGCATAATCCATCTTGCTACATATGAAACAGCCCATACATCCAAACATTCTACATATCCTTTACATACATTCTGCTGGAAGTTTCAGGCCAGCAGATATCAATGTTGCACTTATGCCAACAGAAGCAATGGCATTTGCTCTAAAGGTCAGGAAATAAATTAATCATCTACCACAAATATTGCTGTATCCATCAGGAATTCCCTGATCAAGAAAGAGCTGAAGACTCGTCAAAGAACACAACATCAAGAGGCCAAAAACGGTCTACAAACGAGCTAGCCCACTTAAATATGTTGACAGTTTCTTTGACTCTGTACAGTGCTCTGCTGCCTCTCAGATAGGTCTTAATTATATAAACATCACATACATACCATTTCAAGTTGTGTGACATAAAAAAGGCACGTCTAAATTTCATAATTGGGTAAGCTATACCTAACAATGCATGCTTGCATGCAACAAGTAGTGACAATGCCAACAAGTATCGACTTTGAAATGGGTGTTAGACAACCTTTTGCAATGCCTGCTAGAGATACCGAACTTTATGGACAAAAGTCTGCCAAACTTCTTCCCCCACTGTGATGAGTTGAACATGTGCATTGTGAAGCCATCCACGTACACACATACATCATGGTGTGAAAGGCATTTCGACTTTCAGCCACAGCGTGGTTAGTTATGCATGCATCCCCGAGAAAGTGTATGCATTTTTGCCAAAGAGGAAGCACTGTGGCATTTTGTTTTATTTTTATTTGCCATTCCAAGTTGGCAGAAGCCTATCTTATAGTGTCAAATTAAAGAAATAAATAACTAGAATAAAACAAGCATTGAAAATGCAATAGGTCTCGCCTTTGATTAAGTTAAAGCCATTTGCTTTGCTAATGGTATTGTATAGCAAAGCAAATGGCTTTAACTTAATCAAAGGAGAGACCTATTGCATTTTTAATGCTTGTTTAGTGATCTCTTCCCAGATAGGATGGTTGATGGATCTTTCCTCTGTGTTTTTGAGCTTATGGCAGAAGATGACAACAGCTGTGCGCCTGACGTGGGATTGCTTTCTTAGTCCAAACTCCAGCCTGACCTGGGTTTGTGAGGTGTGTCAGGGTAGCAGTAAGATGTGCCTATATATTCAGGCTACTGTAGTGTTCAGTACCAGTGTGTCACTGCCTTGAAAGGCCTCGCTTCTATAGGCCAGGTTTGGGGCCGCTATTGCTCTGCCGATTTCTAGTATAGGAATGAACGAGTGCCCCCCAGCCCCCCCTTCAAATTCTTAAATATGGGCAAGAGTCCAGGTGCAAGAGCAAAATATTAGTCACTCTCAGGCGGACCCACCAATTTGCAAAAACAATTTCTGTGCAGGATGGAAGCGTTCTGGTATTGTTTTGTGCTTTTAGTGGAACGCGATTCCTTCAGGCACTATTGATTGCGAACATCACTTGCCAATCTTCAGGCAGAAGAGGCTGTCCGAGGACCAGCTCGCGGCTTGAAGGCAGAGGCAACGGACCTATTTATACACAGCCCTGAGGACAACGGCCTTTCCTATCTCCACTCACCAGACAGCGCCTACCTGCCCAGTTTATGTACAGGTGTCAAATATCAGTTTCAACTTTTGATGAATATGAATCACGCGACTGAGTGGCAGTAGCCAATTTAGAACGGAAATATTTGTTTGTAGGGATGTGCCCACCACAGGCTATTAATTAGTGTTCTGCAATACGCCTGGTATTATTCTTAGTATTACAATAATAATTATTATTAGCAAAATAGTAATGCTAATAACCACAATAATTAATAAGTGCATCTACTATTACAAACGTAATAACATAATTAGAGGAGCGACTATAATATAAAAATAGCAGCGCTATACTAACAACAGCACTTCTTATTGCTATAGTATTATCTTTCTCAGCATTTAAATTTGCACTGGCATTCTTGCCATTACTTGAATATTATACCTCTGAACTGCCTTGCGATTTCCCTAGCACTACAAGAGGGCCACTGGTGCCTGCGTGTTCATCTATAGGAAATAAACACCACTTGTTTCGCAGTTTGTGAAAAACCAGTAGCACATAAACTGAGCAACATCTGAAAACTGCACTTGGCGCTAAAACCCGTTTTTCTGATGTCTACGCGCCGGTGTGTGCGCTAAAGAGGTTTATGTCCGTGTTAGGAGCGGAGGCTGAACCTGTCCTGCGCAATGTCACCGGGACACGGATGGTGTCTCTGACTCTGCCCCCAACCTAGCGGCGCCAACAGAAGTTGCGGTCCTGGCTCCTATGTATCACAAGCTCCACATATGGAGGCAGTAAGGGGAGAGGCGAGGGCAGGGACGGGACGGCAAGATAGATAGATAGAGAGGTGTGTGTGAGTGAGTGAAGAAATAAGAAGCGAAGGAAAGAAAAATGGAAACCATAGAGGCAAAGAGACATAAGGGAAGACGGAGGAATAGAGAGAATCCGAGTGAGGGGGAAGAAACAGAGAAAGGGAGAGAGGAGGGGACGAGAAAGAGGAGCGGCTGTGGTAGAGAGAAACAAGGAGAGATGTCAAATAGAGTGCGGCGAGCGACAGAGAATGGAAGCGAAAGAACACAGGAGAGAGAGAGAGAAGAGAAAGAGGGAGAGGGAAGCATACAAAGACAGGTTAAAAAAAAGAGTAGCAAAGGAGGAGGGAGGGAAAGAGCGAACGAGGGAGAAGCGGGGGAAGGGAGAGAGAAAGGGTAAATACATGTAACCAGAGAACATGGTTTTAATGGGTCGCATATTCAGACGCATTAACACCATTATTGCAATGACATTCATCACAGTAGCCATTAAAGAAAAGCCCGTTTTTAATACACTAACCCCGCGTCCAATACACTGTACTATTACATTCAATTTACCATGTAAAGGAAAATACATTCTAAGCGGTCTAGATCCTGTTTTGAGGTGACTGGTGCTTTTAACCAGTGTCTAAAGTGCATGCGGTGTTAATTAGCATAATTATGATTAAGCAGATTTTCCCATGCAGTTTTAACTCCCTAATTCTGTAAGAACTATCTCTTGTGGGTAGTGGACATTAATGACCGTTGCAATGGCCCCGATATTGCATAATTGTTAATTACATCCTGCGCAATAAGCAGAGCCTCGCTCGGAGGAAGGGCTAATGGCTGCTTCGTGTCAGAAGCCTGTCCAGACCACAAGGATGCACGCATAGTTAGGCTGCATAATGCGCAGCCAGATTAGCATAGAGATAGATGGTGGGGCTTTAATGGAGTCAGGGCCCATAACACCACACTGGCCACGTTACTAGGGACTCCCAGTAACATCTGGGGTTTAGGTGGAATGAATAAATGAGAAAGAAGAAGACCAGGCGTCACGTGCTGTTGGTCCAATCAGATAACGGGACGGATGAGGTACAGTTGGATAAATCTGTAAAATAGAACAAGTGAAGGAGATAAAGCAGGAGTAGATGAAACAAAGGGAGCCGGGAATGAAACGTCACAATGAGCACACAAGCATTAACTTGATATTTTTGTAGCATCAGACTTCATCTTGTGAATTCAAGGGCTGTAAACAATGCGCCTTGGAGCTACAAAAACCGTGACATTAAAACACCGAAGACGGGGGACAGAAAGATTGTGTGTGTGTTTGGGGGACAGGGTGGCATAAAATCTTATATTGTTGACAGCACAAGATAAAGAAGAGGTGGGATATGGAGGGGTTTGAACGGAGAACAGAAATGGCAAGGTAAACAAGCGAGGCCCGTCATGGGGCGTGATGAACAGGGCAGACAGAAGATGTGCACGCGGGGACTATTTACTGGCGGCGAGAAAAAAGTCCTCAGTGTATCATGCCACCAGTAAAGCATCCAATCCACGCGTGCACATCTTTTTCTTGTTTGTCTCCCCGTGTGCATGCTAGAATCGTATTGATTCCAAAAGGTCCTCTGCTTGGCAGAGCAGCGCATGCGCTGCTTTTCGCCAGGCCGAGACCTAAACAGCAGCGCTGTGGCCAGTTACTCTCATTAAAAGTTTAAATTACAAACAATCCGAAGAGTGGTGCAGCAACAGAAAAGCGGGTATGATATAAAACCAGCCAAAGCAGGATGTCAGAGGTGGGAAAAGTAACGGCTGAGCTGGAAGATGGGAAATTAACAGAGCATGTGGGATAGGACATGAAGGAGGAAGGAGGTAACTGGACATGAGAAGAGAGCAAACATTATAATGCACTTTCAAAGAGCTCAAAGCAAAAGAAAAAAAAGTAGTTCTCTTAATGCAAGCAGTGAAACTATACAAGTCATCCAATCAAAAGGATTTTAAAAGAAGTTATGCACCAGAAGAGACTCAAACACAAAAGGTGGAAGGAAATCCACAGATTAAGAAGCAAGCAAGCAAATGAGACTTTACAAGAAAGCCAACCAATGGTAAGTATTGGTATTGTATACAATGGACCTTTCGACATTCCTATAGGAAAAATCGAAAAAGAACACAAAGGCCAGCCAAACAAACAAAAATCACCAATATTTTCAGATTGTACATAGTCACAATCGAGAAAGCCATATCTCCTAAAGTGAGAAATTAAATTATGAACTTAATTGAAGGCCGTCGCTACACTAACTGACGTAAATGGCTTATTAAGAAATGTTGTATTTATCTTTTATTTACAATTTGAGAAATCAAAAGAGAATCAAGCTCTTCTGGTTTCCTCCGTTCAACTTATGTAGTACTTCACTTATGTTACTAGTAGAAAGTTTCTGGTACATGGGATTATTCACTGAGCACTCAAGTGATATTAATTTGCAAAGGAGCCCTCTCTCGGTTACATCTGCATCCCCTGAAATATTAAAAAATTCAAAATAAAGGCATGCATCCAGCTTGTCACATTTGGAAATATTTAACCACCAATGAGTTGCTCAGCAACTTCATCTTCTGCTTCCATAGATTTACTGGCACATACACTGTTGAGTTCTAATCTCTCAGCAATCCAAGGATTGCCATTTTAAAAGAAACATGAAGCACATCAAATTAGTTTTGTCAAATGCTAGTCCATCAAAAATATTAGCATTAAGGAAATTTCACCCCATAATCCTCATTAATCTCCACCTAGATTTATCATTGGGAGGTTACACAGATTGACTACATTAAGATCGGACACTTCTGTCAAATAATGCAACTGTTCAAGTGCGGAAATGACCACCCCACATATTAACACTATGGGGGTCATTAGGATGGCGGGCGGATTGCCCCCGCCAGGCCATCCTCACCCATATGACCCCCACGCCATATTAGGATGGCGGAGGGGGGGACCGCGGCGGACGGAAAGACCGTCCGCCACTTTTCTGCCCCAGGTTACCCGTGAGTAAATTGAACATTGACAGACGGATCCACCTGGTTCTGTAGCAGCATTTTAGATAGTGTATTGTACTCTACAAGTTGACTTGTTAACAGCTTGCGTTCTCAATTTGCTTGTGACCCAATATTTCAATCTCTACCGCACAAGAAAAGAACTTAAGTATATTTGGATGTTATGGGAGCAACTGATGTGAGACAGTATATACTCTCTGTAATGCTTTCAGTTTGCATGTCGTTCCATACACACAATATCCGTTTTAGTTGAGCACTCAATGGTATAGCTGTACCACTGATATTCATAAAAATTGCAGTTAGTACCATTAAACCAAAAGGCTGCTCAAAGAAATAAACATTTGAGTCTGAAACTTCATACAAACAAAACTTAACTTTTTGCATTATAAATAACAGAATTTCTCCAATTAAATCTTTAATTACGAGTGAAGTTTTTCCATATGAACTAGGCTACTCCATTTTGAATTGCAAAGAAATTAACTTGAATCCTTTCCGAAATTGAAAACCTAGGACAGCGCATTCTAATATATGGCCAATAATGAAAAACAAATCTTACACGCTGGCAAACATTCAGTGTTAATTGTATAGGAATTTTCAAGAGGCACTTGCAGAATCTGAGTGCCCATTATAATTTTGTAATTCACCCCTGTAAAGGAGAAATCATTATTGTTGAACACATGATTTCGGAACACCAGGTTTCTTTGATGAGAAATTAAACCAATACAGCACAACGAAAGTTTTAAGGACCCAATGCCTTTTCTTACTAATGCAAATGACAACGCCTACACTATTCACCTGCTTGGGAATAACATCCAAGATATTTAAGATCAGCTAAGTGATTTTCAAATAATAATATATTGGTTCCTGATAAGCCTGAATTTTAAAACATCACGTTGAATGTGGAAAATAATCTACACAATAGCATAGACATCATAAAATAAAGGAATTGATATGTGTTGTGCCAGCCTGCTAGCTTAGTATGTCAGCCAAATGAAAATCAGAGGTAGCATTGGTGCTTTACCTAAAAAAGATAAGATATTTAGGGAAATCAAAGAAAGTAATCAAGCTGAAAGATGTACGCTCACTGGCCCTGGACGGAGTGACTATGAGTTTAGCCTCTGCCTATGCAACTACAGGGATGGCCGTAGTACAGTAGATGCAAGACACTGTCAGAATACAAGAACTTTCCTTCCTTTTTGGAACCTGCTTATAGTTATGCAATGCACTCTTGCAATAACAAGTTTTAAAAAATTGAAATAGGATGCTATCTAAAACATGACCCAAATTCTGGTTGGCCTACAAATATGTAACCATAGCAACAAACCAGAAAAAAATATTAAAAATAAAAACCTTTAATATATATTTAGTGTGTGCAAGAACTGCTGTGATATAAAAAACAAATTTCTAAGTGTCCTGCGGAATAGGTTCTATGTTTCTTAAACATAATGAAAGCTTCTGCAGGGCTTCTTCGCTGCCCATTGTTTAGTTAGTAACTTCTTCATTATAGCTAGACATTAAAATAAGGGGCCCTTCATTAGCCAAACACTAAAAGAGAAGCTTCGAACTCCTGACTCTTAGCCAACATTCATATTAATAACCAGTCTATTTGTGAAAGGTAAATCAAAACCTGAACTTTCCTAATTAAATAATGCACACTGTTCGCTAAGCACTGCAGGGGTGGCTTTAAAAATGTCCAAGCATAACCACTGCATATGGTTTAATGAACAGTCTAATAATGAAAGTGAACATTTTAATTGCAGGTAGCGGACACTGCTAGCTCTGCCGTACTGGTCTGAGCTTTAACATCCTATTTCTGGAAACGAAATGTGTTTAAGACAGCAAAGGCTTTTCATGTGAAACCTTGCATTCAACTACATATTGAAATTATTTTTCTTCTTTAAACAGTATATTTCATTACCTGGCTTACCGTTTTCAATAAATCTCGACTGAATTTATTGCTAAAAAATATAGGATATACATTAGACGCAAGTATGAAAAATAGAAGACACAAAACTGCCAACTTGTTGCATGTGTTCAGATTACAATTTTGGGGTTCAGGTGACATTAAAAAACTCCTCAGACTTCGGACTAGTGGTTTATGATGTCGCCAGAATCACATGATGGCAATATACTAGCATGTTACATAGTTAGCCATTTTCTTTTCTACGTACATAAAGTTTTAAATTGCACTGAAACAGCTTTAAACATGTAACTTAAATAATTCATAGCACACACCAATGACTTATGCATACCAAGAAAAGGAATCGAATACCCTTACCTTGTGCAGGGTCAGGAAGACCAAACTCTAGTGAATATCGAAGAATGAAGTTGTTATTCCAAACATATAATTGGTTATCTCTAGGATTGTAATCCACTGCAGCAATATACTGGTATTGGTTAGGAAAAGGAATGTCTACCGATTCCTCCCTGTTCAACTTGGTGTTGTAAATATAATCAATGGCATTTTTGCCAGTTTCGCTTTCATTATCCTGGTAAACTGATCGGACAACATATAGTACTCCACAAATCATGAAAGCATTCGATGCAGCCCGTTTGTCATATTTGGTTTCCCATGTTGCTTCAAACCGAAGGGTATAAGGATTCAATTGGCTAATAACAATCATTCCATTGTTTTGTTCTGTAGCATAAATAACCCATAAACCATTTTCGTCAACCGCTAAGTCAATATCAGTCTTTCCACCCCATCTGTATGGAGAAGTATCATGATAGTTGGCATAGTTAATAATGGCCTCTCCACTCTTTATCCTAGTCCTCAGATCAAACTTCACAATATTCCTTGTTCTTTCTTTGTTAAAAAATACTGCACCATCGTAAACAACAAATCCAGTGCCATCCACTCGATTGGGAAGTTTGTAGGTTGTTGTTTGACGACTGTTTTGGAAATCTTCTAAGGATGCATATTCCACCAAAGTGTCAGTGCGATACGGAGTCCACGGCATGAAGTAAATTTTGTCCGCAGCTTGAAGAGGGTCCTTACACCAAGCACCTGCCTTCTGTTCAGCTTCATAGATGTATGGAGAGTCCACAATTGCTTTCAGTGTTCCAGGGCAAACAAAAACTAGTAAACATAGAGAGAGAAGACAAGAATAATGTTAATATCAATCAGATGCATTCTAAATAATTCATGACTATTCAGCATTGAATCAATGTTGTAACTAATATTTTCAGTCTCTTGAAGAAATCAAAACTGTTTTTATACCAGGCTTTTTCCCACCCACATACAGTCACTCAAGGACCACATTTTCAATTGTTTGAGATACTCTGGAGAAGATGGTAAACACCGTAATTTCTGATGAATAGGTGTAACCTTCAGCACTCCACCATGCCGCCCTCCTATTTTAAAATATACAAAGGGAGCACATTAGTGACCATGCTACCCCCTCGTCCGTAACTTTACAAATAGAGTAGTAGTGGGGGCTGAAAAGGGATGCAGTATATCAAACCGTATCAGGCAACATTAATATTTTCATGATCATCAGAAATCTCACAGCAATAATCTTTAGCGATGGACCTGGAAAAGTGAAAATGTCTATGTGAGGCTATTATTGTGGCAAAGAAAACCACTGAATACAAATAACAAAAATTGGGGTTAGGCAGTCAATTCACTGAAAAATTAAATTAAAAAAAACTAATTTCATCTACAAAGAGGTTTATATAACATCTGGGTGGATAAAAATCCACCCACATACACTGTGCCTAAAGATGCTATTGTAAAATAATGAAATACCTCAGGGTATTAAACTCTTGTGTGCCACAATATTGAAAATATCTGTATATTTAGTTGGCAAAATAATTTAAACGGCTAGGAAGTTGATGTACTGTTTTATTTTAAAAATAAAAACTGTCAAAAAATATTATGCATGACTTTCAAAAGTAGTCTTGGAATACTTCGCAAGAATAAACCTTTCAAAAGAAATGTGTTTTTAAAGCTTTAAAAAACTTAACTGCAGTATCTACACAACATAAACATTGCAAACGTTGACTGATCGATGAATGAAGTGATGAACTGAAGCAATAAATGAAACACCAACAAACTTGCTAACCACCGCATGCTCTGGAGAGGGTACTAGAAGCCAAGCAAAATGGAAAGGACCAAAATGAGAAAAATATAGCAAAATAAAAATTGATATTCTTTCTACAAGGACGCAAGACAGTGCAATCCACCATTAACTTCAAACAGCCAGAAAACTATTTGCAAATATTGGTCTGGTTTATGGAGGTCATTAGTGAGGATTTGTTTACGTCTGTGTCTGGGGAAAGGGGTACAGACTTTACATCCATAGGGCACATACAAGGAGCCGGGTTATGACTGTGTAATGTAATTACCTTTTTGTTCCACTTCTATTTTCAGCATTGGAAGAGAAAATGAAGAGTGCAAGGAAAAAAGAAACAAGATTAACATGAATGGACTTTATTAATTAACTGCACAGACGCTAATGCAGGGTTTTCTCTCTTTTTTTTTTTTAGAACTCTGCTACACTGGACAGAGACAGGGAGACAACACAACATCCACCACGCTATTTTTGTTTAGAACGGAATAATGCTCAATCGATCTAGTGTTTAATAGTAGCTGTAGAAGTGCAGTGGATAGCAACCTCGCACCTAGTCTTTGGATACATATTTTTTTTCTCGAAAAAGAAGGTCTTTTGAGAAATGCATCGTGGATCAAAAATCTTCTTTAACCCAACTAATCCTGCAACAGCAGTTCCGAAAAGGGTACACAGTTACTTGGCAGTTTCCTATTGCAGAACTGACTTAGCAGCATCATGCAACATTCAAAGTATGAATACATAATGAACAACCTCAATGAAAAACATAAAAGAATTAAATCAGGCAATTTCAGCAACTGCATCTTTAACCGCTTAAAATGCAATGATTTACTAAATAAAAGGTAGACTTGGAAAATGAGCAAAAAAAAGTCAGAATGGTCAAAATAACAAAATATCCAGCAACTTCTTAGAAACTACCACTACTTTCTTTTGCAGACAATGGAATCACGGTCTATACTCATGTACATACAGACCTCTGTAAATGCACTACTCTACACAAAACAATTTAATTCCCACTAAACCCCTCAGTCACGAGTTTATCTTAACCGATGTAGTCCAAACTCCTTCCTCTTCCTATTACTTTCATCCCTTCACCAGCAGAGAGAAAAATAGTACAAGTAGTGATTCTCACTCTAAGACTATTATGATATCTTGCTGCACACCTACCAAAAGTCTGTATCATGATCTATGACAAGCCACCCAAAAAATAGGCAAGATGTCTCACAACACAAAAAATATATAAGAGGCACTAAGATAACCTTTCTACCACCCTGTGTACTGAGACATTACTAAGGGGAGACAATTACAGTGGACCAATGAAAGAAAACCAACAAGAGACTAGTAAAATATTGGTCCAAGATGGAAGACTCAAATGCTTATGAAAAAGAAAGGTCACATCATTTATTATACTTCACCATATAAGTAATGAGAGGAGAGAATGGTGTGTCGAGACAGCCTCCCGACTCAATCATAACAGTAAGGTACCCAAACATATTGAACATAAACATGGTTTGATGTGTACAAGAATACAACTATCAGAGAAAGTACTCGCCTATTGTGTAAAGGGAACCTTACCCATTTTATTAGTGGCAAGCATCATAGTATACTAATATATCTCTAAATAGCCCCTGGGGGTGCATAGTTAATCAGTACTCCCTGTTACCGCCTAACAATCAGTAGTCATTTCCCTAGATGTGAAAAGGTGAGATAAGAGCTTACATGCTGGCTTATTTAGCCAGTATGGTACACAAATGATATTTCCCAGGGCCTATAATTATTAGGCTGCACCAATACTGGGCATGGAGGTAATATTTAGGTGTTTTTGCGGCATGGCACCTTTAAGGAATGTCTGATTAGAGGGGCATAACCCCTCCCTACTCCTTATCAAATATTTATAGGTCTAGTTGACACTTTGACTGTTATGGAAAGGACTAGTATTACTGATAAAGAGTTAACATTGAGCCTGATGAAAGCTTTTGACCTATAGAGGCCAAAAACATAGCTGAAACATGTACACAGGAAGGATGCTCGGGTATAAAACAAAATCAAGCAGCATCCACTCTCTCCTAATTTTACCTATACCAGGGTAATCAAAACAAAGGGACACCAGAGTAACCTCGAGATGTTGAAGCATATAAATTAACACTAGTCCAAACCATTGTCTAAAAGAATGCAAGCATATCAGTTGGTTGAATTAACACTTCAAGAACATTTTGAGCGGTCTCCAAAGGTCTTAGCTAGTGGTCTGGATTTTGCAATATGCAATTGACCACACTTGTGGCAGTGTATTCCAAATTGTGTTGCTGTTAATAATTAACATAATAAAATTGCAAATTTGTTTGAATACTTTCAACAAAAGAATCGGAGAGGCTAGTAAGGTAATCAAACTACTTCAGTCCAGATGACACAGTTTGCAGCACCTGTTAATGTTTAAAGTGCCAAAAAGGCTTTTTATTCTGCTTTTTGCTTGAGCACTAAGAATTTATTGGCCTAAGCGCCAGCAGGGAAACATCTTTGACTTTTGGACATTTAGATCGATGGTTTATTTTCAGATATCATCCATTTGTATGAGAGTTAATGTCACAGTGGAAGCTCTGCATTTCTCAAGCACTCACAACCATCATTGAAACAATTTTTGCGATTATGAAAATCAAGATTGTAAACCTCTCTGAAAATTAAAGTCATAAGCATTATTCGTAGCACCACCAACTCAGTTGTGCAGCTGGCATAGTTTTAATGAATATCATATCTCACAGTAGTGAAATAAAGTACCCAACCCTTTTTGAGTGATGCTGACATTCAGATGCACCACAACCCCATGTTTTCACTAGCCGCTGAATAAGTAACAGTTTACCCACAGTTAATGTTCTGTGGTGACCATTTACCTTAACTACGGTGGTGGAGGATTTTTAAAATAGGTCAAAAACGTATGATCATACTAATAAACGTGTGACCTAGCACACAATGAGGTTTCACAAACACCTCTATCATGGACTCTTGAGGCGCAAATTTTATACCGTAAAACTGAAAATCACAGTAATACTAATAGGATCCAGAGAATCTTTAGTTCCACATTCGGAGACATTTTGTGTGTTGTGACAATCCTTCACTTTTTTTTGGAATAACTTTTGTCCTAACATCAATCATGCATCAGGCAATTGTTTTTCAATAGCCTTCTCTCATTTGTATCTGGACCATTCCTGATCAATCTAACAATACTTGTGTAATAGGACCATAATCTGCCTTATTAAAGAGCTAGATCTTTCAATGTTTTTCTGTCCCACCTCGGTAGTGTTTTGTGCCTTTTTTAAAGATTTTCAGCACACTGATATATTTCTGTAACCTCTATAAAAATGGAAACCAAAGTAATCGTGGTCTATAACTAGTCAGCTTCTTATCAATATCATGTTTTGTACACCGCAATGAACTTTCTAGAAGGGCAGTTTTCCCTACTGAATATCAGCTGAGCCACTAGACCTCAATTTAGGATAATTGATTAGGGTTATGTAGATCGGAAGTAGTTTTAAGACACAGAATTTCCCACAGTAACGTAGACAGATGAAGGCACATGAGTGAGAAGACAGAGGTAAGGTTCCTACCAATACAGAAATCCAAGTCAGCAGAATTTACTTCAGATGACAATGGTTCATGCTGCCTGTGCCATCTTCAAATACAGCAATAGATGGAATGCCGATTAGGCTTCAGAGTACTCCAAATGTCCAAATACAACATCAAAGAACTCTTGCATTTCAACTTGACATTGAAATGATATTGCTGCAGGCAGTAGGCACTATATATAACACACTAGAACTGGGTGGTGATGGGAGAAATGGTGTTAGAACTTCAATTTATCCTATGTATTCTACATCATAACATGTGTGCTCTTCTGCTCTATATGTTAAAGCAGCTGCCCTTTAATGAGATATCAAACATCAAATGAGGCAGAGGTTTCCTTTGCTTAAACACTAGTTCTTGCTCCTTCAGTTTGTATCAGGCAACTTTTATTTCACAACTTCTGGTTCTTCAAGATTTAGGTTCCATTTAATCATCCCTTTGTCGTTACTTTCACTTAAAGTACAAAGTATATATATTTGCTGACCAATGCTTGTAGTTTTAATAGCACATCCGATAGGCTTGAAAAACTTCTACCATTTTTAGACAAATGTTTGGTCCTTTTTCCAAATCTGACAAGATACTTTAATTCTGTCCAGCCTCCAAACACCTTTTAAACATCCAAGAAAACACTAGAATGTACTTTTGTTTCTGCACAACACACTATATGTGTGTATATATATATATATATATATATATATATATATATATATATATATATATATATATATATATATATATATATATATATAATATATTCTATATAATCCAGGTAATTACTTTTTTATTCTGAATCCCTCTGAACATTTCCACTCCACCGACGTGTTTCGGCCTCACAGGCCCATTCTCTCCCTGGGGGATTCAGAACAAACAAGTAATTACCTGGATTTACTGAGAGCGGCACATCTTAGGTTTAAAAAACATTGAGCGTGTGTAGACATACACACACAGCTCCACGTCAATGTAATCTATTCAATCGTATGTGTGTTTAAGTTTGTGTGTGTATATATATATATATATATATATATATATATATATATATATATACATACATACACACATACACACAAACACCATTTTAAAGTAACACTGAGAATGTTTTAATGTATACATTTACTTGGAACACATTCATCTCGGAGCACAATCTTTCCTGGGATGCACACACCTTATGCGCAGAAGGAATCTAGCACCTTGCTAGTGGCAGTTTATGAACTGACAGAAATCCATTTTAAGATAAGACATCGGCATAGAATTGAAAAGAAACTGATAATTCGGAGTCATACTCATTAATAAGTAATGAACTATACTTTGACCTTATAAATTACATTTCGGAGAATTAGCTAAACCGAGAAGAGTACTAATTATCCTTAGTCATCAGACAAAGTTCTTATATCTCAGATACTCTGCCTATCAATCATACTAGGCTGTAGCCATTTATCATACTTTTGAATCAGCTAAGTCAGTCAAAAAAAATCCTGCCACTACAGCTCACTAATACAAGTACTCATGCTCTGTGTGCATGGCATTTTACAGAAATAGAATAGATTCTGAGAGGGGTACGCTATTGTTTAAAAAAAATAAAAAAACGTTTTTTGTCAAACTGCTTGGACAATAGGAAGTAAGGATTTAGGTTGTTGCTTCATATTCCTTCTTTGCTTCATTTCGGGATGCACACAGTCGAAAGCGTATGAATTAAGGGCAACTTATTTTGGCTAGTGAACTTGTGATTGCTCCTAACATAAATTGCGCCGATAAATCACTGGCAAGATCATCACCACCTCGCTGCATATAAATCAGCTATAGACACACTGCGCTCAACTATAAATGTTGCTCACAGGCAAACGGCATTATTGTTGAAATTATTTGTTAAAGATTTAGAAAAATATGAAAATCTACATTATGCACAAGCTCTAAATTGAACATCTACAGTGTGGTTCGGGCTGGTGAGGGCATACTTAAGAACTGTTTTCAGATATGGACACTTTAATACATAGCTCACTTGTGGCAAGTTCATCTTAAGGTCTCTGCTGCTGAAGTGAAAGGTCCCGAATAAGGGTTATTCCACAAGTACTCAAATTAGAATGAAGGCAACAGACTTCAAGTAGTCAATCTCAACATTCCTGCTTGCCTCATATTTGCCAAAACAAATCTACTATCTTCAGCATAAGTTAATTGGTCTGGGATTATCTGATGACCAATCCATCAATGTTTGGAAAATCTGTTCCCTATACCCCGTAATATCCACCCATGCATTCAGTTTATGATACAATCTATGGCCTCTTCACACTTAAAATCTAAGAAACATCTTAGTGCATCAGTCAGACTATCACTTGTTTCAGAGACTAGTAGCAGAAGCAACCGTGGAACAAGTACATCAGAGTTGCCATTGTCGACTTTCCCACATGTAGGACCTGTCCTCTGCATGCATGATGGCCAGACACTTTCTGCAGCTGGTGGGAGGTCAGCAATGGACAGCATACAATATATTTATACTTACTGTATGGGACACATTCATATTGAACTTCAAGATATTTATATGTTCCAGGGCAAGGGTCTGGAAAGACATCTGACCCCGTCACCACAACACACTGGGTCCGGTTATTGCACCTATTAAAGAGAAAATAAATAATTATTCTTTTTTTTTCTATACTGCATATGTATGCATATTTAGATACTGCTTATTTAGTGAATTTTCAAATTGATGTAAAACATTTAGATTGTGCATGCCTGGTTCTAACGTAGTGGAGGGGACAGGAGTCTGGTGTTTTTGCTCTACCAGAATTTAACACCAAATGGGTCAAACATAATGGAGCGTAAGGGATTAAGGTGACTGTGCTCCAGGTACCAAGTTTATAATGTGGTTAAAAATAAAGTTCTACTTTTAAAAAACAGCACTAATTGACGGTGTAGGGCTGAAGCTTTGATGACTTGAGAGGCTGATGTATTGCAGAGCAGTTTCGTGTTATTTGATAAATTGCAAACCAGTGCATCTCTTGCCTGAAATGAAGAATTCTGCGTAAAAAAATGTTTAATGGAAAACGGTACAAATCAAATTTCTTTTATGCAGTCATAAACCCCCAATCCAACTATTAGACTATCTAACCACCAGTATCCACACAAGCCCACACATGCACCCCATACAGTATAATACTCCAAGGTCTGCTCTCTTCTATCCAACATGAAAGCCCTATTCCTGTAAAACCGGAAGCGGATAAGAGCATAAATCTCGGTATTTCAGACTAATGCAGACTATCTGCATAAACATACGCCTCTTTGGAGATTCACATACCACGGAGGTAACCCAAAGCAGGACACAGAAATCGTAGATGTCCAGCCTTACTACTAATCTCCCCTGCATACTCCGGTACATTCTCGTAGCGGACAAATTTAACAAATTCACTTAAGGCAAAACGTGCAACAGCTCATATCTTTCCTTTGATCCACAACTCACTCACCCGCCACCCTAATCCCCCTCCCCTCGACAAAAAAACATAAATGGTGACTTGTCCAGAATAGCAAATTCGATCCAGTAGAAATAGCCTCCAATCCAAAGTCTGGATAGCACAATGTCCTTTAGCGCGTCAGTTTTTCTTCACAGCAAGTTCCACAAAAAGATTGCCCGAAAGTATAAACGAGAGCTTTAAATCCTAACACGCACGTTTACTTTCATACTATTTAAAAGCAGACATAATTTATTATTTACATTCATGAGACTAATTACGCAGTTAGGATTCCACATTTTAAAAAAAAATTACAATGAGAACTAGAATATGAAGCATTAACAGATTGAGTGGCATCTTGTAAGCTTAAGTAAGCAATTGTACAATTGTACAAGGAGATGGAATTCCGCCTGTAATCTATTGGGCGAGGTGCTTAATCAATAGCCTTGTTCTGCTGATTAAGCAATGGCTTCTGTTTTGGCAAGATAACATTCGTTCATGCTCCGCAAACCACTGGGAATCTTCAGCTGATCATTAGATAAGTTCAGTGCCTAATTTGTAAAATAATAAGTGTCAGGGCCCAAGATTATCTCAGAAGCCTGTCAATGGTGCTATTGAAAGTCAGTGTGCCGGATACCATGGCTGTGTAAGCTTGATTTCACCTCATGCCTCTCTATCCCACCACCAGACACTTCTAGCCCTTTATCTCACTCTTACCAGCTTTTTTCATCCCTTAGTTTTCTCTGTGTCAGGTTTTTACAACCTTTCCCTTCCTACTTCTTCCCCACTTGTGTGCTTTCTTTCTCTCAGTTAAAGGATGATAAGGGAACAATAAGTGCTGGTACTCAAAAAAATTAGTACCGGTGGGCCCCAACTGCAACCCAGCCTGGTTCAAATTGAGCCCTGGATAAGCTACAAGAAAGTATTGGCATACCCAGCTTCCTAAATTACTTCTTCTTTGTCCTATTACCCCTGGCAGTGCGCTATCAGCACAGCTCCCCTGGAATTTGCACGAGGGAGGGGACTCCCGGCCACAGAGCACATTTTCAAGGAAAATATTAATTAAACAAGTGGATTATCTCCTTTTACAGGGTATTATTCATAACTGTACAAAGAGATTTAAAATTAAAAATATACAGTTTTGAATAAGTTCTCAAGTAACAATTAAAGGACGTGAAACGAGTAGTGTATCAGTTTAGAAAGTGCTAGAAAACAGCACGTTTACTGGAATTGAATGCAACCACAGAAAATAAATATTAGCCAAGGAGAAGAGCTGTTACAAAAATGTTCCTACTTCCTTAGGTCTGGCCTAGAGACTGATTTAGCTTTTATGCCAGTATCGGGTTTAAAAATACTAATATAGCATAAAAATATATATTATATGCATTGGCTTACAAAAAGCTCTCTACATTTATTGGTCTGTTCAAGGGTCATTCATATTTTTCTTCTGTTAACCACAAACACGGAAGGGGGCAAGGAGTCCGGCACCCTCAGCAAATACCATCCTTTACTGTGAGCACAGGCATTTCGAACTCGCACATGTACATACCTGCCTAAAAGTAGTATAATTCAGTGTTCGAGCTGGAAGACCAAGCTCTATTTTTATTTCACGTTGGTTTATTTTTCCGGTGGGTGATTATTTCCTAATCTTTTTTTCTAAAATAGACTCCACCTTTAGAGAGCCTCAATTTTACTTTTATTAAGTCTACTGCATATGTAAGCATAAACAGACTTCTAAAAATCAAGTTTAGTCAAGCCCAGACTGACCGGCTTGCTTATGTAATTCGATTTACACTTCTGCATCTTGTATAGATATACGGTGTGTGTGTCTCCCTATGCGTTTGAGAAATATGTATGAGTAACACCACAAATGCATAGTTTGCTAGATAATGAAACGTTTCATGCAAAGGTTTTGTGAGAAATTATGCATATAAAGTGTCCAAAATGCATAATGGGTTTGTGGACAACAAGAGATGCAAAAAGTAGAATCTGAACTCTGAATCTGATTGGGTGTAAAGAACTGACCACTGTAGACACTGTTGTGAAACCACGAGGCTCTCAGAGCTAGTTGTGAAAAAGAAAAAAAAAAATAGATCCCCCGATGACATTGGGTTGGCACAGCAGAATATGGTGGACACAATAAGATCGCAACAGACTACGGAACCCCGTACAGATGGATAGAAACCACTTCCCTACCACTCAAAAATATACTTGAGGAATGAAAATTCAGATCCCCAGGTTTCTGCAAGCCTATACAGAATAATACCGAAGAATGTGGTTGCCTTTTAACACTCGGATAATTAGAAATGCTTGTGTGGCTGGGAAAATCTAGTCAGATAGCAAATCCAGGTAAAAATATATGTATTTTGAAGGCCATAGCAATAGACCCAAAATATAGACAGCAGGTATTGGCCAACAGATATGCCTGTGCCCAAGAGATGTTTGGGCAGCCTAATGTGAACACAGAATTTACTGTAGCTACAGATTTTGCTTACTGAGTATGTCTATTGACCAGCAGACTAGGGACTATGGAACTGGGTGCAAGGAGTGGCCAAAATCAAGCCCTGGGTAAGCTATCTTTGATTACACTCATGAGGTTTGAGAGTGTGAGTGATGCACTGTAGGAGGTATTGTGGTTCCACAACTAACAATAAGTGAGTAGTTTCAGTAGGTCGAGTACTGATATAGAACCCTAAAGTATATAACTGAAGTTTCTAGTTTAACACAGTTGGTTAGATGCTAAACTTATTAGTAGTTTTTTGCCTGCACCCTAGCCTTCAATGTGCACGGTCAGTTAAAAATATATAATTTTTAAATGCGGCAATCTTCTGTGGAAGTGAGCTGGAATACAGAAGGCATCTCTTGCATCCTTAAAATATTAACATCCTAAGGTTTTCCTATAGGTCCACATCTCAAATACAAAGGTCACTCATACAGCACTTCTCTTCTTCAGAGATCATGGTAATTGTATTCAGGCGTGGACTAAGCAGTTAGCCGCTTATGGAACCTTCCGTGCAGCGTCAATGAAGAGCTAATTGTTGGCGATATACCTTGCCAGCAAGTCAAACGCTCATGCCTTCTTTCCTCCATGACAAATGAAGAAATGCAACAGCAGAAGAGGTGCCTACAAAAAAAATCCTATCACAAATACTGCACCAGTGTTTAAATTATGAAAGGACGGAATAAGCATATAAGCTCTTATGGAGAACTAACCTATATAATGAGAACGTTCAGGTGGGGTACAAATAAAAGCTTACATCTCTTTTAATAGTCGAGCGGTGTAATAAAGAGGTCTTTCAATGAATCACAGCCTTTAGCCCAGAAGAGAAGACTAGAACATAATGATGGCACAGTCTGCTGGGAGCAAATAAAACACTCCATGTTCATTTTGGTGTTGAAGCAGATGGAACCCGAATAAAAGTAAATGCGGACAGGTCTCTTCATAGACAAACCATGAACCAGTTTTGCATCTTTAGATAAACTGTGAAGAACAGTGGGCATTAATATGGCACTGCGTGGAAGAACTAGGGAGAACATACGGGCAACATTATAACATTTCTTTACTTAGAAGGATTAAAGTTTCAGTTTGAGGCACACAACGGAATGATTTTACATACATTGAGTTGAAGAAACCAGAAAAGACCTTCAACAGGTGGCTTCATATTTATTGTAATGATCCCATTATCAGAATGGGACTTTTAATGCCGGAACTTGGGGCGAAGTCTGTGCAAACGTTAGTAAATAACAGGCCTATTGTGGCCAAGCAGTCATGCTGCTCACAATAAAACGAGCAGGTGACCAAGCGTGAACACACTGTGGTGATAACTAAACCCAATAATAAATAGGATAATAAATAATAAATAGGATAAGCAGAAAACGGACCACCAGGGACAGAAGAAAATTGTTGTGCTAGTTTCCAACACTTACAAAAAAGAACTTCCAGTGATTCTCAAATTGCAAAAGCTATGGCAGCTGCTGAGAGAATCTCATCTCTAAAGGGCTACACATTCATCTACCAAGTAACTAGGTACATGCGATGAAGAACCTAATGAGAGAAGAGCGTGCAGCAGGGCTCTACTGAGAAAGTAGCAAGACCATTATTGATATCACCCGAACCAGCACCTTTGTGAAAACACTGTGCAGAAGGAAGAACCACCTAGATAAAACTTCAAGTACATACAAATAATCATTATGATTCAGTGATAGTGATAGAATGCCTATCACAAGTGCCTGCCAAAGGATAGTTATTGCATGTGACTTTCTCAAAGACGTTTAAAGCAGGAGAAAAATAAAGAAAAAGTGCCACTGGAGAGCAGTCAATTGATCTACAGAGTCAAGATCGGCCCAGATCCCAAAAATGTGAATGGGGTGATGATCCACCACAACTGTGTTCATTTAACAGCCTAGAAATCACCTTCTCTTCACAAGTCAGGGCTGCTATTGTCAGTGAACAAAGTTCCTATTGGCTAACTACTTGTTTAGACGTGCGAGTTCATGACTTGAGCAAAAAGAGGACAAAGTCCTTCCCAGCTATAGTTACAGTGAGGAGTTCTGACAAGCCGGTACGGTTTCGTAACACAGCACAAAGGTTAATTGCTGACTTCGTCACAGGTCTGTGTAGCATGCATCGGGTCATCTGATCAGAGAATTTAATTAAAATGCCCTATGAAAAATTCGGAATCACCAGACTACTTTAAATTAGACATGGAGAAAATCTAGAGGCAGCAATGTGTCATCCCAAACAAGTGAGTCTGGCATAGGACTTGACAAGACAGAAGAGGGCAAGTTGGTAATCTAGGAAGTTACGAGGTCCCCCAAGCAGGAGTGCCTAACGCATGATACATTTGTATTCAGAAGCAGAATTTGAGAAAGATCATGTTTGAGGGACTAAAACAAATGTAGCAAACCCCATCTCCTCCTTCCTACCACTGCGGGATGGATGGGTGGACTATTTTCTACTTCAGTGCCTTGCTTGTTTGTTCCAAGGTGAACAACTTTTAACAAAGAACGACAGCGGGAGGTCCGATATTCCCTAACCTCAAATCAATGGGGACCCATTAGTCTGCTGCACAAAAAGTCTATTATGATGACGGTGGTACAAGTCTTTGGCCCACATTTCTTAATGAGCAAATGATTGCGGAAAATGTCAAACTTTAAAAACAATTATACAATTCGATTTTTTTTTTTTTAATGATGGCCGTCTCTGAACATCGGCTGACTCAGCCATGAAAGAGTTTAGCCAGAGTACTTGTCTTTAAGGGAAGCCGCCTTTGGGGAAATGGTTAAAGGGGCGTTAAGAGAAGCATGTAAGAGCGCGTTATTAATGTTCTTTATGACTCTCTAGCCTCCCGGTAACTGAATTACAAGGCTTCTGCGCTCTATTCAGCTGTAGCTTGAACAACTTCACTTTGCAACACAATTCCCAAAGCAGTTCATGAGGTTCCCTACAATTTAATTACGGGGGATCTCGTGAGCTCTATAAACCGCAAAATGTGTGGAACTCTCTCAATCTATTTCATTTAATTACCGAATCCATGTTAAAACATTTACTCTATTAGATTTAAAACACCAAAGAAATGAGGTGTGCCATCTGTCTTGCTATTCTCAACCTACATTAGAATTATAGATGCATTTTATCTGGAGAAAATAAGGAGGGGATTTCCAGAAATATGTGAATTGGTTTCGATTTACATTCTTTAAATGAAGTTACACTCCCAGTTTTGAGACAGGCACAATATTTTATATTCTGGCTCTGAAGTGGGTAGTTCGGGTTTTATCTAATCTCCACACCTTTGATGACAGGGTGGTGGTGCGGCAATCTGTTTACTTACTAGATATCTGTTCAGAGATCAAATTAAAACGGGGTTCTCTACTCAATAAATTGGCTACTGGGCAGAGTCTACAGAAAATAAGCTGCCTAGGTGGGCAGTGAGAGGAGAGGTGCCAATGACTGGATGGGCATTTCAATGTAACAGCCAACGTACATATGACTAAGAATGGCAGGCATACTAGCTTGTGATGACAATGCTTTGTTTGTCTTAGATAATTAAAACAGTTATGAAATAAATGATCTTGTGATATATTTAAGCACAAAATGAGTCATTGCATTCATTTCTTTAATACAAGGGCACTTCATGTTAATAAAAATAGTGCAACAAATTAAAGCACTGCATACAAGGCTCTCACGTTCTGTTGCTCTCGGTCATTCAGAGTATAACATTCCAGCTAATGGCGCGTAGTTAAGCTAAATGATATACTGGAGTAATTTTACGTAACAAGAAATTCGAAAAATGATGCAAACTACGCCAGTTTAACTTATATTTTGCACTGGCCTATTTCATATTCAAGACCGTTTAAGTGCTCTAGATGAGTAAATCCTCTTAAAAAACATTACAACCCCAAGGGTGTGACCGGGACTTTTTACAAAACATATTCCTCACCCATACAACATGCACTGCAGAGAAGGGAAACCTTACACTAATTGAGGACTATACCAGACTACATGCAGATTGCTGTCATATTACATATAGTCTAGGCAACTGGTAAGCGCAATGAGCAAGGGGATTCCTAAGCACTGTGGCAGAGCCATCTGCCCCATCAATCACAGGTTAAAGAGGAAAACCTCAAAACGTTTGTAAAGTCATTACTGAATTACCGATAGCGCTGCAGTACCGATAGCAGGCTATACAATTCAATAATAGCAAGTAACAATTACAATATTGACCAATTTGACTGGATTTATAGCGATTTTAAACAATTCTAAAGAAAGGGTTAACAAGTGGTCTTGGTTTATATGGGAACTTTTCCCTATGGACTTGCAGACTATGTATGTGGGGAAAGTAAAGGGGAAATAAACGGGACTAACCACAATACAGTCCACTGGACTTCATGGGACAGTCATAAGTAGCCACTGTGCACTCAACTTCAGGAAGCATTCAGTACGTTGCATTTGACGTGTGCTGTCTAAATGAGTCATCCTTGGGACATTCTGTCTCTTGTTATTTCCTTAGTAAGACAATGGTATGGAAAATACACTTCTTAGACAATAGGGTTGCACCACCTATTACACAGATACATGTTGGGAACCACTACTTGTACTGTATCTGCACAAGGAAGTACAGCTCCGTTTGAACTTCACACAAACAGAATACAGAGGGGAAATCCTCCCCGCCCAGATATGAAGTATTATAAATTGTACATCATGGAGTATTTGGTTCAAAAATAGGATTAACCATGCTATCCAACGCAGTGCATTCAACGTTTTAAAACACTATGTGGAAGTAGGAACTTGCTGCAGGACTCAAAGCCCTACAATACAACCCATTACATTTTTCATGATTCCATTATCAAATAAAGAAATAAGTAAGATTTTCAGATACATAGGCTATATTGTAAGAAACAAACATTTTTTCCAGCTTTCGTTTTCATTGTCGCAGAGCATTTCATTTTTTCCTCTTTTGCTTCAAATCTCAATATTAATGTTTTATAAGGATTGTCCCTGAACTTTCACACCACTGAAACAATTAGTTGACCTAATGTGGATTTGCTGATTGACTCTGTATCTTGAGCAGTTTTTGTGTATCGAGTGCATGCTAGTTATAATTACTTGACACTATGTCTAATTGTGAGGTCTTGCTCACTCAAATTGTTCAGTATGGGGTCCGTGGAAAGATCATGGCCAGTATAGCAAGAGCCATATCTTGGCTTCCCCACGGGCGGTGTTCAGAACTGGATAGGTGGTGGGTCTTGGGTATAGCTTTGCAATCTGCCCGCAGCAGTGTTTAAGCTTCAAGTGCTCAATGCCCGGGGTCAAAAATTCTAGTGTAGGGTTCAATTTCAAAGAACAACTGCCTATGTGCACTGTACAATTCTCCACCAGAAGCTGAAACTGGAGCTTGAAAATAGCATAAGGACAACACAACAGTTCTTTTTCAACTGGAGCTAGGTGGGATAAACGTTACTGGCATTCTACAGAGAAATATTGGATACTTCCTGCTCACATTCGTCTCATAGCTGCAGTAGTACACAAACCTTAAGATCCTACAACCTGTATAAAAAAAATGTGAGCTTGTAGACCAATTGGAATAGTTATTTGCCCATAATTTAATCTCAGAATTGTGTAAACATTTATTACCAATAATTCCAGAGCATGCTGTGGAATTGATACAAAAAAATGGATGGAAATGGAGTAACATGCCTCGTATATGTGTAATGGTATAGAGTACTGATCGAACCAGTTCAACGCCAATCGTGGGGTTGACAAGAATTTGATAATGTCTTAATGCCCTGGTAAACACACAAATATGAAATGCAAATACTAGAAATAACGGTGGAGCACTTGAGTCAGTTTAAAGTCAACTAGAATTTCAGTGGCATAGTTCGTCTGTATGCACAATCCACAGAAAAACAACACTGTTTGATTAAGAAAGTTAATAATTATTTATTTTGAGAGAAATGCAAGCAAGAACAGTTACCGGTGTGGTTGCATCTTACTCCTGCCTTCAATGGAAGAAAGAAGCAGCATATTAAATAGCAAGCAATTTTCAAACTCATACATTCCTCCATTTCGAAGCCTCAGCTGTCTAATTAAAAAGAGAAGAAGGGTGGCAATTGGAATCGGTTCCTTGATGAATGAGCTTAACTTATCCAGTTTGCATTTCCAGTGACCATCACATTTTTATCCAGGGACACTGAATGGGAAATCACTATAGGGCGCCCTACTTAGTTTAAATTAGCAAGAAGCATGTAACAAACCCATTTAAGTATGCAGAATAATAAGCAGTGACCTTGCTGAACTTTAGAGCCAATCTGATACTTTCTTCTGCATAATTATCCTCAAAGTTGAGCCATTTTGCAGCTGGTCATTTCTCTTTGCACAGAACCTTCTTTCCAGCTTTTAAATATTTAATTAGTCATGTTATGATATGAAAATTGTTGCAAATACTATTTTTTCGACTCCTGGAACTTTTCTCCTAATTATTGAGATATGTTATAGCAGTCACACCAAGTCTTTTTCCATTGCAATTATGTATTCTTAAGGATGCGCGGATGGAATTATTTTTCACCCCATGCTCCTTGCTGTTCAAAAAAAATGCCTGTAGGGTAGTTAATTGCCTTCAGTGTAGATTAGGACATGCAATAATGTGAAGCAACTTAGTCACAATAAAGTGTTTTATTGGATAGAAAAAAAAGAAGAAATTGCTTTCTAGTAACCCTCTTTTGGGAATACACTTTTTTCGTTACGATTTTCATCAATGACCTATGTACAAGAATCCCTCAGATTTACTGTTGATTCTTAGGGTAACGATGATTAGGACTGCAGCTCAAAGCTCCACAGACAAGTTAAGAGGCAGCCAAACCCGCTGGGGCTGAGCTTATGAGTGAACACACGTTTCAAGTTCAATGCTTTTTTCTTTTCAAAATAACTTCCATTTAACATGTCAAACGCTTTGTCATCCATGTCCACTTCAGATACCATGCCATTTTTCCTCTTCGTAATGATATTAATGATCCTTTCAAATCATAAATCATCAATTAGCAATCCCTCTAAATTGAAGAAAATGGAACCTAAGAAATCTTCTCCCAAAGAGATGAAACTAAAGTTAACTTGATAAAGGGGAATAATTGATTAAAGTAGGGTAAATTAATAAAGGGCGAAGACTGAAACACCAAGGGACATTATCACGGGTCTATAGGAGACTTCAGTGTACAAGCCTAGATGGATCTCTGGGGCTGCACAGAATTTTGCACCTCAATCCATTTTCCAGTTAAGCCTGAGTGAGCCATGAACACAAGTATAAGAATCTCTCCTTAAAGGGGCCATCACATGCCACATTTTTTAGAACATACTATGGGAAAGTAATGGTTTAAACATTTTTTTTAAAAAAAAACATACAACTTAAAAACTACTTTAAAATCTCCTAGGACCAATCCTAAACGTGCCTTTTAACATGATTCTTCGGATTGATTTTCCTTTTTTTCGATAGATCCAACATGCTCTACTAAAGACAATAAATATCCAGCTATTAGGTGTGTGCATTGTTGCCAAGACACGTTTTTGCTCTATGATGCTCAGCTCATGGAGCATCCGATACAAAACCTGCAAGAGGCAGATATGAATTGAAATTAAGTAACTGAAACAGAAGGAGAATGGAGTTGAGGTAGTGAAGTATTGGAGATTAACTCTGAGCAAACATAGCAGAAATATACCACTGTTAACAAAAGTCTGGTATCTACTCTGAATACTAGACGTGGCTGGAGTTCATATTGGACCCTGGGTTTGGGACTTGAGGTACTGCATTCATCCAAAAAGTTTGGAGGGTGACAAATTTTAAATACTTAAGGAGTGAAACACACCCTACAATTGTTAGACCATTAAAACAATGGCAGAGTGACTAACATACTATTGTAGATTCATACTAAAAATACTGCTGGGCTATTCTGAAAGTCTCAGACAGAGAAAAAAAACTTAGATAAGTATATACGTATACAAAAAATAGTTCCAGTCGTTGAAGTTCTCAAAGGTATTTCTAGAAGGTAAAAAAAATAAACTTATTGGTTCAAATAATCATTAGATCATTTTAACAGCCTCCTACCTACTAAGACTTTCACCAGTTCTTTTTATGGCAAGGTTACGGTTGTTCTCAAATTACAGACTCCTTGGAGGTAGGAATATATATATATATCTATATATATATACATATATATCTATCTATCTATCCATCCATCTATCTATATACACACACTCACAGACACACACACACACAGATTGAAAATCAAGTAATGAGAAATAACAGTGTAAGAATGAGGAGACAGTCTGCCACTCAGACTGACCCGCCAGTACTGCATCTGTTTCAGTTTTATAGAAAGAAAGCTCAAAGAGAAGCTATTTCAAGACTTAATTTCGTGCCCAAAGTTAATGAAGCCACCTTTATAAGGAGAACAGTAGGACTGCAGGGCATATCGAAGACCTAAAACTGATATGGCGTTAGAGAGATTAAAGGGGGAGATGAATTCAAAGAAATGAAGTTTAAAACATTGGTTCTTAAGAAGAATGAGGTTAATCAAGTTAGAACGTTAACTCTTCATCCAAGATGGACAAATCAAATTCCTTTTTCTCTTGTTACACAGGTTTTTGACATCAAGACAGGTTTTCTTGCCCAAAAATTTCCCAGGTTGGAAGAACGAAATCTTTTGGCTTGTTTCCACAAGCTAACTGTTTTTTGTGATAAGATCGCAGTTTACATTTTCGTCAAGTAAAGCCAACAAAAAGATTTGGAACCCAATCTCAGGCCACCATGAAGAACCAGCAGATTGTAAGTGAGTGCATCGCCATTGCATTTTTTATTTATTTTTTATTTTTTAAGAAAACGTGCCTATTCTATTCAATGCACCAGTAGAAGCCACTCAAGTAATGAACATTATAACCACAGGCACGCTTGAAAAAGGGCCTCTGGATATATAATTCTAATCTGTTTACAGAAGGAATAACAGGAAGCGGGCCATGCACTAAAGAACCTTCCATCTGGATTATTATTATTTTTTTTTAACAAGAATGAAAACTTAATGCAGTAAATCTCAACTCCATGAAGAGTGAAAAAAGCCTCTTTCTGAAAGCTTTCCGTTGACCATCGTTTGTGCTTTAAAGCTATACTCTCCAAGCAAATTCTATGAACGCCAGAAATGGCTTAATATAAACCATCAGTTGTGCATCATCCATGAAAGCATATAATACGCACTGTTTCGTTAGCTTCATTAGAACTCTGGTTACTCTGCAGGAAAAGGAGGAAAACCATTTACAATTTGTAAAATGAATTCAGCTTGAGCAAACATTACATTACAAGCCATTCGAAGTATTAAGTTACGCAAATGTCGCAATTCTATGAAAAATATTTATCGTGAACGCTCAGGAACAAAAGAAATAGGGCCAGGTGTATCAAAGTCTTTTACCTATTCTGTTTCTATGGGAAAGTGCGTTCGTACATATGGCCCAAAGAGCAGTTTCTACTGCTTTTGTGTAAATGTGGCTTTACGCCAAAAATGGACAAGAGGACGCATTTTTCTCTAAAGTAAAATGCAAAAAGAAATTTGCATTTTATGTAATTTTGCTGTCATTTTGCGTTATTACACAAAGTTACCTCAGTTTCGTACAACCCCTACACGTAAAACACAATTACAACATGGGTGCTCTGGCACTATTAAGACTAGCACACTGACCAAACATACCTCCTGTTATCTATCATTACCTTGGAAGAAGGGAGGTGAACGGGAATCAACTGCCAGGTTGACTTTCCTGGTTGTCTTTCCTGAGCCAGAAAGAGACTCATCAGATCTATCAAAAATGTCAGCCTGACATACAGCAGTATCAAATGCATGACGATATTACAAAGGACCATCTAGAACCAAGATCTTGCATCTCTTTTAATAAGGTATCAGCAATCATCCTGACAGTAGAAACTCACCGCAGAATGAAATTTCTTGGATGACAAATTCGCCATCATGCAGTTACATCGGCAATGATTCGGTCTTGAATTTTTAAAATACAAACTTTGAATAGGAACAACCCACACCCTTTAACCGTATTCCCGCGGATAAGATAATGGCAAGTTTTTAATAATTCTATAGCTGAACCAAAAGGAGCCATGAAACTGCATGGCACGCTCGCTGAAGAAAGATATCTGTTTGAGAAGAAGTTCTACGAAATAATGAATCAAGGAGTTATCGCAAAAAAAAAAAAAAAATCTACGACGATTCATGAACGTCCTTTCAGCCAAAACGATCATTCACATCAAGTTATTGAAAACTAAAAATAACTATATAAAGCATCACAAAATAGGTGCAGCAGCTGGGGACTAACAAGGTAGACTTTTTCCTGAAAATAATTTTTCTCCATAAGTGTGTTTTGCTACAACCTGTGAATGGTCGGCTGCAAACCACACTTGTTTGAGTATTCAATAAAACTTTAAAGGGGCCTAAGTGATTCAGTTATCTCTGCACTAAAGTGGGACAGCAACAAGGTTCAGGGTCGAAATAGATAGTACAATTAAGGTGGCTTCCCCTGTCTAAGGAGAAAATGTGCTTTTTAGAAAATTCATATGTGCACTTAATAGAAATTAGGACACATGGTGTAGGATGAGAGCTTCCCGTTTCAGATTCTTTGACAATGCACAAACAATGCACGATTTATCTGTTATCTGTGCAGGCTCCATGACCTCTATTATTTTAAAGTAAGAGGACAAAGCGTATTCCCTTAGTGGCATTTGAATTTGTTTTAAAAGAAAACTATACCTCTGATAGAGGATTGTTTAAGCAAAATGTATAAATTGGTAACTTTATGCTTCATACTAGAGGGATCTAAAGTTCAGGGAGGCGACGCTAGGAGTCCTTTCTTTGTCAGAAAGTATGATTAAGCGTGAAGCCAACTTCAGTCATCACTGTCACACCACCCCAACTCCTCCCTCCAAAGTCAATGGAAAAAGCACATTCTCTTGCTAGAAGAGAAGAACGTAACAGCGGCAACAGGAGAGATCTTAGAAGGGTCTAGCACATGCAAATAATTTCCAGAAGGGACAACTATCTAATGCCTGGTTACTGCAGTAGCAGACAACCTAGTCCAAGATGGTTTACCTATGTCAGTTTGTTAGTGTATGTGGTAGCTAATGAGCAGGGATCCCTTTTCGAGTATCCCACAACCCATGACCTCCAATAACATCTAGGTGTACACCTTTTGGTGCACGCTGCTCACAATGCTTACTGGTCTCTGTCAGAGCTCTACTGTTTTGGCATTCCTCCAAGTTTACAGTGAGTTTTCTGAGATGCATATGAACACCATATAAAACTCAAACAAACGTTGTGAGATAAACACTGCTTTAAAATAGGCAAATAAATACAGCAAGTCCTGCCGGATATGGGCATTTTGAGTAGGGACTAACTTTTAAGAATCCGCCTTAGCGACAATACCCAGGCATTATGGCATTAGTCCAAGCATCTGACTACCAATTTGCATCAAGTAACAAAGCTGGTACGGTGCATCTTACAAGATAACTAAGACAATGAACCCAAACTTTCATATTAAGACACTTTCATGGTTTGGACCTACTGCTTGATGGATGATTTGTTGGAGGAACAGTTTTAGCCATAGGAACAATTCCCGAAAGACTACTTTTCGGTTTAAGAATTTGTATTTAACTTCGGAATGTGATAACAGGAGCCTGGATGAGAGGAGACAGGATAACTACTTGTACCATTTCAAGTATCCCTGCCTTCCTCAATGAGGTTCAAATGATTTCTTAAGGACCATAAGCATCTGTCCCTTTCAAATGTGTGGACTGTGATAGATTACTTTGCGCCAGGCTTGAGATTTCCCTGTGCTAGTCATTACAGTTTTAAACTATGGCAGTCATCATAGGTGAGGAAATCTGTAACCAACAAGCTTTTTAGATATAAGTAGTTAGAGAATAAGGACAGGTAAGAGCTGAAGAAAACAACTCAATATAAAAAAATATTTTGTAGGGTGTATATTTGGACTTTTGAAAAGCATCTACATCATAAAGGTGGCGTTTTCTACCAATGTATTCTGGGCCTTCATCCCCCACTTGCTTGCACAAATGACAACATTTGATAGAGTCACCCATGGCTAATCATCAACGGCTCACTGCTAGCGCATGAAAAGCACGTTTGTTTTTGTTAGCTATAAGTTATTGACGATTGACCATAGTTAGCATATAAAAATCAGGTAACCTCCATCAAGGTTTGAACAGGCATCTCAACAAACCTCCATCACATAGCTAATATTGCATGCATCTTCACTCGCTGAACAGTTAGCTGTCAATAACTTCAAGCATCATATATCTGATTAGAGACCTGACCAGTAAAATCCCAGATATTTGAGGAGGGCGGCCATGTTGCTTTTTTCAGAGCTGTAACAACATTGTAATGTGAAGCACTACTTCAAAATCAAAGATGATCAGTTCAAATATAAGATATATTGATCGAGTGTTCACACTGAATTGCTTTTGAAGAAAAGAAATAAAGATTTAAAGAAAAGTTGGATACATGGAGGCATATGCTTTCCAGTGCAACCGGCATATAATTAGCATATTAAAAATACTTTTGTTGCTACTAAAATATTGATGCCACTGGCCTCAAGATTGACAGAAGTGCAACATGCTTATTTACCAAAACATTTCTGCAATAGGAAAAACACACAAAACATCTGCTCATGCACCTGAATATACGATCACATCCGTACGTCGACTAATCGAGAATTTCACAACATATATATTCCAAAGATATCAAACAAGGGCCATCTAACAATGTGGGAATGTGCGCACAAAACATTTTCATTTAGTTTAACAGCCCGCAAGCAGAAAAAAATTAAAACAGACAAATACACATTCAAAATTCTATTCTAAAAAGGCTTTTTCACCTTCACCCACAGCAACATGTAAAGCTCCACGCAGTTATTCATTTCCGAAGATAGTGAAATATTTATCAACCTTATTTAATAAGGACAAGGTAAAAAACTTTAAACACGTTGTCTGCACCATACAATGAGTTCTATTTGAAAAGAAAGTCTATTGAAATAAGTTCTAGGCCGAGGGCAGGAAGTGCCTGATAAAAAAAAAAGCAAACAAGCCTTGCTGATGGCAGCCATGATAACTGAACAGAAACATATGCAGCCTTCTGACAATACACTACCCAAAGTGCTAGCAATCTTATTCTAAACAAGTATCCTTTCGCTGTATCAGTGTGAACCAGAGTGAAATGTTTTAACAAGGCTGCACGAATATACAAGGAAAAGGACGGTATTCATACCCAATGCAATCTGAAAAACACTTCACTGAAGGAAATATGTGCATTGTATATCAACATAAATAAGAAATGCTACGAGCGTTAAATGTACCCCAAAGTTGACCGCATTTTATGTGTGTAAAAACAGTGTCTAATATCCAATAGGGAGAGATGCTGAACGGGATATATAGAGGTTTAAGGAAATACCCACATTAAAAATGCCAAAAGCAGGGCATACAGAAAATGGCGTTGGAATGCTGGCAGAGGGCAGAACACATATCAACAGTCCAACCCTGAGAGTAAACACTACCAAGTCACATGAGGTAAACGATCTGTCTATATGATCCTACCATGTGGAGCAGAACGTAGCAGAATGTAAATTCATTGTAAAACATCATAGATACCCCTGCCATTTGCCTCATTAGGCACTATGCGCATGCTTAGAGGTCCTGTATAGTTATCAAGACATGACAACGATACAGTGGGTTTACCCTATTTTGGTTTAAATTATTTTTATGCAACACATTTTACACTCTGTAACCTTACAAACAAGTTAGGGTAAACATTACTTCCCTCTAGCCAATATAAATTTAGTAAATAGACAACACAGCATGTAGACACACTAGTGTGTTTACGTTTACTATACAACATCTATTCCAACTTAGAAAAGGGAACGTTTTTTGTTCAGAGAAATAAAATAGCAAATTATGGTAGTGGTTATCTACCTATTGTGTTTAAAAGTATAGCTATGGATTTACATTTAGATTTACTACGTTGCTGGATGGTACATCTTATCTAGATGCAAAACCCTGAAAGTTCCCTCGATTGCCATTATATTATAAATCTATATCAATGCAAGTGTGGCAGCCATTTTATTTTCCTGCAGCTATGTGACGAACAGCCCCTTGCTGGGTGTTCCCTGTGCTATCCGCTGCGGTACCACATTAACTCCATTGCAATAACTCTTTTTATAGGCTCGGTTCATCATGACCTATAAAATGTTGTGCTGAAGTGCTTTAAATATCTGCTAACACCATGTGCAAGCCTGGGAGTACAAGGCAGCCTGCAGTGAGGCGGAAAAGAATGTACTCGTCTGAGAGACTAGCACGCACTCTGTGTCAGTGATATAAACAGGCTAAGTACATTAAATATTGCATGAGGAGAGAATCCGCTCGTGAACTCCCTGAAAGACCACCCCAGCAAAAAAATCACAAATGTTTAGAACCGAAATTATTTGGGTTGAAAAACAAACGCTGGCATTCTCAATGCATATTAGTGGTCTCTAGATAAAAGTCACCGGTAGATCAGTCGCCACAATGTTTTGAATTTTAAAATCTCTGAATATAAATCAAATAGAAAACCTTGAATGTCCACCAACACGAAAATCAAAGCATTCTGCAATTGGCTGTAACGCTAAAAACCAAAAAGAAGTGCTCTAGCAATATGAAATCTCTTCTCATCACTGACCCTCCAAAGTTTCCATTTTCAACATCCCATTAATGTCCCAATGCCATTGGAATGTCTGCCTCCTTAAATCTGTACAGACTGGGTTGGAGCTAAATCTTGGGCGGTGGGGTTGGGGTTAATTAAAAAAAAAAAGCCCTGCTCTCCTCCTAGGCATTATAAAAATAAACTTTATATGAGCAACAAAAGCCATCCTGTACTATTTGCTGTAACCAAGAACTAGCTCGAGGAGCATTTCTGTGAATATAAACCTTTTTGCTGTCGAATATCATTTATTTAGCCTGGAACCAATGCCCTCGATTTTAATAACCATTTACCTCGTATATTTATAACTCAGCTTGAGGCAACTTTCAATGAAGAACTTTTCTCAAACCAGAATTCAAAGGGCATGCTGTTAATAATTTTTTCGGCAGAAATAATTGGCTATCGCCCAGTCATATGAAATAAACTTATTTTTAAACAACATTAATGTGCGCAGACATTGCCCAACATAAAAAAGTTGCAACTTTCTGTTCTCGATCCTACCAAGTACGCCTTCACAAATGTCCTGTGTTGCCATGATCTTGAATTATATTTGGATTTATCAACATTTTTCCCTCACAGAAGTAAGACCCCACTTTCAAGAAATACCTGTAGATTTACAGTTTTTGCAGTGAGAAGGCATCCGGGAGGTGTTTTGCCAGGGTGATCGCAGAGTATGTTACAGGGCAAAGGGATTACCCTGTCTCACAAAGGCGCCTTCCTGTTCCAAGGACGGAGATATTAACACCTTGGCTGCTAGGTGTTTTCCCCCCCTGTGCTGGAAATTGCTCTTACTGTGCATTCATGACGAGCTCAGCTCGTCATCAGCACAGCTCAACTGTGCATCATGACGAGCTGAGCTCGTCATCAGCATCGAAAGGGTTAAGGGCTTCATTGATATTCATTAATTTGAAAATCATGATCAGGCTAGGCATAACACCTTTATCCATAATTATATTAATTTTTCCCACTTAAAAATCATACACCATTTTCAGCAGTTTTTGTGTATTTAGCTCAGGAGCAGTCCAGTTTTCCATTCCTGGGGAAGTCCACATTTCCCTTTAGTGTTTATTGGTGGTTATGGACTTGAGAAGCAACAGAGAAAGGCGGCACTTTGAAGTTGACTGCCCGGGGAAAATAATATAAACTGTACTGAAAATCCATGTTCAAGGAATGCTCCTAGTCAATAAAGAGGACTCCTATGCATTGATGAATCCAAAACCTAAGCTAGTATGAAAAAGAATAAACTGGCATTGCATAACTATACAAAGACAAATGCATGCTGCAGAAGAGCAACCTTCCCTATAATTTGTAGTTCGCAACAGGGTAATGCAGTTATGTGGCAATGAGCCACACAGATAGGGTCTCTTTCAATCGGGTGCAAGGGTGTGTGAAATTGATGTACTAAACGCTATCTACCATTCCAAACAAAAGAAGCAAAGTACAGACCCAAAACAAATACGAGTCACTACACAATTGTTGGTGGGAAAGGAGCTTCTTACATATCAAACCTTGTTAACACTTCATATCGGGCAACAGTGGATGTTGGGCCCTTATGAGCCTTAGTCTTCCACCTATCTCGCTAGCTTCTGTGCATCTTGCTGAGATTAGCCTGGGTCTCCTTCATAATCAATACCCCCATCTTTTTGCTCTTTATCAGATCCATCCCTTCCATTCTTAAACGTCAGTTTCTGTCCAGCTTTCGCCATTTGAGACCACAGACTTATCACCATTTGTTTTCCCTTCCCATCCATATATCATTCTCTTTTATCTGGTTTATTGATGTCGGGATTGCATCAATGTCTCTTAGCCTTCTACAGAGTGTGCAGAATTGCCAGCATTTTACAGAGAATCTGCTCAACTCACATATCAACCTGCATGGGCTGTTACTGGGTGGGAAAGATTTAAGATTAAAGGAAAAGCAATACTGTATAGTTTATGTTTTGTGAGGCCAAGGCAAGCAGAAGAAACTAAAAGCCTCACAACCTTCCCTAAGGAAAGAGGCAGTACTATTAGGAAGAGTAATTTTTTTGAAGTTTGTGTCCGGAGAATTCCTCAGTGTGTCTCTTTTCTCCTTTATTTTGTTATTCATGTAACTTATGTCTATAGCACAGACTAGCCACATGACAAAAAGATTGGACTTCGAACATTACATAACAGCAAGATAGCTTAGGGAAAGGAATGGAAAAGGGGATTCGTCGTGGAAGTAGAGTCTCAAGAGGTGTGTTTTAAGTCTCTCAAAAGAGAATTATCTGGCTTTTGAGGAGGTCGTTTGTAAAAGAGCTCCATAATTTTGACACTGGGCAATAAATACGTATTTTGAAGATTGTACTTGAAATGGTGGGGGCCGCGCAGTGTGAATTGCTTTAGGTGTAATGCATGCCATCTTGAAATGGATTATGGCTTCAAGTGGCAGGCAATAAAGAGGTTTGATTAAAGTATTGTCATAAATCTTAACCTCTGAAGCTCACCAAGAGTCTTACGTTCATTATTCTCCAATAGCACTGCAGTCGTATAAAAAATATAAAAGCGCTTAGTTTTTAAATCACTATTTGGGGCCGCGTACTTTCAATCTAGACTAATAAAAAGGAAATTCACAGCAATACATACTTGCAAATAGGCAGTGCCAAACTTCCCTTCTTGATAAGAATATACTGAATACAAATATGTTTTAATACTTTTCCACATCGACTTCGTTTACCAATTGATAATAAAGAAGTACCTTAAAACCTGCCAAGGACCTTTTATTGGACCCCCATTGACTCAGAAAAAAATTAACACTATTGCTTCTTAAGTCCTAGAGCAATTATATATCTGATACTTTCTAAATTACTTTTCAGTGCATAGTGATTCTAATACAGTCAATAATATGTCCACCTCAAATGGAATTCCCGATACTTAAATTGTGCTTGGTTCAAATAATAAAGTAATGGCCTCGCTTCGTCAGGTGTCTTCACATCATCATGTATCTTATTAACACTCAACTAAATTGAGGTTATTGCTATTATTAGCCGGAAGTATTTGATAACTTCATAGTTAATTAAGAACTCTTTGAAACTCCACTGCCTTTTAGGCAGCAATGAATGACAAAGAAACTCAACTTGTGAACACGTATGTTGTAATCTACAGTTCATCTAATGAATACCTGTCTCTGCCGGAATGCAAGAAGTTTTTTTAAATATCTGTCAACTCGATGCATAAGACAGTGCAACTAGGAGTAATTAGCAAACATTTTCACACAAGTCTATTCACTTATACATCTTGAGCACAATGTGTACTGTGACATACGCCCATCTTAGTCCCAATGATAGCCTCGCAGCCCAATTAATATATTGGGCACTATTTCAATCCTTTCCACTTCTATGTTCAGAGCCTCAAATATGTACTACTGTATGAATCCAAGCACCATTTTCTTGCTCTCCTGCTCATCGCAAAGGTTAATGGTAGGGAGTGTAGGACTGTTGCAGCTCATATCAAGCCCCAATCCAACATGACCTTGGTTAAGAACTTAATTTTTGTTGCTAGGAAGCACAACAATATGACATTGTGAAGAAGGAAACACTAGAAATCCAAGCAAGTCTTTTGCACACCTGAGAGAATCACCAGTTCTATAAACTTGGAAAAAGGACATGGACTGGTGCATGTTGGCAAAGAATCAGTCTACAATGGCAGAGGATGCTACAGGAAATGAAGTAAGATCTGAAAGGGTTGGAAGTTTTATAAAGATATAAATATAACAAGTCTAGAACATAGTAAGGATTATCTTTGCTAGGTTAAAGGGAAGGTGGTGTGGAGCGAACGTAATTTGGAAACAGGTTACCCGAGTTTTAAATGCAGGATCTATATTCTGTTACTTCACACACTGCTGGTGACAAGTTGTTTCTCACGCTGGAAACATTTAAAAACATAATTTTTTAAAAAGACGTGATTGCCACCCCTATCTTCACACGATGAAGGAAATACATATCACCTAAACTTGCTCATGATCTGCAGACCGGTTGTTGCATTTCAATTTATAGAAGCATGTGAAAGATCAGCAGGCTATTAAATCTTAAAATTACACCGACCACGTCAATTTTTTTCTTCATAAATTTTGGTAAGAGTAAGAAATAGAAGTGGATGCCGAACAGTCTTAATCTAGATCTGATCAGGAGGACACGGATTTCGACTTTGAAACGGAAATAAAAGTATTTTATGCACATGTCCAAAAGTGCTTCAAGCTAAACATTTGTTTACCTTTGGGACATAATTTTGTAGGCGTCCGGAAGATGACAATTCGTATTCTCCATCTGGAAAGGATCAGCATCACAGATCTTGTCATCAGTCCGCCCATAGTTGGCACTCTCAATCATGATGACATCACTCCCTGGACATCGAAGGTCAATCGGGTAGCCTTCACAGGACAATTCCCTCCGGACTAAACCAAATGGTAATGCTGCTCGGCCAAAACCTGCAAGAATAAATAGAACAGGCCTGTTAAACTGATTTGACTAATAATGGCACAAAACATTTTTAATAAATCCATATAAAGTGATTTTGCGGTTGAGAATGTAAGCAACTTATAATCCAGGAATTAAAAATAATATTAGAAACACTACTGCAATACCTTTCATAAATAAACTAAGGACAGTTGTATTAGACTATACAGACACAAATGCATGGTCTCCTCTTTCTTCTAGTCAAACGTTAAATCTCATTCAATGAATTTCAGAAAGTTTATTAAACCATGTACTCCACTGCTCACACAATCTGCAATGGCCTTTGAACATTCAGTTTAAAATCATATGAACAACTTAATTTTAAACATTCCAAAATGATACATATAGTTTCATGTGACTCAAATAACTGTTTTCTGAAAAAGTGCTCCAGAAAGCTACCTAGGTGGACAGTGACTCATTAGGATTGCGGTGAATCCGCCACCGGCAGCCTGCCGGTGGCGGATTCATTGCCAAATTGCGGCCATTTTCCGCCTGCCAAACTATGATGGACGGTGGTTTTCTGGCAGACGGGAATTCCGTCCGCCACATGCAATCGTGAAGATTGCCTGGCGGACCCGCAAAGCATACATAGAATGGTGGCGGTGCCTAACAGCCACTGTCCGCCATATTAGGATGCTTCATCTCTGCAAGTCTAGAATGGTGGTTTACCCACCATTTAAAGGCTGACAGATTGGCTTCAGGGGCCTGTTGCAGTCCCCCCTTCAGCAGGGGCACTTCCCTACTGCACTTGGGGGGCACCTCTGGTGCCCCCAGCTACATTTCCCTGCACTATGTGGCAGGCACCGCATGGTGCCTGTCACGTAGTGCAGGGAAATGCTAATTCTTCATTCTTACCATTGCTGCGGGTGCTGCAGCATCCACCGCAATTGTAAAAAGGCCCAATGCGACCACCAACATGGTGATCGCATTGTGATTACATGGGCGGGACCGCCGCCATATAGGCGGACGGTTCCAATTCCTGTTACGATCGTGACGGACTAAAGTCTGTCCACCATCGTAATGAGCCCCTATGTTATTGGTTACTTAAGGCAGAAGACAACATCTTGCTCAGGACGGAATTATAGTTCAGGCTAGATGCACATCAAAAAGTGAATTCTGCACTTTCTTTGCTTATATACCTCCCCAAATGGAAGAATTTCTTGACATCACTTCCAGTTCTTTTAGATACAAAATCCTATATCTGGTCCTCTATTATTCCATTGTTAGACCATAGATCTGGTCCTCCATTGTTCCATTGCGAAACCATATCTCAAAGTATTCTTTTTTGTCCCTTGCTGCCTTTCATGTCTTGTGATCGGGCTGACACACCAATACTGAGACCAATAATTCTTTCTATCACCAACTCCATCTGTGAAAGAAGTCATTAAATATAACCAGTTATGCAAGGTTGTATTGAGCCTCTTTCTAAAATATGCTCATCTCGGAGGGCTTGGTTTTTGCATAATGCTGTATATGCACCGGTAAATTAGGAGAACATTGCATATTGCATTCTAAAATATTACATGGAGAGTTAAAGGTCAGGGAAAACCATCTGAAAAAAGCACAATAAAGGAATTGAACCAATGCACTTCAGCTGTATTATGGAAATGGGGTCACAATTTGTGTATGACGGAACAACGAGGATACCTCTTGCACCCACCTCACAAGAGAATTGATGTCCCACATTGATCCTGGGGTCTTCTGCAGAGGGATGCAAAGCAGAGCTTTGATTCAGTCTCCATTTCACTTCTGTGCTCTGCCTCCCGGCTGCATGCCCTCTTTTTGTGATCCACTGCGCCAGATTACTTTTATATTCTCAGAAGCCATTGCAGAAAAATACCGCTGTAATTACTAACTCCTTATCAAGCATGAACTCTTCATTTGGTTATCTGGCTGGCTTGAGGTGGTGTGGAAAACCCAACAAACCTCTTTAAATAGAAATATAAGCATTTTCTTTGAACTCCAACACCATGAGGAAATGTCTGAGGAAGCAACATGACTCATGCTTAGATAATGATCAATATAAAAAAGGACTCTCTACCAGCTGAGTTCTGTGGAGTGTTTTCTACAACTGTTGGTATTTAAGATTCCTTACGAAGCAGCATTTTAACACCTTAAATAAAAAATATAATTTACAGAAACTAGAACATTTTAAATCTGTGTAAACAGTGCTGTCATGCACTGAAATAATGCTTACACAACTGGCAAAAAGAGTAACACTAGATGGTGTTTCTGTTGACCAACAAGCAACAGTTAGTTAAAAAAATAAAAGTAATTTCGGAGAGGCAGCCTGCAAGGAAGGCAAGGTCGAAGAGTTGCAAATCAGGAGTATATATGACACAGACTCAACTCAGCCCTCGTAACCACGCACAGCTTGGTTTAACTATAGGGGGAATGCGCCGTGGATTCCCTCTTTGGTCGTCACCTACCCAGTCGGTCTTTAGGCAGACTTCTTTTCGTCTCTCCTTATTGTCTCTTCCCTAGCTCCTATCATCTCTCCCCTTGCCTGCTACTCTGCCTACCCCCGGTCCTTTGTGCCCTTTGACTAAGCACTCCTTCTCCCCTTGTTGAGGTAAGATCCAATATTTATACTCTGGAGTCTCCACGAACCCGCTGAGTGAGTCCACTGCGCCAAGGGAGCCATGCACACTTGAGGTATGGTAGGGCACCCATTGCCAAAGCACTCCCTCTCCCCTTAATGGGGAAGGATCCAGTGTGTAGGCCTTGGAGTCTCAGAGACCCCTCTGAGAGAGTCCACTGCGTAAAGGGAGCCTCTCGCAATAGAGATTGGGAAGGGATACCACTTACCCCTGGGATCACAGCTTACTGGACTTTGGACGTTGCCTTGACTCGTCTACCGGTTTGTGTCTTCATCACCCTTCCCCCTCCTCTCCCCATGCTGTGTCGTTCACCCTCCCCTCCTCTTTCCCGCCTTCATTAGCTGTTTACTTCCCCTGCTCCAACTCTCCCTTCCCTGAATCTCTCACCTTGCCTGCTGTTCCCCTTACGTATTTGTGCTTATTGTTTATCTCGACCTTACAAGTAACTATGTTGCCATGCTCTAAGAACTGTGTAACCTTTGTAACGATGTAACCTGTAACTATGATCTGATGCTCATGTAAAGCACTTGGATACCTCCGGGTCTAGCCAGCGCTATATAAAACTAAAAAAAAACAAGGATGCCAATAAATTAATAGTTTTAGCATTTACCTGGACGGTGGTAGCTGCCATCATCAATTATTCTCGAATCAAAATAGCCTAACTAACAGCACCCTACAACTAGTTTCCTGAATTTCAGGCAAACTATATATTCATAAAGTTAAAAAAATATTACAACGGTGGCAAAGACTATAACTAAGAAATGAGCACCACTAAGCAGACAAGAAACCATATTAACAACACTGAGCTAAATATTCTACCACCTGCCCTGCTACAGCTGAAACTCAAGGCTCTCATGCAGGTTTAGCTTTCAAAAGAAGGTGATAAAAGCATCGTAAACTGACAGCAAAACAAGTCAGAGAAAGCTTCATAAGCAGCAATCATGAAGAACAAGCTCAGTTTTAGAAGACGAAGAAAACATGCAATCTCAGTGGCGTTTCTGAGATTTGTAACTGCCTTCTACCCAAAAAAAAACAAAAACAGGTAGTTTACAGTTGTTCACTTCTGCAGATGGCGAAAAAAACCTACTGGTTTATATGGCATAAAATCATATTATTCTAATTTCATAATAGTTTCCTCTTTTACCCTTTCAGTAATACGTTTCTGAGCAGCGGTAAAATGACTAGTACCAACAATTAAAATAGATTAGGAACAGCATGCTCATTAAGGATAAAGGACCAGATGTACTAACATTGGTTTCGAAAAAGCAGTTGCAAACTGAGCACCGACTTTTTGCAAATGAAATCAAATTTTGCGAACTAGCCTATGTACTAACTAATAGGTCAGTTAAAAAAATCACCATTTGGAGTGGGTTGTAATCCGACCGACCTCAAGAATATGAATGAGCTAAGTCACAAATTGTGACTTACTCCCACTACATTTCATGCACAGGGAGGGTTGGCTTGCTGTGGTAGCAGACCATTATGTCTGATCGCATTTAAATGAAGTATTATATATTATTTTTTTAATTTTATTTTGAGCAGCCCGGTTTCCTTGTAGGAATCATGACTGTTAAATAAAAAAAAATTAAGAACTTGCAGTGATCCCCTGAACCACTACACACTTCCATTCATGCTTTATTTCCCCACTCAGAAAGGGAACGAGGTCCAACGCGAACCACTTTCTCCTGCAGAACGGGTTACTACCTCCTTTGATGAGTTGGTAGTAACCTGACATTGGTTTGCAATAGAAATTGTGGACACAAACCATTGATACATAGTATTTTGAATCAGAATTTGGAAGGGATGCCATAAACATACCCCTTCAAATTGAGATTCGTAATTTATTTCTCAACCCATTTCACAAATCAGTAACCAGTTATCGAACAGCCAAGTTGGTTTAGCACATGTGTAAGAGCCATTTAGCGGTTACAAACCATATGATTTAGTGACTCACTGGCTTTGTGACTGCTAAATGGCTTTGAACATCTGACACACATACTCTTTATTTGGGGTGTGTTAACACCAAAGAGAAAATATATAAGTTTCAAGTAGCAGTAGCTTGACTAGTGGAAAAGGAGAAAGGGGAGGGACGTTTAGGACCTCGAGAGATGCGGAGAGAGTCAAAACAGATATGCATTAACATACACATAAATGGAGATATGTAAGAAAAAGAGCAAAGTCTCTCAAATATGGGGACCTCAGCGATTACTTTTGTTTATCTTCACCAGGTACTTGCATCTAACCTTCTGACCTAGCAACAGTGTGCCCTGATAGTCCAGGTAGTGAATGTACCTTAATCTATTTTCAGACAGTAGTGTCTATTAAACCTTACCTCAAACGAGCAGGTCCTCTCCCAGTAAGAACTTGGAGTCTGAAATCTGCCCTGTTCTGTATAAAAGGGAAAGTTTTCGATAGAGGCAACTTTTGGAAAGCAGCCACTGTCTATCACAAGGGTGCCCCAACACCCCATCAGTCTAGCAGCTATCCTCAGAAACTGAAATCTGCCAACGGTGTTTCTTGGGAGCGGTTCCATGAATTTAGATTTAAGATTAATTCAACCCAAAGCATTTTCAGCTCAAAAGCCCAGATCGTAGGATGTTAGATAACATGTGTAGGTAGAGTCCCTCCCTTACCTGCCTCTAGGATTCGGTACTTAAAAGTCTAATGCAGGAAAGAGGCAAAAATAAAAGCATGCATCATCACCCACCAAGGTTTCCGTTTTGCAATAGAGATAGATTTGTATTGTAACGTGTCATCCCAAAATCGTTAAAGCAAGTCGTTTTAACTCAAAACAAATGGCTAGGACAGAGCACGGCCTGCAAACAATAGATAATTCCTGAGAAGCCATTCACGTTGACAGAAACAATGTAGAGGCAATGAGTGGGTCAGGGAAGGTGACCTCAAAAATCATTACAGGAACAGCAGACCGAGGATACTCGCAGTAAATAACAGCGTCTTGAGACTCTATGCCAAATACATATTAGAGTGTTTTTCCCCCAGAGCAACCAGTGACGACAACTGTAAATAAAATGCATGTTATCATCCGTGACATTCTAGGACTAAAATGTGACACTGTGTGCAAAGCAAAAAAGATAAATTATAAATATGTTAACATTTGTGCGATAAAAGTACAAAGAGAGCTTTCTGGGTATATGTTGTCTTTATTGGAATTACAAAGGGAAAATGTGATTTTTGGAACTTTAAAATGTTAAGCAACGCATGCCACTGTGTTACATTGTGACTAAGAATAAACACCCAGTGGGAACAGGTGCAGCACTAGAGCCTGACCTACATAGTTTGTCGGAGGTCACACGCTGAACTATATGCAAAGCCAGATGATCTGGAAAAGCCTAGGACTCCATAATAGGACCAGAATGTACATCCCAACAATTTCGCACTGTTCAACATTGGACATTCAGGAAAAGGAGCCAACCACATGCCAATATCCGACTGCAAGTATAAATGATATGATTCTAAAAAAAATGCTTAATACAGACTGCAATCTTGAAACGAGATTCAGCAATTGCTACAGACAAGGTCCTTGGGTTGCCATTCAATCTTCAAACCCATTTTTCTGGCGTCTCTTTAACCAATTGCTTTCACTACAACCTTGCCATGGATAATACCGCTCATGCAATTGAAAGCCTAGGCTAGTACACAACATACCGATTACAAGAAACTTCAATGTTCTGAACTCTGTGCCTTTAACTTTGATCAAACCATGACCTCAGAGCAGAAAGACTTACTGGTGGCACAAAAAGCAGTTTTGGTCTCTCAGCAATACATAAGGCCAGTTTCCCAACATGGAAATAAAAAACAGACCGAGTCTCTTTCAAGTGATGTAGAGCATGCAGGTATTTTTACTTCTGTGAAAATCCAATTAGATTCCGACCACAATTCACCGAAGCACAGTTACGCAAATGAAAGGGATCAGAAATAAACTCAAAACTCTGTGTCCACATGTTGCCTAGCCAAATATTGCTTTTTACCACAGCTCCCTCGTCTTGCAACAATCAAGTCAATGGTTTTGTTCATAAAATAAAAACTCATTCACCATGCAGTGAAAATGTACAGATTGATCACTAATAATTATGCACGGTTCGTACCAAAATTATCTTTAATGCAACAAGAACAAAATACTTGTCTTGTGACAGAAAGGAGGCCAGAAAATGTAAGGAGCACTGATAACTGTAAAATCTTTAAACAGACAAATTCCTATTTTTTCCCAGGGGTGCTCCAGGAAAAGTGTTAGCAGTGAAAATCTTTGTGATAAATGCTTTGTACAGTAGAGAACGGAGGACACAAAAGCTGTGTGCTGGGAAAAGTACATTTGCAGTTTGCGTTTGTGAAACATTTGTCGGTCAGGGAGCACTAATATCAGAGGCAGGACCGAGGATCAGTAAACACCACAATGGTAGTGTCAGGAGCATGCATGACAACGATAAAGGTACCCTTCAACGTCTCCAGCTGACTACAGTGTTTAGACCAGCAGTATCATGGCACTGATAAAAACGCATGTCAGATGGACTGTAGGTAATAGGGTAGTTTGCGCTTTTGTGATATCACAAATCATCTCAAATGCTTGTGGAATGAGATTCAACCGGATTTTAAGATAAAAGTCATTATCTGTATAGACCTAGACCATAACATCCACTTCTGTAGAGACAACAGACAATAAAGCCAAAATTAGTATATAGCTGACAAATATGGAAAAACAGATATATGCTTCTACAGACTAATACATTACTGATACAGGACTACTAGCAAACTGAAGGCAATCAGAAGAACAGAAAATGTGCATTTTTAGCATTGTGGCTCTGCTGTACAGAATGTGGACACATTAATTTACCACACACATTACAGACCACATCATGCAAAACAATCCACTAGAGCAAACATTCTATATAGGAGAGTACCGCAAAAAGGCAAATCTATACTGCTTTTTCAACATGTTATTTATGTGAGCTGGGTGGTATAACTTGATACTCCAGTATAGGGGGGATTCGGCGCTTGGGGGAGGTGGAGTGAGTATATGGTCTTGTTTCCTGTGAAGTTCAAAAGCACGCAGTTGTGCAATATCCGAAGGCGCAATCCTTCTGCTGACAGTAGGGAGCCCTGGCTCGGCTGCATGTAAAAGAGAGGTGGCTGCAGCAGATGTAAGACAGGAACTAAACTGCTAGAAGTGACAGACAACAGCAGGGAACATTTAAGAGTCAAATAAAAAAAAAAAGGTTTATGTTGACAAAACAAAGAACCAATTCAAGGAGTTGGATGAAACACTTGCTATTTGATGGTCTCAGAAGTCCTTCAAACACCAAATTATTTTACTTTCTATGATGCTGTAATGTACAGGACAAGTTTTGATCACTAATTGGATGCGAGACATAGCCTCAAAATTGAGAGTTTTAATTTTTAATACACGATTAGGTTATTAATCTGATGCTCCCATTTTTCAATTTTCGTTTTCCATCTCTTAACTTTGCACTCCGTTCAACATTTTAACAAATGTTTGGGTATTTACAGATTTATGTCCACGGTTGCCAAATGATTATTCCAGAAAACAAGGAGCGCTTTTAAAACATTTGCTGGATGGAGCAGAGCATTACAAAAAAATAGCATGAATAAATTGGTACATGAAAGAAAGCAATGAAAGCATTTCTATACAGATGCACATTAGTGTCACTGACCCTGTGTGCACTAGTTTTTCATTTCAAAGCGTCATCATTTCAGACTCATGGTTCCAATTGGTACTTTATTCTACACAGCAGGCATAGTGAAACCAAATGATTAACTTTGATCATCGTGGGCTTTTGCAATAAGACATTGATTGCTATGAGGGAAATAGGTTCTTCATCATAATTACACATTCTGTCACTCATATTTAGAATAAAAATGAGCAAGCTTTTAAAGTCGCTCACTGTGAGAAGGAAATACATTAAAAGTGTGTTTCTAAGACACCTCGAGAGCACCCACATCATCAGCGGATGATAAAAAATTTTTTTAAAAGAGTGGTCAGAAAGTCAATAGTGCCTTTTCTACAGACGATAAACGAAAGGCAACACGTTCAACAATTGGCAAAGCCTATTAAGTGTGATGCTCGTTCTCGAATGCTGACAAAAGCAATAGAAAGTCTGCGTTAGTGCAAAACTATTTTAAAAGAGGATGCTCAGTGTATACAATATAGGGATCGTAAATACCAAACAAGAAAGAGCTAACTATGATTAAACTCTGTTGTCATGAAGGTCATTCACTCAGGTCATCGGGGAGCCATTAGGTATTTTAAAAGAACCCTCACCCATCAACCTAGTGGTGGCATGCTTCATCATTGGGTTCCCACCCAACATACTTAGCACATACCTGGTGTGCTGTGACGCCAGATTACAGCGGAGCTAGATTTTTTTCATTATGGGATTGTGAATTTGCGAGTAGTTTTAAAACTACATCAAAGTTGTCTGTGCCAATTGACTACTTTATTTATGGATACCTTGGGTAGATAAATTCAAAGCAGTGGACAAAGACCGTTTTCGGCTGAAAAAAGTATTCGATTGAGGATTGGTATGCCTACTCTTTCCTCAAACCGTGGATTGAATCTTGGACGTATTGTGGCGGACTGCCGCCACCACCACCACGGCTGGCACCAACACCAACAGGCGAACAGCGTTTTTGTGGAGAGAGATAGAGATAGATAGAGATAGATAGATAGATAGAGATAGATAGATAGATAGAGATAGATAGATAGATAGAGATAGATAGATAGAGATAGATAGATAGATAGAGATAGATAGATAGATAGAGATAGATAGATAGAGATAGATAGATAGAGATAGATAGATAGAGAGAGATAGAGAGAGATAGAGAGATAGAGAGATAGAGAGATAGAGAGATAGAGAGAGATAGAGAGAGATAGAGAGAGATAGAGAGAGATAGAGAGAGATAGAGAGAGATAGAGAGAGATAGAGAGAGATAGAGAGAGATAGAGAGAGATAGAGAGAGATAGAGAGATAGAGAGATAGAGAGATAGAGAGATAGAGATAGATAGAGATAGATAGAGATAGATAGAGATAGATAGAGAGAGATAGAGAGAGATAGAGATAGATAGAGAGAGATAGAGAGAGATAGAGAGAGATAGAGAGAGATAGAGAGAGATAGAGAGAGATATAGAGAGATAGAGAGATAGAGAGATAGAGAGAGAGAGAGAGATAGAGAGATAGAGAGATAGAGAGATAGAGAGATAGAGAGATAGAGAGATAGAGAGATAGATAGATAGATAGATAGATAGATAGATAGATAGATAGATAAGCTTGTAAACTGAAGGACTTACGAAGTTGACCACGCACACTGTAGATAAACATTGATTACGTCAAGATATTAAAAAATTGAAAAATGCAGAACTACAAAAATCACAACCAGCAAATGCAAAATATAGACATGCTGACTAAAACCCTTGATAAGGAAATAAGTAAAGAAAAATAAATTGAACCATGGTAATATTCGCAAAAATCAGTACTTCCGAGAAAGAAAGTAGAAGCAGTGAGAAGCTGGACATTCCAGCTACTGGCAATACAAATGTATAAGGGCTAGTAGTCCCACTCTTTGGTAACCTATGAACAATGGCAACAAAAATTAACGTAAAAACCAAGACCACTCATTTAATGATTTAAAGATTCAGGGGAATACTACACAACTCATAGTCTAAACTGTACAGGACAAACTGCACAGTAAGAGACCCTCAGCTGTCTGGATTAGTTAGAATACAGCAGAACCAGAACTTTTTCACTAAACCACCATAAATGCCTAAAATCGTGTATACTGTGCAGGTTATTCTTCCTCAGAATTCCTCAAAATAGCTACAAAAAAAGACCGTTCTCCGGCACTTCTGAATACCCAGTCTATCACTAAACCGTACTGAATTAATTTCTAGAGCTTTTGTATTGAATCCCTGCTTAAACTTCTGAGGATAAAACACATCTGATTTGCAGCCAGTTAAAGGCTGAATTCTTTTTTGGAAAGTTTCAGTTTTGTCGCAATAGTATTGCAATTTGGAAAGGACTGAACTTATGGAAATCGCTTGCACTAATTAAATCACAGAATGAGAGTTTGAAGTGGTAAATAATAAATCACAAAGAATCCTGATTCGGGTCGCCAAGGAAACCTGCGTGCCCGTGCTATAATTGCTGCGGTCCCCATCTTGCCCTTTTCGACACCGTGTCTTATCGTGCATTCTGGTCAGACACTGAGAAAGTAGCTTAGCTATTCCTCTCAGGCAATCATGCAATGTGCATTGAGCTTGGCTGAACAGGCCATGCAACCAAACAAACGCTGCATTGAAGGCCGTCCCTTTCTACCCACAGACAGCAATTAACTAGCAAGCTACGGTGGAGGCCCATCAACCTTTAGACTCCCAAGTTCGACTGAACTACTTGAAGGTGCCTCGAAAAGCTCTACAAGCTGTGTTTACTGCAAAGACCTTACTTCCACATTGTTTGAGATTCAGAGGCTTGACTGAATTGAGCTACAAGGAATTCTGCTTTAGTCAACTAACTGTAAATGTGCCGTAATTTATATTGGAAGTATAACCACGACTTGTAAATATGCAGTAATGTATTTTTTTAAAATAAAAAATGAATTAAAAAAACAAAAACACTGTAGGGCATGCACGATGACACGGGGAATGGTTTTTACTAATTCCCCCATTTCAACTCATGACCTTATTTACCTTATTTGTACCATTTCCCCAATTAAATGCATTTCTATGGAGACTAGCACTGAAACTGTGCAAGTATCTGAGCTTCGCGACTCCTTTAATGGTTTTAAGTACTATTAACACAAAAATAAATGTAACAGATCTCTAAATATTTACAGAAAACCAATATATGTCCTCTTTAGCTTACAAGGCGTGGCGTGGTTTTAAGCTATTAATAGAAAGTGCTTTAAAAGCACTTTGTGGTATCTGGTGTTGGAGTTTGCACAACTTTTTCATGTTTATGCCATGCCACAAGTTCACCACAAAGTTTCCCTTTTTTTTTTTTTTAAACCACTGCTAGTGCACAAATAGCTTTTGCTCATTCTGCCTACAGGGACTCACCATGTTTAATGGCAGCAAAATAAACACTAAGATATGATGCTGACCCAAAGGAGCTAGACTTATTCAAAACAAAAAACATTAGCATGGGCCCGAAATAAACCAACTTAACAACAAGGCACTAGGAAGGCAACGGGAGTAAATAAACCCCAAGTTAAAAAAAATAAATAGTAAAGCATTAACTAGTAAAATGTCCATCTACTTACGTAACTACGATGTTGGTCAATCAATCAATCAATAAGTACATTTATAGAACGTGCTACTCACCCGTGAGGGTCTCAAGGCGCTAAAGGGAGAGTGCTGTCATTGCTCGAATAGCCAGGTCTTGAGGTGCTTCCTGAAGGTGAGGGGATCCTGGGTCAGTCAAAGGTGTGCGGGGAGTGAGTTCCATGTCTTTGCGGCCAGGCAGGAGAATAATCTTCCTCCAGCGGTGGTTCTGTGGATCCGTGGAACGGTGGCGGGGCTGGTTGAGCGGAGCGGGCGGGTGGGGATGTAGAAAAAGAGGCGGTCGTTGAGGTATTCGGGTCCTTTGTCGTGTAGCGCTTTGTGTGCATGGGTGAGGAGCCTGAACGTGATCCTCTTGTCGACGGGTAGCCAGTGTTGGTTTCTTAGGTGGGCGGATATGTGGCTGTGACAGTGGATGTCGAGGATGAGTCGGGCAGAGGCGTTTTGTATGAGCTGAAGTAGTTTCTGGAGTTTGGCAGTGGTTCCTGTGTAAAGGGCGTTTCCGTAGTCCAGTCGGCTGGTGAAGAGGGCCTGGGTGACAGTCTTTCTGGTTTCTGTGGGGATCCAACTGAAGATCCTTCGGAGCATGCGCAGGGTGTTGAAGCAGGATGAGGATATGGTGTTGACTTGCCTGGTCATTGATAGGGAGAGGTCAAGGATGAATCCCAGGTTACGTGCGTGTCCATGGGAGTAGGCGCGGAGCCCAGCGCTGTGGGCCACCAGGAGTCGTCCCAGGCGGAGAGGGATTGTCCGAGGATGAGGACCTCGGTCTTGTCTGACTTCAGCTTCTGGCGACTGAGCTTCATCCATTCTACAACGTCTTTCATTCCTTCCTGGAGGTTGGTTTTGGGGGTGGCTGGGTTCTTGGTGAGGGAGAGTATCAGTTTAGTGTCGTCGGCGTAGGAGATGATGTTGATGTTGTGTTTGCGTGCGATGGCGGCGAGGGGGCTCATGTAGATATTGAAGAGGGTTGGGCTGAGTGAGGAGTCCAGGGGTATGCCGCCGATAATCTTCGAGGCCTTGGAGAAGAAGGGAGGGAGGCGGACTCTCTGGGTTCTGTCGGAAAGGAACTATGTGATCCAGTCCAGGGCCTTTCCTTGGATACCAGTGTTGTAGAGGCGGGTTATTAGGGTGCGGTGGCAGACTGTGTCAAAAGGCTGCCGAGAGGTCTAGGAGAATGAGGGCGGTTGTTTCTCCGTTGTCCATCATGATCCTGATGGCATCCGTGGCTGCGATGAGAGCGGTTTCAGTGCTGTGGTTTGCACAAAATCCGTACTGGGACGGGTCGAGCGAGTTGTTAGTCTCGAGAAAGGCGGTCAGCTGTATATTGACAGTCTTCTCGATGACTTTGGCCAGGAAGGGAAGAAGAGAGATGGGAAAGAAGAGAGATGGGGCAGAAGTTCTTGAGGTCTTTGGGATCCGCCGTGTTTTTTTTTAGTAGGGCGTTTATCTCTGTGTGCTTCCAGCTCTCCGGGAAGGTGGCTGACGTGAAGGAGCTGATCTCTGTGTGCTTCCAGCTCTCCAGGAAGGTGGCTGACGTGAAGGAGCCGTTTATGACTTTCCGGAGGTGGGGTGCGATAATGCTGTCAGCTTTGCTGAAGATATGATGAGGGCATGGGTCAGAGGGAGATCCGGAGTGGATGGTGTCCATGACGTGGGTGGTGTCTTCCGTGCTGATGGGTGTCCATGCGTTGAGGGTGGTGGTGGTAGGGGTCGTTGTTTCTGTGATTAGAGGCGGAATCTGGGGTCCGAAGCTGTGGTGTATATCCGCGATCTTACGGTGGAAGAATGTCGCGAGGGAGTTGTAGAGGTGTGATGACGTTGTTGCTGGCGCTTGGGTTGGAGAGCTCTTTGACGATGCTGAAGAGTTCCTTGCTGTTGTGGGTGTTCTTGTCCAGTCGCTCTTTGAACGATGTCCTTTTGGTGGTGCGGATCAGCTGGTGGTGTTCGCGGGTGGCGTTTTGAGGGCTGTCATGTTTTCTGAAGTCCGATCGTGGCACCAGGTTTTTGGGAGGGTCTGGCATGATTTGATTCTTTGAGGGTGTCTGTGAACCATGATGTTTTCCTGTTGCCGGTCTTACCTGGGGGGTTCTTCAGTGGAGCGAGGTCGTCGGCACAGTTGGTGATCCATTGTGCGAGGTTGTGGGCTGCGTTGTTGGGGTCAGCGGTGTCGGCTGGCGGGTTCTGGCTTAGTTATGAGGAGCTGGTCTGTGGTGATTTTGCTCCAGCATCTGCTGGGGATTTGTTGTGTGCGGTGGTGGGATGTATTCTTTTTGAAGGTGAAGTGGATGCATGTGGTCGGTTCAGTGTAGTTCTGTGGAGTGGCTGAAGGAGACGTGGTTGCTGGCGGAGAAGACTGGGTTGAGCGTGTGGCCGGCGAGGTGGGTGGGTGTGTCAACCAGTTGCTTGAGTCAGAGGTTGGCCAGGTTGTCGAGTAGGGTGGTGGTGGTGGTGGTGTTGTTTTTCTCTAGGTGGAAGTTCAGGTCCCCTAGGAGGATGTATTCTGGTGAGGCTAGGGCATGCAGGCGGATGAAGTCGGCGATGGTATCACTGAATTGTGTGTGCGGGCCCGGGGGCCTGTAGATGAGCGTTCCCCTCAAGGTGGTCTTGGGGTCGGTGTGTATTTGGAAGTGTAGGTGTTCGGCGGCGGAGAGTGTGTCTTTGGCGTTGGTCGTGACGTTGATGGTGTTCTTGTAGATGATAGATTCCTCCTCCGGTTTAGTTTGCGCAGTCCTTCCAGGTGATCTTGTAGCCGTCCGGGATGGCTATGGTGATGTCTGGGGCCGAGGCAGAGTTCATCCAGGTCTCAGTGAGGAAGGCGACGTCTGGTGTTGCTGAGTCGAGGAGGTCCCAGAGTTCGACGGCATGCTTGCGGGCGGAGCGGGTGTTGAGGAGGATGCACTTGAGGTGGTTGTCGCCGTTGATTGGTCTGGCTGGCGGGGGGCAGGATCGGAGGCAGGTGAATTTGCAGGTTTGACAGGTGAAGGGTCCATGGGTGCGTTTCAGGGTGGCTCTGTAGCAGGCGGGCGGTCGTCCGGTGTTGAGTGCGTGGAGGGCGGCAGAGTCCAATTTCAGACGGGTGCCCAGGCTCCAGCGGGGGCCAGGGGTTCCGCGCTGGATGCCGTCCAGGCGTGGACGGGCTTGCCTTTGGCGCGCCCGCTGTGGGGCCTCCATATGAGGGGTTGAGGGAGGGAGGAGAAGCTGGGAGGCTGGAGTGGGGTGGAGAATGGGGACAGAAGGGGGCAGGGCCGCATCGGCGGGGCGAAGGCACAGAGGAGATCGGGGAGAGCGGGGGACAAGCGGGGAACGAGGGTCACAGAAGGCAAGGGGTCACGGAGGCAATGGGGGCACAAGGCACAAGGGGAACAAGAGTTACAAAAAACTAAAGAAACGGAGCAGCACAATACAAAGCGGCGATCAACTGAGGGGTCTCAAGCGGCACCAGGCGACAACGTCACAGGAGGACCGTGCGGCAGCTAGGGGGGGGGGGGGGGGGGAGACCTACCTGTGGGCAGGTGGTTAATTAATCAAATGAACTTGTGATTTTGGCATGGAGTCATCTGATGGGCCTCACCCTACAAGCAACTCAGCAAACTAAAAAGAAAAATCCTAAAAACTCACATTAAACCATTGCAGGCAAGTACTTCTGAATATGTCTGCGAGTGGTCAGTAAATTTTCCGAACTTTCGGTATAGTTGATTTAATATCAGGTCCATTCGCAAAACCCTCAAACTAGAATTACACAGCATACCTTCTTACCTTAGTTTTGAAGCAGGGGACCCCTATATATGTAATGGACTTGCTATACATAGGGAAAGTAGCTCTGTAGATAAAGGTCTATAGCTAAGTCAAATAAACTATACAAATAAATTTGAAGGAAAAACGCCCACTAGTTCATTTCAATCAAGTAGGGCATAAACATGACATATGGTGTCCGGCCCCAGTGGGCTTGGTTTCATACAGTACAAAAAGACGGGGACCTGATAAAGGCGATAACACCGAAACACGCGTAGTCCTCGCTACCGCCTTGCCTCCATTAATATCTGTCTATAAGTTGTGTGTACTGTCTTTTCAATCATTTTTTGTAATAATGAAATAATTTCCTTTTTTCATATGACTGTTTATATACCAAGAAAAATATAAAATATATATACTTTAAACAAAACATGACGAAACGACAAAATAAAATAATAGTCAAGTTGAAATGATGTGTTACATATGTCATGTTTATGTCATACTTGATTGAAATGAACTAGTGGGCGTTTTTCCTTCAAATTTATTTGTTTAGTTTATTTGCCTTCTTACCGTATGCAGGTATCTACATAGTACAAACCTAATCATGCGTACAGGCTCTTATCACAAGTAGACTGATTACAGAAATGTCCTCTACATCAGAATATCAGTCTATGTCCTGTGCCAATGACAAAAACACTCAGAATACTGCAGCCGGACTCATCCTGAGCATTCCACAAAATAACCACATACCTTCACACCTCAGCAATCTCCACTGACACCCAGTCCAGGAAAGAGCCAAGTTCAAGTTACTCATGCCCACCTTCGAAGCCCTCCACAACAAACACAGGTCCAGCTTATCCCTATCAGCGCCTCAACTTCTACCAACCAATCAGATACCTTCGATCTGCACCCCAGGTAAGAGCACTCCTCCCTCACATCAAGAAGACCAGCAGGAGAGAATGCTCCTTCACATACCTTACATCTCCCGAAACACCTCAGAACCTCCTCTTCCTCAGCGAATTCCGAAGGAACCTCAAGACATGGCTCTTCCAGACGTAACCGGCATGATCTCCTCCTCAGGCCTGCCCTACTTAGCGCCTGGATACCCTCACGGGCGATTAACCATGCTCTAGAAGGTGTGTCTGTCTACCCGTGTCAGCCTGTCTCCAGTAGAATTAAAACAAAATAATCTGATAATGACCTTTAATGGATCCTTCTGAGTCGGGGAGTAGAGAGGCAACTATGTTCTACTACTTCTCAAACGCTACAAGTGCAGGAGGCCTAAAAGACCATGTGTACCTTGTCAAGGTCTAATTCCAGGCACCATAAACAGAATGGGTGGCAACATGGTCAAACTTTAATTCAATTCACTTAACTCTTTTACAAGTCCAACAGGGAAATAAGAGCTTCAATGACCAGAATGTAATACCAAAAGGTTGTTGCTTGTTAGATTACAAGACAGGTAAACTATCATTTTTAAAATCCCTTAGCGTCTGCTCAGACCTTCAGCTGGACCCTCCGGCTAGTACGGTGCAAAAACAGTACATGTAAAGCACAAGTTTTTGTTATTTTCAGTGACTAGCAGTTCTACTATAATTTGTAATTACCTGTGTTATTCTCTACACATGTGCAGACACCTCTACAAAGATTGAACAGGAAGCCATTTTAAGGTGCCACTGACCGGAGGAGACGCACTCCCAAAATAATCACTGGCATAAGCAACAGGTTTGATGCTCGCCACTTAATGTCTGTAACAAAAATCAACTTCAAAATACCGAGTATGCTGCCCTTGGTTGGACAATGGTTTCTATGGTATATGATGTACATGAAACCGAACGAATGCCAGTGCAGAAAAAAAAACGAACACAAATCGTTTTCTAAATGTCGTTTAGCGGATTTGGCCAGATTGAAGCTCTTAAATTGTTAAAAACTGCGCCGATGTGGCTGTAAAAGAAAACTACCAATTAACACAGCTCACATCACCAAAAGAAAACACGGAGATAGTGCCAGAGGTTACAAACAGACCCTTAAATCTCTGGCAGTCGACTCACAAGCTGCACAACTTAAAAGTATGGCAAAAGACTGGTAGACATCAAACGGAAAAAAAATCTTTTTGGCAAAGGAAGGTACGCACTTCACTACATCAGATGGGTTTGTACACCCACGTCATGTGTTTGAAGCAAAAACTGTGTGCTGATCGAAGTGAAACTGAGCATTTGTTTCCCGCAGCAAAGAGCTATTCGAAATATGTTGACGCACTACTTTTCCTCTGCTGCAGAGGACACAGCATGGATGGGTTCTGTGGCAATGAAGATCTTTTTCAAGTTAACAAATAAAAACCTGTAAAGATGGGAAATGATCTTGTCTACGTCACACCCTCCCCACTTCCTTCTGCCAGGTGAGCTGATGGCACCGACGGCCGGGCGCTGCAGGGTGTATATTGTTGCCTAAACGGGCGCTCAGTTGCTAACAGCGCCCGTCATCCCCTTTAATGCGATTCGGATTTGCCTTTGTTCTGACAGGAGCAAACAGCTGCTTGTAAATGAGCCACCGTCCCTGGGCTGCCCACCATTATTCCTCACTTTTGTCTGACAAGGCCACTTGCTGTGTGGTTTTTGGGCGAAAAAGAGAGCCGAGGACTCCAGAACTGGAGCTGGGCCACAGTCGTCCCAGCATGAAGGCTCTTAATTCACCAAGTATCAGGAAAACATGGAAGGCGCAAGGAAAAAATGCATTTCCGATCCCAGGATATACACTGACCAGCGCACATATGTAACAGTTTCAAAACAAGCACAACTAATAGGAAAATTAATAATTTCTTGTTTCAGTAAAACATGCAATATTCAATCTGCACGAGAATAAAATCAGATCGAGCTCCGATTTAACACACGGAAGGAAATTAGAACAATCGTGTGGTCAGATTAAAATGATGTACCAAAATGGTCATTCTGGGGCATAATTTATGAGGCAGTTGCACGCCTGCAAAAAACAAAACTTTTTTCGCCTGTATAAAAGCCGAACAAAAGGTTGTAAATTCAATTTAACATTCCGCAACACAGATGTGACCTAAAAAGTTGCTCAATCCTAAACTCTGAAAAAGTGCGCAAATATTTACTAGTGCGGAGTGGTGGGGTCGACGAGACGCTAAACAAAGGACGCAGCTAAACCCAGAACATTCACATCTTCTCCGTTTCAATGATTTATAAATGACAGCCAAGCGGCACCTGACTGCCTTCTTAATTGAGTAGTGATTATGCTTCCTCCGACGTGCAAAAGAAATGCAAATTATAAATCTACCGCTGAAGGCCGCAAACATCATGGCTGCAAATCTAAGTCTGCAATTAGTTAATACAAAAAAAAAAAAGAAAAGATGCGCAGGCTTGCTTCCTGCACTTATCACATCGTCCCGTCGGCGCCATCGACACAGCACCCGGGCAGGCTGCACACTTCCCGCTGATTTCATGCCACTGTAAAGAACTCAAGTGTCAAAAGGTTGAGGGTCAAAGGAGAACAACTTCAAACCTGGCAATTGGTTAGCTCACACCATCTGGCCACATGAGGCTGTGCAGTCGCTTTTTCGGCTGGCAAAACAAAGGCACGGAGACTGCTAAACTCATGGTGACATGGCTACAATGATTTTTCGAGGTTTTCAATATTTGGATGAGATCCTACTACTTTAAAATCAAAGGACAGAAGCAAAACTGGAGAAAAGCAAAGAGAACACCAAAGCGTAGGCTTTGGATGGTTTATGCTAACATTTTTGTCTCAATAAGCGAATCTTTAAAGTTTTGGACACGTTACACACACAAGCACTTGCCAAGACAAGTGGTTTTTGTTTTGCCAATGCTTTCCAGAACCAGCAAAAAGGCTGAAAAAAAAAATGATGCTGAAGAGCATGGACAAATGAAAAAAGGGAAATAAACACCCGATTCATCATTGTGGATATGCATGTGTCAAGATTATGGGTCGGGCCTTAGAACATACTAGAGCAGTGAATTAAATAGCATTAAAAGTGCGCTAAGGGCCTTTTCTTTAAGAGAAGCCCAGCTTCAGAATGCATTAAATAAGCGTAAAAAAGAACACGACAGAGCATTGGGGAAACAGGAAGTGGATCAATGGTGGGGTGGTGGGAGAGATGGAAGACAAAAATGGACATAATTAAAGAAAAAACAGTGGAGCAGCAGGGGGTTAAAAGTAAATTCTGCCGTGCAGCAGCAATGTAGAGGGAGTTGGAGGTTATATGTTAATATTAATAAAAACATTACAAAAAGAATGCGGGGGCAGAGGAAGCAGACGACTAGCTGAAAGGGGGTACAGATATCATGGTGAGAGAGTGAGAATCGAAGGAGAGAGAGTAAGAAAATGCACGCACTGCTATGGATTGCAGAAAGAAAAGGAATATTCCATGTAGAGACAAAAAAAGATACAAGCCATTCAAACAAAAGAATGGTATAGAGCTCATGCCCAGGAGAGGGTTAAACACAATAACAGGAAGGAAAGCAGGCAAATAAGATTCAAATAAGTTAGAACGATCACAAAATCACCCAATTGTAAGGAATGGGCTGACGCCAAGCTGGCTAAGCACTGGTGTTGCTTAAACTCATGGCCACTGGAATTATGCAACAGAGAAGCCCAAATTATGTGGCAGGATTGACTAAAATATGCAGCAAGAAAAGGCAAACTATGCGGCAGAATACAGCACATTTTGTGATAGTATTATTTCATTAGTTTGTAGTTTTTACACTTGCTGAAAGTCGGAGCTTAGGTTCCATCTCATTGGTACAAGTTTAACATCTAAATATAGTAACAAGCAACAGAAACATGATCAGTCAACCTTTGCAAAGAACCTTCCATCGCCCAGCAAAACGTCGCTGCATTTTTAGCAACTTTTGAACCCTTTGAGCTAGAAACAATTTTTGGGGGGGAAATCGGAATTGGAAAGTTTATGCAGATGATGATGAATTATGTGGCAAATCCATAATTATTAAAAAACGCAACCGCTGCACAATTTCAGTGGCCATGCTCTAAGTAAGACTACGATAACAGAAACCTAAAAGGTTTATTTATTTAAGTGAGACCTAACCTCTTAAGCCAATAGGACATTAAATTTCAATCGGCCTGCCATAGAAGAGAAAAGTGTACCAAAAAATGATAGATGGAATGCTTGTATTAATCTCAGCCACTGGAAAATACTCAGGGGTATTTTTTGCTGCTACTGCTCATTTATTCAACCCCTTAAGGCTGAAAGGTGGAGTGGACTTGCAAGTCTTTAAAACTGTGACCATGGGATCAAACATAGATCACTGGAGCAGATGCAGTAGTCCATCGAAAATATAGACCTGACATTAAGTCTATGAAATATATAGCAAGGTATCTGGGATACCAATCTTTAGCCCAGATATGTACATCGCATAGTCCCTCATTCTTAGACTTGGTAAAATGTTCATCTATCTGTTCACCCGTAAGGTCTCACTGGACTGCATACTAGCCACTAATCATGGTAGGTGGACAAAACTGAATGCAAAAACATTACAGCAATATTTTAAACAGTTAAGCAAACTAAAGAAGCACATAAATGATGACGGAAGCACAGACTACTTAGCGCAAAGCATATTGCATATTCTTCTGGAGTAGGGTTGTGCAGAAGCAAATACACCCCCCCCCACCACCACACCACCCCCTCCCCCACCTCCAAATCACCCTTTTCTGCAAATACTGTTTGGACGGCAGATAAGATGTCTGGAATCTGAAATCAGAGAGGAAAGGTGAGGACTATTGTAGGTAGTGCTATTGAGCCGCACACAGACCACTGTAGGCCAACACCAACCCACACATGATAAGAAATTACCTGAGAGGAAGCCAATCATAATAGCTGAAACATCTCGGTACTGTAGCAGCTCCAACTGGTCATCTTTGACTAATTGGAATTGGATAATGTGCGCCGACATCTATGAGGACACCTGCACCTACCAGGACTAGATTCATATTCTACAGAGGTCAGAGATACATGCGAGGGTGAACATTCTGCGATACGGAATTCTAGCATGGTCGGCACTTGACATCAAGTCAATGGGATAGTAGGTTAGATCAATTCGCCGTTTTAGGATAATGTTCTCTATCACTTTAATCTGCATGTCCAGTTAGAACAGAAACACATTGTTACTGAACTTAGCCATGGTACTCCTATTCCAAATTACCAATTTAGCAGTAAATTAAATAATCTACAAAATAAATCACATTTTCTCTAGATCAGAAAGAGTCAAGTTTATTTTCCTAATACCCACCTCGCTGTTTCACACTGCTCTACTCATTCATGAATCATCAGCCTACTGTTGAAGTTTTTCCAATGTTGAATTTGTTTCTATTATCTGGCAGGATGGAGCAATCCTTTGATTATGCCAATTCTGAAGCCTGACTTCTCTGTATCCCACCTTATGCGACCACCAGTTTCATGCTTTGAAATTTCATCCGTCTCTGAACACTCTTAATCGCAGTCCAGAGGCCTTTGCTCTCTTTAACTAAAGACTGAGAACCGTTCAAGGATGCAGTCTACATGTCTCACTATGAAGCTTGTTCGGTCTCCTCCTTTTGACTCAGAAAACCAGCAGTCTGGTCATTCCGCCATCCAACCATATGTCAACTTGCAGGCAGACTCCACCGCATGTCTGAAATGAGTCTTTGCTGTTGAGTAACTACCTCACATCACCAAGAGTACCATACTTTTAAGTATATGGATTCCTTTGTTGTTTCATAAGAAAGGCAAATGCCATAGATGGTCAAAATATTGAGCAAGATTCTAAAAAAATGGAATGCACATTACTGAGACTTGCAAAAATGGCTATATTGTGATTAAACCTGTGAGACGTTACGACAGGAGACATTTTGCAAAAAAGCATAGACTGGTCACTGAATGGCAGATAGGTTCCAGGTGCCACCCACCCACCCTCTCTACCTTCATATGGAGTGAACCTTTCAACAACTGAAAAATAAAATGAAGATTTACAGAATTTGGATTAAAACCAAATTCGGTAAACAGAGCCCCACACCACAGAACGATGACTAAATAGCACATATCAATTTATATATTCATAACAACTAGTACTAACCATCATTAACTTAACAAATGTCTTTCATGTCATTGACAAAGTGGGGCACTTAAATAGAATGTCTGCACAGCATTAGCAACATATGTCTTTTTATTTGCTTCAACGTTCTTATTTGTGCACAATAAACACATGAACGCTCATGCAACCCACGTAACATTTGTTAAGAATGACTAAGTCCTGTTATATATTCAGATCAGCAGCACAATGACAAATGAAAAAAAAAACCAGGCCTGAGCCGGTATTATAAATACCTTTAACTGGACGCGCCAGGCACAGACCGGGTCAGTAACCCTATTACAGTTAATACACTCCCCACAGCACAGCCGTGAGCTCACTCACCCATGGGGGCAGCGCATTTGTGAAATTCAGACTGGCTATTTGAAGGAGCCAGTCCACTTTGTTGCAGGTGGGAACGTGTCCTGCCTTTTAAGAGGGGACAGAGATCCTACTGCTGCACTCAGGTGCAGTTAGTGACTGTGGATGCCCGAGTGTGCACTAAATCACATATGGTTCACAATTAGTGTGGCCCCCTAACAAACATATCCCTTGACTCTGGGCCCATGTGTAACATGGCACAGACACAAGGTACTCCCTCATTTGTATGGGGCCACAGTGCCATGCATATGATGGAACACCTCACCGATATCTCACAAACGTGATCCGCCAGAGAGAAAAGGCTGCACGTCTGCAGGCCCTTTTAGAATATTACAGTGCCCCAGAATGCAGTAAGTGGGTTCACATACCGGTTGCTCCCCTCCACCCCAAAGAATTTTGCATTATAAAATTACAGATGCAAATTCTCATTTCTAAATAAACTTGCCACTGCAAAAAGATTCAACGGATATTTAAAAAAATCCTGAACCTGGTAGGGGCTAGATTGTTGCTGGTCTGTAATTTACAAAGCAAACATGTAGCAAAATGGCCATATTTCTCATTGTCACACCATCGGCTCAGTAGAGTCCATTCAAAGCGCAAAGCACCTAAATGGGAGTCATTGGAAAAGTAGAACATAGCCCAGGTTCTAAAATGTTTGATAAAGGAGACTTCCTTGCGAATGGAATCAACCGCCAAATTTAGCCCATAGCCACCCATCGACCACTGAGCCTCAAATACTGCATTGGAATGCACTCACTCCTAACTGTTCTTTGAAGAATTTCTATTTGTTTTAATTTACTATAGCCAACTAATTAGCCAATGTCACTAGAAATAGGTAACTATGCAATGTTCCCCCAATTCACACCTTCTGCATTGGGCTGTACACACTTTAACATACCCACAATTTAGAGAAAGATATCATTAACAGGTTCCTCAGTTTGTGTTAAATGGAGCAGTTTTGAGAGAAGTTTGTTCACTCAAGTGCTGTCCCATTAATTGACTAATTACTTCTATGCTGCTGTCCAGTACACAAATCAGAATCACTTATAATGCTCACCAACCTTGACTTATGTCACCGTACACAATGTCTCGACAGTATCTGTAATTTCATCAGGCGAAGAAGGAGCAACGACATAACACAACATTGCTTTCTTTCTGAAGGAGATTGGAACAGTCCAGTTTATGTTGCTACCCAATGCAGTGGTAGATTCAAAAGTTGTTTTAAGGCATCTTCTCTGTAGCACAGTAACAAACAGTCACAGTTTTTTCTGTTATGTGGTGTCTCATTCGTCTGCTTCCACACTGTTGTGTGGTGGCCTCTCAAACTATCAGCATCTCTCACCCTATTAAATATCCGACTGATTGTTAGGGGGTGGGGGGTCACATTCGTAGAGGAAAGTGCATCTCTTTAATATTAAAAGTGACAACTCATTCAAGGGGGTTGGAGGCGAAAGATGATCTCATAATACCGAATAGTTCAAGGGAATTCAATAATATGTTGCAGGCCCAGTTGCACTGAATGTCCGTATTCAGGCTCGTCATGTTTATGAAACGATCTGTTATTCATGTACCTCTTGTTAACTTAAGGTAACATGATATGCAGAGTATGCCACCTAAGACGGTCTTAAGGCACTGTGCAAAACATTAAAGAATAAAACAGGCATAATGTACTTGTTTTCTCTAGATTGTCTTAAGGAAGAAGAGAACCTTATGGGTGGGTATTCGTTGATCAAATACCTTTTCTTAAGACGCTCCTATTGTGAGGCAAAAGGTTTGCTCTGCAGCCAGAATTCTTTGCATGATGTGGGCGAGAGCAAAGGCAAAGCCATATTTATTTTTAAGACCCATTTAAACCGAACCTGGTTTTCCAGCAGCAGTCATTGTTGCTATTTGCAGGCTTTCTCCCTTCTTTGAAACCCAGTTACTAGCCTAAGAGCAGAGTTTTGAGCCATTTGTAATTTCCTCTCGCTTTTTTTCTTGGGGAAACCAGAGGTTTAAACACTCCAGGTCTGAGAAACAATGTTGTCATAATGAGAATGTACAAGAAATGTTAACTTGCAAAAAATAATTATAAAAAGAAAAAAGAAATATATTATTAATCACAACTTACCTAGTACCAGATAATGTAGACAAAATGCATAAATAAAAAGCCTGACAGTGGAACCCTCAGAGCCACAGCATCTGAACTGCTATCCCTTTGATATTCTGACCCCTCTATACTCTTAGGGGTTTGGGTGCACACTGAAACACACTCACCATCACAGTGCCAAACCTCTAGGGATCATAACATTTTGAGACATAAGCACAGGTGCACCAGACATTAATTGCAGAGATTAAGGGAACAAATGTATAATCTGTATACGATACAAGTGTTATTCAAAATTTCTCTTTTATTCCAATTTTCTATAGTTTTTAAAAAATCTGGTCATAAACATCAGTTTTCACAGTGATACAGCTGTAAGCTTATGTTTCAAAATGGAGACAAAATGCCAGGGATTGTAGGAAGCTTAAGTGACAAAATATTTTCTTAAAAAGATAGTTCTTAAGATACCTCTCAAAGTACAAAATGCCCTAGTTGTAAATCAGGTGCAAGCATCTTCCTATATAAAGCGTGAACGGACACAGTAACAAAACACTAGTGTTTTTCACACCACAGGCTATGTGATTAAGTCTAGTCCAGAAACTCTCGGAAGTAAATCTACAAACTTGTTCTAATAGTAAATGCAACAGTGAAACTAACAGCCCACCAGTATGTGATATATGGAGATTCTAACCACTCAATATTGTGTCTCCAACATCTATATCGTGCAGTATAGACTCATTACTCTCTACCCTACCATAAGGTGCCAATCATTTTACCCTATGGCAAAGTACTGATTTACCAGAGGGAAGGGAGATGGAAACGCTTGCAGGCCCAGCCTCACAAGCCTACTACTTGCAAATATCACCCAAGACTGTAAATGAAAGATGTTTAGATTAGAATTAGGACAGAACTGCTCATCCATCTGCAGCGAGGAAAAGAGTACATTCAGTAATCTAATACTATAAAGGGTCTGAATGGCTGACAAATCCATCTTCGCAAAGAAGGCAAATGAGGCTCAAGAAACATAAAAGTATTGCACAATAAACAAAAGGTTACAAATAAAAGGCCGATGCTTGGACGAAGGAGCCAGGGCTTTTTTAAAAACAAATCTTAGCAAAGCCTCGGATTAACTAACGTATTGCAACAAATGCCACAGACTCGCAGTTCCTCCAGACTGCCCGAACATTATCTTCTAGAATGTCCAAGCACCACTACACACACACAAATACAGAAGCAGGCAGCATTTGAGGGAGAGATAGGCAGCATTTGAGGGAGAGATTGGCAACATACAATTCAAATTTGTTTCTGTCACTTCATATCCATAATGCAAACACGGAGCATGTTTTTAGTCTGTTTGTGTTGCCCATGCATTTTATACTAGAAAAACGTGTAATATAAAAACCACCCGAGGCCGCTGCAGGTAAGAGCGGTGGTGCCATCTTGGGGTTTCGAGAGACGACCACAAGGGAAAATTAAATAATTAATTTTCCCCTCGTGGTAGTCTCTCGAAATCCCCCTCCCTCCCATCCGGCCCTCCACACCCCACCGCTCTTACCTACAGCGACCACGTCTGATAAACACAACATCAATATTAGATGCCCACTCCAAAAACAACACTTGATATGACAAGTTCTAATTTAGGCACCTATTAATGAAAACTGTCTGAAAACTCAAAGTTGATCATATATAATCAGGTAGCAACTGTATCTTAGGGTGTCAGAGTGAAAAATAGCTTAAGCAACTCAACTATCCATACGTTATCCATGACAAACCGTTATTCGAAGAGAGGTTGGGTTTTCCACTAAATATGGAACAAAAAGCTCCACCCCAGTGCCCAAAGTGATCAACTTAAGTGGCTTATTAATTGCTATTATCCTAATTACTAAATGTTCATGAAAGGGACTACAATGAAAACATGAAGTTTTCATAATAGTGTAAAAAAATTCCAGTGGTAGAAGGACACCTTTGCAACCAACGTAACTGGAATTCATTTTGGAAATCCAGGGTCTTAGCTGGTTTCGACTGCGCCTGAAGAGTCAGTCATTTAAAAGGCTGTAGAAACTAGGAGCTTCTAGAGACAATTTTGCCCTTCATGGGCCATTGTCGAGCTCACACAATAATGGAATATTCTGTGTGGGTCACTGATGGTAGCTCATGAATAGAAAAGTCCTTAGGCTCCAGCTTGATCCAGCAAGATGCTTATTCAATCTCTTCTGCACCAGCAGCAGTGTTCTTTACCTAATATGTATACATTTGCTGTCTGTTATTCAGCCTTTGTTGCATCTGACCCTCACTTGGCATTTAATTCCCAGCCTGCCAGGGTACTCACGCTTGACAGCACTGATGTACACACAGAATGCGTTATTCGAGTGACGGTACAGGGAATAAAGCCACAAACCACATTAAACAATATTGGGCTAAGGAATGCTAAGCCCTCCGACACAGCGCTGTACAAAAGAGAGGTAACAGAAAACCAGATACAGGCAACGCTCCACGTAATGTTACAAGTATGTTAGAAATCTACAAAGGATATAATTAATAATGAAAAAGCAGCGAGATCATGAACATGCTCTGCCATTTATTTTAATGTATTTATTTGAGGAGTTTTATATAGCGCGAACCTCACTGGTATGGGTATCACAGCGCTGTACAAGAGCAAACATTTTAAACAAGCATAGTTGCAAATAGTAAATACTGTACATATAACATACAGGTTAAGTGTAAACATGAGTAAAGGAACAAGAACCATAAATATAATGTAACAAAACTGCATAGTAGATAAGAAGTCCAGAGATGTATACACAAAATAGTCAGTTTGAGTGGTTTCAGGTCGATTGTTTCAGGTTTGTATTCAGTAGCAACAGTTTTACTTCTTTTTTGCAGGATGTGGTTGAAGTTAGATCTGGTTTCATGAGGAAGTGCGTTCCATATTCTAGGGGCAAGACTGGAGAAAGAACAGTTCCTCCTCTTTTTAAATGTCCGTGCTTCATCAGTAGAGAGTTAGAACTTCTGAGGGACTGACATATCAGGGAGTTATTTTGCCAGCTACAGAGGAGTGTTAGGATTAACAGCTTTGTGAGTCAACAGGCTATCTTTAACTGAATCCTTGCTTCGACAATGCCATTTGAGTTGTATTCGGGCTGGTGCCATGTGCTTGTGTTATCTTTATCCCTCGAGTGCTGCTGCAGAGTTCAGTGTAGCCCTTCATGGAGCGAGCCTAGCTTTGGGTAACCCTGCCAGGGTCGCACACCTATAATCTGAACAGGAGATAACTAGGGATTGGACTGATGGCTGAAAGCCATCTAGAGGCAAAAACGATTTGATATTCCTTAGTGTGTTCAGTTGATGTGGGGCTTCTCTGGTGGTAGCACAGATGTGATCTTGAATATTCAGGTATTTGTCCAGTGCCATGCCTAATGATCTAGTGAAGACAACAAAATGTGGGGTACAGATGAGCACTATTAGTTGTTTGAGCCAGTCTTCTATGGGCAGAGTGGTTGTAGTGGTGGTGGTTGGGTGAGGGGAGGAGGGGAATAAGGAGAAATTCCAGCTTGAGAGTGTTTAGCATAGGCGATTGTGTGTTAACCATTCTTGGGTTTTAAGTAGGGCACAGTTTAGAGTTTTAATATACTTGGGTGAGGAAATTCTCATGTACAATTGAGTATTAATGGCATACATGCGATAGTTTATGTTTGAGTGATTCAGAGTTTCAGTGAGGTTTCATGAAGAAGTTTTAGAGCGAGGGTGAGAGCGTGGATCCTTGAGGCACTCCAACGGAGACTGACGTAATGTCAGAAAGGGATTGATTGACTTTAATTCTTTGTTTTATGTTATAAAGGAAAGAGGCAACCTAGCCTAAAACGGGACCAGAGAACCGCATCCTTTTCTAAAGAAGAGCAATTTGAACGTATCAAACGCTGAGGAGAGATCAATTAGAATATAGAATTAGAAGTATAAGCAGGAAAGGTTCACGCTGGTCAGGTAGTCTCAGGGCGTCATCTACAATGTGTGTTAGAGCGGTTTCAGTGCTTTGACCCGATCTGCAGCACAAATGGTATTGGCCAAGGAGCTGAAACTGATCCTTGACCAATGCACAGAGTTGTATGTGTAGTTTGCCTAGTCATGAGGTTATTAATATTATGGAAATTATTGAGGTCTGACAATTTTTTTATGATGGGGATGACGTGTCCTATATTTAGGCAGTCAGGAAACATACCCTGTGAGGGAGATTTATGGACAATCCTAGACCAGGAGAATGGTAGATCAAAGCTCTTTGAAGAATTTGGCAGGCAAAGTATCACTGAAGTGGTTCGAAGGTTTTATTGAAGTAATTGTTTTGAATAGATCAGCAGCATCTGGTAGTTCATAGGTACTCAATGTAGCATTGCTGTTTGTAGTATAATCAGTAGAGCCAGAATGAGGGAAACTTGACATGGGAAACCATGGTGAGGGACTCACTGGGCCTGACTGAGTATTTAGGGAAGCAAGTTGCAGTTTTGATTTAATCGTCCTTACCTTTTCTATGGAATGTGCGGATAACTGGTCATCCCTTGAGAGTAAATCATTGTTTGCAGAGTGGTGGTGATCTGAGTAACTAGCTTGTTGTTTGATAATTTCAAATCGTTTTTTGGGTCGGTTTTTTGCGTTATCCAGTTGTGACCTAAAGTGCTCGGCTTTGGCACAATGGATACGTTTATTATATGAGATTCTTATAGTCCACTACTTAAAGTGTTTTATGGCAGGAGAGTTTCTCCATGAACTCTCAGCAAGCTTTAAAATGAAGTCTTTCCTCGTTTAGAAAGCCACTGAACCACAGTTTGGAATGTTTGCTTGATTCTTTTAAGTTGCTTCGGAGCAATTGAATCGAATAGGTCTGTCATGGAATGGATGTAATGGTCAGTAAGGTCATTCAATTTATCAGGTTAGAGGCGGGAGGAAGAAGGTTGTTGCTAATGGATGTTCGATCAATTATGTTGACATTTCTCAGATCTCTAGACCATTGTTTGGTCTCACAAGGTTGGCCTTGGCTAACAAGCAGCTTTTCAAGATGAGAAAAGAGATTCGGTAGTGATCTGATCAGGCACAAGGTGATATGGATTTCAGGTGCATGGTATTATACTGAAAGAGGATTCAATCAAGAGTAGAGCCTTTATTTTGGGTAGGTCGGTTGCAGAACTGGGTGAGGGTTAGGTCAGAGAGGAAGGCCTTGAAGGTGTTTCGTATGGGATTGTTTATGTAGTTCTATTGTAAGTTGAAATCCCCAAGTAAGATTTGGTGAGGGTGTTGGTCAGAGGTAGAGTTTCAATTATTTGTTCGATGAAAGCTAGGTTATTCCCCCAGGGGGTTGGGGGAAGGAGTGGGGAGGGTGGTAAATCGTGTTGTGTCCACATGCAATCTTGTTATGGTTTTAAATTTCTTAGCCAATGTATTCAAAGGGGAACATAGGAGCAGAGCAGTTTGTCCATTTCTTTGGGTGAGCAGGGAGTGATAGATGTACGCTATGCCACCTCCAACTTAATCCAGTCTATCCAATCTGATGAGGTAATCATTGGGAGTAACTAAAATGTCTGGAATAGGTGAGGTGTCATTGAGCCATGTTTCATTTAAGATCAGGAGGTCAAGTATTGTGCAAGTATGAGATCGGCAATGAGAGCTGTGCGTCTTAACGAGCGACCCTTGACCCTTCTAGGTAGGTCGCTCCCCCACTGCACAGCTCCACCTGTGTGTCCCTGCCCCAGCTGCCGCTGCTGAGAGGATCGAGGCCCTAGGCCGTAGGTTAGTATTATTGTAGTGCCGTATTGTTTTCAGTGTCTGTGACTGTGGTTTCTGTCTACCCCCGCCGCCTTACTTGGTCTGTGCCAGTTTTTTTCCTCTGCTCTCCGTCCCAGTGTCTCTCTGCTCGTTTTGCCTTCTGTTCCTTTCACTGCCCCTGTAACCTTGTGCCCGTTTTGCTTCTGCTCCTTTCACTGCCCCTGTAACTTTGTGCCCATTTTACCTTCAGTTCCTTCGTTGCCTCTCTAATTCAGTGCCCTTTTGCCTTCTGTTCCCTTTGTGGTCTCTCAACGCTCCTGCTTCAGCCGCTGCGTCCCCACCCCCCCGACTGCCCATTCGCTGCCCCTGCTTCCCGCCTCCCAGCTGCTCCACCCTCCCTCCACCCCATATATGCCGGTCGCTGGGCCGCCGCCCCGCTGGAGCACCAAAGGCGCACTTAAGGCAAGCCCGTCTGTGCCGGTCCGCGCCCAGTGCCAGAACCCCTGGTCCTCGCACCCGCCACAACGACCGGCGCCTCTACGATGCCAGCACACAGCACAATCTCAACTCTGAACTGACCTTCACCTGCTTCAAGGTTGCCCCAAAACGCACACACGGCCCCTTCACATGCCAGAACTGCAGCTACACCAGCCTCAGAGCCGTCAAACCCCCCTGCCAAGAAAGACCTCAACCACCTCCGATGCATCCTACTGAACACCCGCTCCACACGCAAACATGCCGTCGAGCTCTGGGACCTGCTCGACACATCATCCCCGGACGTCACCTTCCTGACAGAGACTTGGATGAACGACTCCTCCGCACCAGACATCAACAAAGCCATCCCAGACGGCTACAAGATCACCCGGAGAGACCGCACCAACAGAATCAGAGGAGGAATCGCCATCGTCCACAAGAACAGCATCATGGTCTCTACCAGCACAGACTACATTCTCATCACCGCCGAACACATGCATTTCCAGATCCACACAGACCCCAACTCCACCCTCAGAGGCACCCTCGTCTACAGACCCCCCCGGACAACGCCTCCAGTTCAGTGACTCCATCACTGACTTCATAAGCACGCACGCCCTGACCTCCACCGACTACATCCACCTCGGAGACCTGAACTTTCACCTTGAGAACAACACTGACAGCAACTCCACAACTCTGACTGCTGCATCCACTTCACCTTCCAGAAACCTGCAACACACCACCGCTCCCAATAGATCCCCCGCCGCTGCTGGAGCAAAATCACCAAAGACCAACTATATGCAAACCTCTCTCTCAGCCCTTCCACCGAACCCACCAACACAGAAGACGCTCCCCACAGCCTCAGACGCTGGATCAACGACTGCGCCAATACCCTCGCCCCACTGAAGAAGCCCCCCACAGAGTCAATAGCAAGAGGGCCAGCTGGTTCACCCCAGAACTCCTAGCCCCTAAGCAAGCCTGCCGGAAACTAGATAAGAAATGGCACAGCGAACAGGCTCATTACAGCCACGAAGCCCACAAGGACGGCATCCGCAACCACCATCACCTCATCAGGATTGCCAAGAAGACCTCCTTCAAAGACCGCCTCGACAACAATGCACGCAATAGCAAGGAGCTCTTCATCATCGAGAAGGAACTCTCCTACCCCAGCTCCAACACCAACGACATCCCGCCGTCGCAAGCCCTCTGTGACTCCCTCGCCACTTTCTTCCACCGCAAGATAGTAGACATCCACGACAGTTTCAACACCCAGACAGCCCCAACAGACAGCAACACAACAGATCCTCAGCACACCATCAAGACCATGACCCCCTGCTAGCCTGGCCAGTGTGAGCACCGATGACACCATCAAGACCATGAGCACAATCCACTCAGGCTCCCAGTCAGACCCATTCCCGCACCACATCTTCAACAGAGCAAGCAGCTCCATTGCACCCCACCTGCGCAACGTCATCAATCTCTCCCTCGAGACCGCAACCTTCCCAGAGAGCTGGAAAAACGCTGAGATAAACGCCCTGCTCATAAAACCCAAGGCAGACCCAAGAGACCTCAAGAACTTCCGGCCAAGGTCATCGAGAAAATAGTCAGACAGCTAACCATATACCTCGAAGAAAACAATCCTGGACCCTTCCCAGTCAGGATTCCTCAGCAACCACAGCACAGAGACCGCCCTCATCACAGCCGCTGACATAAGGACCCTGCTGGACAGCGGTGATACCATGGCCCCCCATCCTCCTGGACCTCTCCGCCGCCTTAGACACAGTCTGCCACCGCACACTACGTGCACGCCGCAGGGATCCGAGACAAGGCTCTGGTATGGACCACCTCCTTCCTCTCTGGCTGAACCCAGAGTGTCCGCCTCCCCCCATTCTAATCCAAGATAATCTGCGGTGTACCCCAGGGATCCTCCCTCAGTCCAACACTGTTCAACATTTACATGGCCCTGCTCGCACACGTCGCCCGACAGTATGACCTCAACATAATCTCCTATGCCGACGACACTCAACTGATCCTCTCTCTCTCCAAGGACCCCATCACCGCCAAAGCCAACCTCCACAAAGGTATGAAGGCCGTCGCCGACTGGATAAAGATCAGCCAGCTGAAGCTGTACTCTGACAAGACAGAGGTCCTCATCCTCTGCTCCAACCCTTCAGCCCGGGACGACTCCTGGTGGCCAACGGCACTGGGGGCAGCCCAGACACCTACTGACCACGCACGCAACCTGGGAATCATTCTGGACTCAACGCTCTCAATGACCAAGCACGTCAACGCCGCCTCCGCCTGCTTCAACACCCTCTGCATGCTCCGCAAGATCTACAGGTGGATTCCAACTGATTCAAGAAGGACAGTCACTCAGGCCCTCGTCAGCAGCAGACTCGACTACGGAAACGCCCTCTACACGGGAGCCCTGACCAAGCTCAAACTACTGCAACGCATCCAAAATACCTTGGCACGACTGATCCTCGACGTACCACGCCACATCACCCCCCACCTGAGAAACCTGCACTGGCTCCCCGTCAACACAAGGATATCCTTCAAACTCCTCATCAACGCACACAAGGCACTCCACAAGACCGGCCCAGCCTACCTCAACAGACGACTCTCCTTCTACATCCCCAACCGCCAGCTCTGCTCCGCCGACCTCGCACTCGCCACCGTCCCGCGCATCCGAAGAATCACCACTGGCGGGAGATCCTTCTCCCACCTCCCCGCCAAGACATGGAACACACTCCCACTGAGCATTCGACAGACCCAAGACCCGCTGACCTTCAGGAGACTACTCAAGACCTGGCTGTTCGCTCGGTAGCACCCCTCCCAGCACCTTGAGACCCTTGCGGATATGTACTGCGCTTTACAAGTGACTGATTTATTGACTGAACGCTGATCTGCAGTTAAGAGGCATAGATTTGATATGCGATTTAATTACTACTACCTCCTGGTGTGATGTGGTAACATGTAAAACATGATCTTTGCTTACAGTTCAAAAGTTGAGACTGGGTTCTCCAAATGGGTTGGAGGGAATAGTTTGGATATTGATCGGTGATGAGTCATTAGGAGTGGAGTTGTAGGATAGCAGAAAGGAGTGAACGTCCGCATCAGATATATGATCAGTAAACCTTTGGGGTCTGAAGTAGGGATTAAGTTATGGGTGGAATGATTGAATTAGTAGCAGCGGCAGAAAATGAATGTGCCGCATTCCATCAATTTTGGTTTTTTTGGTCTCAGAGAGCCACTGTAGATAGGGATCAACTCTATGCGAATCAGATGCGGTCCTACTCCAAAAGCAACTTGTTGGTCTGGACAAGCTAAGGCCCCTCTGAATGGAAACACAATCAACCCCACACTATTTTCGGACCATCACCAGTGAGGTGCCACATCTGAGCATGAGAGTCTTAAATTAGTAAAATAATAATTAAGAGGAGACGGATTATGACAATAGCACAAGAGGCTGGTTTAGCTGCACACTATACTGGTTGTGAATACCAAGGTGACAGTGTCCTCAATGATTGGGAAGGCTCTACATTGTCAAGTTCTAATGATTTACAGCCCAGCTGCACTAATAGCAAATTTCTAGTTCCAGGACAAAGAGTTGTGCTTGGATTTACCTGAAATCAATTTATAAATCAACTGGGAAGAGAGTCATCAAGAAAAGTCCAGAGTCGTGGCAAGAGCCAACCACAAATAGGTTCAATTTGTGGAAAAAAGTGTTTTTGAAAGGGGGTCGTTTGTTTTACCGCTTACCTCTTAGTTGGGAGAAAGTTTATTTTGTCTAACAATCCAATATCGTCTAATTTAGTGTTGCTTTGAATCCAACATCATAGATTCATCAATCAAGTACTAAATGTAATACATGAGAGCTGATTGATGCCTGGATACTACAAACACAATGCATTTACTTTTCTTAACGTTTTTTTAAGATCACGCATGTTTTCCTTTTCAGAAACCTAGAGCCATAAGCAATATTAAAATGACACTAAAATGCTGGAATTCTGAAATTGATCCTCTCATTAAGAGGAAATATTGACTGCTGCACGTGTGGACAGATGCCAAGGACAAGGATGCTTCCGAGGGATGTGCAATATGTTTCTGCATACATGCCCGGATTTAATAATGGCGAAGGCGGCTTGAGGGAGGTTTACATCAGACCAAAGCGCAGAACTGAAGCTCTACTGCAGGCTTCGGCATCTTCAGTTGATTTTAATTAGCTCCATTTTAGGAGCTCCTGCTGTGCTTTTGAAATAGTAAATGGTCTCCACAGGTATGTGACAAAACTCATTATTCCAACTGATGACTATAAAATGTCATTTTTAATCTACTTGGGGCTTCGAAGGAAATTATATTTTTTTTCTTGTGTTCAAATTGCATCAATTAATTTCAGTTCACGGACAGATCTTCCACCATGTTCCTTGCTTGACGCTAACTGCTCACTATCTCCACATTACATGCATGCAAAAATGCTGGTGTGTACCAAACACTGAACGACTCCAAAGAGTATTTAGAGTTAGGAATGAGTACCCACTGGAAGAGCAATTAAAATAGTAGGCCTATGTACTACAGTTATTGCTGGGGACTGTTAATTTATATTTAACTTTCAAGGTACATTCAATAAAAAATAAACTACTTGCAGGATTTCAAGCTTAATCGGGATCCCAATTACTGAGAATGTAGTTGTTGAAGCAATTAAAACACGAAGCACGAGAGACAAACTGCAAAAAGGGGTGGATTGGCAGATCCCTTTGGCTTTTTTTTTTTAAAAGTTAATTTACATTTTTGGTAAACATTCTACCAATTTTCCATACAGGTATGGTTTAACTCTAAAGCTTGGATATATGTTAAATTTCACCAACTGCAATAAAGTGGTATTTCTTTGGCTGCCATCCCTTTGGCAATTCTCGCTTTATTTATTAATGATTTTTATATCACATTATTTCAAGAGCAGCAGGCTCTAGCTTTTTATTTTATTTTTTATTTAAAGTTAACAAACATTTTGTATCTTGAAAAGCTTACCATGCCATATTAGTACCTTGTACTGACAATAATTACTTTTTCTGTGCGGATGTGCTCCGTGTGAAAAGGCAAAATGCTGTATCACAGAGAGAAGTTAGTGAAAGCCTAAAGTGAGCTGAGGCACTACCCCATTATGTATGCTGTAGCAAGCTGAAGAAAAATGTTCATGACAACAGCCAATGGATGGAAAAGGGCTGGCTAAAAGCCCCTGCATGATGATATAATATATAAACATTTTAATAAAACGAAAAAAGGTCTTGGCTAATGTCGGACCTAAAAAGAGTTAAAAAATAAAGTCTCATCTCTTATAAGGTTAGTTCCACAGTTTGAAAAAGACTGCAGTCTCTCTGAAGGCGGCAAACATTTTTTCACCACTGAAGCAAGGGCGGGTCATTGAGCTATGGTGGAAGGGCTCATACCTGGCATTTTCAGGATACTAAACACACTATTGCAGGAAAGCAAAACACTGGTTACTTTTGAGGGCCACTGGTAAGTATTATGTGCCGCGGGGGGCAGTACCATAAGGAATCCTGCAATATCAACTGCAAAATTATCAGTGTTCGACAAAACATCTGGCAGATATCTATTCAAATAAAGTAGTATAAACTGGTGAAATAAATTAACTATCTACAACTGTTCGGCAAAAGCCACACCCAGACATTCAGCTTTTCTTTTATTCTTAAAAAAATTGGTACATTCAACCTCCAGAAATATGGTTAATGCCCTCAAAATCAAAAAAGAAATACATTTCCTCCATAAATTTAGACACTGCCACTCAATTACATATGGGTGCTTAAGAGAACCTAAAAACTGAATGTTGTACTGCAAGTTGTCTGTTCTTTGTACTAAGTTGTATTTTGGATCATGTAACTTTATGAAGCAGCAGAAACATTTTTGTAATATGAAGCCCTGTGATATTTGTAGGTGAAGGGCTGAAGGCAAAATTGTACATAATCTCATTTTTTATAAAACAGCATGGACAGTTTGGTTGTCCAATGAAGGCAGCAAGGCAAAAAATATCTATTTTGGGACAGGACAGATGAAAAATAACAAAAAACACAAACACGGGGACAGTTCTGGAATTACTAAGGCTTCTCCAAGCAAGGATCAAAAATTTCCATTTAAAAGTATAGCTGCCTAATATAAGACCACTACATAGTACTCCACACAAATCCTTTTTCTCCTATAGAAACCCTTCTTCAAGCAGCTCAATCTAAGTGTACAACTAATTTTCTACGAACACAATGCAGGAAGACAGTCGCCACAAAATCCCAATATTTATACTAGTCTCTTTTGAATGCATATAACCAGAACGGAGATCCTGGTGTTCGGAACAGCAGAATTGAACCCACTACACTTCCTTTGGCCTCCTAGCCTACCAGCGGCCCACCCACCCCAGGAGAGGACCAGCAAGTGCACTGCTAGTTAGACACCATTCAAATGTCCCATTGAAAAGCACAATTTTAGAACACTCCTTTTCAGAGGCCTTCTTGCTCTTGCAAGGTTACACTTAAATACTACCTACTAGAATTACTACCCAAATATGGTCTTCCAAGATCACTTTGATTGAAAGGATAAACAATGCCATTATGTCCACACCTTTCCTCCAAGTGAATCATACACTTCACGCCCAATCTGAAATAGAGAATGATTAACTCCACTAGGACCCTAATCATGAAGTTTTTATTGAAGTCTATTCTTACATAGAAATGAAATGGGTAAACAGCAGACGTGTAAAAGACAAAAAAAATGCTGTTAGCCAAAGGGGCTGCTGATAAGAGTGCTTCGTTGACCCCTGCCAACTCCCAAGTTTTCATTTTAGTGAGGGAGAAATGTCAGTCTGTTTCTGGTGTTAACATCCAACCGTCGGTAAAGAACAGAAGGATCAGCACAGATACACATTTTGCCATTGAATTCTGGTCGGTCTACTCAGCTATTTAATCCTTCCGATGTCGGCAAGACAGCACTATTAAGTTACATACCAATTAACATCTATAATGCAGCATAACGATGCGTGAAAGAGAGACCATGTGCTTTACAAATAAGCACTACGTTTAGCTATTTTTTTACCCGAGTGATATTAATTATTTTGGCTAGTGTTAAAAGTTCACTAAATCCGTAAGTGTAATACGAGAAGATAAAAGAGGTGTTGGGACTGTAATGTCCCCTGCGTGGTATGCAGGCGTGTACTCTTGCCCTGAGAGCCTGAATGCATCTGTATCTTGCATACTGCCTTATATTTTTAGGCCTGGCATCGAAAATATCTAGCGTGTCTGCAGAAACCTAGGTCTGCCCCTCACAATGTGGTCCAGGACCAGTTCCGCGACCTGGAGGAGCACACCAAGCGCACCCTCAGAACGGACAGAGCTCTACGCTGCCCATCTTTGGATTGGATTAGCACATAAGGTGGTGGTGGCTGCATACCGTGTTTTGGGATCTCTAATTCATACTAAGCTCTTCATCTGTCAGCGAGTGTGTAGCCTACTGGCCCCTCCTATGTAAAGATTCACTGCTACGTGAAAACTCAAGAATCTTGTGCGGATTTCCTGTGTACATGTCAACTGCATGTTTGAGTGTCTGTACAGCACATGCATAGTAGAAGGACTGCGAGTATATGAGTCAGAGTTAATAAACCAGAGGAGACCCATTTTTGAATGTGCCTGTATTACAGTGGCGCAAGATCAAGGGTAAGGGCACTTTCCCAAACAGTGGAAGGGTATTGCCTACATTCCTGTGCCTGGAGGATGGAGATAGACACTGTAGAGCAGATGATGGAGATAGGGGCACCTTAAAATGTAATGAAGGCTTGGTTAGCAAGGGACTGATGTTTCGCTTCCCTAAGCATTGTCCTGGTAAATGTTAGGGTGTGAAGGGTGGTACTGAAGTTTCTGTAATGAAAGTAGGGATCTTTCTATGTTCGGCCTGGCCTTTGGTAGCGCCTAGATCACTACTCCATAGAAGCTAACGACACCCAGGTGTGGAAACAACTTCACTTTGCATATGTTGTGTGTAAAAAAGAACCCCAATTGTCTATAACTGACATGGGGTAAACATTAAGCAATCAGAAAAGTGGTCCAAAAAGGACTGAATTAAATGTACCGAAAGGGCTTTTCGTCCCCTCAATAACTAATATTTTTAATACAGGAACAGTACTGTTATGTCTGCCCAACAAGGGTGTATATTTTAAGCAAGTTAAATCGTCAACAAAGCCACTGAAAGTGTCGATTGCCAACTATTACTTATCATGTCAGACGGAGCAACGTGGTTGGTAATCACACAGCGCACTGAAAAGAGTAATAATAATGGAAGTAAAAGTCTTTGGCACACCAATTCAGCATATTAAGTTGCTTCTACAATAATATGACATCTGCCCATACGAATAAAAAGAAGAAACAAAAAAATGGGTCATGCAGAGCCGATGTTCCAAGAAGTGTGTTGTCTTGGGAGTAAGTACAAGCCTAGCAGTTACCCATATAGTGCTTAGCGTAGAAGTATGTCATAAGTGGGCAAGGAAAGATAGGACACATTTTGTTTATAACAATTCCAATTTTGCCAAGGCATTAGAGAATGCTATGGTAGTGGCATGAAACACAGAAGAGGTCATGTGGATTGTTAGGTCTGCAAATAAGAATGTAATATACTTTGTGTCTTTCCGATAAATGAAGTGATGTGTTCTGTAGCTCTAAATGAAGGTAAACATATGGTCCAAGGCAATATTTTTTTTGCTACCTACCAAAGAAGGTCTGAGCGGCCATGTAGAGTCTTTATCCCTCAGGACTCAAACTGCAGATAGGATTCAGACTGGTTTCCAATAACCAGAAAATGGATTCTAAAATATACTAAGGTCCTTGCTTTTATGCTAGATGGAACTCAAGATTCATCTTCTTGAAGGGGACGAGCTTTTTTTTAGTTCATTTTGGCACGAGATACACAGTTTACTCCCACAATCACAAACTTTCCAAGCAAAAAGTATTTATGTTGCATGTGTAATACATACAAGGTTTCATAAAGAAGCCCTCTTTTTTTATTAGTACAACTTATATCTGATGCCCTTGGACTCCAACCTCCACTGCAAAGAAACAACTGTTATGATTAGACTTCTTCACAAAGATGCAGACCTCCTGGCCATGAATATGTATTACCACTCCCGAAACCTCTAGAGCCTTAGCACAAAACACCAGCATTGCATGCCCTTTATTTTATGGACACTCAAATTATTTAAATAAGCCAGCATAGGCCACTAGCAGCACTGCACCAATCGGAGTTAGAATACACGCAACGGGAAGTGTACGGATTCACCATACGTGTCGGCCTGTTGCTATGTTTCAGACATACCCATGCAGTTTGAACTATGCGAATAAGGCCTTCGAGGATCGAGCCCACGAGAAGACGTTAGAGCGCGCTTGCCCCTCTAGCTACAGTGCAACAGAGACCAGTTTTGGATCGGTACACCTCACCAACGACGTGCTGTCAATTGCATCCAAGGTGTAGGGCAGTAACATTCAAAATCTTGTGCGTACAAGACACTCTTCGGTTGGCATCTACAGTTTCTTTAGTGCCAAGCTTTGTCTGTCGGGGCACTATATCAAGTCCTGCAGGAGTCATATCGCTCAGGGAAGCATTTTTTTAGGAAGGGGTGTTGGGAGGTAAGCTAAGCCCCACAGAAACTACAGAATGACCACCATCTCTGCCAGTCTGCCAGCCCACTACCGACAGTGACAGAGGCACAGATGGAAATGTGTGACCTAAAAGATCAGAGGGAGTGAAGTTAAAAGAACCTCAATAGGTGAGGGAGAGAACCACACAGTGGTCCTTATGTCTTGTACCACTAGCTATATCTCAATACCAACCCCCTGCTACTTTCTTCTTATCCGATTGTTACATTCGTTGTACACCTATATTTGCTTATTTTCGGTTTGTGAAATGCTGAAAAGTCGAGAGCAATGATCAAGGGATCTAAAGAGTCCAAGTAATACATTGGAGAGACCCAGAATGCAGAACGGAGGGACTGAGCAATGTCGCCAACATTGGGCTTTAGTGTACCAGCCTGCAGAATCTTTCCATTAAAACAGGATTGTGTGCAAGAGAAAGCTTTACTTTGCCATCTTCAATCCTCTGTGAAACACTCAGGCACCGTTGGGTTCTTTCTGCGCTATATAAAAATGTAAATGAATATACCAGCAGCACTTAGCCGCATAGGGTTAGAATGTCCCTCTTATTAATACTGCTGCCACAGGAGGGGACCGTTGTCACATTCAACCGACTTCTAGGAATTATTGCAGATTTTTTACCACAATCTCTGCTTATACTTAAGCAGCTTCCACCTTCCTTTACTCGAGGAATTTCACATCCTACTCTGTGCTACTGCCGGCACAGCAAGGGCTGCAGACTGTTCAGGAGCCTCTAAAGTGTTCCAAGATATCAGTTTGTATGACAGAATCAGCCATCACTATCTCATATTGAGAATAACACATTGCAAGAGAAACCATAACTTTCTTATTGCACATACAACACATGGCCATGTTCTGCAAAAGCTTCATTATCACAGAAGGAAAAACAGCTCTATCTAGTTTCGACTGCCCACCCTGCCTCATAGGGTCTCTTGGCCATCAAGCCTTGCTGGGTTGCTTGTATGCCACATTCCCATTTTCATCACACCAGAAGGGCTCTTTTCTATTATGACCACTCCAGCTAAAAGTCTTTTGGTTTGCAGTTTAATCGATTTCGGTCAACAAGTCACTATGCCTGTATTCTTTAGGTCTTGCTTACCAGATAGCAGTTGCTGTCTGTTGGTAGAAAAACACATTGTTCGCTTTACCGTCACTCTCATTTGCTTGCTTTTCAGTCGTTCTATTGTGTGGGCTTTACTTCCTCTTCTTGTGTTTGTCCTTCCTTTTTAACATGGGTGCATTACTTGCATATTTCACTGCTTGCTTTTAAAGCACTTCTGGTTTCTTTTGGGTTAATTGTTCCCTGAAAGTACATGTGTATCCCAGATGTCTCTGGTGTACTTCTCTGCCCTGTACTCCGTGTTGTTCGGTGTCACCCATGTACTCCCAATAGCCCCCTCCACGTTGCCCGACATTGCTTTATTGCCCATTATGCTTGCACCCACCTGCTTCACGTTGCCCTCTTGCCCGTTACTTCTCCTCACACCTGTGTTGCTTCTGTCCCCCACTCTCCCTGCTGCTTTTCCCACCCATGCCTTCTGTGTTATTTACCCCACTCACATCCTTTGTAATGTTTTTCCACCCATGTTCTTTGCGATTCTTACCCGCACCTGTGAACTCCATGTTGCTCCTCAAACTGCATTTATAAAAAAAAATTAAAAAGTTGTACAACTTTTTTTTTTTAGAATACATTTACCGATCTGACTTGGTAAATATATAAATCAGCACTCGCGTCATTTTGTAGGTGTGTGTCTCTACAAAATAACATGGCTGTCACGTTAAAGCACTTTTTTTGTTTTCTTTAGCCATGCTACACACCATCAGGGATGCTGTACACAATAGATAAAAAAACATTGGTAAAATCAATAGGTCACCAAGGCCAAAACAACTGGCTTTATTAGTGCTTGTTTAAAGTATGGAACCGTTCACTGAGAAATTATGCACCACTTTGCATAATAGAATCCTGTAACAATAAGAAAGAACTTGGGCAGTGACACATTTAAATAGTCCTGCCCAATGCCCCACCAAAGGGTGAGAGGTGCATATAGACAGCGAATATATTTAACTGTGTAATCACTAGTTTGAGAGTTTGCACAGTCGCTGGCCTGGTTTTCGACAAGCTTTGTTTCTACTCCTAGATATTAGGAATTGGACTACTTACCAAAATGCTGTTGAAATTTGCATAATGCAGAATGAAGAAATCTACAGCTGTTAAAAGGATATAAAGATGCCTGCTTGACTGGAGTCCTGAAATTGGTGCTGTTGAACATTCCTTCCTAAATTGCATGTACTAGCATACAAAAGCAGTTTGCAAAAGCTCTCAGAAAACATGCCCTTTGCAGGTTAGTCCCACCACGCAGTGCGAAGAAGTTCATGGTAATAATATACCCCATTTCCAAACGCAGGCTTGAAAACACTGAACAAAAAAGCAACAGGGACCGAAACAAAAGAAAAGGTGTTCTATTATTTAGGGGATTGTGAGATTTTTGGCGATTCAGGAGTATGACATTAATACAGACATATAAACGGTATTTAAAATGGAGTATAATAAAAAAAGAAAAAATACATTAAAAAAACATGAATTGCTTCTCAATTGCCTTTCTACAATCCGAGTACATCTTAGAAAAGAAACAAATCTATATATCAAGGGAATATTTGAGACCTAACCTTAAACTCAGTCTTCGGAAATATTTTATGCCATTCTTTGGTGATTTAATTGCCTTTTTGTAGAGGTAGGATGCAGGCCAAAACAAGATGCATGCATCTCTCAAAAATAGCTGTCATTAAAGTCCGAATCTTACTGGCACACTGTCAAGGAATGATAGGGTGGGGTGTGAAATGAACTTTCTTTGGCTGAGTAAGCACGATTGACAGCCAACCGTCTAGACTCGTGGAGCCAAAGGCACAAACCGGCTCCTAGCTGAAGATTATTTATGGACTCATAGGCAAGAGTAAGGTCATTTCTAAAAGAACTTGGTCTTTGCGGCATCCCCCCCACACCTACAGGTATTGAGTCAAGAGATCGGTGAAAGTGATAGCCTCAAACTTCACTGTGTTCCACACAGATCACAGACAACTCTATAAAAACTTGAGGAAATGTCACTCCATACTTTGTTTTAGACAGGAGCGGGTCATCACAGAACCTTCTACAATGAGCTTAGTTAAAATGGTGCCAACTTACCATCCAATAGGAGCCTGGATGGCTACAGCTCAAGCTCGAGACATCAACTGATAAAGTTGTTTCTATCTGGGATGTGAAACGAACGCAATCCTGGACCAGCGACTAAACAAAGACTCCTTGTTACTTCTTCCACTGCACTCTTACCCAGTCCTTACCCTTAATGTCTGGCAGCTCGAAGCTTTCCTTCCAATGGACCCAAGAATTAGTGTCTGTATCCGCAAGAGCCCAGACACCTGTGAGCAGCAGTTCCTTTTAATACCTCTACCACTAGACGTGCGGTTACATTACTACATCATTTTACGCGCTCTCCGAAAACCTGTGGAGATATTTTTTCTCATATCAGTAACTGCTGGACTGACAGTACACTTTCAGCTGAAAAAGGCACAGGTGAGACAAGTCTATCAGAGCATGATGGCCCCTGCTAACGACAGGCGCAAAAATCCAGGCCATTCCTTTTTTTTTCTCTAGATGACGAGGGACAAAAATAAATGCAGTCATATTTACTCATGTAGAGCCAGATTTATAGAAATGCAATGATTGCGTCGCCAAATAAACACCTGCAGTCGAGTCGGGTCCTTTGAGGTATCTCGACGAACACCTGGGCAAGATGTTTACTCAAAATTGTAAACTGAATGCGAGGAGGGATAATTAGCAAATAAAACCTTCGCTGGAACCGGTTCACTAGCGCCCTCCGAGATGGAGAACCAAGCTGGCACCGGGCGGAGGAACTGCAGGAAATGATGATTCCAATTTACACATCGGCACAACATTCTGCCTGCCTGTCAACGGGAAACCATTTCATATGCAGTGATAAAACAGATCTCTGAGAACGACTCGGAGCAAAAAGTGCTGACAATAGTCTGGATGCAGACTTTCACATCAGCGCCTTCCGCAACTCCCTGTATCAACTGCAACGCGACGCAAGCTCGTGTTGTGATATGTGCCTGCCTTCTTACTTCGGTTCTTGTTGGAGTGACAGTCTTTCACGGGCAACACACTTCCTTTCGAACTAACAGGCTACCTAGATCTATTAGATTATTTATGATATCAAAGATATTTAATAGAATGTTTAGTTATTTATACATGCTTCAGCTGTTTCTAAGCGTTGCAAACTGTACTCGATTTACTGACCCCAGAAGGAGGGAGGGATGGATGGATGGTAGTGGAGTAAGCCTTAGCAAGTATGTTTTAGTGATAACTGTTCAACTCATTAAAACACTCTGCTTTGAAAAAAAATGCTACAAAAGCGGTTCCACAGAGAAATGCTTCAGTCTAATAATTTAGGTGCAGGGGGAATTTGGAGAAAAAATGCAACCTTAAAAACGAAATGCACCTGCTATCATTTCGCATTAAAACTGCATGCAAGAGCATAGTGCACATACAAAAGTCACACAAGCTACTGAAAAGACACCGACAAAATACCGATCAGAGGACAACATTTCTCGCAGGCTCAGTTTTACTATTCTCGGGAGATATATTCTGCTTGACATAATCTTTCCCTGGTTGAAAATCTGGCAAAAATATTCACTGACAGCATACAGTTCTAAAAAGAAAAAATAGAAAAAAATGTCTGCAAACGTGAAATCTTGAGGTTGGTACCACTTAAATAAAAAATAAAAAAACATTGGCAATCATTCTTGCTCACCTTTACATACAAGCACTACTAATTTGCATTGCCGATGCTGGTTTCTAGTATTTTTCAATGCCCGACACCATCGAGGTTGTGTCATCCACTTTTCTGCTGTAGCTCTTCTAGTGACCACTAGGTGGTAATAAAATGATGCAAACCGGTGTTTAAACGTGTCAGTTTGCAATGCTGCTTTCGGGGCAGGACAAATGACAAATCCACTGTTGGCAAAACTAAAAGCTCAGAACACGGAATATGGTGCCAGAAATTAGAGCAGGGCTCCAGAGAAGGACCTGAAGGCCACCCAACGTCAAGCACGGATTGGTTCTTTGGAGTAGGATACACAAATCGGTCAGAGACAGGCAGCTGATGCAGTCTGCTGCAGTAAGACCTAAACAATTGGCCAGACTTGGTTTAGTCTATAGAAGTGAACTGATGACGGTCTTAATTATTCTGTCCGAGGCAGGCAAAGTCGCTTCACTTAAATGCATCAAAGGTGCTTGCAAGAACAACAGTGACGTCGTCAACAAGGTACCCGCGTGGTACATAAAAAAACAAAGGTGAAAGATCAGCCTCGGAAGCTATAAAAGCCTGGGCAACGGTCACAACGTAAGTGCCATTCCGAAGCAAAGATGATCAGTTACAGTTTAAATTGATAACTGAAGATAATTCCATGACTTGCAGCAAAGTAGGCGGGCAGGATCTTTCTCCTGTCACAGTTCTGATATGTAAACGCGGAGTACCTTTGAAGTGGTCATACATTCAAGACACTATAGATCGAGATAAAAAGGTTAGCACTTCTATGGCATTGGTGCTGTCCCAGATAAAAATAATAATTCTAGAAGCCCAATTGTGATTGCCACTCATTTGACAAATCCAACCCCCCCCACCCCCCGTCCTCGCCCCCCCCCCATCCACCCAATTCCCTAGAAAACTGTCATTTGAAGTCTGTAAGAAGAAAATCAGGTTACAACTATGGAAAATCAAATTGTTCAAGGTAAAGAACTCATCACCAACTGGCCAAAGTCTTCTGTAGCCACCAACAGGGTACAGGTTAACTACACCCAAGTTAAAACACTGCATTTAGCAGGTAGATGACACAAACCATGCATGTATGCCAGCTGAACACATTTTTAAATCCTCAGGAGTTATTTGCTTAATGCGGTCTTGATGTTTCAACGACTTACTGACCTACTTCCTTCTTTGTAACACTTCCAGCAGCACACACTGAATCAAACAGGTCACTAAACTATGCTACAGGCATCTAGCAAAATACACACTAATTGGAAACTACCACTATTCCTATCAAAGCTTTAAAAGAGTAACAGCAAACTTGTTTATTGTTAAAGTAAAAATGCTGCATAAAAGTAGCAGATAGACTTTATTTACAACCAACTCTTATGAACGTTTCTAATCCTGAAATCCTAAAATGTTTATTCATTTAGGTCGTGGGGTGCATAAACGTCCAAGACGGGGGTTACGTTTATAAAAATAAACAATTCTGATTAATTTGGCAGCTTAAATAAAATTTACTTCACACAGCTGTTTCTTGAAAAAGCACAAGACCTTGCTGTTGCTCAACACTTACCAATGCTTTCAAAGCACACTGACATTTGTCTTAATATTTCGCACTTTGTTTTGAATAGCCGTAAAGGCACATTTGCTAGAGCATGGCATTTCATTCACACCTTGGCTAAGTCATTAGCCACTTTTAAGTAATGGCACTGAATATCTGTCAATTAATTTCAGAAGAAACGCCTTAGCTGCACAGCTTGAATCTCAATTAAAAATTACGGTATCACTAATCTGATTGTAAATGTCACCGGGGCTAAGCATGGAAAGGCAGTAAGGGAGAGCGGGTGGTGTTCAAGCCGACACCATCCATTTGCTTAAACTATACAAACACTCGACATGATTAGCTAGTTTTCCTTCATGTTAAAGCTTCTGGGGAAAGAGGATGTGAAAAAAGCCAGCTATGTCACATTGAATGTAAACAGGTCACACAAGCCTTTGATGTAAAGCTTCTTGAAAATACACTGTTAAGCTGAGGTTTGTTCCATAGGCTTCTTCCAAAAAGTATTTTATAAGGCCACAGCATTGCTGGTTACCTATAGAGTAGGAAAGGGGGCTGGATGATAAACACTTGAGGCCACAATTAGGCAGGCTATACGTTTTATTATAACAAATAGATCTGGCAGTGCCAATGAACACATTAAATACGGATTCCAAATTGGGACTCTTGATATTATGCTCACCATGAATAAAGTGTGAGGAGTGGCGGCCAGTACAGATGAGAACAGTGAGGGAGGGTAGGGCTCAACAGACGACTGGTTCGTTCAAATTAAAATTAAGTTTAAAAAATAAAATAACACCACTTACCTTACGCTCACTGCATTCGCAATGTGGCGAGCGCAAGGTAAGTGGTTTCATTTTTTACTTTAATTTTAATTAACCCGTCCCCAGTCTAGTCCCCACCGCCCCCCACCCACCCTGCCCCACTGCGCTTACCTATGCCGGCTACAACTAAGTGTAAGGAAGTCTTTACTACGATCTCTGCAACGCCGGTTAAAAATCTCAGGAATAACTGGGTATAAACAGCAAGTTTGTGTGGGTTTTATGTTGTTGTGCACTGTGTATAGGGTGAAGATGAAAAGGGATAGGATGTAACCTTAGGGCAAGTACAAGGTCACTGAAATCCACCAGGTCCAAGTTCTTTTATCTGGACTAATTGATATCATCTAGGTAGAAGGGGTGTTACCAGTCAGTTCAACACAGTCATGTAATACAGTGCAGTTACTAAGCGTGTTGGTGGTTGAATGTCAGCAGCATTGAAGGTAGCGGACAGAGCCAGGAAGGTCAGACAGCATATACTGCTGCTGTCCGAGAGGAATGTGGTGTTGCCTAGGCCTGGAAGGTTTCTGGGAATGCTGCAGTGAAGCCTAAAGTCAGACTGGTCTTCATGTAGGAGGGTGCAGACTTTAATTTTTCTGGTGATTCCAGAAATGTTCTGCATTTAGCAGTATCTTGCATAACAAGATTAAATAGGATTGGTGTGTAAAAGGCCAAGTCATCTATATAAATTAGGTTGGGATGTTTTCAGTCTGTTACACATCGAACTAGGTTATCCTATTTTGAAAAATACGTTTTTTGGCTGTTACACAACTTGTATACAGAACAAAATTTACTTACAGAGGTACCTTTTTTGCAATATTATATCGAAAATCTCAAAATCCTAACTTTCTTACAGCTTGAAATGCTCCTATATTAAGGCTTTTGTATGTTTTCTAAATCTAATTGAAATGGAGTGCAAGTAATTGAAAAATCCGTGGACTGAATCCTCACCTTACCACACATTTTAAATCCGCTTCGCAAACGAAGGTGCATTCTTGCAAGACTAAAGTATTCTTACACAACTCAAAATAATTATCAAAGGCAACTAGCTGTAAAATTCAGTTATTCAGGCTTTAATTAGCTCTATCACCCTTACACTACAAAAGGTGACTTAACAGCTCTTTGCGGTTTCCCAAATGCAGAAATTTACTTTCCAGATAAAAACAATTTAAACAATGTCCAAAATGAACAAAGGGCAGCACAGGGCTCGGTGTACAGTCAATATCAAACGCACCGTGTCAGGAACATGTGAAAAAAAAATCTGTCCTGCTTGCTCATGAGGCCACAATCTTTGCCACAATAGAGAAGTCTTCTGAAAATGGTTTAGCAAAACATGCAAATCCCGAGGGCAGGAACCCATGTGATATGTTCCCGGTACACGCTCCTTCAAGTCTAGATGCACGCGGCAAACGAGCTTCAGTAAAAATGGATATATAGGTCGATAAAAGAGCAGCTATCCTGGGAGGAAAAACAATGGGAATAAGTAACGATTTTCCCGCTTGTGAGTGGAAAAGACATTTTGAGCGCATTAGCATTAAAATAATATTGATTGGCTCACCCTATAATTCAAACAGTGCTATTTAAGTGAATACATGAATGAAAACATTAGGTAAATCATCCAATATTAATTCTAAACTATAAAAGCCAGGCAGAGAGCTCCATCTTACTCAGACTGTTGGGAGCAGTGGCCAACACAAGGCTTGCTCATGCAAAACCGCTTTGCAATCCATTAAAAAAGGCAAAATAAGGGGCAACCACGTAATCGAACTATACTCTTCAATTCTATCAGCAGAAAGGCTTTGCCAATAAACCAAGTAGTGTTCTGGACGGATTTGGATCGAAATGAAGGACTAAACATGCGCAGAGAAAGTAGAGGTAATTCACCTATATTTCAGCAAACAGGGGTTTACTGTCGACATTAAAAGCATTCAACAGAAAAAAATCCGTGCTAGAAAAAAAAAACATTAAAATCAGTAAAAGCATTACTCACAACAGTTTACAAAGCCAGTCATTAAAAGCATTGGCAGATCCATAAGTTATGGCCTTGGCAAGTATGCATTTTTTTTACCTAAAATATGCACACGCAAAAAAACTGGGCAAACATGAAACATATAAAAAATAAAGGAGGGGTCTGTCAGCACAGAGAAACCAGACGTGGCACTGAAGTGCTCATTTTTAGGTAGCTGTGCACATTTGATCAGGCATACTGCAGTGATGAGAGCCAATGGATGAAGGGGGCTGATCCATGGTCCCAATGCTGTGTGCTATGGTGAATGTAAAACGTGTATCTGAATGGAGGAAGAAGTCTAAATGAAAGCCTCTGTAAATGTACATGTATGCGATTGTAGTAAGACTTTGTGGACAACATGAGGCAGCCCAAAAAAAGTAAAGAGGTCTACAGGCCATGCATTAAATTAAAAAAAAAAACGGTTTTAATTTTTAGGTACCAAACCGTAAAGTCTATATACAGAGTTGTGTTGCCCACGTTCGCGGTCCCACCCTAGCTTTGTAAAGCACTATTCAGGAGCCAGTCGCCTACATCAGATAATCAAGTATAAAGCGTGAACGCAGTTTTACCTTCAGTGCACTGTATGAAGCAGACTGCAAGAAACAGCCAGCGACTTCTCATTCTGGATCCAGACAACACCATCATTGATCCCTCTCTGGGTGTTGCTGTTGTATTCCTTAATGGGCCCGGTCACACATCCCCCAGTTCATCGACACCAGCGGCCCGCATCACGGAGCGTCATTCCTGGAAGAAAGAGGCACATATCTCAGCGACAGGCGACTGAACAGCGCAGGCAACAACAAGCGGCACATTTCACCTCACACGAGGAATTTAGGGCCAAACTTCCAAGAGAATTTGGAGACATTCAGCAGAAACATGATCCTTTTTTTAAGTGCCTATATTACATGCCATTAGTTAACACATAATAACCTTTCAGCTGGCTCGCACGAGACAGTCCGCAGTCCTTTAAGCAAAATGGCTTCCATTTTCACTAACAGAACTTGCATTGGTGCGAGAAGTACTCCAGCAATCGACAGCTTCATGTCAAATTTTTATTTTTTGTGAATGAACAAAAAAAATCAACCACTCACACATGTCCAAGAACCACCAAGCAGGCCAGAAAATTGGAGTTAATGCACGCTTGTAGATGGTTACAAATAATAGTGTCCTTCAATAAATTCGTGTAACTACCAGTGAAAGAGAGAAGTGTGTGTGTGTGTGTGAGAGAGAGAGCGAGAGAGAGAAAGCAGAACAGGGTCGAACACTAGTAAGTAACACAGTAAACATTTTTTTCAGAAGTCACCCAAGCCAGTTGGTATTAAAAACATTTTTTTTTTTTTTAACTGGACCAGGAAGGCCAAAGAGGGATTTAAAGAATAGCAGAAGATGATCTTGGAAGCTACACTAGGCGCAAATGCTTGTAATGCACACTCCTCCTGCAAGTCATATGTGATTATACAAATCTTACACCTCGCCATAGTCACTGCTCAGAAACTATGCAGTGATTTGCCTGTCCAGGTCGGCTACTGATGGTAACAGACGGGAAGGAGCATCTGCCTGTGGTCATGAGATTTCCCAGTTTTGGAGAGAAAAAAATTCGAGACATCCTAGAATGCTGACATGTAGAAAGCCTGTTAATGCATCACTGCCTCTAAAACCCACTCAAGTCAAAGGATGAATTACTGGAATACATCTCTGCACTGCTCGGGAACTGACAGCCCCTCTCGTTAATAGATGGCTTCCAACATCACAGACTTCCAGCAAATAACCCCTTTACCTTAATTTTCTTGTGAGCGCTGAATATTACAAACATGCTTTGAATTTTTATTTATTTTACAAGGTAATCTGCATGACGCAAGGGCAACTCGCTTCATGAACAGTAGGCACATTTTTAACTTTGCTGAATATTTAGCAGGTAAAGGGGATCCAATGTAATCTCATGTATTACATTTTGTAGTAAAATATATTTTATATATACTGGCAAAAGTATTAGATTAAAAATATAAGAACTGATGTATCAAACAAATATGCCAAGGGTCAGTGTAATGAAATATTCCATTCACCATATATATCTACAATAAGGTCACAAAACTATGTGGGGTGCTGGCATCGTGCCTGTGGCTTATAGATTAAGAGTAAAATACCTGAACAGGCCAGGGCTGTAGTAAACCAGAAAGCATTTGTTGGAACCACCGATCCAAATACGGCCATTCTCTAAAGTCTACTTATGGCCTAGTCATCCAACCCTAGATTTGGTATTGTCAATCACATTGCCAGTAGCTATCTCTGACATGGCTCCAAAGCACAGTGAGACCAACCCCAATTTTGGTGCAAACTGGAGCTTGTATGTTTATTGTGCATGAGTGTGCTCAAAGTACAGAAATGTACAGTTAGATAGAGTTCCAGCCAAACATTGCAGATATCAACTTTACCACCACCAGTCTAACCAACCTCAGGAAAAGTCAAATACCAAAAAGAAACCCTCATTTATGACAAACACGGCCTCATATATGCTAACAGAACTTCTGCTTCTTCATGTTGATGATCGATGCACAAACACTGCAGTCTACACACAAGTAGGGCAAAAATGAGTCTAGTGTGGCAATAATCTGCCTTTCACAAATTAAGTACATTATTTTCAATTAGGTTCCAGGGGGCGTGGAAGATTATTGTGAGATGGCTGTGAAAATTGATCAGAACATTTTTAGAGTGAGATGCCAAATGGAGATGGCATTCAAGTCTTGGTTTAGGATCGCAACTGAACGAAAATGTATCATAATACTATCTCATCCACGCTACTCCGGTTGCAAAACAGCACCACAAGCTTTTTTTCAGCTTATACGAAACTTTGAACTAAAGTATACATGGACCTCCTTAATGCAGCTCCCCTCAAGCACAAAAGTCGCCAAATAAGCACGACTACAGATGAATAATATGTAAATTGGAGACTGGGTCAGAGAAAATATGCTTTGCATCTCTGGTTACTCTGCCTTAGTGAAGTTAAAACATTTAACCTCTTCACTGAAGTATTTACATTTATAAGCCTGCAAAGAGAATGTAGAGGGGATCCGAAGGGCTTCTGAAAGAAACCAACACCAGCTTGCTTGTTATGGGAGTTCCGGGTTTTTACCAATATATGCAAAGAGAAGGGAACGCCTGATCAGAGGGCAATCGTGGGGGCATCTCCCGAGGCACCCTTATTTGCAACAACGGGAATAGAAATAATAAAAAGTAAATATATATATATATATATATATTTTTTTTTTTAATTTTTTTTAATTTTTTTTTTTTTAAGCAAAGCCACTACCCAGCATCATTGTTATATGGAAGTTTCTGTACAGATCTCACTGGTGTACTTGACTGAGATCAAACATATCATTCACTTTGTGAAGAGATCACATCACTTGTGAACTTGAAGATGCTCTTGGAACAGGCCCTGCTTAGTTGCCTCCCGCTATATGCAAGTACCTGAGAAAAGGGCAGAGCTGGTCCTTACCAACATGCAGATTTTTTTTTAATGAAATTATTAGACACTCATAACTGTGCTTTGGAGGAGTTTCTACGAGTGCCGTAGGCTTGTTTGTTCTATATAAATTGCACACACATCCAGTTTGGTTAAGAGCTCTAGTATATAAAAGTAATTCATTAAATAAGTTAAGATTTTTAGGCCCAAAGAAGGGAAGCATTAACTTATCAGAAAACGTCCCTGGGTTAGGGCAACCCGAGGTCAAATTGGAAAGAAGACAGCCACAAGAAATAGGGTGTGCAATGCAGCAAAACAGCATCAGATATGTGGTGCAACAGGACTTCACCTTCCATTAAAAGATATATTTATAACAAAATAAGGAATATTCCCAAATGACACTATTATGACTAAATGCTCGTTTCCGTTCAGGGTTTAATGTACACAAATTCTTGCCAGAGACTGTACAATATATCCATAGCAAGGAAGAAAGTAAAGGTGGTGGGAGGAAGAGGTATTCTGTGAGTCAATTACACCTTTGATGGGCTGTAATATCTTAGTGTCATGTCGAGTAGCACCTTAAATATGCTGATCGCTTTGGACACCAGAGGCAGTGTCAGCGGCTGTTTACCATGGTCTTCATTAAACAGTCGCAGACTGCTGAAATGGCAAAACTAGGCATTCATTTTTTAAAGCTACACAGGTTAGATTTTCTGATCAAAAGAGAATAAAGAAATGCAAAATAGCTCTTTAACGGAGGAAACATGGCATCTGTAGAGGCGGCAAATAAAAAATAAATCTATCCCATGTAGGATAGTTCCTTTTTCAAAACCCGGGTTCTGGGACTCTCCTCGATGGAAAGTTGTTTTACAATATACAGGTCGAACAACCTGCAAGGACCAAGATTTTCACAGGAACAGTGAACTTAGTTAACTATTTTGACAATGATTTTTTTTCAGAAAAAGTATAGTGCCATAGTTTTGAGGTAGACAGTAAAAAAAAAAGAACAAAAAAAAGAAGGTGGGAAGAAAAAAAAATATAGCACAAACTGACATAGCTCTGGGAATATTTACTGCCAGCAAAGGTCCGGAGCAACAACATTTCTCAGCATGCTGTTTTCAATTTAGACCTCCATCTCCTCTCTCCGCCTTCCTTACCAACAGAGCCCAGACATGGCTCAGGCTTGTCACTTACGGCTGACAGGGATGTTCAGACAACCTTAAAAAACCTTGACTAGGTAACAACGATGTTGCAAGAAAATTGCTCGCAAAATACTTTTACAACTAAACTGAAGGAACTAAATATAGAGCAAGGTAAGAGTCATTAATGCTGGAATGGCTTTTGCGGATATATGTGCACACAAGCCAAGTTTGTCACTTACATTTCTCGAATGGAATCTTTTAACATACAGATTTAAACATTCTGCTACTAAAAGAATTCAGAAAAATAAAGTGCGTTTCCCTCGATGGCCGTGGAAGGAGTGGAGTTAAGATTAACATATGTAAGATCACAGACCAATTCATATGTAGAGAAATATGAAGCAAAATCAATAGCAGCAAAAGATGTAATCTTGGTTGTGTTTGACTCAGCACACTGAATTCCTAACTCATAATAAATCAATGGGCACTGGCCATTCACTGGATCAATACTGAGATTCTTTTGTTCTATACCACCACCACTAAAAGGGAATCTTGACCCAAGTCCTGTCACATAAAAGGTTATTATCGTCAGAGAAGAATTGAACTGCATGAAACTGGAAAACTGATCCATCATTAATTTACAATATAAACGTAAAATAAAGGCAGATGGTTGATGTTAGGAGAATGAGCCCACGGCAATTATAAGTTGGAAATGAGCGCAAAACAAAATCATTTTGATCTTATCCTCTTTGATGCTGAGGACGAGCTCAGCTCGTCATCAGCCACGCTAGTCGTGTGCGGATGATGAGCTGAGCTTGTCATGTAACGCAGCTTTTTTAAATTTGCCGCACACAGCGGGAAAAGCCGCCGCAGCGATGCGGTTAAGTGCTATAAAAAATATTGTTGCCAAACATAACTAGCATGCACTGGAGATCAATAGTATGAACAGAGTGAGACCAAAAAAAACAACCAACCATCCCAAAATACTGGACCTCTGCGGACCTCTAGGCAAGTCACGAAACTCCAACTATTCCCTTCCAGTCTCCGTGCCAACAGTTTCTGTATCCCCACTGTGGGCGTGCACAAGATGTTTTTGGTGCATAATTGATCAAATATGGTGTCAATTCGAATACCTAAATTCTCTATTGTGATTAATGGACATTAACTACGGTGAGAAAACAATTTGCTTAAAATCAATACCAGAAAATGTACTAATAAGCTTTGAGCCACACTTCACAGCAGAGATCTGTTTTGAGATTATTTCATATAAGTGATTTAGCAAATTCTTCCTTCAAATTTTTTTTAGTACGAACCACCGATAGCTGAATCAAAACTGCCATTTCTAAAGAGGTAACAGAGTAAGATTTAATGGAGATATGAACAGGCATAGATTCACAGCACAGACATTTTTGAGAATAGTGGAAAAATGAAGGTGTGGATTGACCCATTAGCAGAATAGAAACTGATCTGAGATTACCACATCAGATGGCTGAAGTTCGTAAATGCGCTAATCCATGTAAGACATAAAACTTTTTTTTATTAAAAAAATAAATAAAAGCACAGCGGAAGACAAGTGGTTATGTATAACTGCGCAAACTGCAACAGAATCAACACCCAGGGTGTTCTGTCCATCTCAAAAAGGATAAAGCCATGGATATGATACAAACATCCCACTGTAAACTTTACAGGGAAAGATTAGAACCCCAACACCATATAGAATGTATGCTGCGCCGATTAAAAGAAACCGTACTATAGAGAAGGCTTTTTTTATTTTAGATACCTACTACATTAGAGACTGTCATAACATTATAAACTAAGGTTTCCAGCAAACAGCTTCGCAGGCGGGGACAAATGTGTTAAAACAGTTCAAAGAGCGAAAAACATTATCGAAACGAAGAGGATCTGGAGATCCTTCTCTCATTTTATTTCTCATTTGGTACAGTTTCACAGAACAATACGAAAGGAAATGTATCATTATGATAACATTTAAAATAGCTATATCACAACATTTATTTATCACATCTGAATTACTATAGTACAATAGCTTCCTTTATAGTGCTCATCTGTTTAAAACACAAGAAAAATTGAAGCCTGGACAGAGCCTGCCAAATGTGTGCAAGCCCCATTATACCAGGAGCATATTTAAGCTTTATGTGTAGTCCTGTGTGTTTCTTCACTCAAGTAAGCAAGCACTGGCAAAGCCAACATTTCTTACCAACATTCGGCTTTCCCAATACGGAAATCAACAGCAAACATTTCGAAAAAGAGAAAAGAAAAGCGCACAACAATGTGCATGTGCACAAGCATCCCCACACGCATGAATGATTTCAGGCGTTACTTTGGCTAAGAGTGAGGAGGTATACACATTAATGAGCCATGATGCAACTGCCATTTTGTCTTTTTTTTAAATTTTATTTACTGTTCCACACATACACACACAAAATAGGAGGGCAGAGGAGCAACAGGAGAGTGGGGTGGATATGCGGGGTAAGGGAAGTAAGCACCGAAGGACTGATTAAATCAGCAGAGCAAAAAAAATAAAAATAAAAAAAAATAAAAAAAAGGTGGGAGTTTTAACTAAAAAGAATGAAAAAAAAACTGAATGGGAGGAGCCAGGGAAAACCTTAGAAGGGGCAACAGTGCCGATTATGTTATTTGGGCGTGTAATCGTCAAACAAAGGAGGCAGCAGGAACACCTGCACCACTATGGAGTGCTAGAAGGAAAAGATAAACATTGGCAAAGCAAAGAAGTCTCATTTTTGTGACCTACTGCCTTCACCAATGTTATTTAGCCATGCTGCAACAGCATCCCCGATACTATGCAGCATGGCCAACAAATAACAAATAAAATGTTTTGACATGGCTAGGAGGCATTAGGAATGCTGAGGCCACTTTATTTTTATTTACTGATATGAGATGGATCGGTAATGAAAAAGAACCTGTGAAAGCATTTCATTTTTTAAAGCAGTTGGTGGAAGCAGCATAGTGGAGAAGTCTGAAAGCAACACAGAGGCATGGAGAGAGAGAAGGTGGGCAAGAAAGGACAGAAGGCACACAGTGAAGCACGGGAATGATTAAACAGACAAAAGAGCTATAAGGAGCTGTAGGGGAGAAGCACATGGACAAGAAAGCAACACGGGGAGTACTGGGGGAGAAGCACATGGATAAGCTGGAGCGTGGCGAAAGGAAGATAAGTACACAAGTAAGTCACTTGATAAACACATGCACTCGTGTGGATCGTTTAATTTAAAAAAGACAAAAATTAGCAGTGAATAGTGAGCAGTGGACAACAAGTAATGCGTCCATGTTCCAGTCGAGGAACAAACAAGAAAAGGAAGGCAAGCATACACAATCTAACAAATAATAAGAAAGCAAATGAGTGACAATGAAGCCAACATTAGCTACACACTGTAAACGAAAATGTCTGACAACAGACCGTGCATACGATGTCTAGTTGGGTGAAGACCTAAAAAAGTAGTGCCCCAAATAAGCCCAGTGAAGACAACCAAACAAAATGGTGGTGAAGAAGCTATGTTCCAAGCAAGGGAGCAAACACAAGAGGAGGGAGGGAAATCATTGAATACAAGAAACTAAACAAGATTGACAAGAAAGCCAATCAATGATAATAATAGCTTGACCCAGAACACACTGTAAATATTGGTACTGCCCAAAACAGGTCTTTCTACAGAAACCTAAAGCTGTTTGTAGGGAAGACCTAATTAAGAGGGACCAACATGTGAGTAACAAATTATCTTTTGTTCCTCCGGATAGTAAACTCACTCACAACCTGAGTATCATACCAATCTACAGAATATAGAGGATATTATCCATTTGACTGGACCAAGGTTCAGAATGTGAGGTCAAGCTCGCATATAGTTATACTACACACAAATGTAGACATTATATAAGACCCACATAACTCATGTGTTAACATGCAGAAACTTCAGGACGGCAGATAAATTATGCCTTTCAGGTGCAAGAAGTTTTAAGATACACACTGCAGTTACATGAAAACTTGCTTAAAACAAGCACTGGCGTTGCCAATAGGTCTCGCAGTAGGAAAGTTGGAGCTATTACAATTGCAAATAACAATGCTTTTTATTTTTGTTTTAATTTTAAAAACATAAAGGGCTTTGTCATTTACAAAACCAATAGCTCCAACTTTCCTACTGCAAGACCTATTGGCAACGCCAGTGCTTGTTTCAATGTTCTGCATAACACGAGCCTCGCTGTATGTTAACATGATCCCTGTTTGTGCATTGAATCCATAATGGGAGAATAGGGCCTGAGGAGCAGACCAGCTTATTTCTAACAAGAGATGTTTAAAGTGGTGAAACGAATAAACTGTGTGCTCGATTGTCATGTTTTCTGAGGCTTGCATGAACAAACCTGAGAAGGAAAATTTGCATTGTCAGATTTTTTTTTTATAAACACAGCAGCTGAAATATGGCTCCAAGGGAAGATGAGCTTCCAAGTTTCATTGTCTAGGAAAGGGAGAGAAACGTAGCAGTAAGGTTCTGTGTACTTCCTGTGTTTTGAACTAGAAATACTGTTCACTGTCCTGTGTGAAGCAGCCCGACACGGAGCATGAGCTGACCCCCTCCCCGCTTCACAGTAAACCATGTATAGGAACAGTATATAAGGTTTATGGGCCGGTTACACACAAGAACGGATTCCCAAAGGGCGACTGCAATCCGAATTCTGACTTTAAGCCCGATGGCACAATAAGGTATACAGGAAAACTTTACTTTACTAATACTGATATGCCATAGGACAACTAGTTACAACTCAGAGATTAGACTAATAGAGATGTGTGATCATCTATGATACTTACGGAGTAGTTTATATTTTCATATATGCTAATTAATTTAATGTGTAGATGAATAGTGTATAATAAACAATCATATAGTGTAAAATACGGATTGTTGTGTTTGCAAACTCTTTTTAGAGACCTGGTTTACCTCTGTATACAACCTTAAAATAACAGATTCTCTGACGCACTCTAGTGAAAGACATTTCATTATCAATGTGTTCGAGAGATTAGGCTGCTGCCCAACTTGTGCAAGTTTCGAAATGCAGTTAGATTCCAAGTGTTATTCCAAATATGAGTGACTGAATAAAATATGTTATTTTGGATATCTTTGGTTGTTGCACAATACTCTTATATGTTTTAATTACTTTGAGCAGACATTTCGTGAACTCAAAAATTTTATAATTGATTTATATTGCATTAAGTGGCTCACCCCTTTCTTTGTAATGGCAACTTGTGCAAGGGTCCCTCTCGTAATGCAGTCTCACTTAAGAAACAAGGGCATGTCTTGAGTGATTTGTCAGCTGCATTACACGCTTGATACTCTTCAACAAAGATCACTAGATCACAATCCATGCAGACCACCAATAAAACATTCCTAAACTTTTTTGTGCCGATCATGCGGGCCAGAACACTCAATCTTGGTGTAAGAGCCACTCGGGCAACCAGTACATCTGGTGCAGTCATTTTATTGTTAATAGTTAAGTACCCTTGAAGTGTCCATTGTCATTGTAAATTTGCATTGCTTTAGGCCTGTGCAATACTATATTGGCGACGAGGTTTGAGGACATTTTGTGACATGTACTTGCTGGTACCACATGTGAAAACTGAACACAAGGGCATGTCTAACACAAAACTAGATTCAGGTGTTTGAGCGAAAGCACAAGGAAAATCAAAAACTTTTCAAAATTCCACTGGCAAACACAACCTTTGTGCTGCACTGTGCTGACTACTCACAGTGGGCTATCCCGGCTTCGGCTCTGTACACCTGTGTGACATGTTCTGAATCCCAGATAGTGGAAGGAGCGGGCTCGGAGGCTGGAAATGCCGGTGTGTTCTTTAATCTTCGCAGCGTGCTACAGTAAGCCAGAGGGCAGAGACTGCCGAATCCACCCTTTAATCTGTTCAGCATAAAGCCGCCAGATAGAAGGATTTAAATGCAGGAAGCGATTGAAATTCCAAACAGCGGCATAGGAAACGGGTTGTAAATGTGTGGTCTGTTTAATGGGATTCCGTGACCTCCTCCGCTGCTGGGTTCGATGCAACCAGGTGGTGTGCAGTACCTTACCACCACTTTGTAGCCACTACTGGGCATTATCTCAGCGATGGCACACCTTTGCTGTTTTTAATTGGGACCAGTGGGCTCGCTGAGAGATCACTACACAGCCAGCAGCACTCGGTCTCCCTCCACTCGCTTCAGTGAGCAGCCGAGCAACTATCGGGGGCCGGGTGCAAATGCAATGACGAGCCGTCTTGTGACGGAAGCCGGATGAGGGCGGGAGAGCCTGGGGCGGGATTCCGAGTGAGGGGAGGCAGGCGGATTAGGAGGGAAGCTGTATGGGGGCGGGAGAGCCTGGTGGGGGGGCGTGAATAAACCAGAGTTGCCGGGAAACTGAAAGTACGGCCGGCCGCCATGATTCAATTAGGGCAGGAGAAGCCGCAGAGCGCACGCTGGGCGAAGCCCTTTGATGTGCTCTGCGGCCGTGAATGCGCGTGCTTGTTTGGTCACGTGATTCACGTGAACTCAATGAAAACCGCAGCGCAAGAAGCCCTTGGTTTCACGAGGATTTTCGATGCATGAATTCTCGCTCCGCTCAATGCGCTTGCGCGCAATGATAGGTCGCAAGACCTAAAAAGGGGTGCACAGTGACTCAAATTGTCCTGGGTTACATGTGCTACGAAAGGATGCCAACTATGGCAAAAGCTTGATGAGGGTTTGAACAGTAACAAATGTACAAGTCAAATTAGAAAAACATTGACTATCATCATACATTTGTATCAGTCAGATATTTCAAAGTGGTGTAGTGGCCAGAGCGTCTGACTCTGGAGCCTAAGGCATGATCCCCGGTGTCGGTGGCAGCAGCTCAGCTAAGCATCATGTGGCTCTGGGCAATAGCTCACAGAATCTCCACGAAGGCCCCTAGCACCTTAAGACCCTTAGGGATGATTAGTTTGTGATTGACAAATACCGGATTGATTGATTGAAAGACAACAAACTGTACTGAAAAAAGTAGTTACAGCCCTGTGTATGAACAACAAAAAGGAAAATTGGTATCCAATCATGTTCAGTCCTCAAGTAATAGCCGCATGTTAAAGCTTGATGCCATAGTAAGTAGTAGCATTTTTTTTTTAGGTCTCGGCTTGCGTAGGCTGCGCACATGCGCAGTCTCGCTGGTGAGATTTTATGTTTTGGAGTACCCTTCACTAGCGGGGATTAAGCCCCGCCCCTCTTTTCCATTGGCTGGCGTCACCATTCATGCTAAACAGTAGCCAGCCATTGGAAGAGATTTTATGTTTTGGAGTACCTTTCACTAGCTGGGTTTAAGCCCCGCCCCTCTTTTCCATTGGCTGGCGTCACCATTCATGCTAAACAGTAGCCAGCCATTGGAAAAGAGGTTACAGTGACGTACTCTTTTCTCTTTCAGAGCCGCCCAACTTGGATTGGCTGCCCTGACTTACTGCTGGCGTAAAAGGTTTCTTCTCTTCTTTACGGGGTGAAACAGATGGCCCGATAAAGATGATAATAAACCTTTTACGCCAGCAGGAAATTCGGCCGAGCCCGTCCAAGAGGGACGGCAGAAATAGCTAGTCTATGTCATGGCATCCGCGACATAAGTACACAGTGGAAGCCTCTTCAAAGTTTTTTAACAATTATAGACTGTCTTGTTACCAACTAAGCTCAGAGCCATACCGCCTCAGCATATACCCTGCAGGCGCTTGTAGGTTTTGTCCGGAGTGCAGTTCCTAGGCAGGAGCGCAGAAGCAAAGTTCCGTCCCGGGACAAGACGACAGGTTCTAGACAGGACCAGACCAGGACCTACTGTCTGCCAGCTCGCATCTCCCGGGGGGAAAGATGCGTCTTCCAAGCGCTCCCTCCCTCCTCCCACTTGGCACAAAGTAAGATTAAAGAGTTTATGTTAACTGTAACGAAAGCCACCCCTTGCCCAGGGAGATTAGGCGGCACTTCTTGTGGTGATGGGGGGGCTTTAGCACTGGTGGCGTCCGGTACCACAATCCTTTTTGGCGCCACATCCCATGACCGCCTCCTCCGATTCTCTCTTTACCAAGGGGCATAAGTGCCCCATATCTCTCAAATCCTAAATTATTGCTAAACACAGCGCCCCCCCCGAGGTCAGCGCCTAGTGCGTCCGCAACAGTCGCACTGCCCAAAGCCTGTCCTGGAGGAGGGCGCTCTGTATGTGATCCAAAGGCAAGCGCAGCAGGTTGGGGACCAGAGACGTGTCCGTGGATGTGCTATCTGTGAGGGTGGAGGAGACAGGCTCTTGGTGGTTAAAAAAACGCAGAAGACTAGTCTGTGTGTGTGAAAACTGACTCCCTGCGCGAGGAAGCGGAGAAAGAGATCGGTCAGTGCACGAAGAGACGCGTTAAGCCTGTGAAGGAGAGGGTGATAGCCAGGCCTATGTGTAAAAAGACCTGCACGAGGCAGATAAGTAGGGCAGATTAGTGTGTGAAGAGCAGGCTCGGTGTGCGAGTGGAACCCAAGAAAGGAGAGGCCAAGAGACTGAGTATGTGCGAGGGAGCTGGAGATAGCACCGGTGCTGAGAGACCGGCCCGGCGTGTGAGGGAGCAGGAGAAGCTCTGGTGCGGTGCATGAGGGAGTAGGATAAGTTTGGTGCGTGAGGGGCAGGAAACAGATCAGTATTCGAAGGAACACGCTCGGTCTGTAAGGCAGGGGCGTAGCTACTGTTGGTGCAGTAGCACCGGGGCACATTGAACCCTCATAATTGCTATATTTCACTATGCGAACAACAGTCACAGGGGCCATTTTCCTCGCTTGCACCAGAGCCTGTGGCAACCACGCTACTGCGGTAAAGGGCTAGTTCACGCTCACTGCAGGAGAAGGGCTCAGCTCGTGAAGGGGGCAGGCTCACAGAGGGAGCAAGAGACCGGCTCAGTGGATGTGGGAAAGGAGACAAGCTTAGCGTGTAGGGGACATGGGACGACCTCAGTGTGTGGGGACCGGGAGGAAGGCTTGTTAAGTCTTTCTTCTGAACATTTTTTCTTCTCAAATTGGTCATTAGCAAATCCGAGGCATGTGTGATAGTGTGTTTAAGTATCACACTGCTGAAGATTATTACACAAACATCGGGAATCTACTTGATTGGTATTTATTTTAAACAGTCACTTTTGAACATGGTCTGCCTTAAACCCCATACTATATTTTTGAAGCAAAAACTAAATTATTTTCATATTACAGATTTAATCTTTTTTCCGAAATGTCACTAATCATATCGGGCAGGAGGGGGGTGGGTAACCTTATTCCCACCTTTTCTACAGTCAAGAGCATAATGTGCAGATGAAAATGTTGAAAATGGCTCGGACGTCATTGGCATGCAGAGCCCGGATGTTCATTTGCTTTTGCTGCTGGGGGAACATGGGAGTTGTGATTTTCTCTCTCTCTGCAATCTGAGAAACATGAAAGGAGGGGTTGAAAGTGTTCTTCAGAGTAGGTACCCTTCCAGGGAAGAGAGGGGTCAGCGCGAGGGGGCAGGCTGCTAACCTCACGCCCGAGCCTTCTTTGCTGAATCCCAGAACCCCTCATAACATGGCCGAATCGCATATTAGGGCCCGGGAACCAGGACCTGCATTATTTACAAATGTCCCTGCCGGCAGCGGAAAAGGGCTTTGCCCCATCTGTTCTCTAAAGTTCCCTCTAACTGCCCCTTCTCTAGCTCCAACACTACAGCCTGCCCTCAACTCCGCCGGTGCCTGCCCGCATCTCCCCTGAGTGTCAGTTCGCTGAGTACCTCATTAAAACCTGCTTGCGTACATTGTGGCACGTCCACTAACGTGCCGGTGACTTTATGACTGGACCTTTGTGGGGCTCCGTTGGCTGAGGGGTCCCTCTTAGGGCCCCATGTGACGTCACTGGGCGCAGCTTTTCAACATCATGTAACTCTCCTGCTGTCTCAGACTGCTGGGGTCAGACCTAATCGGCTCCTAATCCTCTGTGTGATGTCACCAGAGGGATGGTGCATCACAATAGATGACTTCTGTGTGACATCATCGGACAAGCCTCTACCCTCATGTGACATCGCAAGATAGATTTCTAAACAAACGTGACATAATTGGGAAAGTTGTGTTTGACCTTAGAAGATGTCAGGCATTCGATGATGTCACCTGAGTGCAGTGTGCACAAGTGACCCTCGTATGGTGGTTCTAACATCTACCCTCATGTAACGTCATCTGCAGGCCCTCTACCCTCGTATGACGTCACATGTAGCTACCGGTGCCCTTATATGACTTGGTGCTCCTGGCACCATGTAATCAGGCTTCTAGGCCCTGGCCATCGGGGGTACCGTCACTCCGAGGGGCCTTGTTACACTGAGCGATTCTCTGCCCAAGGGCCTAAACGTGAGTGAGTCAAGGCGCAAATGCGCGAGCGACGAGTGTGCTCCTGCATCCTTAGTGTTTCATTCCCCCGTCTCACTCTTCAGATACCGGTCATCTCCCTCCCACCCCCTCTTCCGTCACCCCTCCTCCCCCGATGCCCGGAGTGCATGTTCAAGGACAAAGAAAGCAAATATATCGCGGGGCGCAGCCCTGAAGCACTATCACATCTTTTCAAATGCAAGCCTCCTCGGCCAGAGGGTTGGGTGCTTCCCCCCACCCTCCCCTGCCCGCAGAGAGGGTTGGGTGCTGCCCCCCACCCTCCCCTGCCCGCAGAGAGGGTTGGGTGCTGCCCCCCACCCTCCCCTGCCCGCAGAGAGGGTTCAGATCCTGAAAAAGTGGTTGCCTTTGTGTGTTTGAATGGTTGCCCTGAGATTTCCAGGGGGGTCTAGCTTTCTGGCTGCACCTCCTTGGGGTGTGCCTTTGTAAGCTGCACTGGATTAAGAGGGGGAGCGGGTGGGGGTGCATGCACTACAGCTCTGCTTGTGCCCACTTCCGGTTTGTAGCTAGAGGGTTCATGAGGCAGCACACACAGAACAGGGTCTGTCTGGGCCTAGTTGGCACGCCCAGGTGATGGGCAAACTTTAAAAGGGTCCCATGAAAGGATGCATAGCTTATGTCTGTGTCACGATGGCGTATGCTCCACTGGACATCCTGACTCGTATGATTTTGGCAATTTTTGGCAATTTTTTGTCCAGTATGGAAAAAGCACCGCTCTACAGGTTGGTCTCATCCAGTTGTAAGAGACTATACAACTTTCCTAGTGTCCTCTTATATAAACGCTGAGTCGTGATGTAAGGTTGTAATACTCATTTAATAATCCATTTTAGGAAAAACACCAGCCAACGCGTTTCGTTCTGAAACCAGAACTTCTTTACAATCAGGAGTAGCAATGGTATCAATGATGACAAATGATATATTCGATGTTTCCTACAGCCTTCACCAAATTTGCTGCCTTGCGGGACGCAAATGAGTCTGATCTAAAACTAGTAGAAGTATTATAGCCTATGTAAATAACAATGTATAGCACAAAAATGTCTTTACCAAATTCTGTATAAATATTGTATATATATGTATCTTTTTACCCATGTGATGAGATGCTACGCTTTTTACTATATGTCGTGTTTTTTTATGTGGGCACTGTATTGTCATTTTTTATATTTAGTGTGTTGTCTTGTATAGCACTTATACTGTTATTTTGTATGTTTTTAAACCTACAGCCATGAAGAAGTTCTGGTTTCAGAACGAAACGCGTTGGCTGGTGTTTTTCCTAAAATGGATTAAAGGAGTATTACAACCTTACATCACGACTCAGCGTTTATATATTAGGACAATAGGAAAGTTGTATAGTCTCTTACAACTGGATGAGACCAACCTGTAGAGTGGTGCTTTTTCCATACTGGACAAAAAGTTGACTTTTTACCCCAGTTCTGGGTTATGCTCTTAGGACAGGGAGCATTTGGAAAGAGCACACTGGAACTTGAAAACTAATCTATTTGGCAATTCTAGGATTGGTGCCTTGTCTTTTCTTTGAGTGGTCCACTGTCCGAAGTGTTATGGCATAAATGATTTTGGCAATGGTCTCTTTTTAGACTTTTTCCAGTCCTTCACCAGACTCCCTGCTTGTTATTTATTTAGTTATTTATGTATGCGTTTTAATATAGTCTCTGCACTAGAGGTATCAAAGCGCTTTAAAACAGAGCAACGAACATTACATAAAAGAATTTACTGTTACAGAGCAGTAGGTGACAGTACGTATAGCTACTACGGTTACTCATATTGAGAGTTACATTTTTACACATTACATATTCATTACAGATTACATAAAGTTAGAGTGATTATTGTTGCAAAGAAACATAATACCTATTAACAGAGTGAAAACAGAAAGGTTGTTGTAGCTCTCGAGACTGTTCTGTAACAGTCACGGTCACACCATTAAATGTGAGGGCCTGAGCCTTGTTTATGTTAAGTGTAAGCAAACTTACTGCATCGCCTCACCCGAGTATCCCAAGTTGACCATAATTGCATACACTTGGGAGCAATGTACTCCATTATCTGCAAAAACCTCCTCCCGCGCCACCTGGTTCCCCCGCCTTACCCTTGCAATTAGACCCTTTGCTGCCCTCCCTAAGCCAAAGAAAACAGTGCCCCCATGCCCCTCCACTCTCACTCACGCACAGTCTCCATCTAACCCGCCTCCAACATTAACAAGCATTAAAAATGCAATAGGTCTCGCTTTTATTAAGTTAAAGCCATTTGCTTAGCTATAAAATACCATTAGCAAAACACATGGCTTTAACTTAATCAAAGGCGAGACCTATTGCATTTTCAATGCTTGTCTCTACAGGAGGCAAAACTTTTCTTGGTATTGGTTTACACTTTGGGACCGCCTCTTCTCATCCTCCAGTGAACATCAAACCCGAATTTAGTTCAGGAAGCTCCCAAAGCAAGATCCAGTAGGTAACCTCCAGTCGAACACTGTGGCAGACATTTGGTGCCTGAGAGACAGAAGTAACCTCCATAGCATCCATTTTTATAAAATCAGCCTACCAACCCACGTGACTGTGTCACAAATAAATATTAATTCTAAAACGTTAGGAATAAGTAACTGCCATTCCCACACCACCACACTGCCATAGTACAGCACAACACACACAACGAAAATAAATGCAAGGTTCAGGAGAACGAGAAGGGATACTGGAATCACCGCTGTTGAGTAGCCCAATTATGCTACATGATAGTGGTAATGATCTGTGTGTCATGCAGGAATTCGAGTGGATTACCCAGACTTAAATTATCAAAATGTAAATTCCTTCTTACAGATAACAGAAAATAAAATGTGTTTCTGCCGACTGAGATAAGAATGCTTCTTCTTCACAAGTAACGCATTCACCCTTTTTTGCTGCAGACATGAATCACACACCGACAAGAAAACATGTGTATGATAAGGACACGAGCAGACAATACAAAGGTGCGTCTTGCAACAGGGCCAGTATGTTCGTGCCAATTACAGGAAGAACCCTGAATGGTTTCTCCCATTGCATTACTTCCCATCTAAAAGGCTTATGTGATCAAAATGCAAGCTTAATAAATCTCCTGCTGGTACCGAACAATAGCCCCGTGAGATTAAAATGAAACATTAAACATTAGTATGCATATTACATACCAATTATTAGCACAGCACTGCTAGTCACCTTGAAAAGCTCATAAATCCGCACATAAACCGGCATTAGTGATAAAGTCATTTATCATTCAACGTCCACCGAGTTCTATAAACACGGGGGGGGGGGGGAACAGTTGCAGTCAAAAAACTGCGCAAATCGAAAACACAACATACTACACGCTCCCGAGAAGTACATGGTACAGATTAAAATTTACCCAAAAAATCCTCATGCGCACAGACTCATATAGAGCGCCCACAAGTGTGGGCACCTTAATCCCCCTTACATAGATTACTATATAGTGTATGCTGTGGACCTTGCGAGAAAGTGGACCAAAACATCCCACTGCCCGAAAAAAAGTGCACTGCAGCCCTCCAAACTGTAAAAATGACTACATATATTGAACAAAAACACGAGCTTCGGAAGCTAGCAGTGCCTCTGAATTTAAACAGAAACAAACATTATAACATCCAGCGAGAAGAAACCACCCCGCTGACATTACAACAGCTTACGTAAAATTATTATGCAAAGTGTCTCTGCTTCACACGAACACTCGTCTTTGGAGGATAGTCCCAGGCAACTACCTGATAGCCATACCCCTCCTTTGCTACCCTGCATCATGTATCCAGTCTTGCTGACAAGGGGTCAAGGCAAAGGCCCAGGGCCCCAAGCACAGGCACCTTCGTTTCTGTACCCAAAATAAGGGGAAACTAATAAAAATAATTCAACTCGAAATACATCACAATGTTCTGTCTGCAAAAAGCACAAAAGTGCCTAAATATCTGGTGACCATATCTGGTGACCATCTCTGGTGCACTCAGACCCCGAACCCGCCTACTCTAGTTTGATTTTAATGGTTTGTTTCTTGCCACGGTATCTCACACTAGATGCTGGACCTTGACCCAGTTTCAAGACCAGCAGTAAACATCCCACTACAGCTGATCAATACTGCAGCACTTGTATTTAGCACCCAATTGACAGTTACAGAAGGTCCTGTTGAAAAAGTGGAAGAGCAGAGAAGGTTCTGCCAGCCAATGTCTGTTTAGTGATATAGGTGTGATACTGGTTGGAGTCTCATGATGGGACGTCAGGGTCGTTGGTGTCGAGTAGGTCCCAGAACTCGACAGCGTGTTTGCGGGCGGAGCGGGTGTTGAGCAGGATGCATCAGAGGAATTTGGGTTCTTCGGTGGGTGGGTTGGCGGGCCGGATGCTGGTGAAGCTAAAGCTCTGCCAGGAGAAGGGTCCTTGTGTGCGCTTCGGGGTGGCCAGGCAGCACGTGCGTGGAGTGTGCTTGAGTCGTAGCAGTGGTGCCCTTTGTGGTGAGTGCGAGGGCCAGGGCTCCTGGACTGGGCACGGTCCAGGCGCAGACGGGCTTGTCTTAGGCACGCCTTCGGTGCGCACGCTGCACGGCTGCTTCAGGGCCTCCGGGAGAGGGGGAAGTGGGGGGAGGAGCAGCTGGGAGGCAGGAGCGGAATGGTGAATGGGAGCAGAGGAGGCAGGTCCGCAGGGGACGCAGCGGCGGGAAAGAGCATGGGCGGGGGCGAGCGGGCACACAGCAGGATACAGAAGGAAAAAGTGGGCACTGAGGGGTACAAAACAAAAATTGTAACTACAAGTACAGAGGGCACAGGAAAAAGAAAAAGCAGGCACAAACCAGTATAAGCGGCAGCAGTGGCTCGGGCACACAGGAGGGCTGTGTGGTGGCGTGGGGGAGCAACATGCCTGGTGACAGGGTCAAAAGGTCGCTCAGGACAAGTACAAGGACAAGTATTTTGGGGAAAAACGTCAATCCCTCTTCCAAAAAGGTTGACGATACATTCAAGAAAAAAGGAACTCAGCCCATCATAAAGACATTATAATTTCTTCTGTACATCATCTGTTCACTAATTTATATGCATAACAGGAAGAAAAAAACGATAGACTTGCACACAAAACACCTTACAAACCACACTACATGGGCAAGTTTTAAAATAAAGTCTAAACTATTAGAGGAGTGGCAGTGATGGGGTGAGCCCACAGGCATAAGCTAATGACATTTACTACCGTCAGGTCTTCCTCCCAGGTGTTTACCTTGAAATCTTCTCACCCTTGTACAAGTACCAAGTATGCTTGTCACATACCGCCCAATGTCTGAAAGGTAGGTATGGTCACCTGTTTAACACAGGAGCAAAGACACCGATACAATGTCATGGTGCTACATGTTAGCAGGGAGGGGGAGAATGCAAGACGCCCTTGTATCACCATCGTGGTGCCTGGGATGCTCACTCACTGGAGCCGGTTATACCCAGCAAAGACACTGGTTAGCAGGTGAAGGATAACTTGACACGATACAGAGTGGTTATTGTGACATCACATCGGTACATTTCGTTAATCCTGGAATATAGAGTACTAGATCAATAAGAATTTTACAACTCCACCTTCAATTTCACTTTCGAATATTAAACTATTTTGTGAGAAAGGCATCTGTATTCCTCACTTTAATTCCAAGAAGATGAAAAAAAACAATGAAATAAAAAACGTAATCATAATGCACCCTTAACAAAGATGCAGGAGCACTATGCAAAACCATGAAATTTGCCACACAAACTACAATAAACTAGACTTAAACATGACTATGGCTTACAAAAACAAAAAAAAAGCGGATTAAATGGAGATTGATTGGGCTTTTACTGTCACTGCATTATTTAACAATGCAAACTAATACTACTCACCATCATTTAAGTGACAGCGTATGTATGTTTTAAATATATTTAGATTTAATGGTATAACCGCAGGACAGATTGTGCAGATGCGATTTCCCAATCTGGAAATTCACATCCCAACACTGTCACATGCAATCAATAAATACAATGGAAGTAGTAACCACCTTGACATATTACTTCCGATGTCAATCAGATGTGTAAATAAGACGTTACACAGACAACACCTAAATGGCAGTACGTACTAATGTAACATAAAAGGTAAAGTTGTTGCTGCCACTTCGCCACAAAAATAATCAAACTAAAGCAATGTCTCTAACACATCAAGATAGAGCAACAATATGGATTCATTGAAATCCAAATGCTACCACATGACAACTGCAGCAAAACAGGGAACCATGAGCATGGGTTGGGGTAGGAGAAGTATATTACCTTGCTTCGACCCGACAACACATGACAAGGGTATTTGTTAATAACTAACAAACAAAGTGGAACAGGGGTAGGAGGACCTTTTTTTCAAATATTGTGTGTCCAGATACAGAAAGATGGTGTTCGCTCTGTACAAATTACTAAAAACAAGGAGTTTTAATTACAACAGAATGTACACTGTGGCTACTGCTTTAGTCGGAAAACATGAAATCACTATGCAGTCCATCCATCTGATTAAAGTGGAGGTCAGATTTCTAAGACAGCAGTAAGAGAAGTATGGACATTGTGGGAAATTGGAGGTCATGGAGAGGAGAATTCCTATAACACAAGAAAAAGGTAGCAGCGAGGTAGGTAGTAAAACTAAAGTTTCACAAATTTGATGGCTACTGTTTTTAAAACTGCATCAATACCAACACCAGGTAACATTGTTCAGAGAACACTGGGTGCACGCCCTGGAAAAGGAGCTGAGGAATGGATGCAGTCCAAGAATTGTGTTATTTTAATTTCTCTATCCATGTAAACCAGTATACTTTGTCTCAAACTTTCAGTATTGCATTTTTCTCTGCTTTAAACAATTAAACCACAAGGCTGTGAAGTCAGAGGCCACCTATTTACAGTAAAGGCCAAGAAAAAACATTGGAAAATTTAACTAAACCACTGCTAAGAGACGGATAAACTTAAGTTAATCTATCGGACACGGTTACAAGCCATATTTCCAACTTGTTTTAATGCTTGAAAAACTGACGAAAAAGAACCCGAGGAGATTAGAGCAAACCTGCTTCTGAATCTCCACTCTGATTTACACCAGGCCAGCTTTAAACCACTGTATCGGTCCAGGAACGAGTGAAAAGCATTTTTTTCGATGAGGGCGCCAAGCCTTCTTTAGAGTGAAACACCTGCTTTGAAAGTAAAGGCCCCCAATTTTGATATTAGGGCTGAAATTGTGAACGGCTCTTCCAAAGGGAGGCTAACAGCACCCTGCACAGAAACACTACACAACGGTTCTCCAAACTTTTCCGCAATAATTCATGTTCTATGAAAATCATACCAAGCTATTATTACTAGTGTGCTAATAGATACCAATACAAAAACCGGGACATTCCACAAAAATAGGACTACAGTTTAGGCGAGCGCACAGAATGACAGCGCTCTTCAGCAGAGAATTATAGAACAGGCAGTTCGAACACACATAAAATGCAATTTTTAAACCCAAAAGCTCGCCAGTTCGTTAAATTGCTTTCCCGAAACAACTGCTAACTATCCCTGCTTTGTAAAACATACAAAAACACCTCATGACGCTTTAAGTCGACCCGCTCTAAAAACCGGTATAGGAGCTAAATGTCCTGAAATCTGCCAGGACAGCGGGTGAAAATCCGGGGCCAACCAGGGAAATCCAGGAAGCCTGGTCACCCTGCACATCAGACAAGATTACATTAGTGTCCATCTAATGCAAAACTACCAGTAGTGATCACCCTAGTTCCACCCCTATATGGATAATACAGGACAGCGCCATTGCATCTGTGCCCGTCACAAAGGTAATATAAGGAAAGGTTACCCAACACACCTCACAATATATTGCTCAAATATCACCTATTAATATATTTTGGAAACCAAATAATTTTCCTTCAAATGCTTAGGAGTTCTGAAACTGCTCAAATTTTCTTAAAAATACACACTTTTCAATTTTTGGGATATAAATGAATTATTTCAACCAAAGTTTCTAATTTAGTCGGGTAGGCAACACACAGAAGAGCGTCTAGTAGATCACAAGCTACTTACTGAAGAAGCCTGCTGAAGAACAGTTTTTAAACCATGTATTTCAAATAAGAAAGAACATAACGATACTTCAGCAAAGGATCTGTCGCGGAAGACTCTCCAAATAGTGATACCAATTCCGTTTTTTCAAATCTCTCTTTGCAGGCACTTTTTCGGAACAAGTAATTAAAGGATAAAGAAGGACGTGTCCCTCGAGACAAGACGTCCCATTAGAATGTCCCTATCCTTTCTATTCCACACACCGCAATTGTTGAAACAGAAACCACTTACAAAAATAACATTTTTCAAAAAGCAAACAAAAAAACAGTACCTATAAAAAGTAGAGATCACACTGCCCTTTGGCAAAGACCATCATGGAAATTAAAAGGAAACTGCAGTTAGTGTCCAAAGAAGGGGTTTAAATAAACAGTCTTTTACGGAGATGTTCAGGTTTAAGTTTGAAAAGAGCAGAGTTTATAAACCATTTTAAAGGCTGCATCCTCTCATATTGAAATTAACATGGCCACAGAAGTGGATCCATGTCCTATCTCAGCTTCGCATCCCCAGTCAACACTTAACAAGGCCGAACCTCAAGGCGGCAACCATGTACAAAACTTGTCTAGAGGCTAGAAGACAAAAAAAACTTCCATTTAAACTTTTTTTGTTCTTGTCTCCCATTCTTAACTAAAACATGATTGCAGCAATAATGCTATAGTGTTTGAGCTACTAGTTAAAAAACTTTTACTAATCAGGAGTAAAGTAAAACATTTCTTCAGCAACTAAAAAAGTGTAAATTATTTTCACATTACTGAAACAGAGCAGTCTGAAATGATCATTCTCAAATAAGACACTCAATAACCTAAAGAGAAAGCGGTTTCATAAATGTCCTTAAATAAAGAAAATTCGAACTTCAGAAGTTATTAGGCGACATCAGAAAAAAGTACTAACAGAGAAAATTCAGTTATCCAAATCCCACAACTTTGGACAACGTTAGATATTACTAATAAAACATACATGTACACTACGAAGAAAAATTCTCATTATTGAGTAACCTAAGCTTGATTCAAAGAACAATAGTCAGAAAGATAACAGTGGCAAAGCACTAAACCCATAAAGCACAATGAACCAACCACTCAAACCTATAGACAATTCTTGAAACGCTCACTTCAACATTTTGCTTGGCCTTCTTTAAATTCCTTCCGTAATGTTAATTGACAAAGTACTGAAATACAGTGTTCACCGATTAGCCAGGCACATTGAGGAGCTATGTGTTGGATTTCATTTAAAGGTTAAGGCAATCATGTGCACGAACAACAGATAGACGAATATTTTGGAAACGATCCCCAAATCCCTGTGAAGTAATGGCAAAAGCAATTCTTCAAGATAGTGATTTCCAAAGTACTGCAATCGAATGACGGCCACACAAAGGATAACAAAATATATGATGAGGCATGTCCAGTTAATCGCTTCCTCTTCAATCTCCGCATTACTATACTGCAGATCACCATACGTAAAAATCATATGTATGAAATACTAAAGAGATGGCTTAATGCTTGTGCCTCAATCTCCCATCTTCTTCTGGCAGTGAACTAGGGTACAAGGGTTGGGAATATAACTTATTAGAGATGTACTACCTGGTATATTCTGAACATGTAATCATATAAACTTTTTCAAAACGGCTAAAATTGAAAATTATTAAACTGTGTCACTGGTATTCACTCTTAAAAAAGCATATGCCTGTGTAGAATGAAAAGCTGAAGAGGGTAATTATAGGATGTGTAAGGTGAAGAATGCTTCTTGATAGTAAGACTTGGCACTAGCAAGGTGACACCACCATTGGTGGTAACCGAGTGCTCTATAAATGTACATGGACAACAAATTGATTCAAACAGCTTTCATTGCTATGTACAGTGAAATGACACAGATGTTATTTAAAATAGGAAAGGGGAAAGAAAAATAGGGAGCAAAAAAATGCAAGAGGCTACTTCTTTATCTGCATATTGATTAACATATTTGTGGAATAAACTGAAGGGCAGAGAGAACACAACTAACATAATAGAAGCCAAGTTGAAAATGTTTTATATGCTTAACATTTTCACAAATGCAGAGGCTGTATTAGCCCCAGCAAATACGTGCAAGAAAAGCCATTTATTGTAACTAAAGTAATATGGATGACCTTTCAGGACCATCCATACATAGTTGTTAGGCTATCCAAAATGAGGAATAACGGGTTTAAATAGACAACTATTAATGGTTCAGACAGAAAATTATGAACTGGAGCAAGATTCAGTATTAGGTACATAACACTGCATTTCATTAACTTTCCTGATTGCAGTACCACCTCTGGTGCTCCAAAAGCTTTATTTTGGCAATTGTCTGAATGTGTTTGGGATCCACAGTGGTATGGACTAGCTATGCTGATCAAACAGTAGAGAATAGTTCATTCAGTAAACATTCCTACTAACCTCTCTCTTCCTAAGCTCCCATCAAGGCAAAAAACGGTATGTCAAAGCATAAAATGGCGACTTCAACTAGCAATTTTTAAATATTTTTTAGGGGAGGTGGGGGGTTGGGGGGAAATAGGGGAGAGACTTATTATTGCCTTCAGTTTGATTAAGACGCAGCAGAGCTTTCTGTCATTCTGGAGCAAGGGAGCCACATTGCAGAACAACAGCTTGCCAGACCACGTCACTCCATATGCACAGGGCACTGTACACCGCAAGGTCTGCAAGCAGGCAAAAGTGCTGGTGCACTGCTATAAACGCATACAGGAACACTGGCCTAAATTCAGCCATAGAAATGCCAGATAAGACTTGCATAATGAAGAGCAAGTCTGGAACGTTAATAGTCGGGCAGCCCTGGAACAAATTATAAATCGTCTCTTCACACATTTCTACAGAAAGCCCTTTTAAGCTGATTTTTTTAAATTCATGTTTTAAAGTCAACCAGGTAACAGAGCAAAAAGTTTGTAAAATGCACTAACAGTGACAGCATCAGAAATAATTAATATCGCTCTAAAAGACTGTTTGCTGGTGGGGGGGAGGGAGTGGAGAAATGGGGGTCAACTAGCAGTGAAGATCTCCCATAACCGAGAGTAGTCAGCAAGAGCAGGGCGACAGCCTCCACTGCCTGGATCCATATGTGCATTCATTTTTTTTTTTAATGGCCCTTTGCCCTGTGTTTTGCAGCATATGTGATGTTTGGAATAGGCATATGACATTGTTCACCAATAGCGGGTGAGTGTTCAGTTTGTTATTGGCGTACATTTTTTCTACCAGCAATGTTATCATCAGCCTATGTACACGTTCTTTGACGAGTTTGTCATTTTCATTTATCTTTAGCTCTGTGCACGAGTATATCCATTGCCCTCATTACTGGCAGCTCGCGCCTTTCACTTTCCCTAGTGGCATACGAATTACGCGAAAAGTACAGTCAGGTATATTGCATGGCCGCAATATCATGGTGTTGTTGAGCATCACACGCACGTTTTTTCATAGGGGACAGTGGCAGTTACTTTCTGTTCTGCTTCGCTATTTTTTGGTTATAGCAGGATTTATCTGCGTTTTTAAATGTACGCTTTTCTCTCGCAGTGGTGCATCTAGAAGTTTCTTTATTTTCATTTAGGCACAAGTGGTTTATCTTTGGGATACATTGGTTCACTTCCTTTTAGCTTTGGACCTATGTGGTGACTATTTTCTACACTTTTCCACTTCGTGAGTGTCTGCAGTTTATTATGTAACTTCTTTAGCTACATCTGTTTATCCCTTTCCCCCCTACAGATTGGCCCCTGAAGAAGGGATCTCTATGTCCCGAAATGCATCGGGCCCAAACAAGCAGCATTGCGACAGTTTGGCTGTATTGATACTTATGTATTTTCACTAGCTTACTATGTTATGACTCATTTTCATCATGTTTATGAATATGTATGCTCGGTTTACAAATAATTGATTGAGTACATTCGAACACAATTACCTGTTAAGATTTACATTTACAAGTATTCTGGTGTTTATGGTCTTCATTTTTTGATGTATTGAGCTGATTTTGTTAAGTCAGTAGGAAGGTCATCCAGTGACCATTTCAGCACAGTGCGCAGTGAAGCTACCGTGTTCGGTAACTTTACTTATCCTTTGCCCTGTGCGACACACAGAAAAAAAAAAAAAAGGATAAATGCGCTGCAGTGGTGGTTTGGCTCACAAGCGACAGAAAGCATTATGTTGTCTTTGACATCAAGTGCCACAAATAAAAATAATACAAAGAAACTTTATATATTGCTGTGGCATGAAAACCAATAGCGTGACTAGGTCAGCTGTCTGATAAATAGCTGGCAGACAAATGTCAGGAAAATCCATTGATATGTCATCAACATAATACCAAGCAAGCTATAGAGCAGGTCAACAAACAAACAAAAGGAAGATGCTAGAGTGCAATATCATAAATGCTTCCACTAAAGGATAATTCTGATTGAAGACAATGCCGTATGTATTAATAGGAGGAAAGAAGTCCAAATAGCTTTCTTAGCGCAGTCACGTTGAAGAAATATAATTCCCAACCAACTTGAGAGCTACAACATGCATTGTAAACATGTACAAAGTGTATGGTGGCCCTGGGGGCATCCAGATGTACCGTATCTACTTACAATTCCACAGAATTTGGGAAATGTCACTTGAATGTATGTGCAGGTTAGACAGAAAGTTCTGAAGAAGATTATGGTACTGAAAGCAAGAAGCAATGCAATTTTTTGACAGCTACAATAGGACACCCAGGTTTTATACAATTGAGCCGTCATCACGAGAACTTCAACCAATGCAGTGGTTGCAGTAAGAAGTTTCATTTTAGTAGATACATTTGTGGCAGTCCCCAATATCATTAGTTCTGAAGAGGTTGGAGACAGAACAGCGGATGATCATACCTTGGACAAGAGACAAAATGTGGTGAGTGGTTCGAAGAACTAATAAAATAATGCCACTGAACACAAACGCACACAAAGACTTAACAGGTGAGACCTGCTTCTGGCAGCAATTTAATACCAATGTAGTGCTGTGCCTTATTGGAATAGCAGTGACAGGAAAGCATTAGTTGAGAATTATTTAGGGCAGAGGAGCCTATTAATATCTTGAAGACAAGTTAGTGCTGTAAATAAGCAATAGTGCTGGAGCCTTTGCAGCTACCCAAATGTGCAATTAATAATATTGAACGTTTGTCTGCATTTAGACGCAAGTCATTTCTATTGGCAAGGAAAGATGGACACAGAGATAAGCCTTTGCGCAGGCACCGATCTGGAACACATCACTCCCATCATTCCAAGATCCTTTCTTCTCACTGCCTGCCTCCCCTTCTCATACCAATGCTATATGTCAACATACTGCTGAGCCACAGAAATATTTTCCCACAGTTCACCAAGTGATAGAAAACTGGCTGATAGTGTGCAGAATTCAGCAGACAATTACAGGGATGCATCCACATTCTAAGCGTGCACAACTCATCAGTATATCATAGGCGCCACCAGGACAGAGACGCCACCTGAGAGAGCACCCAACCATCCAAAAATGGTTTCATATCCATCGTCAAAACATTTACGTAATCATCAGCAGTGCACCCTGCATCACCATTTTAATCACCATTTGAGACAGTATTAGAGCCTTTTACAATAACTATTAAACACTATATATCCACACTGTCCTGCCAAAGCGCACAACTGCAGACCGGAGCGCCAAGTGTAGATCCCAGTTACTAGCATCCAAGTCTTTGACAGGTAATGCTAATATCCAATCAATAACAAGGAACAGAATCCTGAGCTTTGCAGCCTTTCTCTGAAAGCTGCACCTCCAAATCTGCCACTTAAAAAGGCTAGACATTGTGTAAATGACAGAAGAATGAGAAAGACTTCTAAATGAACACGGATGCATGTGTGGTGACTGCGGCTGAACAGTGAAGGTGAAGAGCTGTGGACTGAGGAAGGGCAGACTGTTGTCGAATATGTTAGAGTGAACAGTTTAAAAGTGCACAAGGCTATGGAATAATATTTACGCCCTATAATTCTGCAGACCAATGTTCGTACGAGACCCTAAGAAACAGCAGGGCATAAGAACCCATAGTCCAAGAGCAACAGGAAGTCAATTTCTAACCCCGATAGTTGACTTATTTGGAGAACTCCAAGGAACATTGTGGGAGCCATACAGCGCCAGTTTCAGCTCCTCTTGAGAGGTTGTGCAGGAAGCAGAAAATCAGGTAAAGAATACAAGAATCAGGAATATTACAGTGAGGAAGCAGCATAAACTTCTGCCTACGAAGCTAAAAGCAGAGCTATAGGAACCACACGGTTTCTAGCTGCTGCTTTGAGGGCATTTCCCAAGATTATGTGGATCAGTCACAAATACATGGCTGAAATCCAAGGGTTCAACAGCTGATTGTGATTTTACGGTAGAGAAATACTTGATAAAGTGATACCAGTAGCTTGTTAGAAGACAGCACAGTTTCTTAATTGGACGATTGCTTGTATGCTACAACTGATAGATAAATGGCCCCTCATCCAGAAAACTTTAACAAGATGTTGTTAAATGTGAAAAGGCATCAAGACTCGGACAGAGCTGTGAATAAGGACAGTATAAAATCAATGCTTGCATCCTTGGGTGGGCGATCCAGGAAATGGGAAGTGGATGCTTTGAAGTTCTGTTCTATGTAACAGAGTTGGAGATTTCTTGAAAGATATGTTGCGATTGCCTGCAATTTTCCATCTAACTCGTCTCTACATTTGCCATGTATTATTTGACACAATAGGGAATTTAATGAGTGAATATTCAGTGTAGAGATGTTTAATGCAAGTACTTTATTTGAAGAAATGATTGGAAGAAGCACAAATAAGAGGAACCGGATGTTGAAAATCCAAATAAAAATCTGAAAGGTTTTCTTTCAATAAAAGAAGGTCTGCTAAGTAAAAATTTATGCTTGTCAGCAGCATCTTTGAAGAGAAACCCAAGGCATCATTATGAGAGCGGTTAAGATTGGTGAATACAAACTTCAACCACAGACACAAACATCTTTAGCATGCAATGTTAAGTTCCACCATATCCGTGGACACGAAAGCAAAGTTTGCGACTACAATACAATAAAATAGACAACTCTTAATCTTAACTAGTAACCTGTGGAGAGAAAAGCTAAAGCGTGTGCAACAAATAAGAAAAAACACCAATCTACTCGATCTTTACACTTTAGGAGGAGTTTTGTAAAGTAGGTCAACTAACCGAAAACATGAAATGCTATTTTTTAACCGAAATTTACAGCAGGTCTGATATTGAAGGTCGGTGAAGAATTTCAGCTAAACAGCAATATGTGAAATTTCCGAAAATGACCAGAACAGCTGCAGAAATATTGGGCATTAAACAACTCATCCCCGAATAAAAACAGCAAGAGGAAGAACTACTTTGATTGGCTAATATTAACATTTCTTCAAAGTCAGTCTGCATTAAACTACGTTCTTCAAAAAAGCCAGAATAAATGTATAAGTGCCTTATTGCCTGGCTATCCTAAAATATATTATATTTCAACAGAATACCCCCACCCCTCCCCAACAACAACAAAAAAACACCATACCTCCTAAGTCTACAATTTAGCTCATTAGGATACCGGTGGATAGAACATGGCCAGGTCAAAACAATCCGCGTTTTCACTGCTCTGAAGTTAGCGCAATTAAGCAATACTTCAATTATTTCCTGCTGCTCCAAAGAGCAGGCGAGCAGCTTTTACTCGGGCACAGGAGAAAAAGCCCATGAACGGTGCATTATTGTAAGCTTTCCAAACAGCACTGTTTTAGTCCCACGTGGTTCAGATTTTATTGTCAGTTGCCTGCCAGCTGCTGCCAAGGTTCAAAGTTGGGGAGCCACAAAAACACAGGGAAGCTCTGTTAGCGCTCAGCAAAGCAATGCTTCCTGAAGGTATTTTATTCACTAGCCACACAAGAGACATTAGTAAATCACCAGGTAACCATACAATAAAGCTCAACCAAAACGTAAACGGCAAGACGTTTTCTCACATTAGAAACTGAAAAAAATGAAATAAAACATGGAAATTATAAAGGGCACTAAGCATGAAACACGAAATTGCATTTATCTCAGCATGCAAGGAAGAGTTTAAATTGCACTCACTCTTACTTGTCTACCATTAATGCTTTCCTTACTATGATTTAAAGAAAAACAATAGTTCATAGGATCATAAAAAAATAGAATAAAAAGAGAATTATATTTGCCTCAGTTTAGTAAAGCTCTCAAACTTCTGTAGGATTGGGCACACTGCACCAGGGGGCGATTGTGAGACTTGCTGGTATAAGAGGAAGATATTTATTGGAAAGTGTGCTTTAAAATCTTACTCTCAGTTCGAGTTCAAGGGCCAAAAGGCACAAATCTAGACCAACAGGATCCTCGCCACCACTCACAAACACTTGTCTATGGCAATGGGAGCATGATCCTACCAAAGGTAACAAGGAGGCCTGTCCTGGATGCAGAGGTCAGACAAGCAACATGCGACATTCATGCAGGGAGAGAAAACTTGTAGAGGCTTGCTTTATTAAGTCACAAAAAATAGTGAGTCCTATTGGATTGCGCATCTGGCTTCCAACCAATATTGAACATCACTGTCGACATGATCGCAGTTGATCTCAGTCGGCACTCGATGCAAAGTGTTGTTTAACATAGGGTGTCAATATTTTACTTTTTCTTTAGTTACCATTTACATACTAATCAATGTATATGCACAAGTGGTACCGTACTTTCAAATCAAAGCTGTGCATTCTCTATTTAAATGTATCAAACTCAAAACACGTCTTTAAAATGAGAAATCATTCACGAAAGTTGTTTAAGGGCCATGTCACATGTATTGTGATTTAATCCAGAATAGAAAAAACAGTGGAATCAAATGTTGACAAGGCCATTGCATCAGCGAGTTTCATATAAATATGTTTGTACTTTCCCCATGGTAAACTCCTTCGACAACCCTGATGTTACAAATTAATTGGGAGATGGGGAGCGGGAGGCCAAGGTTGTGAAAAATACAAATATCCCCACAACGCTGAACTTCCAATGGATCACGTTATTTGGCTAATGCGCTGCACCATAGTTTTTCATTTAGTCCAAAGGATATGAAAACATGAACTGTCTGGATTTTTCAAGTCGAATGTTTGGCACGTAACCTTTTGAGCGGGCAACCCAACAAAAGACACTCACTGAATGTTAGATCAAAGGCCAAAATAATTCTGTTTTATCCTATTCTACTATGGTGACAGATAGCTCAGAATCTTCCGTTACTAACAACGTTGTATATTCAAGCGGGGGAGTTGGGATATTTTATTAACCTCAACCTGGGTTTCCATAGACAGCACCAAACATGGGTGGAATGTACGACTACAGCTGCCAAATAGGAGTAAAATCAATCAAGTTACATCATCCACCAAAAAAATATGAAGCCCAATTCAAGAAAGCTACACTGTTCTGGTGGACGATCACTTCTGTCAGCAGGTTACATACATGTGCTAACATTGACTGCTTGATGCCCGATAATTAATCATAGTCCATGGTTAGAAAAATTGTCATCCTATGAATTAAAGCTCCTTGGTTTTGTCGTTTTGAACCAAAACAATATTATTCATTTTGAATAGGCAATACAGAGGAACAGGACCACACATCCACCCACTATAAAGAGACTGCATACAAGCTGCAGGTAGTTTTTCAGATAACACACAACCATGCCGGGAAGGGCTAAAACCTACACAATCACGCTTGGCAATTCGTAAATATCTACTTTAGATTGACAGAAGTTTTCCAGAGATTTCCAAACATAAATACTTAGGATTTTTTAACAATAGACTGTTATTGGAGACTGGATGAGTTAGACAACAAAGGTTACCCATGCACAATCCAGAACAATTAAATACACACAGAGGGACTTAAAAGGAAATTACAAAAGGTCACTAAAAACTGCAGTACTAGATATTGAAGTAATCACCACAATGGTATTTACGTTATTGGTACACTTAACACCAACATCATAACAAAAGCACGTGCATCTAAGTTTTTGACAAATGGAAACGGGGGCTAAGAACAATTTAGGGTCAATTTATGTTATTATAATTTCACAAGAGCGCTCACCACTGCCCCATATATCAAAAGCATACAAATGCATGCATTTTACGCGCAAAGGCATTCTTACCCACTTCAGATTTTAACTCCAAGGAATATACATGCCATCGTCACTAAAAGATCCGTTTTCCCCAAAAAATATTTGAAATGTCCGTGCAAAACATTTCCATGTGCACTATAATCCTTCCTTTCTTGAGCAAAGTGAAGTGACAAATAATGTCTTCGCATAGTTTCTTTATTTTTTTGGAGGGGGTGCTTGTGGGAGGAGTAAAAGTGTGACGCACGCAGTTATATGGAATTTTACTAAAATGGTGACATACTTGCACGACCATCTTCCGGCTCTCCACCTTTGAACAGTCTAAAACTGCGCCCGCCCAGCAGCTTTTCAAATTAACAGAAATGCTGATTTCATTTTCCGACTGAAAGAATTGTAAGACGGTTCTATGAGAAAGACTCGACCATAAACCAGATTGCTGATTTCCAGAAAATGTGAAACGGTAGACGAATTGTTCGACAAATTTAAGATAACAAAAACCAGGCAGATAGGTTCACACAGGGACAAAAGATATGGCATGATTTCGAGGGTGGGGAAAAAAAAAAAAAGGACTTCCAGTATGATCGCTTTTGTTTTTAATATAATTTTAGATATGTCCCCTTGTGGATGCATTCTTAGAGGTAATGCTTAATTCGAGACGGTATGGTGTAACCAATATTATCGACAACTTAATGCATTAAATGGGCAAAGAATTGACGGCAGTTTGCACCGCTCGAGAATTTAAATGTACAACAACAACAAAAAAAACACGCCACAAGGTCGGCGCTTGCTGGGAAATCTCGGCCGGCGAGTCCAGATTGCATCGATCAGATCGCGTACAGGCTCCCTCTGCAGGCGACGAGCCGGGCTAGCAGCGAGAGGCGAGCAGAGGGCAGCCCCCGGCGACCTGCATCGCAGGCAGCCGTCCCTTCCGGGGGCTACTCTTACCAGGGGCCCGACCTATAAATAGCACGTGCAGCACGGGCGCACGCTGCATGCAGCACAACAGCATTACTCATGGCAGAAACCTGCCCTTCAGACACAAGACATTAGCGTCAAAGCCACCGAGATCTGCAGGGGAACAACAACGCCGAGGTGCTTACACAGCGGCGGCAGCAGCAGGCTGCAGAGACAGACCACCCAAAACAAGCCAACAGAGCCGATTCATCCGCCTGATCTGCCCAACTCAAAACAAACAACAACACTGGGAGGCGAGCTTCGGTTACAGATAGAGAGACTAATGCTCTGTGGCAGGCTGTGTGTGCAAGTCTGTTATTTCCAAACGATGGAAGGGCGAGGGGACGTGAGCGCAGACCGACAGGCATCGAACCACTGCATCCCATAGGCGGCGGCCAGTCAAGCGCAATGTCCACTCTCCAGCGCCATCGGGCCACGTGACCGGGTCTAAAATGCAGCGCTGAATGAGCGACCGATTGAGCTATCAAACCACATGGATTACAATACATACGGTGTATGTATTCACACACTTAAGAGACTTAAGTAACGCAAAAATACTGCAATAGTGACCCCACCAGAGTTGAGTTTTTTTTTAATGAAATTATCAAACAAAGGTCACCATCTGGGTATCACTGACAATCCTTGAACATATGACCCTGTAAAACACTAGCAACGGACAGAGCTGCTGTCGATCTGACGGGCACACATCCCAGATTCAGCCTGCAAGAAGCAGTCGCAATATTTCAAGTCTAGACGCCTTACACAATTGGCGCCCTGAGCAGCATTTCCTTTTCATGCCCTGGCACAATCAATCTTAAATTCTGTCTCACGTCACTCAGGAGTACAACCTCTAGTGCTAAACACTGACCAATGCAATAACGTGGCAAAAACAGCAGCCTAGACAGTGTCATGGACCCCAGTGCAAGTATTAAAAAAGCACAAACCTCCTCCCCTCGATGTCTACAGTTATATTAAATACACGAATTATCAGAGTTCTGTGGGCCCCGGTGCCATGGCACCTGCTGTACCAATGTAAGAAACGCCGCTGGGCAAAAGAACAAGTAATCAATGACTACCGACTTAGCGGAACCACTGCAAAAACTAAAATAAAAAGACTTTCCTCAGAACACTTACTAAGCAATGCATAGAAGCGCTGCCATGATATCATTATTAATAGAACATCGTTGCTACGTTTGTTTTTTAAAGTGTCGAATTCTATAGGAGGGCAGCAGAGGCACATGGTTGGGACCGCGCTAGCATGCATCACAGCCCACAAACCTCGGACACATTAGGGGCAGCGGAATGTACAACATGCAGAAAAAGTATGTGCACCATCAGATCGTTAGAGAAACGCAGAAACCCGATGATTTGGTTAAAAACTGGCCACAATGTTACCAAATACTGCAGAAAAAAGGAGGGCCGAAAGGGAAACGTGTGAAGGGAGAGCTGTTTTCTTGTTTTTGAACAAGTCTGTTAGAGACGACAGCATTTAAGAGTCATTTGCTTCACATAATACGGCAGTTTGTTATTAAAGCAAATTAAAGGGAGTGCATAAAATAACAGGTGTCCTGACGGGAAAGCTGGGTCTAATGAAGCAAAGGTGACCCAAAAAAAAGATGGACTAGCCAAGGGATTTAGGGACAGTGAAGAAACGGACAGAAAATGAACGAACAGGCCCAGAGAAGCAAAGGAGTTGGGTTCGGACCCCTCTAGAAACACCAAAAAGCGAGACTTTGCAAGTTCGAGCATGGCCCGGGCTCAAGGTCTGTCTCTGGGTGCCAACAAAAAGACAAGACAGGGTGGGGGTCCTTAGGTCACTCTATTATGCATCCTGTCAATGAAACTATGACAAGCGGCCTCGGGCCTCCAGGAGCACAGTGAAGGAGAGCTGCTGAAACAGTATGGGCACAACAAAAATCCGAAATGCGAGCATAACTCCTTCCAATGAACATCCGAAATGCGAGCATAACTCCTTCCAATGAACATTTCAGCATTCAAAAATGCAGAACAAATAAGGAAAATACATTTAGCCGCCAGAAGCAATTTGCCAGACTGTACCCTAACAGCACAGCACCTTCTGTGCAGCGTTCTTTGACATTAGACTGCTTTACTTCATTGTTCTATTCGTCACTTGCAAATGTTTCAGTTAAGAAGATCTGTTCATTAGGAGCTGATTAACTGAAATTAAACAAGCTTAAAAAATGGACAGTTTTGTTTTTAAAATAAGGTAAGCAGTTATTTTTAAGTTTGCGATTTACGTAATTGGTCTTTTGATTGCCTCTCTTTCTGGACCAAGTCAGGGCCCAGGCTCGGATCCACGCTCCCTACGGAAAAGTGTGCACAAGGCACTTCGTGCATTAATATAAGTGGATATTATGTGGGCACTGGCCTTTCTGAAGGCCCCAACGGATTATATTATGTTGTGGGTTGGCAAGCCCAGCCCTGCGCCGTGTCACATTTGTCATCATGGAAGTGAGACTATGGCAAACAGAAGAGGAGTTCGTCACCACACCCGAGAAACAACAAAGCAAACCTCGACTCCACAACAAGGTCACCCCCCCCCCCCTCCCCCTCTGGGGCTATTCTTGACAGTAATGGGTGTTAGATTATTCTGTCATCCGGGCAGGCATGCTTATCAGCTGGAGGTGTGGACTGATACGAGGGAGCCAGCAGAAAGAACACAGAAGCGCAACTCAACAAAAATGCATTAGACCAGACACCAGCCCCCACAAACACACAGGCTGCCAAAACACACCTATCGTTCTGCTTGTAATGCATGCGCTAGGCCTTTCACTGCTTTCTTTGTGCAAAAGAACAAGGCTAAATAAACAACAGGGCTAGCTAAAATAACACGAAACGTCATTTACTACTAGTCCATAACAAGTTCGAACATCGGTGTCTTCACATGGAGGACCTGCCCGGCAGTACACACCGGATTCAGCTCGGATTTCTCATGGTAACATACGCGATATTACCTAAACAATTACAGAAGAGGAAGTGTGAGGGAAAGCTCCTTAGGGAACAGTTGTGATTGGCTCTTTTCTCCAACTGTATAAACTACGAGGACTCTATGAAACGAAGAAGCAGAGAACTCAGGTTAAGGATGGAAAAGATTCATCAAAACCTCATCTGTTCGGGACAGTACATTTACTTATGTTTATTGCCACACATTTTACGATACAGGTTTTAAACCGGATATCAGTATTGTGCTGAAAAAGGGTGCAATATGGTCCAGACACCGCACCACGACGTGCGTGCAGTGGTAGGCCCAGGCGCACAGCTGCCCCAGTGAGCTGGAATCAGAACCGCCACTTCCCCCGCCAGCCACATTTACGCGGCCATCTTGGACAACTGAGCCGTGAAGCGCGGGGCCTGTCCTAATCCCCTCAGTGTGAATTTAGAGGTGCAGAGGCCTGCTCACAGATGGGACGGATCAGGAGACAGGGCCGAGGGGCCTGTTCTCGGCGGCAGCACGCAGTCTGCTGTCAGGCCATGATGTATGTGCGCCCTGCCTGCTCTGTGGCCGCCACTGGGAGGCAATGCAGGCGGCCTCCACCAGGCCGCGGCCTCGCCCCAAGGCAGGCCCGAGATGTAAACTGGGACACCCGCCCCCCCGGCCCAGGAAATTGACTTGTCTGAGCGGCTGCTGCCCGAGACGGCAGCGTGCGCGCCGAAAAGTTGTGGGGAAAGAAAAGCAAGATGTAGTAAGTCACAACAAGATTAAACTCAGTTTCCAAAGAGTTCAGCTGCGCAGGCAGCAGGATTCTGCCATGCAGGATATATTTAGAGACATGACAAACAAAATACTTATTTAGAAAGAAAAAAAAACACAGAACTATCTAGCTTCTTGAAAGAGGACGAGATTGTCATTTAAGTCCTAGGTGCTGAGTGGTAATCATTAGGCTGCGAAGGGAGCCAGACACTGCCAGGCAACTCTGAAAAGTAATTACATTTTTATCTGCTGCCTCTCTGTCTGGAATGGCTGCTCCAGATCTGCACTGGCCCATTACAAGTGAGTTCCAATGGGCTCTCGTCGCCCATCTATAAAGCCATCTTACCCACTTTCCTAGGAGCCCCTACGCTCTCTAGGTAGGCACATAATGTCAGCCACCCACCACACACAATTCAAATGGTAGCAACTATGCAGCTTCATTAGACACAGGCTGTGCCCTCAAAAGATGTTCTGCCCAACAGTGCACGGCCATTGAATTTTTTAAACATATTTATAGAGCGCGCTTATACCGGGACGGTTTCATGGCGCTAGGTAGCGGTCATCTTTCCAAGCAGGTACTCTAGACCAGGGGGTCTAAACCTACGGCCCACTGAGGGCCCAGGAGGCCTACTCACGGGGTCCACAACCGTGTTACCAAATTACAACATGCTAAAATTAATATATCACAAAGTATATACAAATAAAGAAGGCAAACTAAAAATGTGAATACTTTCTATATTAGATTGTAAATTAAACAAAATATGTAACTATTGGAGCATTTGTTTAGTGTATATCTGTGTGTTGTTTTGAAGTTCAAATCCAAGAAATTGCTTAAATCGGGGGTCCCCACCTTATAATAACGAATCAGTGTGGGGTCCTAGATTCAGGAAATGATTCAGTGGGAGTCCACAGAAGTCAAGAGGTTAAGAACCAGTGCTCTACATCATTCTTCTAGCTCAGTAAAGACACAATCAATAACCTGAAGAAAGATCAGGTCTGTAAGCAGCTCAATGTCCAGCACTTCTCACTTAATTCATCACCTCCTTCTAGGGACTGCTTTGTGATATTTCTGTTCACGCTGGGTGCCCATTTGATCGCCTTCCTGTATTGTATGGGCAATGCGGTCATCTCCTTGCTGCTAAGAACGTGCTATACAGATACCGTAAATAAATAAGTAGGCGAGTAGCAGAGAAAACATCGAAAACTGGGCCCAATTATGATTGGAATTTATCTGTCATACATCCTGACCGTAATTCAGGATAAATGTGTAACACTACTAAGCAATTTAGCAGGGAAGGCAAGTTCCAGGGAACCAAAGTAATCTAATTTCTGGTGCTATTCCCTGTAAATTGATTTTCCCCTTTTAGGTGCTCTTGTAATTGAAGACACGCACACAACTGTGATGGGTTTTTACTTACCAGTGCACAAGGCATAAAATCACCTGCCTGAACAAAGTGCATTTCTGCGCAAAACTGTTTTTTTGTTGTAATTAAACAAATTCTACCTCCGAAGCAATCAATTGCATTTCGCTGCAGGCTGCGCTTTACCTGCAGGTGGCTGCAATGGGCTCCCTTCACTCTGCAAAGCTCTCGATTATAAGCTCTTCCAAAAAAGGCAAAAATAGCAGGCAGGTTTTTTAGACTCCAGGCAATAAACGCTAGACAAAAAGAAAAATTCCACGATGGTGCAAATCTAACCCCTCCATCCAGGATAACAAGTGACACACCTAACAGTCATCCATATAAGTAGGAACGTTGAGTACCGCAATTAATCGTAATAAAACGTATGGGCTGAGAAAGATTTACAAAGGCCTCTCTACCTGCTTACGACAATCCACTGAAGTGAGCTGTTGAATGGTTTTGTTCGTAAATGAAATCCTTCAGCATCACAGGTCAGCGGGTTCTGGAAAGCAGGTAGAGGCTAGCACGTCAGATACTACTGGCAGGGGGCACAATGCAGCATTGTGGCTGAGCCCAACTCCTCTGGTTACAGCGGAACTCGCCAGCCTGCTTGCTGGGGAAAGCTCAAGTGCAAAAAGAGTGCCCATTGTTCATGGTTTACCGTTAGGTCTTCCTGTAATTATTCCAACAAGAAGAGCTGAGACACACCAGGCTCATTCAAGAATCGGTGCCCTACACGCAGCCAGGTTTGAGTTACAACTCACCGCTACCTGGAGGGAGAGAGAGCAAGAATAGGAGGGAGAAGGAAAATATGAAAAGGAAGGCGAGAGAATATGGGAGGGAGATAGAAAGTGTTAGAGAAGTGAGACAAAGAAGGCCAGATCCTTGAGTTTGTGTGTATGAAAGGGACATGGGAGAGCAGTGTGTGAGAGCGAAATGTTGAGTGTGTTTTAGAGGGAAGCGGAGTATGGGTATGATGAGAACCAGTCCATTTGTGCAAAAAATCTGTGGATTTAGTAGCTATTGCATTGTTATTGATTTATTATATTCGCCACCTCATTTGTCAATTTCATAAGTCTCTAGCTCAAGCAAATGAAAAGATTGTCAAAGAATGGGCTGCATTTTTTGGGCCGCATAACTTTGTCTACTATGCCACATAATCCAAGACGTACTGACAATGTTAGAGCTCTGCAAAGTTGCCTGGGGGCTTTGATGATGAAATCCATGTTTCACCTGGAACCATGAAAAATGTTTGTCATTTCAGTTTCCTGTAAACTATGGGGTATTAAAACACTGTATTTTGTGCATTAAAGCCGCCAAACATGTAATATATGTGTGTGTGTGTGTGTGTAAATATATATTCAAAATGTAAACATGACTGGAGAAAAGCAAAGACCCAAGGGCAAATTAGGTTTACATATAACTCGTGATAAAGAAGCAGCCGTATTGAACATGCTAGGCTACCCCAAGCTGAAATAGAAACGCTGTTAATGTGTTCACATCAAACAAGACAGAGCGGTTTCCATACATCAACTGAGCATCGTCCTTGCCTGTAACCAACGCGACTGTGTTTTTAACTACAAAGGAGCCTTCATTTAACGAGAAACTGTTGTTTTCTCCAGACATGGTGGTGTAAAGAAAACAGGAAGGCAGGGAGGAGGTGTCAAGTCTGTGTTGGAAATTTTAGCACAACACAGCATTGATGAGAAAAAAAAGTTAGCCCGCTGAATTCTGAAGGGGGGCGCAGAGAGAACAGGCCAGAGCCGTGCACGCACCCCCATAACTGAACGAGCCCACACTAAACCGAAACGTGCACGTTGCGGAGCAAAAGACACTGCACAGCCCCGTTTTCAGCAGCGCTTGTATTTTAGTCGTGCGTTCCAACCCTGCGCCTTCGCGCCGGTTCATTTGCTTCACACACGCAAGAGAAACTCTCCAATTGCATGTTTTTTCTTTTATTGGAATGACTCACCCAGATTAGTTTATGTTCGTCAGAAACATAGCAGATATACAGTATGATAGAATGCTTCGAAAATGCAGTAAAAAAAATATATATAAGATTTAAATCTAGAAAATAGAGCTCTCCTGCACGCGTCTTTGTTGAGGAACTGGACGTTTTCCTCACACGTACAAATAAGTCTGCAAAATCGAACAAATCGTATAACCCATTATTTTGTTGCAATCACAACAATTAAACCTGCTTAACGTAGGGCGACCATCACGCCAATGGATACATAGATTAGGTGACCCTCCCCCTATGGCTCAGTGTTCCCCTCCCAAATCCCAGTCATTAAGGCATTAAGGGCTATGAGCAAGCTTAGGTGAGCCCTGCTAAAACCCGGCGCTGCTTATATTGACGGCCTCCCTCGGTTCCTGGGGTAAGGCCTGGCTGCATAACAAACAAACAGCAATGCTGTCACTGCAAACGAGGAAACTGACCGAAAGCAAGCCTTAAAGCCACCCCGGTGGAGGGGGCTTCGTGGGTGGATCTGGGGTTCTCCCAGATCTTTATCGGGGTTACCAGCGTCTACAGCCCTGGAACTTCCCGAGACCCGCTTTGAAGTTAGTTTAATATAAAGGCGGCGAGGTCACGAACGAAAGGCTAATGTTTATTGGAAAGTGAAGTGAAAAAAATCCCTGAAAGTAATTGGCTTGTTCTAGCTCACCTGATCCAATATCCTGATTTCACACACTGCCAGCTGTCAGGTTGTGTGTGCCTAAATGTGCTTCCTGCAGCCAACGCTTGTAATCCTGGAAGATTGGAAAAGGCAAATGAAGTGCGGCCCTGCCACATGTCCGGCTCGCAAAGGGCCGCAAACCATGTCCTGCGCTCACCGTTCCATGCAAATACACCCTGCTCCTCCGGGCCCCGGGTAAATGTATACATGCTCCATCAGGGGCCAGGCAGAACCCCGACCCTCGTAGGGCAATGAGCGCATGCATTTGAGGCACAGGCCCCGGCGCAAATAAACCTAGCCTGCTACCTCATGTCAGCGATACACCCCATGGTCGGTTAGGACACATGTACACCAGGGACCCGAAGGGCCAGCCTGGGTCTATGTGTACGGACCCAGGCACAATGGTATTGGGTCCACATACTCCATTCACACACTGCTTTTCAAGGGCCCGGTTACAAAGGTAACCAGCACAAGCACAAATGCCTTGCCCCGGCACAAATGGACCCACGCTCATATTACCATTCGCATGCCCAATTCATTCTTTCAATCGGCCCACTAAACATCTTGCTCCCCACGGGTCAGGGCACAACCCGTGGCCACGATGCTCGGAGATACACTCCCCTCCCCTAACAGGACCCGGACGAACATCCTGTCGTCACGGGACACAGCCAAAGGGTGCAGTGTCTTACATCAGCCTTAAAAACATTTCCACCTTTTCCACAGCCGCATGGCCGACCCAAACTTTCACCACCGAGAACTGAACGCCCAGTCTCCGGGGCGAGCTCCTGCTATCCCCGCCAGCGGGGTCGCATAATGCCTTAAAATAGCAGGGAGCACTCATTGCAAACCCCACTAACAACACTTTAAGAGCGATTGCGGCAATTAGCGTCCCGTGTGCATATTTTACAGCCCCGAAAGGTGCACCTCGGTCATAAATCACCCAGGAACAGAGAAACCCAGCAACACAGCGGGTGCTCCCATCTGCAGATACTGAAATCCACCAAAGCCCTCTGTAAAACACAAGTGAAAGGGTATATCAACGCTGGTCACTTTCCGTGCACCCCCACACTCGCCAAAAGAAGAGACAAGTCGAGAACCTCAAGCCACCTCCATTTGCCGCAACATTGGTTACGGCTGTGTCGTAACACTGCAGCGCTGTATTCACTGGTCTGCGCCACTGCACCCATATTCCATCCAAGAATGTGCCGGGACAGACACTGAGAAAATGCTGCTCGTGTCCGCTACTAAATTGCCACGGAAAAGACGTCCTAACAATGTCCCTGCATCTCTATAGTTCACAAACACCAACTAGTTAACCAAGTACTGACAGAGCTTTCGAGGCAGCCAGGCCCATCCAGCCATCTGTTACCCAGAAGAAGGCCCAGTGCAATAAAGGGGAACTGACTTTGTTTAGCTTCTGGTCGGATTTTAGCAATATTGATCCTGAATAAGATAATCAGCGGAAAGCCTCAGCTATTACAATCTGTTCCCCGCAAATTGGCCGAGGGGGAGCCACGCGTAGCCATTGGCTTCCTAATATTGTGCAGGCCAGCCTTATTACAGTTATATATGCAGATCTCACTCAGTTGGCTGCGCATAGCCGATAATACATTATGGGTTTAAGTTGTCCCGCAGTGAACATTCCCAATCGCTGCAACCAACACCCTCCCCCAACCCCCCAAAAAATCACATCCACAATGCACAGGCCTTGCGTACAGATTCGCCCGGACCCTCCCTCATCTGCGCCCAATAAACACTTCAGACACGTTTACTGTGAGTAAATAAACCTGCTCGGAACTGATAATGTAGTGCAGTCAATGTGAAACTCTTAAAAAAAAAAAAAAGTCCACGGGAGGTGAAAGATTCATGTTTTTGTAATGTTATTTCACAGTGGCTTCGTCAAGGTATAGTGTTCAGTTCAACCAGTGACAAAGGGGTCCTGGCCACCAAATTGTATATTTACCTTTGCTTACCAATCCCCCCCCCCCCCCCGCCCCCCCAGCACTGCTCTTAATATAAATGGCTTCAAACAGTAAACATACGTGGATTTAAATCAATTTCCACAAGGAAAGACTAAACGTTCGCGGCTTCTCATGTTCATGCAGATATAGCAAACTGGAAGGGTGAACTTTCAGTTCTTTGCCACCCGACTGCTGTCACCAGGCGGTGTTACACCGCGGTAGCACGGCCTCTCAAATCCTGCAGACGTGCCATGGTTGGGAGAGGACCTAGCAGAAACGTCCCAGCACGCCATCAGGACAGGGAGGACGGCACGGTACAGCGTCCTCTGTCAGAGGGGTCAGTCCTGAACATATCAATCACACACGATCAATCGGATGAATGGAGCCCGCGTTTTGGGCAGGGTCTGCGGGGAGACCCGTGCGCTCATAATTACCGAAGAGTGGGCTGAGAAGCGGAGCGGAGCCGGCTCCTATTCTGCAGCCTGACAATCCTTCCCCTGCCCTTTGGGCCCCGGCTCGGCGCGGGCTGAAGGGAGGCCGAGGCGGCCTCCATTCACTGGGAGCTGCGAGGCTTTGATATGCTAATGCGCCCCCTTCAAACGGCACCCATTCACACTTGCATTAATTCAAACAATTTGTGCGGAATGATGTGAAATGGCACCTCTTTGGAGACGCGCAACAAAAGAGGGGGGAAATCAGAGGGTGTCTGAAGGAAGCAAACAACAGGGCATTTGTTCTGGAAGCTTAGGGCGCTTTACGAAGACATGCTAAGAGAAGGAAGGAAGGGCACACCTGACTAAAGGGCATCGGTGGCACCGACAACCTCGGCAGTGGGAAAAAGAATCCCGAGGGTTTATTTAAGAAAAGAAAAAAAAACTAGCCTCCAGCCAGAAATCCGAGGACCAGCAACCTTTTAACATGCATATTGATGTGCCCAGCTCACACAGTGTGTAGGACTGGCAGCACCCGCATCTCTCCTTGTGTAAGGATAACACATCCCACCACTGGAGGCTGCTCTCGCAACAGGTCCTGTCTGTATGTCTCTTTGTGCATTTATGTCTACAGGGGAAGGGGTCATAGTTGGACCCCGCCAAAACGCAGACTCGCTGTTTTAATGGGAACTATTGGGCACTGTAGTTCATTACTAGACATAGCTCCCAGACGTTTTACCTTGTTTGTTCTTGGTAAGAGCGCTGGCACCAAATGTGGGCAGTATTCGAGCCATTAAAATATATATTGAATAAATAATCGTTTAAATATGGGGTGGGATAGATTGGCTACACGAAGCACCAAAGATCTGGCAAGAGGGGGGGGGGGGTTGAAGGGCCCACCAGGGACACCATCTGGCAGCCGCTCGGCCAGGCGGGGCAGCCCTTACCTTCTCTCAGACAGGAGGGCTCCGATAACTCTCGGAATACTAAACACGTCCACAGCTCGAGGACGGTCCAGTCTCGTCACCCAAGAAAGAAAAAAAATCCATAGCAATGGGACAGAAAAAAAACCTGGTGGAAACATGCAACAGCGCGATCAGTGTGGGGTGGAAATTAGCAGGCTTCCCTCACTCCATATCGGCCCCAGCGTGTTATACCCTCCCAGTACTCATTTCCAAAACATCTGCCCCCTTTTTGGAGGAACCTGCGAGTAATTGTTGCCATCAAGCCCACAGAGCCGCAGTACATCTGGCTGTGCTTGGATTTTTGTGCCCCCCACCCCTCCCAACAGCATTCCTAATTGCCCCCTCCCAACAAAGAGGACTTGGCCCACTCCGGGATCGGCGTGTGTCAAACAAACTGGCGATCAATGCACGGGTCGATAAAGAGAGACTCCGGCGCCGATCGGCAGCGCTGCGCTCGTTTTAACATTGATCCGTTATACAGTGCATTATCCGGCTCTTCTAGCGCTGCGATCGCCTCTAGGCACCTGCCCGGCTCGCTCTCCTCACTCCGATGCCTGCGGGTTGCAAACACCGAGACAGCGGCTTTAGACACCCCTCTTGTACCGCACTCGCCTCTCCCAGCAGGACGCACACAGGGACCCCTGGGCACAGGGGCGGTGGAGCCGGCAGCCTGCACCCACCTCAGCTGCAAGACTCAAACTTCTGCGGACCCCGCACCGCCCCGCTGCCACGCACTCTAGTGCAAGAGCCGGGGCCGAGAAACCAATGCACCAACTTTCCAGGGAGGGACCTGGCCGGGGGGAGAGCCCCGGTCCCGGGTGCAGGGATGTTGAGCCGGTGGCTCGACGGGTGGAGGTGCACGGACACTGCTGCAGGAGGGCGGAGAGCACGGACGCCCACAGGACCCGCTCCACTCACACCTACCTGGCTCAGTGTGGGGCCACGGATCCCCGGGCGGCTCAGGTGCAGTGCGGGGGTCCTTCCAGGCGCCTCGGGCAAGGGGTCCCAGCGTGTGCAGAGCTTTCCTGGATCTTTGGTGTCCCGGCAGCTCCTGGGCACGTAGAGTCCGTGCGCGTCCTTTTCCCAAGGGTCCTGGGTACAGGGGGCAATCCCGGGTAGGTCAGAGGGTCCGGTGTGGCGCGGGGGTGACGAGTCCAAGCGCAGTGGGTCCCGGCTCCTGGGAAGGCACAGCAGCGACTAGCTCCCATCACAAGAAACGACCCAGCGGTGACGCGCGCATCACGTGACCTACACGTCCCTGCTGGGGCCAGCGCTTGCGCACTCACGCGGCTCCCAGCCCCGCCCGCTGCGCCTCCTGCTCTCTGAGAGGACGGCGACATTCGCTGGCCGTTGCTTTCTATTGGCTCAGGTGGCCTGGGAGGGCGAGGCCTACTGCGAGAGGGGTGTGGCGCCACCCACGAGACACCGACATCTGCCGCCGGCTCGAGACAGTACAGGGGGCACCTGGGGCAGGCGCGAGAGCCTGACGCAGGCTCTGCGTGTCCAGGTCCACACCCCCCACTTACCCCAGGGAGCCTCGCGCCTGCCTGACGCCGCTGTACGGAAGAACAGAACACGGAGCGGACTGCTGGCCGGATAAAAAGGTACAGCGAAGCAGGAGGAGGAAGGGCTGTGGCCAGACATTAAGGGGAGGGGGGTCATAATGAGAAGGAGGCTGTCAAAGATACTTCCATCTCATACACAGACGTCCTTCTCCATTCCCGCCCCTCCATCCTTTCCAGCATTTACATTTTCATATGGATCCCCTACTTCTTTGAGTGTGATCCGATACTTTCGCGGCTGCCCTTTATAAAAGTCATAGCTTTATCATTTCAAAGCCTTGTCAAATGAGCAAACCGTTTTGAAGTACAAAAAGTTCTAGCCGTACGTATTAATTTACGACGTAGCAACTTTCCAGTATAGTGAACATTCATGAATTGTGAATGGGTACGTTACTGCCCCATACTTCGCGGAATTAAGCTAACAAGTTCAGGTTATCTGCAAACTTGAAACGTCATTAAGGCAGTTTGTGTTGAAACACTTTCGCTTTAACTTTGTTGTGCATGGTTACTACTAATATCTCATACTCCTAGCTATTCGCTCCCTCACACCCTGCCTTTTGGTATTAAGATCGAGTATGTCTGCCACAATGATATACATCCACATTCCAACACCACATAAGGCTCTTTAGGCTTTTATCCAAAAGCAATACATTTTTGCGTCTCTGAAACCAAAGTGATGCACGAGTGTCGACTGTAGGGAAAGGAGGCGCTGCAGTGACATTGTTCTCAGAGTTTAAAAAACAAACAAACACAGGTCACCTTGAATCCACCCCCACTGTCCCTCGCTGTCTAACTTGCTCCCCTCGGACTTCTACATGCTGAAAGAAGGTGTGATTTTCAGGGACACCCTGAATGATGTTTCTTTAATCGCATTGACAGAACTTCTCGTAACACAGAAAGTCGGTTGCATACAAAATACAGTAACTAGTTCATACTGCCATCGTTGTACATTAATATCTGTTTGAGTAGGATCAAGATCTTCAACTTTTTAGAGCATGGCAAGACACAGACATTGCAATCTTTAGGGCCAATTCACAAAGGCATGTTGTAGTACTACGCAATACAGTACTACATGCATACTCTTACTTGCCTTTGTGAATTCGCCTCAACACGTCTAGCATGCTAATAAAATGGGTATATTCAGGCAGTGCTTCAGTTGAGCTGGTGGTTGCCTGGGGCCCATTGACATTCATTTTTCGGGACCTGAACTTATTTTACCTAATCTAACTTTGACCCAAGGCCGGATCATCTGTCGCCATCCCAGTAATATAGTTAAGACTGTTACTGGACCTACTGCTAGACTGTCTTAGCCTACAGGTTACAGGTTCCAATTGAGTGAAGGTAGATTATGAGGGATGTAAATGGCGTAGCTCCATCGGTCTACCTATAACACGCAAGGCACCACTTCAAGTTGAAATAATAATCTTAATAGCTTGGCATGTTGTGAAAATCAGTGTGTGCCATGCATGTCCCAAACATAAACATATGCAGAACACACTTGGCATTGCACCCTCCTTAGTGAACTAAATGAATGTATGCAGATGCGTTAGTAATATGAATTGAACCCAGAGACTTGTGAGTATTTAACAGTCTAATTACCTAAAAACAGAAAAGGATTTTTGATATTCATCAAAGTAAATAAACAAATAAACTAAATTAAGTAAGCTACACAAGCGTACATGTGGCAGTTTATTGACCTGAAAAGTAAGCCTGTCTTGCTTTGGAAGAAGAGCTGGAAAATAAGAACAATAATGCAAAGAGGTCTGAGTCGGTGCCCCTTATTCATAAAAACAATGAGCTCTATCATGCACTTATATTTGGTTGTCTCCCAGTGGGTCTAAAGTTGGCAATGAAGATTTGTGACAAGAATGAATGTAAAAAAAAAAACTGTCACAGTACAGTGTGGTGTATTTTTAAAGGGCTCAGATGCACATGCTAAGTTTAAATCTGGTCTTTCATTGCCAATTTCCAATTATAAAAAACACAATTCTGGTTTATACACAGAACAGAAGTGTTTCCTAGTGTTCTGTGGAAAATCTACCCATTGAAATTGGCAGATGTGCTTGTGCTACCCCTGATTTGGTAAATGGACTGTGATTTATATTTTTGGAACATGGGGGCTACTCCAGGATAGATCACTATTTCTGCTTATGGTCCCTTGCACACAAATCAGCGGAGCAAATGGGTAATTTATTCTGTTGCTGGGTAGACATCTGTGCCAACTTTGATCTGGTGGACCGGAAGAGTTTATTCGAAGTACTGGTAAAACAAGATATCCCAAACGAGCCTCCTAGCTATAATGCAAGAGATGCATTTGCATAATTGGGCACAGGTAATCACAGATATAGAGGGAAAATTGACCCAGAAAATCTCAGTTTACAGCAGGCTGAGCCAATGATGTGTGCAGGCTCCCTTACTCTTCTCCCTTTTTATAGCCCATTTGCTAGCGGTGTAAACAACAGCAAAGGGAGTAAGCCCCAAAACGAAAGGGAGACACATAGCATGCCTTTTGTTCACTGACGATTTTTTGATTATGGATTTAACAGCGTTAGGGTTGCAAAGAAAGTTAGACGCGTTCATGCAGTATTGTAACTGTAAAAAGCTAGTGGTAAACATGGAGTAGACTAAGATCTTTGGTACAAAATCTGTAAGGTTTAGTTGGCACTCAAGTCCTAATAAGCTCAAATCTGTTAATGAGCATAAGTGCCTAGGTGTATGGTTTCAGAAGAATCTAAATTGGAATGTTCACCTGGATTCACTGAAAGTAAGAGCCCATACCTCGGTGACTGAACTGAAAAAATGTAACAGAGGCTATGGGGAGATGTCCCACAGACCATTGTTAAAAGCTTATGCTGCCATGATCTGCCCCTAATTTCTGTACAGAGCGAGCTACTAAGCCTTGCTTTGAACTTGAGGAGGGGAAATGTTTAAAAAGCTTATTGTCCCTCCCAAGATCCTCTATGATACAGGCAATAAGACTGGAAACATGTATGATGTCATGGAGCTAACAGGCCTGGGCGGCAGTAGTTAGATTTTGGCAACGTCCAAATGCGGTAGAGGGACAAAAGGTATCGTCATGGTGCAAAAGTGTGATTTTGCACAGTGAATTAAAATGGGCCACGGGTGTTAGGAAAATTCTTGAGACCTTGCGTAGGGAACTGAGTGTTGGGTTGTGTTCTTAGAGCTTGGACATAGAAACCACGATGCTATGAACTCCGAAACTCAAGAAGAGAAATTTCAAGCCTTCCGCCTAGTTTATTCTTAACATATGGAGTGCTTCCCCTATATGGATTTTCCTCCCACTCATTCGCTTAGGTATGAACTGTTAAGGTTGAAAATTAGTATAGACCCATGTTATACCAGTAATAAGATACAAATGGCAATGGTAAATGTGTCTTGGGTGTAAAATGCGACTATTTGCACATTACTATAGATTGCATAAAGCTCCTGCCTTCACGAAATACCTCTGTAAGACCTCTTTTCCTAAAATATGGCACCAGTAACAGTATGCAAGCATTGGCGCTCTTAACGGATATGTACCATTTGGATTTGTCCTGTGATTTTGGGAGATTTATGGTTGCCATAAAAAACATTTTGGTGGATGTGGACGTCCACTTTTAAAGGGTTTTAGCATTTTTATGGCGAAGCCAATGTTTACTTCATAACCCTGTGGAATGTTTTTGCCTCACTGTGTTTTTATGAGATTGGTTTTATTGTAATATGTGTTATGATATTCATCCGCATGTATTTATTCTAGATGATTAAGGTTTGTGGGTTTTATGTTGTTTAAAGACCACGGATCAAATAAACATTTCTTTTGATTGACCGTTGTTATGACTTGGTTACCATGATCAGAACACCCATCTTAAAAATTGGTATAGTTAAAATTTGGGAAAACTACTAAAAAGGAGTATTGCATCCTATAAATCAAAAGATGCTAATGTTGGTATGTCATTGATATAGTGCTTAAGCATCAGTTTATGAGCAATCATTTTTCTTATGCAGTTTTGTATATATTTTTCCTAGTATTTCTTTAATGATTTTTTTGTGTTTTATCTAGATGTCGGATATTGCCGTTCATGTTATGCAAAAATGATCTCAAAACGTTGACCAATAACTTTTTGGTCGTACATGATCTAAATGGGAAATTTCCTAGAAAGAGCAACCCATGCCCGCTTTCTACCCTCCTACTGCTACAGCTCTGCCATCATGAATCTGAGGATTGAAAGACTGAAACAAGTGATGTGGACTACATGCACATGTGCTGGATCATAAAAAAATAAATATATAAATGTAATCTTCATTGAAGTTGTAAATAATTTTCCACGGAGTCTTTGTTAAAAATCCATCATTGAATCTACAAGCACAAGTGAAGACGATGGAAACTTGACATGGACTAGATGGCTTACAGTTAAAATTGACCCAATCTTTCATCAAGAACATAGTGGTATCAAAATGTATATGTTTTCAAAGTTGATATAAAGCAAGCCTACAATTTTATAACATATCTGTGAAGCTTGAACACCCAGCAAATCAGTAAATTCTACCAAACAGACAATGTAAAACACTCTCTGCAAACTAACTCCAATAAAACATAATGGAAGAGTGCAACAACATGTGGAGCACATGTGCAGACCCAAAACATGGCGCAGGAGTGAGTCGTGCTTACCAAGACTGTCAATGGATACTTGCTAATTAACAGTGCTTGCTGATAAACTGCTAGTGGTCTAGAGTTATCCATTGGACAAGAGTATTTCACATAACTGCCCTCTGCTGTTGAGAGGTACTGAACATCCCATTTTTAAAACTGGGTTGGCAATGCTATTTTGATTACTCATTGCGAGTTGGCTCATCTTTTGAATCACTGTTTCTAGTGGCATAAGCATCTTCTTTAACATTGTCATGACAATTTACAATAAACATCAACAAAGCAATTCATTGCATGTGAGTATGGCATGTTCGAAATTAGCAGTAATCTGGATGCCAATTTCCCTTTTATGTTGGCTGAATTTCTTTATTTGTATTGAATCACTGTTTGTCTAGCACTTTATTGTGCCTTGGAAGGCCCAACTTGATTTCTGCGTTGTTCGCTTTTATTATTTTTATGTTTCTTCATATCCCGATGTAGGTTGTAAAGCTTTCAAATACCCTTTGTACTCCAGTTTGTCCATTGGTGTACATGGTAGGAAGGCTATTGTTTTAAATGGCCTAAATGGGGCCTACTGGATAAGGTGCATGGGATTTTATGACGTGGTGTATGCATTGTTGATCAAATGTCACTGTGCTTAAGCAGAAGTTTTTCTTGGAATGTGAAACTAGGCATAGTCACACATGCAGGTACATACCATCTTTTGGGATGAACAGTATAATACGTAGAACTCCTTCATTGATGTGCCTCAAATGGGCTCCATTAGGGTATGTGAGTCCACCCTGTAGCTTCTAAACGTACTGTGCTAAAGCAGGCTCTGTTAAGTCATCAGTAAATATGATGGTATTATGCGCAAATGCAATCGAGGGCCAACCCTAGGTCAGGCACTGTTAAGCCACCAGAGAATATTATAAATAGTAGACCCAGAGGCAACAGAGAGCCAATCCTAATGCGGGCAATGTTAAGCCACCAAAATGTATTATAAGAAGTCCACCCAAGCCGGAAAGATAACCATCCCCACTGCAGGCACTGTTAAGCATATAGGAAGTATAATGTTGAGTTCATTCAGAAGCATCAATAAACCCAACCTTTGAAACCACTGCTGAACAAGGGAGTATCATATGTGGGTCAGCCAGGAGTGCTTGAGAGTCAACCCTACTGCAGGCACTGTTAAGCCACCAGAGTGTACTTATATTGAGTCCATACGGGAGACGAGGAGGGAGAGGTTAGGTAGGTGCAATGAAAATCATATGCAGAAAAATGGAAATGAAAGGCCTGTGATGCTAAGGAGCCTACCAATGGGGGGATGACCAGGCCCAGCATACAGAGTGGGAAGATAAAGGAAAATAATGAGCTCCACATCAGGTTGAAACACAAGAAATAAGCACCAACAAAGTAAAACATGTTCGCTGACAAGAAAACTTCATCAAATATGCAAGCCTAGTATCCTGAATCAGTTTAAGCCCAATGACCTACCACATGTTCGCTTTTAAATATGTAAAACATTTTATTTACCCTTCCTTTCAATAAAAAAAAATCCTGACTAAATGTGGGTTATATGTGTGTGTTTTGGTGTGGTTGGAGGGGTGGTGCTGGTACACTTCCAAATTGCTGTCTTGCGGGCTGGTACCCCCACTCAGAACGTTTCTACAGACTAGCAAGCTCTGCATTTTTCGATTCGCTGGGGCTCATCAAATTTTCAGACACTGCATGAGCTGGCAGGACATCGGTGGCTGTGGAGTTAGAGCTTTACGCTTTAATTGTCCCTAGAGCATGTCTTTGTGAAAGTTGATGTAAGGTGTGTTAAGTCAAACAGTCTTTAATTTTCCACTCACCTAAGTCGCCTGTGGGGAACGTCAAAACTATATATCAAGATGCTTGCTTCTTGTATCCTTTCTGCCAATGCTGTTTACCCCCTTAATTCAGTGGGTCTCCTAATGATGCCATGTGGCCACTGTTTCTTTTTTGTCAGTAAGAATTTAGTTTCCCAGGAGGAAAAGTTGTCTGTCTCCTCATTGACATATAGAAATGCTTTTATCTTGTGCCACTCCAGATGCCGTCTTCTCGCATTTTGCATGCCTGATCTCCTGCAGCTATCCACTGAGTCTGCATAGTTTTTTACTCAAGCATAGACATTCTTTTTCCACCTCATTTGCATGGATACTGTACTAATCTACAGAATAGAGAGGGTGGTGGAAGAATAAGGTGTCTAAAGTTTTTGTAAAAGTAACAATATGAAAAATCTTGTATGAAAATATCATTATAAAGACAAGTGAGCAAGGACTTTAGTGCTGTTCTGTGATTGGCGGTGGTGTGCTGCTGCAAAATATTCCCCTTTTTACAGACCTTAGGCACACTTCATCCCAATGCTCTCTGTGTACAAACTTAGTCCTTCTGCCAGGGCTTTAAGTGGGATGAAAAAACTGGGGGGTCTCTCAAAGGGGTGTGGTCAATGTAATTAAGGGCAAGGCTTAAAACACATGCTAAAAATCTGTGCTTAGCATAGTGTGCCTTGCAAAAAACACAGTTGATGGACAGAATGTAGAACAATGTCATACATTCACCCCAGTACAAGGATCTGGGCCTAAATCCATCGTTTTTTTGCACTCCACACCACTCTGGGTTAGACACTGGCTATATGCAAATCAACTCTGACCCTGTGCCTCATGGGAACAGTCCAGTCCGAACTACCAAGCCATAGCATAGTGTGCCGACCAACTTGTATTTTGCTGTTTCTGTCATTGCAGCCAGATATATGATACAAGTAACATCGTACCTACAAGTCAGGACTATTGGCTTTGTCAATGGTTGTTAGTTGCATAAGAAAAAAAATAAGCAACAACTATGGCTTGTATATAATATTGAAAAAGCTTCCACTCGAGGCCCTAGTGACACCACCACAATGTTGCTGCTCCTGAGTTTCAAAAAGAGAAGGGGAATCCAGAGAGGAAATGACTCTCTTTAAAGGATTCCCCTTCCCCTACAACGCTCACATGGCATGACGTCATGCCGTAACTTCTCCACTAGTGAGAAGTGAGCAGTTGATAGAGCGGTAATTTCTTCTGGTAATTTCTCAAAGCAAAACACTCTCTCACAGTGTGAGCAGCGCACATCGATGTGCCTTCTGTCACTGCAGTCCGGAAAAAAGGACCGCCAGGGCACAAAACAGAGCCCTATAGAGGCCTGTTTCGAGGCCCCCTTTAATAAACTGCTGGTGCTCAGACCCGGCCCACTTGAAGCCCTGCCTTGAGCACACAACTGTATTTATCATGTGCGTTGCTTCCACTTACCCTACCAGTGTTTAACTGTTATTGGCCCCCAGGGAGCGACCTGTCCTCTGTGTGGTACATCCACTGATGGGCAGCCTCACAGATGAGCACCAAAACTGAATGAGGGGCTTGGGCACATTCTACGTTTACAAGCACGTTAGCTGCATTTGGGATTTCTTATGGTGAAGCTAGGGCTTTGAGCTTCTGGCCTTCCTTATGGGGCTCTCCAGGTAGCTACTTTCCCTAGCTTGTACCTGTGCCTGCCACAACATGGTTTCAGGTGATTAAATGCAGAGGAACTATCCATTCTGTACAAAGATTTTACACAGATCTATGCCATCCTGGCATGATTTTGACAAATCTCTGAACGCTGGATGCTGTCTGCGATTGTCAAACCTTTAACGCTTCAGTGGGCACATATGTGCTTTTCTTCTCCCCCACTTCTGCAGCACCTATTTGTAGACCGAATGCATTGATTAGAGGAAGATGGGAAGCACACACTTCTGTTAAGTCCTCTGTGCTGATTTTCTGCATCACTGATCTTCAGATTTAAATCAACTCTTTTGCTCTTTTCAGACCACATCTGCTTTTGCCTACGCAATTATGAAACCTTCATGGTGGATGAACACCCCCCCCCCCCCCCCCCCCCCCCCCCCCCAGTAACAATAAATCTGTAGCCGTGTGCAAGACGTACTTGCCTATGCCTTTACTGCGAGCAGTGCATGCAGCATTTAAAAAGCGTGCTGCTGTCAAAGGTCATTAAAAGAGAATGCAAATATTAGTCCCGAAGGAATAGAAATAAATGAACCCACACCCACTAAATTGACACAGTGTGGTATTATGTATATATTTGACTTATACCTCGAGTGGTTTATGCACTTCTTGATGTGTAAACCCTTTTCACTGACTCTTTAACAATGGCTTAATCTTGACTCTGTACAGCCGTGCATAAAAGCCCGGTTTTACAGACCAGTCTGGATTGCATTCCAAATTTGCTCCATTCTCTTCTGCTCTTGTTTATTACAAACTGCATAGTCAGATTTTCAGCCGCAGCACAAAATATAGAGGAACATTGAACATGACCAAGCCACATCTATGAACAGGCCCATAGGCCTGCCAACTTTCACCTAAATTTCCCTGTGTGAGTGGCGGTGGGGGCTTCAAGGGTCAGAGTCTGGTTAGGGTGTAAGCCCATATCAATTACCAGGCATGAGGGGCGGAATCATGGAGAGGAGGCAGTGCTTTGTGCTAAGAACTACCCCCAGACCTCTCCTCTCAAAAACGAAAGCTTCTGCAACTACTGATAATGTCCTGGAGAGCTTGCAACCCACCCCCCCTTTTATCATCAACAGTCCCCAGTTCGAAACGAGGTGGAAACACACACTGCACAGGGGTTTCCAGCTCATGTTATCTCCCTTCCTGTGACATCGGCTTATAACCATAAGACCATGTGAGCAAAGCCAATACAGTGTCACACACATGGACTATCTCTGTTGCCACATCCACACTCATCTATGGGTCTGGCCTCGCTTCCCGATGAATGTGCAAAGGCCTCTGACAGCAACATAAAAGATACCTTTCTATCAGATCTCTTTAGTAACTAGTCCGGTCCTCAGGCATTCATCTTTGATTTTCGTTTCCTGATATCTGTTTTCTCATGAATCAGCTCAACAGGCATTGTTAATTACTAGTTAATTAAGTTAATGTTCGAATTTTTTATGATATATATTTGCCAAAATTGTAAATAAAAATGCCTAGTGGAGAAATAAGGAAGAGGAATTTTACAGCTGCTCCAGAGGAGGACAAATTATATGGTCGGAACGTATAAATAAATAAAAAAAACAATCCATTAGTAATTGTGTGTCCGTCTGTTTTATAAACCAACCGTTTACAGTGAATGCAATGTATTTTTAGGGCGAGCCTGGGCAGCACATGCGCTGCTCTGCAGGGCATGTTGTATTGAGGTAGGGACTTGAAGCTACGCTCACTCTCCGCCCATTATTTTTCATTGGCTTGTGTCATTGTCCACTGTAAACTGCGGAAGCTGATTGGTCAAAAAGGCTTAGTAGTCTCTCTTTAGTTCCACCATGTCTCACTTTGTAACCTCCCATGGCAATACCCCCTAATTATTGTGTTGTTTCACAGTAGGCTTTAATTACAGCTTCCAAGCACTATTTTCTCAAATAGCTTTGTCCTGCCTGCAGTTGGACAATCTCTCTCCTTACGCTTTAAAAAACAAGCTTTGGCATAGCCAATTGGTCTCGCCTTTGGGACCTTATAAGTGTTTAGCCATGCAACAGTTGATGCAGTTGCACCAAGGATATTGTGCTGCATAACGAAATACTTATAAGGTCCCAAAGGCGAGACCTTTTGGCTATGCCAATGCTTGTTTTTGGTAGGCATGGGGAGATTACGTGATTTGCCCAGAATCACAGGAAGTTGAGCCAACACTGAGACTCAAACCTGGTTCCCAAACTCCAAAGTCGGCAGCTTCGGCCATTAGGCCACATCCTTTCCCCTACATGGCACACTGTCATTTGACCCATACTTTAAAAAGCTTTCTTAAACAGCATATTTCCAGGTTCAACAATTAAAAAGAATCAAACATCTGTTCTCAAAATTTCAACTCAAGGTGGTCACTCATACACTCAGTCTCTAGAATAGATGCAGGCAATGCCATCCTACCGGGTCTCTCAGCAAAAACCATGTTGCCCTTTAAAGCAATTCTACACACAACAACCCAGCTGATCTCACAGAAGTGGAAATGTGATCATATCTACCCCGTTCCCAGAGTTCTCTATTTGAGGCGAGAATCACATTCCAAATATGTTGTCTAACATTAAAACCTATACACACGGGTACATCGAGGTATGTATCCGATTTGATAAAAATACCCATCGGCTCCAAAATCTCATGCAGCAAGGACTCCTTCATTATTGAACCTTCGAAATTCTTAACTGTCCTAGCTCAACAACAAATATGCGCTACTCTTGCACCGCCTGAAAGTCCCTTCCAAAACAATGAAGAACGGCAACAGGCATTTTTTCATTCTGGAAAAACTCAGAAGCCATATATTCTCTATGTTCCTAAAACAAGACTTCTCCTAATTGTATGACTACTCAAACATGAGGTTATTGACACCCAGCTATAGTGCAACTCCTTTAAGCTATAGATAGTATCACACTAATGTATCCTCTGGTAACGACTAAACATTATACCCCTTCTTCCTCCAACCCTATTTAAACCATCACCATCCCTCCACGGTTAACATTTGATCTGCATGTTAATGTATAAACACATGTTGCATATGTAGAAGAGGCACTATAAAACATTGTAAATAAATAAAATACATTTTATGAATGTTTATAAACAGTGTCAGTGATAGAAGGTATCTGGCAGTGATTATGTGACACCATATGTTGCTGACCCTGCTTTAGGGTCTGTAATCTTTACTGTAGTAGGCAATTCACATGCATGAGCAGTAGCCACAGCATGGGAGGGGGAAGGTGGCTCACCTGCTGCTGCAGTCTAGCCCTGTACTCCGATACCTGGATATCCACCCTAAGCGCCGCTAAATCCCCAAAAAAACGAACATGGAGGAGCCGGCCCAGCATGTACTTTCATCCCAAACAGACAGTTTCCTGCTGTCTCTGGCAGCCTGCGAGGGCAACTGGACTTTACAGCGGGCCGCTGCTTGACAACTTCTTTCCGAAGCATCAATGTCCTGCATATGCAACTCCTGGCGCTTAATCGATATGCTCTTGTGTGTAATAAATAATCCACGGGTACGAAGGGCCAGCGGAGTTGTCAGTGGTCCTTAGTTATGCATGATAGCACTGTGAATCAAGTGTGGCAACTACCCAGCTGAACTCCACTGCATTTGGGTTAAATGAAACACAAACAACTACATTAAAGTGTTTAGAAAGTACTCACTTTCCATCGGCACTTCTGCTCATGTCTTTTTTGCAGTTATCTTCCAGCCATACCTTCACTGTAGGCACAGAAGTGGATGCCTGCTTTGGCCCCTGGGGGACTACTGAATCCTCGATGATCGTGAGGCACTGAAGCTTGTGCCTGAATGTACCCCGGGGGGGACTGCTGAATACGTGCTTCCATCGGAGGGTATTGATGCCTTAGGAAGCACACAACAAATGTTAATCAGAACAAATTATAAATCCCTCTTCCAGCCCAATAATTATTTACATGACCCTTAAAAAAACCTAAACATTACCCTTTTAAGCTACAAACAAAATTAACTCCAGGTAGCCCATTGTACAAGAACGGTGTGCCTGCTATTGGCCATTCCAAAATCAAAGGGGGAGGGAGCTGCGGGGGATTAGTCTTGCAGTGTGGGAGGTGCATATGGTAGTGCGGCATGACCAGTGCTAATGAAAAGTACTACTAAACAAGCAGCAGCTGTTTTGAAGCACTTGTGCTTGTGCTGGCCTCCGCCATGCGGGAGCGAGCAGTGGCGGCACGAGAGCCATATGTTTTCAATTAGCACGCACGCCACTGCTCATTCCTGCAAGGTGGATGCCAGCACAAGCACGAGTGTGCTTGAAAAAGGAGCAGACCGATTTCTAAAGGTCATCTCCTAGAGCAGCGCATGCACACTACCTAGGTGAGATCTAAAAAGTATTGTAGCACGCATTTGCAAAGCAATAGGTCTCGCATTTGCAAGAGTTGAAGTATTAGCAATGTAAATGACAATGCCTTTTATTTATCTGTTTTAAAAACCACAAATAAATAAAAGGCATGGTAATTTACAATGCCAATAGCTCCAACTCTCATAAATGCGAGACCTATTGCACTGCAAATGCTTGTTTTCAGATCTGTCCACCTGTCAATGTTAATCTTTCAGGAGAGTGTTAATATGTCTGCTTTCCTGAGAGATGTCACAGTGACAAAATGTGGTGATTGTTGTACTATCCCTATGAATTGGACAATGATTAATTTGGGAATAGTAACATTTTGAATAAATAAAAATACAGTAACTGAATGTCCTTTTGCAACTCAACTTTATGTAGTGTTCTTCTGATTGTACTTATCGCGAAATACATAATAGAATGATACTTTTGCTCTCCCCTACATTAGCTTCACTTTATTGGGCTGGACTTTGGCATGCACTTAAAAAGTGCTCTATTCTGGTGTTAACACTGCTCTTGTGCTAGCAGAAGTAAGAAACCTGGATTACACTGCATGCATGAACATGCAGCCTTTGAGAATTAGCGTTCTATAGCAGCTCCCATATTGGTGCATTCCCAGCTTTGTCATCAGCTGCAGCAAACTAGATGGGAGCACCTTCAGCTACGATAGCTGCAGCATCCACATTTGACAAGGGCACAACAGTCAATTCACTGCTTCCCTGGACATGCAGTGGTTCTCACTCCTATGTTGCATTTTCAGTCTCCATTTCATGTAGTGGGACATATAGTTTCTGGGTAAATCTTAGCAAATTGGGGATCACCATAATTTAATTTGTGTTGCAGTTGATATTTTCCTGTCGGGTAGTGAATTTCAAGGAGTGCTCTCTGCTTCAGACGTGCTTGGGGAGGTATGTGTGTCCTTGCAGGAGCATCCACATAAGTGAGAAATCCCAAGAGGCAATCTCCAAAGAGAATGAGTTCAATCCCATGAATTGATTAATGGCAATACCTGTGTGTCTGCTAAAGAAATTGAAAGGTTGTGGCTGACGTTTAGGTACCACGTATAAAGAAGCATCTGCCAAATTGCTTTGGCAAACAACCATTTGCAATGCAATAGGTCTCGCATTTGCGAGAGTTTAAGCTATTGGCATTGTAAATGACTATGCCTTTTATGTATGTTTTAAAAACCAACACGTAAATAAAAAGCATTGCCATTTACAATGCCAATAGCTCAAACTCCCACAACTGCGAGACCTATTGCATTGCAAATGCTTGTTATTCGCAGGTATCATCAGTTAGTTGCATCTCAACTGGGTAGAAAGTGACAGGACGAAACAACAATTGGCAACTCAGCAATTCATTCGAGGAAAGTTAGATGAAGTGTGTTGCAGTAAGTATGCCTGCTGGTTAGACAGGCAAAACTGCAACATCTGTCACAGCATAAAATATAGTAAAACATCTCATCAGGATTACCTCAAGCGAGAAATGTACACAGTTTGGGTACGTTTATACCGCCTGACAATCTCGATCGACTGATCAGATGTACACATACCAGAGTGTCAGTGAGGGTCGCATGTAATAAACAGGACTGTATTTGCCTTCATTGAGAGAAATCAACCCTGCATTGCCAAATAATCTCAGGGGGAACAAGTCTTTCCAACAATACAGCCAGCCACCACCACCCACATATTTTACTAACATCGGTTCCAAAGTACGAGTAAGCCATACCCTCAGAGACTTGAAGTTCTCAATGTTCATTTTCATGTGCCCCGGGGGCCCCTCAACTTCCTCCTCTGAGCGGATGGGCAGAGCCCCCTGCAACTCCCCTGTCGCCCCCTGGTGTCAGGCAATGGTCCTTCGGCTTTACAACGTCCCCCTTGGACTTTCGCCCTCCACCACAAGGGCCCCGGCGCTGCGGCTGGGTAAGGGCCAGGCTCCCGGAGGAGGGGGCGGTGGGGTTCAGGGTAGAGCTAGGAGGGGGATCCTCACGGTGCGGTTCCTTGTGCACACACAGTGTACCCGAAGACTAAGGTCAGGGCAGAGGGGTAAATCAGTTCACACAGCAGACCCAGAGCCGCTCCACAACAGAGAATGGCAGATTTCTTGCAAGACAGTCCCGATAGTAGCGCACTCCAGTTGCTGCCTCCCTCTGCCCACCGGCTCACACTCGCCACAGTGCTCAGTATACAGCACCGATAACAACACAGGGAAAAGGTGCGCGAGGCCCGTGCTCAACACGTCGGGGGACTCGAAGATAGACATAGAGGAAAGACTAACACGACAGTTGCCATCTTGAATGGTTGTATTTTTCTGCTTTCCAAAATGTCATTTCTGAATAGAAAACAGATGTTTTACCAAGCACAATGTTAATATTCAATTGCAAACACAGTATAATGTGACACATGTGATTCACCCCTACTATTAATATTGACAACTTGAAAATATAATTAATACGTCTTACGATAGCTAAACATTTAACCATGTATTTAGTTAAGTTGTCATTTTTTTTTCTTTTCAAATATATTCTTCGTATATGGCTACCCATCTTAAAACACATTTAGGATTACCCCAGTCAGAAATGGGTGACATGGAAAACGAGCAAGACGGAGAGGCGGAGCGAGGTGAGCGCGCCACAGCGAGAAATCTGTTTTGCGTTATCGGACACCACTAATAAGCCGTGGGCGGGGCAAATGCGGGACATGCGCCCTCCTTAGCCCAATTGCTTGTTCTCTTTCTTAGAAAGACGCATGCAAAGCCCAATTGCCTGCGAAGAAATGAAAACCAGACGCACAAGCGTGTGGTTAGCTTTCAGAAGCCCCTACATGAAGTCTCGCTGCCCAAGCAGTGCTGCGCACTGCAACGCTAGGAGCAATACCTAAAAATGGTGGCTAGTCTAAAAGAATAACATTTCCCCAAGTCTGATTTCAGGGAAGAGTAATGCACATGGCATCTACCTTGGGATCACTTATTACCAGTTGGACTTAAATTATGTAATTTTGTGGGCGCATCTTTTTCTACATATTTATTAGATGCATTTATTACATAATCCACCATCCACTGCATATTCTGCCGATTTTAACAAACACAAAAAGAATGAAGAAGGGTTACTAAAAATTTGGCGGCTTAGTGAAAGGCACTTTCCAAAGGTTGGCTTGTTCAGTTTCTGATGCTTATTGCTGTATTTGTGGGTAAAACAGATACCAATGAAGTGAAACATTTTCCCAGACACTGTTAAACTGTTTACAAATGACAAAATAATAGAACTATACTATCACATAATATGCTGTATAACGGTGCATAATTTGCCATTTCTAGCCACATAATTTAGTCCGTCCTGCCACACAATTTTGTTACTCCCTGCTGCATAATTTCAGTGGTCTTGCTAATCATCTCGCATTTATTCATGAATGTAAGCAGCTGGATAGGTCTGTTGAGAATAGTTCTGTGGCAGAGTCCTGGGTTTAAGCAGAATGCTAAGGTTTAGATGTCATCATGTCCTGCTAACTTTGCACTTAGATGATAAAGTGCTTTTCTCCTAAGCCTGCACATATGCTTGACCCTACCCAGTTAGGCCTAGCTTGGTAATTAGTACTTGCGGACTAGACTGAGGTGATTTTACCCTTACATCACCTCAGCAGAGGGAGGGTTATGGCCTCAGCTGACCATCTGTCAGTACAGATGAGGATCTAGCAGCAGTTCAGTCCCAAGAGAACCAATGCAGTCAGTGCTTAATTTGAGCAAGTGGTTTCCGGTTATCAGCACCTGCACGTAAATGTCAACACTAGCACATATGATAGTCTACCACATGGTGGCACTGTTTCTCTTAATTTGAGATGAACATAACAGCAGTTGTTTATAAATTCAGTATACATTAAAAATTACTAATGCCTGCCGACTAACCCATTTTACTACTTTTAGGGCAGTGGAATAGTCTACGCTGTCACACTTTATGGAGTGTGATGGCTAGTAATTGTAGTTTTTTTTTCTCCACAAATTAAGCACTGGATGCAGTGTGTCATGCTCCAGGGGTCTTTTAAATAAGCTTTTAGTCGGGCGAATCTTTAATATTGGCATCTAGGTGTAGTCTACAGTATGTAATTGCCTTCCTCCTTTATAATTTAACTGTCTCTTAAGACCTTTGATAACAGCAAAATACATGTCAGATGTTATTTATTACAGACAGGAATCAATGACAAAAATGTCAATAATCCATTTTGCCAACTTTGAGCCGAAAACCAGCATTAAAATAAGTGAGTTTGAGAGTTCCAGGCAAATGAATAGGAATATGGGTCACAACTACACGGACACTCATGCGAAGCAAAGTGACAGTAACAGGAACATCAACTAACTTCAGCGTACAAACGTTTTTTTTGTTTTCATTGGAAGTGTCTATGAATGTTTTTCTGCATTAAATGCATATTTAAATCATAAAAACTGCACATATTACACAGTCTACTCTTGGTCAGTTGTAATGAAGATTGTCCACAAGGTAGTGCTCTAGTTCAAAAGTCACGCAATATTCAATATATTTTGCACCATTGCACTATATATTTCTTAGGCTCACAAGGCGCAATGTTGTTGAGGTTGGTGCTGGCAATGAGGTCATCACCAAGCAGCACATGGTAAATATGGTGCTGCTTGCAGCTCCGATCATAGTAAATCTGCATGTGGGTGTCTTATGGTAAAAGAGCATCATTTTGGATTATATGGTTGAGGTTTCCAGTTAAGCCAGTGTATGTTAGGAAGATTGTACTCCTAAATTGTAATCATCCCATAGCTCCTTCTTTGTGTTGCTTAGAATATGTAGCACCTGAGTGTGTGATAGTTACCGCTCCTTAAGTACTTCAAGACCTGATTTTACGTATTGTGAGGCTTGTTCACTAGGAAGCTGATAGATATTTGACAGAGAACCAGCAGAGGACTCCCACTTCAGCTGGTCCCACTCTCCATAGATGAACTCTGAAAGTGTAATTATCAGCCAATGCCTGGGGTTCATTTGTGGCAATCTAGCCAGTATTGACAGGTTTGATTGGTTTCCACCCCACATCAAGATGTCCTCTCTGTCTGGCACTTCCATCTGGATATTTTCCCCCCACTAGAGCTTTAAACCTGGGCAGTTATTTGTGATGGTTAGGGTATTGGTTGTCACAGGCAAGGCTCTTGAACAATTAAGGTGTTTCTCGTCAGCAGTTGAGAAGCAGTGTCTGCTCCACTGCTAGCATCTGGTGCTGCAGTTTCGGGCATAATCTGGGTTCCAGTATTTGGAGGCAGGGGGGGTCACAATGAAGGAAGTCTCAGTGGTTGTAGTCTGATAGTCTCATAAATATACAAATCAGGTTCACCGCCCTTGTATATTTTGACAGTGAGACAGACTAGCACTGTTCCCTGGTTAATATCGCCTGTGAATGTCAAAAGAGACCAGATGCTCAATATAAAGGTAAAGTGAGATTAGTAATATGGCGATGGAGCACTGGGCCTTACAACATAATCTCTTAGTCAAGTTGTCAAAGATTTTTCCCCACAGTTCATATGGAAGGTAGCTTGAATCATTGAAAGGAAAAAAAAATCAACAATACATTTTAAATTGTGAAGCCAATGTAACTTCACAGTAAGGATGAGGAATCGCTGGATATCAATCCAGTATATATGGAATCAAAAGTAAGTTCAATAAACGCAGCAGTGCAGAAGGTAAGCTGAAATATCTCAGTAGGTTAAAGTGCAATAGAATGACATACCAAACTGTGATACCCACAATAGTATAGACCAGATTAAAGCAAACCAGTGTTCCATAAGGAAACGTCCCTTTTCTTTTCTAAACATAGATTAAATATAGGGTCGTCTATCAAGGGTCTCTAAATTGAAAGCATAGAAGGAGGTGTCAGCATGATCAGACTTCAGTAGAAGTCTTTCAGAAAAGGAACTTAGTATTTAAGATGAAGTTTCACACTAGCCAGCATAGGAGTCTGTACCCCTCAAAGTCCAATTAATCTCAGGTGACTCCAACTGTGTGAACACCAATTTAAAAGTAACAGGAGATTCAGAAACATCCTCATCTCCTTCACACCACCAGGAGCCAATCAAGTTACCTCTTGACTGCATCTGCAACATCCCTTTGTATTCCTAACGCATTGAGCTGGGACTGCGGTTCTCAACTTTAAATATCTTGCTATCTTGATACATGATGAACAGAGGTCCTCTTTTGACCATTATTTTTCCACCTTTTCTGCTAATTTCTTTCTTCCCGGCCTTTCTATCAGCAGTCTTATTCAGACAATAAACCTTTGTCTAGCTGACAAAAATCATGATAATAAATCTGCAAAGAAAAGAAAACATGCTGGCAAAGCAAAATGAATTTCATCGGAAGACTGTAGTCAGGCTAAGTTTAGTTAAGCATTTAATATGCACTTCCAATACATGCATATACATGTGCACTTTTGTCTTGAAACACCAAAAGTAAAACGTGATCAAAAAAGTACATGTTTACATATGCAAATATAACTTGAAGTGTAAGTGTAAAGCATGAATAAAGAATACACACTTTCATGTTTAAACTGAACATTAGTACTCGTGCATATACATCTCTAGTCTCTACAGCGAATACATTTCACTAATGCAGAAGTACCAAAGCAAGGCCTCACACACTCTTGGCCTTGGAATGAATGGCTGTTGAATAAGAGGCTGGTTTTTTTTGTAATGGAGGTTCCAGGGACACCCATATGAGGGTAGGGCCAACTACACCTCTTTAAAATTTAACTGTGAAAGAAGAATGAGTGTGTTCTCCAAATGTTCTATTTTTATTTGATTTCAACTATCCTGCTTGTATCTTGAAGTAAGGAAAGATTTAATCTGTACACACGAATGGTCCTGTTACAGTGTTTTTATTGTTTATCACATTTATTTTCATGAGAAACATATAGCCAACACGTGTTTCGCCCCATGTAGGTATGCAAGCCTAGGGCTTTTAAAAAGCTGTGGGTTTCACAAGTGAATAAAAAAATTAACAGTCATTCCTACTCACAGGGTAATTTTCTTGACAGTCGTATAAATTACAACTGCAAAGAAAAATACTCTGGGAATTCTAGGGATTTCTTCCATACGTTTCTACTTATGCAAATATCAAAAGAATCACCATTAATCGTGTGAATAAATTATTTACAAAGACTTCCCTAATCCTGCTTCGTCTTCTTCTGAATAACACCTTACACTCCTCCTGAAGCCTCGGGACTAGGGAATCTTCTTAATTCTTTTTAACTAAGTTCATTTAATTGTCTCTAATAAAAGCACAGATAAAAGTTCAGTTCAGAGATCATGCCAGTAGCAAATCATTTCAGTCTATTCTATGGCAAAGCACATTCAAAGTACAGTTCAGTCACAAGCTTAAATTTAAAGAGGGTTGGTATCCTCCAGATCCCCAAATCCCCTTTCGCTGTCATTTGCGGAAAAGTATATCCATTCAGTGCATGAGTACCTCCAACAGGGTACTCTAACTATTTTTGATCTTTTAAAGTGCAGGCGGTTCATCCTCACTGTCAATCAGACCAGAATCCTCAGAGATAGTGTGGGGACACGATCTGCCGGCAGACTTAGTGTCTCTCCCTCTCCCTCTCCCTCTCCCTCTCCTGCCTTCTCGGCCAACTGTCTCCATCTCCCACCGGGCTCTAGGCCCTTTCCCAGGGTCTGAATCTGACTCAGTCAGTGCCACAGGCCAAGACCCCCCTGTGTCAACCTCAAATATCGATTCGTCAAGACCCGCCACAGGCCAAGGATGTTCTATTTCAGATTTTTGCTGATTTACTGTGGCTTGTTCCACACCTCCCCTGCTGCCTTCCAGTTGCAGCTTGTACCTTTGGGTGGGGCACTGTCACTTCATCAAAGGGACACTTCACTGTGCAAGTGTGGGCAGCATGGATTTAGTTAAGGAGACCTTCATTCTTACCTGCAGTGTTTGTAACAAGTTGGCTTGGATGGTCCACGTCATCGAGGTTCCAGTTACGTTTTGCAAATGTGTTTCTTCACCCAGACCTTGTCGCAGGTACTGAGGTCGTGGCACTGCTCCTGATTAGCGGTGGTCGGAATGTGCGTAGTCACGCTATGCAAAGCTCCGCAAAATGGTAAAAAATCTCAGCAAGCATGCAAAAGTTCCGCGAACACGCAGAATTTCTTGTTTCGCCCATTCATGAATGCTGTTTGGGTGCTCGCGGAGAAATATTTTGTGATAACGCATTTTGAAAGCGTGAACAAGCAAAAAGTTCCACGAAGCAGTGGATCATGGAATATTTGGCAATTCCGCTGTCTCAGTGGAACGCAAAATTACCCAAATTCTGCAAGCGGAACGGAATTTACCGCCCAGGCCTACTCCTGATGCAGTGGGGCAGTAGCAGTTCCAACCTGGTGAGACACAGATCTGTGACTGGAGGTGAGTGTCTCAAAAGTTTCAGCCCTCTGTCCATTATCTCGTTGTGTTTGCTTTGAGACATAGAATGAACCACATCAGCTAGTCATTTGCAGTAATCAAGAATCATATCATCTGTAATGTTCACAAGCACCTTTGCAAGTACTGCTGCCAGTCTCACTGCTCAATCCCTGATGATTTCATGTGGGAACAATCCTGTCCTCTGATAAGGAATGCTTCAATGACTAATTAACACAAAGGGCAGAGCATCATGACACTTCAGAATCATTGAAGCACACACTTTGGCCAACCTGAGTTTCAGCTTTCCATTCACCTCCTTGACTATGCCTGAAACTTCAAGCCGATAACTTCAATGTAGTCATTGCTCCACTTGTAATGCTGCACTCAACACCTTCAGGACCTCGTTATTCAAATGAGTACCTCGGTCTGACAACAGCGAAGTCCGGAAACCAAACCAAGGTATAAGTTCCCAGACAACAACTTAGCTACTGTGATAGTATTGTTTCTCCTGGTTGGGTATGCTTCAGCCCAATGTGAGAAGATAATTATCTGAACATATCTCAACTCATAAGACACAGGCATCTCAATGAAGCAAAGCTGCATCTTATTGAACGGCCCACCTGATACTACTATGTGGCTCAGTCTCACTTTTCCCTACATTCATCTGTTGCCGCACAACACAATCCTTCAGCCATCAATCTAAATCAGGATCTAAACCTGTTCTATCGAAACAATCTGGCCATTCCATTCCTCTCAACGTGTGCGGAACCACAAAAATGTCTAGCCATTGGGACAACAAGCTAATGGTAATAAAGGTCTTCCATCGGCTGAAACCCAAATGTCATCATCTCTTTTGACAAAACCTGCTCTAACCCAACTCTGCTGTTCTGCCTCTGGCACTTCCTCATGCAACCTTTTCACTTCTCCCTAAGTATCAGCTGTTGTCAACAAAAGGTTGTAATTGGTCTCATCTTCAGATTTATGTACATATTTGCCATTAAATGTTCAGGCCCCATGTGCACAATATCGCACAACGCCATCAGCATATCGGTTGCTAATTGTCACAGTATCATCTCCACTTCCATAGGCCAAACACTTACCAACAGCAATTTTGATGCACAATTGCAATTGCAATTGCAATGCCTCCAACAAACTCATGACATGTGCACCGTTCCATTTTGGGAATCTTGAAGACATCATAAATCCCCTCTGTGACCATAACTTGCTGAAGTCACGAACGACACCAAAGCCATATTGACTATCAGTGAAAATTGTCACTTTCAGCTGTTCAAAAACAGAGCAAGCTCTAGTAAGAGCAATGAATTCCACCACTTGTGCAGAAGACACCATTTGAAACCAGGAGGCTTCCACTACCCCTGTGACAGTACAAACAGCATAGGCAGTTCCTAGGCTTTCTCCATAATCTCTCAGGCAAGACCCATCAACAAACAATATAAGATCAGACTCCGTGGCATCTTGTATATCTGCTCTTGCTTAGTGCATAGTTTAATGACATTGAGATAGTCATGCTCTACTTCTCCATCATCATTTTCAAAGTCAGGCAAAGGTAACAGTGTTGCAGGATTCAAGGAAGCACAACGTTTAAGAGTTACATTCTCTCCTGCAAGTGTAATCTGTTCATATTTAGTCAATCGCCGGTTAGTCAAGTGTTGGGTGCATGTAAGTGCCAACAAAATCTCTACAGAATGGGGTACAAACACAGTAAAGGGGTGGCCCATGACAATACTTTCGCGTCTTCCTATACTGGCACCTACATGTGCTACAGCTTTAAGGCTTCCGGGCAATCCAGTTGACTACAGGATCTCGAGTAGCAGAAAAATAAGTCACAGTTCTTTATGCATTTCCATGCATTTTTGTAAGCACTGAGAGAGTGCAGCCCTCCCTCTCATTGCAGAAAAGCATAAAAGCGTTGTTATGATCAGGCATTCCCAGTGCCAGGGAATGACAGAGATGTTCTCTCACCTCTAGGAAGGCAACCAAACTATAGTTATCCCATGGTACCAGATCCAACACGTACTTTGTGTCAGCTTCTGTAAAGGTTTGACCACTAGAGAAAAGTTGGGGGTCCATTGTTGATAGTAGCCCACCATTTCCAAAAATATTCTGACTTCGCGGTGGGTGGTTGGAGGATTTATTTTCAGAATCGTAGAAATTCTCTTTTGCGACACCTTCCTCGCTCCCTTCTCGCTGTGATGTCTGAGAGACAGAACTTCTCTCTGGCAATACTGCTACTTACTCTGGACACTTCATGTCCATTCTCAGCCAAGTGGTTCAGCAGTGCAATGGTATCTTGTTTACAAGCTTACTGGGTATCAGATGCAGCTAGTATATCGTCCATGTATTTTACCAGGACAGAGTTACAGGAATTAATTAGGGATTCATGGTTGTTTTTAAGAATCTGATTAAAGATCAAGGGATTGTCTGTATACCCCAGTGGGACTCTGCACCTGGCCAAAACACGATTCTTGAACTGGAAGGTGAAAAGCTACTGACTGTCCTCATGCAAGGTGATAGAGAAAACGGTATGACATAAATTGATCACAATAAACCACTCAGCCTTACATGAAATCTGAAATAGAATCACAGCTGGATTCTGCACCACAGGAAAACAAGGAACACAGTTATTAATAATCTTTCTCAATCTTGCACTATGCAGTACTTACCGCTAGATTTCTGCATGCCCATGATGGGTGAGTTACATGGACTCCCCATTATCTCTTTCAAATTACTTGATGTATCATTCACTCAATCACATGTGTAATCCCAGCAATTGTTTCAGGAGTCAAATTGTACTGAGGAGTTCTTGTGGACTCAGCATTAAGTTAGACCTTTATCCGAACTGGTTCAATTCCCTTCATGAGACCTAAGTCCTTTCCTGAGAAGTCCCAAACTTCAGGCATCATCGTACCTCTGAGATCCGGCGGCAAATTAATTTTTGTTATAAAAGGGTACAATCCAATATTTGGCCCTTGAGTCGCCAATTTAAAATCAGCATCTTCATCATGAGTCTTAAACTTTTGGTGGGCAATAAATGGTGTAATTTAACTTACACAGCAAGCCATGCCCCACAAGGTTTACAGGAGTAGAATCACACACCACAAACTGGTGACTCTCTTTAAAGGACCCTATTTTCACAGGCACTTTTCGTGCTACTGGGTTTGTTATTTTTTATTTGCAATTCCTACCACTTGGATTCTATTTCCAGAGAGGGGTAGGTTTGGAACTTCCGGTGTTCTAGCAGTGGAACTGGTAGCACCAATGTCGATCAAAAATGATACAGGATGGCTATTTTCCTCCACTTCAATAAATAGACCACATTGGGCTACCTCTAAGTCTGCGCCAAGCATACAGCCTTCCTCCCCTGACACAGACACCGTCATGGTGACAAATCTGAACCATAATTCTCAAGCGTGTCAAACACAGGAAACTGCTGGAACTGGTTTTGGTCCAGGAAGGAATACGATTAAAATTTGGGACCTGATTAAAATTAAATCTAGGACCATTTACATTTTGCGGTGGAATCAGCACTTGAGGAACTTGCCTCACTGGAGCTTGTTGTACATTAGGACTTTGCATTCTCTGTCTTGGCACACTTTGTGGCTGTACAGGTTTGTTAGCCGGTGTCTGTACAAACCCTGAATTTTGAACTTGATTCTCGTCTATTACTCTATTGGGATTAAGATGACATTCCATCTTCCGATGCCCTAAATTGTTGTGATAATGACATGGATTCCACTTCTTTAATGTGGCAACATCAGTTGCAGTACTCAAGTCATTAAGAACACCATGACCTCTACTTTGTTACGGGTAACCATTTCCACCTTTCAACATAGGAACTCCCTGCTGATACACACCTTGCTTAACACTAACAATCCCTACATACCGGAGGCTCTGACTGCCTCTCAGTGCTGCTTTCATCTGTTCCAGCACCAACTTCACCTCAACCGCTTCTGTTTTATTTCCAATTCATCACTACAGTATTTTGAGTAACTAAAGATCCCAACAATTGACTTATTCTGCCAACAAATTAAATGCTGTTGAATCATCATGCTTACCTCAGGTCTTAATCCTGTCACAAACCAAGACACAAAACTTCCCATATCTTTGAATTAAAGAATGTCCATTCCACTGTGCTGTTTAAATACTTGTCTCTCTTAATAAGAATGCACTGCCTCTTTAGGTTCCTGAGTTGTTCTGTCAACCATAACAATCAATGCCTCTCGCTAGCAACTTTCCGTTCAAAAAGGCAATCACCTGTTGATACTTTTTCATCACAAAAGGTGATGGGGCATGAGATTTTGGATTTCTTCATGGCTTCTTTATGGCCTCTTCTCAATCCACTGTATAGCCACTTTACATTTTGCCCACAAATCACTGAGTACCGCCCTGGCAGAAAGTCTTTTGAAACCTATCCACAAGACCTTTAAAATCTTCATGAATCAATCAACCTAGGTGTACCACTGGCTAATCTTTCAACGTTGGGAAAACATTTGTTGATGATGCAAGATCACTCCTACTCCTGAAGGAAGTGGCCCGTAGGGGCCACCCGGGTTACTTACAACCACCTGCTATGCCGTCCCAAGAATGAAGAGTCGGTCAGACAGTAGAGAATACAAACTTACATCTTTATTAGCAATACTCTGCAGAGGAGCCCATAATAACATGCACCTTAAGATGTCTGCTGAGGGACTGACCCCAACAGTCTACAGTGATTAATCATTCCTCCCGTGAAGCCTCAAACCACTCCCACAATGGAAAACTACCGTCCTGGGCCGAACATGAACAATGAGGCGCAGTAGGATGAGCTAACACCTGCCAGATGGGTACATGTTAGAAGGGCTTCAAGGCTATAGTGCTAGGACTCAGCATCTCCTAATGTGGAAGCCGAAACTATACATTCGGATAGGTGTACAAGGGCAGAATGGCCTATTCATTAGTAAGTCGAGAAACAGCCAAGAGTAGAAGAGAAAATAATAATGAAATACAGTGTTCAGCTAAGGCAAGCAATACGAGTAATGGGGCCTAACTCAGTCACAGACTAAGCAGCCTAATAGGGATTACGAAATGCGAAATGGAGTCACACTTGCTAACTGAAGCCTGCACATTACTGGGATAACTCAGTGGGTTGCATAACATGAATATAAAAAGCATCTATTTAGCCACACACTGCTAACCTAATATAGCATGAAACTAGTGCGTTGCAGGAATGGGAAATTCAAACCTAACACTACACAGTGCATGAACATAAAATCCACCAGGCACTTTTCTCAATTGGAAATTTGAAGCACCTTCCTCATTTATCAAAGACGGAGGTGGCTTTCTCTTTGCTTTCCTATGATCTTTCTTCTTTGCCCATCTACCCTCCCACATGTCTAATTCAAACATTTCCAGATACCATCAATACATTCTCTAATTTGCATTTTCATTCCTGACATTAACATACTGCTCATGTAATTTTCATTGAAACGTATGCAGTCACTTCTCTGTGAGGATTTGGACCTATTTAAATCTACATCATACACTCAAGATAATTCAAACAGTTTATCATGAGCTTCTCCTCAACACTTAGTAACACCTTTACACATGCATATGAGTTTGTTCTCTTAATAAGTATCTAATCCAGAACGGTCAAGATGTCCTGATATCTCATCCAATTCTAATTTTAATTTGACCAAATCCACTTCATTCTCCCTTCCTGGAGATTGAATTACTCTGCTCAATCCTGAACCCTTCAGCTTCTCAGAGGGACTCATTGAAAAACCTAATGAAATCATCAAACTCTCATAAATTAACACTATTTTGGGTTCCAGAAGTATGCGGCATAACCCCTTGCTGGGGACTACTAACTGTAATACACTGAGGTGAATTCCAAAGAACACGTGAGAATGTAGAGACCTCAGAGAGCGTTCCTCTACAGGGGTACATCCTGTCTGATTCATTACTTGTTATACAGGAGCAACATATGGTAAATACACCATATTCGGGACCAAAGGAGTTTTACCCATGCCTCCCCGACCGGGAGCAACAGGAACAGAAAAAGACGGAGATCTTGGTGTTTGGCCCTAACAACAACATCTGGTCACCTGAATGGTGGCCGCCTTGGCTGGGGTCTTGTCCCACTCCCACAGAGTCAGCGCGGAATCTGGGAGTATTGATTGAACCTGCCCTCTCTATGACTTTGCAGGTAAATAGAACTGTTGCTACCTGCTGGGAGATCATCAAAATACTCAGGAAAATAAAACATTACCTGTCCCCCCAGGCGCGGAAGCAAGTGGTGGTAGCACTTGTCGCTTCGCGACTCGATTACTGTAACGCCTTATACATCAGTATGAATAAGAGCCTAACACAGCGTCTTCAGACCGCCCAAAATGCGGCTGCCAAATTTGTTCTGGACGCTCCCAGACTAGCGTCATCAACAGCAGCTAGAAAAGCCTTACATTGGCTTCCTATTGAAGCGAGGATCACCTTTAAAGTGCTCTGCCTAACTCATAGTGCACTTTCTGGTAATGGTGCAGGAGGGGTCAAGAAACTGTTGGCTCCTTATGTCTCGGGCAGACTCTTACGCTCCTCCTCAAAGAACTTGCTTGTGGTACCTCGTTTCCGTAAGAGCAGATGGGGCGGTAGGGCCTTTTCTTCAATCGCCCCTAAGCTATGGAATACCCTTCCATGTGAAATTAAAGCTCAGCCTTCCGTTCTGCGTTTCCGTAAAGTACTAAAAACATGGCTGTTTGCAAGGGCGTACCCGTAGTTACTTTTCTATTGCTCCATTGGTTTTTCTGTTAGGCGCCTTGATGCCTTCGGGCTAAGTCGCGCGTTATAAGATTCTTTTCAATTCACATATTTACTCCAGTAGGAACCATCAAAGCATGTGTTGTGGTTCCTTAAGACTCAGGCTTATACAAGGGTTCTCCAGGAACAATTATATCTCGAACCGGTATTGTATCTGGGGTATTTGAAATAGTAGATTTAACAGGGCCACAAATCCCTGAACTCTCTACGCAAAGTTCTGATTCGTATTTACTGGGGCACTGGCTCGCTCTGAGTTTCCACCAGTAACACCACTCATTTCTTCAGGTTGGATGACATTATACGGAGGTGTGAAACAAGAGTGTTGGCACGGCGAACAGCTAGTTGTGTGGTTTGTTTGGTTTAAAGATTAAAGATGTTAAACAAGTTTAAGGTGCTCCAGCAGGTGACGCAACTGTCCAACTGCGTCGGAAATTGTAAATCGGTTGAGTGCGCTACTGAGGCGTAGGCACATCCCTGCACATGGGCACACTTATGAGGTTCATTGTTGCAGAGCAAATGACTCCAATAGATTCATGAAAGTTCAATTTCTGACTTTTATTTCATAAGTTCATTTCCTTGTAAATTCATGTATTGTATTTCATGTTTTCAACTTAAAGGCGGTTTTTCAAAAAATGCTCCGATGCATTTCGAGCCACAAAGGCCCTTCCTCAAGGAGCGCTGCGAAGAAACAGGATATAGCGCTAATCAATTTCCATTATGTGTGATAACATATATATAAATTGCACCACAATTAAAGAAAACATCATGCAACCATTTGTGTACTTGCGTGTGAAGTGTAGCCAGCGGGTTATACAAAAGTGCATGGGTGGAGTGACAAATTTGTCAAAGGGATCGTAACGGAGGGGTGAAGTTCGGGGTGGAGTGTGGGTAAATATAAGGGACCAAGCGGCTGCTCGTGCAAGCATTTTACCAAATAACATGAAGCCAAGGTCATGGTACATGCGGGAGGATTACTGTCCATTACAGTGCTGGTGGGAGACTAGTTCACGAGTGTAAAGTAAAACATAAACAAGCTGCTCGTTCATGACGAGACTTACGTAATTGTTTTAGGTTGATGTCCTCATAGCATCTGAGGAAACATAACGGGGTGAGAATATTAATAACTAACCAAGGTAAAGCGGGTCTCCTCGGTATCGGCAGACAACAGGGTCGGACTTACTAGAACGGGTGAATCTCAGTGGCGTCTCGGTGGATTCTGCAGCGGAGTGTCAGGAGCTTCGCGTAGTGAACGCGGAGTTTTGAAATTTAATCAACAGGGAAAACTGACTAAAGGGGGAAGTAAAAGGTGCGGCCATCTTGGAAGAGGGTATATGTGGTACATAAATAAAACATTCACTGATTCTGTGTAAGACATAACAAAACGTTAATAGGCAAACAAGCAAGATTAGGTAACAGTGTATCAGCAATGTACCCGAAGGGTACTACAAGTAGCAGCTCAGTTCAATCCGGTCGTTAAGACCATGGGGTTTCAAGGATTGAAGTCTATAAATCCATGCTGTTTCTCTTTGTAAGAGAGTTTTATTCAAGTCTCTTCCTTCAATGTTTGGCAGAGTTTCCAAAACAAGAAATCTGATTTGGGACACATTATGATTGGCCTCATTAAAATGCGTGGCCACACTGGATTTGGTATTCTTGATGCGGATATTTGATTTATGCTCGTTCATTCTGATCTTTATTTTTCTGGTGGTTTTTCCGACATATATCATGCCACAAGGGCACTTAAGTAAGTAGATCAAGTTCGAAGAATCACAAGTTGCGTCTACATTCAATTTAATTTGGAAACCTCTCATGGGATGGTTGAGGCTGTTCCCTCTGATGACAATATTGCAATTACTGCAATGGTGACAGGGGCGTGTGCCCGTATGTTTGACTGGTTCATTTGTTGTGTTAGATAAGATTTCTTTGATGTTTTTGGAATGAGTGTGAGCGAAAATGGGAGGTTCTTTGAATAGATCACCAAAGTCTGGTTCAGAGGATAAAAGACGCCAATGTCTCATAACAATGTTTTTGAAGGATCTGCTAGATGTCGAGTATCTGGAGACTAACACCATTCTTTTGTCATCCTTCCTGATAGATCCTTTGAGGGCTTCTGTGCGGGGAATGACTGATGCTCTCTCAATGGCATTCTCTACTATTTCCTCTCTTCGCCTGATCCCTTTGCGCTCTCTACTTTACCTGCCATTTTCTTTTTCTGTTTCAGGGGTTTCTCGCTCGTTAATGCAGGGTAAAACTTAGCTCCCATAATCCTGTCAGTTAATCATTTGTGTAGTCCTGCTCCCATCTAGCTTCAGCTATGTACTGCCGTTCTTACTCCACCCTGATTTTTCGCCTTCTCTTTGGCATGAGCTATTCGCTCCCAAGCATTAAATGCCCTATACCGTGCAGGTCTAGGCGGTTGCTTCATTTCTTACAACACCCTTCTCAGATTTTCAATAATTCTCAAATTAAATGTGCCCTTGAGTGGAAACATCAACGCACCTTCTTTTTCAGTGATCCTATGCCTTTGACTCAGTCAGCCCTATACACATGTGGATCCCCACATTTATGGCCATATAATGACCTGCTGTGCCTTCTGGTGGTGCCTCTTCGCCTTCTAAAACATAACAGGGACTTTCAGATCTCCGCTAATCCTAGCTCGTAGACTTGAAAACATTTTTTTTTTAAACAATAATATCAACGATTACAAATACAATTTTAATTTCAAAACGGTAAAAAAATGTCTTTACCCACAATTCTCATTCACCGTTAACGACCAATAATAATACCAATAATACTGTGATTTATAAATCGCGAACAGCAACCTCCTAGGAGGTGTCCCGGCGCTGCAGCGACAGGTGGCCTGCAGGATAACTAACTAGCCGCAGGAAGTACAGCCAGTTAGTCCAGATTAAAAAGCCAGGTTTTAATTGGCTTCCTGAAAATAGTTTCAGAGGTGATTTGTCGCATGGCATTGGGCAGGGAATTCCAAAGCATGGCAGCCCTATCCGTAAAGGATCTGCCACCCAGTCGAGCTTTCCTAACTCGGGGGATGCATAGCAGATTTTGAGAGCTAGATCTCAGTAGGCGAGGCTGTTTGTATGCCCCAAGCCTCTGCTTCAGATAATTGGGACAGGATCCATGGAATGCCCGGAAGGCTCTGTGACGAAATCAGCCAATAACATCACCGCGCTAACACCGACCGTCTAATCTCAGCACGCAACACTACGATGTACTTCTCACTCCTCATAGCGTTTCACCCTCCTTTACAATTTTCACAAACGCAATCTTTTCTCAGTACTTAGCATGCATAAAACAAAAGGCTAAGAAATTTCAACAAATATTTTTTTTTTGGCTCCACTAAAGAAATCAAAGTATTCAATCACAAGAAATGGTCCGGAGCGACACTTTCTGACCTTCTCAGACACACACTTGAGTAAAATCTCAACCAGCTGGAATCACCCGGATGAGTGCAGCTTCTCCTTTGCGCAACAGGATCCCTACACCAATCACACCTTACTCTCACACAAATAAATATGTCCCTATATTAATTGTGCAGCCCATGGCACATCAGAACTAGCATCACAAAACTTAGCAGACAAATTACACAGTGTATTCCACCCTTTTATATTTAACTATCCTGGGATCTTAGGCTACGTCCAGTTCAATAACTTCAACTGCTCAACATTTAGCGCATTCACATCTTTACCACAAATAAAAAATAATTTAACGCACCACGCAATCTCATCCAAAAACCGCAATGTTGACATAAACAATTGTAACGCGCAACCCTATTAATACTCACTCCTCCGCTGTTTGCAACTCTTTTTCAAACCACTGGAACTCCTCTGATTCTCTGAATTGAGACATGGACTCATAGGACTTGATTTGGGCAAGTCTAGAATTTCTACAGGGGATACACTAGCTCCATTTGCCTCAGTATCTAACAAGCTACCATCTGACGAAGCACTGGGATTTACAATGTAATTGCTTAATTTTTCCTCAATGGTTGTATATACCTCTGCTAGGTGGCATGAAGTATTGAAAGGGAGAAAACATCAACAATCCATTTTAACTTGTGAAGTTAATGTACCTTCACCGTAAGGACCAGGAATCGCTGAATATAATTAAAGATTTTTATTTTAGATTTCCAATGAATCAAGTCTATATGCAAACCAAAAGTAAGTTCAAGAAATGCAGCAGTACAATAGATAAACTGAAAACTCTCAATAGATTAAATCGCAATATAATTACATACCGAGTTGCGGTAACAACAATAGTATATTCGCAGATTAAACCAGTCAAGTGTTCCATGAAGAAACTTCCCTTCTCTCTTCTAAACATATATCAAATATAGCGTTATCTCTCAATGGTTTCTAAATCGAGAGCATAGAAGGAGGTATCAGCATGATCAGACTTCAGTAGAAGTCTTTGGAAAAAGTGTTTAGCATAAATCTTCACATTTGCAAAAATAGGCAAGCATAGAAGTCTGTACTTCTTGAAGTCCAAAGAGAATCTCAGGTGATTCAACTGTGTGAACACCAATTTAATACTGACAGGAGATTCAGAAACACCCTTATTTTCTTCACACCACCAGGGGCCAATCAAGTCACTACTTGAGTGCTTCTGCAACATCACTTTGATTTCCTGACGCATCGAGCTTAGTCTGCGTCCTCAACCTTGAACATCTTCTCATACTGATACCTGATGAACAGAGATCCTCTTTTGACCATTAAGTTTCCATCTTTGCTGCCAAGTTCTTCCCCCAAGGCCTCTTTTTCAGCAGTTTAATATAGACAATAAACCTTTCTCAAGCTAACAAAAATCTAGATAATAAACCTGCACGGAAAAGTAAACATGTGTGGTAGCAAAATACATTTTAACTAAGGCCTGTAGTCAGGCTAACTTTAGTTAAGCATTTAATATATACTTCCAATTCATAGTTATACATTTGCATGTATATCTTGAAAAAAAAAAGTAAAACATGAGTAAAAGAGTAGGGACCCGATTCACGGAATTAACTTAAGACAAAATCCTAAACTTACTACCATTTTGGTATTCACAGAAGGTACTTACTCATTTTGGTATTCACAGAAGGCACTTACTCATTTCAGTATTCACAGAAGTTAGGAGTCCTAATGCCTTCTGTGAATACCGAAAGTCTTAAAGTTAGGATTTTTCTCAGTTTAGGAGTAGTAAAGTTAGGACTCCTAACTTTAGGACTCCTAAATGCCTTCTGTGAATACCAAAAGTCTTAAAGTTAGGATTTTTCTCAGTTTAGGAGTAGTAAAGATAGGACTCCTAACTTTAGGACTCCTAAATGCCATCTGCGAATACCGAAAGTCTTAAAGTTAGGATTTTTCTCAGTTTAGGAGTAGTTAACTCAGGAAGTGTAGCGCTGGCAGGGATGTGGAGGGTAATAGCATATTAAAGTCCTGTAGGTATTTATGGAATTGAGTGGAACTAAGGGAATAGCGACCTTGTAAGTCCTGAAAGGTACGCAGGTGTCCTCCCGACCAAACATTCTCAAATTGTGCAATACCAATTAAATCTCACTTCTTGAATACCTCCAATGCAGCCACCTCCCACATCCAGATGCCATACAACAAAGGTGTCTGCAGTGTGAGCTTAGCATTCCATTGGGTGTATCAAAGCGCAGAGTGCCATGTGAGGAGGACCGCTCAAGTCACTTTCAGGAAAGCGTGGGAGATTGGAATGCCACTAAGCATTGCCTGGCTCTAGTAGAACCCTACAGTCCTAAGCTCCAGTTGGCATGCTGGATCAGAGGATCCCCCGAGAACCAGTTGTTATTCACTAGGAGTTGAGTTGTAATATAATAAAGGAAAAGGTTGGTCATCCTCAACCCACCTTTGTAAGGGGCACATTGGCAATGAATAAGGGCCACGCTTGGCCTTGAGTTACCCTAGAGAAATGCTGTGCCCATTTTGTCTAGGGTGTGAAACTAATGGCATGGAAGGTGGAGAGGTAGATTTTGCAGTACATACAAATATCAGCGGAGTACCATCACCTTGAAAAGGGCGATCTTTCCTAGTGGATTCAAGTGAAGGGACTGCCATTTACGAAGGTCTTCCCTAGTTTTCTTTAGCAGTAGGGTGAGGTTGAGGGACCAGGTAAAGTGCCACCCTAATGCCCAGATATCAAAACTAAGGTGTCTTACTAGGATGCCGGATTGCCATGCCACACAATCTCGAGAAATGTGTAGGGGTACCAAAATTGATTTAGTCGGGTTGAGTCTAGGCCAGACTCTCCCCCAAATAGCTGCAGGATGAGGAGACAACCAGGGCCCGAAACAGTGGGATTCGCCATGAAAGGAAGAACATTGTCGGCATACAGAGCAATACGATCTTCATGGGAGTCCTTCTATTGCCACCCCTGTATTTGTGCATCGTATCTGTGAGACGGGCAAGTGGCTCTATTGCTAGGGCAAAGAGAAGGGGTGATAAGGGGCTGCCTTGCCTAGTTCTCCAACCGATGGGTAAGGCATTGCAGAAAACACAATTGATCAAGAATCGAGCCTATGGGTTGGATTAGGGAGTGCGTATGAGTTCCTGTTAGTGTGGGCCGAATCCTGCTCTAACCAGCATACTGTTCGCTAATCTACCTTATCAAAGGCTTTCTCACAGTTCATTAGTAGCAAGGCCAAGTAGGGTGGGAGGAGGTGACGATGGGCCAATGCAACATGTAGGCGGAGCAAGCAGTGCCTTGTGCTACGATGAGGCATTGAGGCATGAAGCCGTATTAATCGGGGTGTATCAGACTGGCGAGTACTGGTTTAGGATGGGTGGATAGGATTGTGGTGTAGATATTAACCTCAGTGTTAATGAGTGAGATCGGACGGTAGTCTGAGCAGGAGGGTGATGGAGGGTGCTCGCTAGTGATGACTACAATTGTGGCCATATCAATGTCTGCTGGAAAGGCACCCTTCTACCCCACTTCCTCATATAGAGCATGAAGTTGCTGTGTCTATCTTTAAAGGCTGAATAGTACTCCGCTGGGTACCTGTCTGGGCCCAGGGTCTTTCCAGCCGCTATTGTAGACATGGCTGTGCTGATCTTTTCCAGAGAAATGGGTTGGTCTAGTAGATTAGTGTAAGCTTCCGAGAGCTGTGGGAGCAGTACTTGTCATAAGAAGTGAGGGTTAAGCTCCGGGCCCAAGGACAAGGCCGCTGAATAGAGGCACCCATTTTATTTAGCAAAGGTCCGCGCAATGGCAGCAGAAGCGCTGAGTGCATCCCTTTGCGTCCATAATCCCCAAAATTATCCTGTTGGCCAGGGTTACAAGAGGTATGCCAGTAAAGAAGCTTGTCATTTTTGTCTCCCCAGCCTTAAACTCGGTTCATAGAAGACCTCCACATCTGCTTAGCCAACTCTAGGGATGCATGGCGTATTTCTTCATGCTGGAGCTCGAGCTGCCGGGGCACAATATCTCGGTCAGCCACATTGGTGTGTCTCAAGCTTCCAGCCGGGAGACGTGTTCCTCTTGGGTCAAGTATTTCTTTTTGAGATGCATTTAGCAAAGCCTCTGTACCCGACAGTGTACCCAGAGAGTGGACTGTTCCCTCGTTATGCTGAAAGTAGTGCCTAAGCTCCTCACCCACCACCTGTTTATAGACCCTATCTTGGAGAAACCAAGCGTTTAGCCGCCAGATGGGACGTAGGGTTCCTGTAAGGCCTCCCAAGCAAAGGAGGAGGGGTGCATGGTCAGAGATTCCTCAGGCGAGAATTTGGATACTGGCGACCATGAGACATTCAGGGCCGGACATAAATATTAAGCAGTAGTGAGTGTGATTGGCCGCAAAGGTGTGAGTGTACTGACGCAGTCGGTAATTCCATGATCTCCACACATCACACAGGCCAAACCTGGCACCCACAATGAGAGGCTTTTAGCACCTGTGAACTGCATTAAAGTCCCCAGATCACCGTCAGTCCCTTGGGAAGGGATGATAGCAAGTCTGTGAGATCACAGAAGGAGGGCTCAAGGGCTGCCGGGGGTACATTGACCGAGACAAGATTAAGGGAGTTCCCCCCCACTCTACCCGCAAGGGGAATAAAGCATCCTCCTGGATCCTTGATGTCCCAGCTGACCGTGAAAGGGAAGGAGAGGTGCAGGAGAATCACCGCACCACGAGAACCTCATGTGAATCCTGCATGGAAGACACTATTGTACCCTTGGTGCACCAGGAATGAACTGTGATTTCCCATGAGATGTCTTTCTTGCAGCATTAGGGAACTAGGGAGGGACCTCTGTGATTATTTTAGGACCGCAGTACGCTTCACAGGATCCAAGGGCCCGTTGACATTCTATCAAAGAATCTGAAGGGGTTTGAAATCAGAACGGGGAAAGGTCATGTTTGTGGCTAATTATTAGAGTAAGTCCACCCATCTGGAGAGTATGTGGGTGCCCGACTGTTAGACCCCAGAGACCAAGGTGGGGGCATCTCTGTTCTATGTAATCTATCAGCATGCGGGTCTGAAATGTTGTGCCAAGTGCTGTAGACAAAGAGAAGAGATACAACAACAAGTAACATATTCCCCAAAATCTGCAGGAGGGGTCCCACCTGAGTAGTTATGACGCCTCAATTCAGAGATCTCAGGGCTGCCCGCCGTCCAGACATCCCCACATCCAACAGACACACACTTTTCTCAAGGGGAACACGGCAAGGGGCCCGCTCTCTTGTATCAGAGACAGATTTTCAGGGTAGGGATGGGATGTCTGTGTCTCCAAAGTCACCAAAGTTTGTGAGACCACCACCCTGTGCCCAACAAGGTAGGTAGGGCAGTTCTTGCCGTAGTCCAGCATTAGTTCCTGCTGTGTACGTTCCCCGCAGTTTGAATGACACCAGTACGTGATCCACCCCTGGCTCCCAACTGGTGGATGATCCTCCTCAACCCCGAGTGTTGACGGGAGGGGGCCACCGCCTCAGCAGATGTATGTAGGCCCTTGAGGGTTTCTGCAGGAGAAAGCAGAATTTGCGCCTGTGTCTCGCTCTGCCCGGCAGTGGTATTGGACCCACGTCTCCTCGTGCCAATCCAGGTCTCCCATCCAAAGGCTCCGCACCTGACCGGTGCCACTGAAGTTGGGGGTTTAATGGGCTGTGGGAGCCCAGAGGCCAAGGGGGCTTCACCTGGGCATCTACGTTCTCCCAGGCATGCGCCACCACAGAGATAGACAAGGCCCAGGCTCTCCGGCCAGAGCTCCAGACCTAGAATGATGTGTGTCTAGCGGGCCTCCCTCTCAGCTGTGCGGGGGCCTGTTCAGTCCACAGCCCAATAACCCGGGCCCCCTCACCTTCCGGGATGTGACTGCAGGAGGTGCCTCCTCAGAGCGCTGCCGTCACCAGCCTCCAGCGGCTGCCATGGGAACAGCTGCACGGGTCAGCCCAAGTCGGAAGGCCCTAGGCCAACTGCTCGGGCCCTCTCCCTCAGCTGTCTCAGGGCAGACACTAAACCAGAGGTTACCGTGCAGGCCCCGGAAAAGAGACGAGGCAGGGGCAGACTGGCGGAGGCCCCACCAGTCGCCCGGATGTCCAAAGGACCTCAGCAGATTGAGTTAGTCGATCGGTAGCAGAGGCTTTTCAGGGCATTGCCAGTTTGTATCTGGGCAGCGATCCAGTTCAGCGTCCCCCACAGCCAATCCTGGCAGTGTACAGTGACAAGACCTGCATTGGTGGATTTACAGGTCGCAGTGGGGCGGTTGGAAGCGCCCGCTACTCCCAAAACTCAGCCAGAATGCTAGTGGATGAAGGAGGGGTCCAGAGCACTCCTAGAGTGTGGCCGCCATCTTGGCGCTCATAGCCAAGCATCCCTGTAGGGTTAAGTTTAGGATGGTGGAAGGATGTTCAGCTCATGATGTTTCAAGAATAGAAACTGCAAGAGTGTTGTATGCTTCAAAAGGCAGATCTTCCAGTAAAACATTGTCATCGAAAGAACAGAGAAGACAAATCACATAGGCCCTCATACTTGTGGTCCGATTATCATAATAGGAATAACAATGGGAGTTATTTGCCCCATTGTGGTTACAAGTCCATGAGGAACTCATCAAGCATTTGAATTTCCGCAAGACACTCTGCCTGCTGTGAATTACCAGGCCTTTTTTCCTGCCCACTCATAATGGCCCCAGTAAACATGCACCATACTTCTGCCCCTGTCTGGGTTGTGCCCTCCATTTTTAGAGACAAGACTCTGGCTTTTCTCAGCGGGCTCTTAGAAAGGACTATCTGCGTTCTTCAGTCTAGAAGGACAACGGTGAGGATAACAATCCCTCAGAAGTGCGATTGCCATTTAAAAAAGATCTTGTCATGTATTGGAATCAGTTCTCACGTGGGCTGGGATCTTCCTATGCATGATTCCATTTGATGAAACTTTCCTGCAGTTACAAGGTTCCCTGTAGCACATGAAGCAGACGAGAGCTCTATAGTAGCAGGCAACTGGCTTAAAAAACGAAAACAATTCAAATAAGATTTTCAGTGGACAGTACTGCGCCTCCAGGGTTCACGTGGTCCGGGGCTTGTGGTACATTTGTGACCGGCCTTTGTTCTATTTAATGCATGATGGAGATCCCTTGGCACTTGTCAATTGCCCTCAAGTAGTTATTGTAATTAGGAAGATAGTCAAGAAGATAACGACCCTATTAAACTATGTGTAATTATCTTTACTTCAACTGTTAGTCCTGCTAGCCCATTGCCCTGTTTCACGGCCATGTGTCCTCTTCAGATAAAGTCATCCTCTCATGTTAGTCTGGTATTGTCCAGGCAGACGAAGGGGCGTGAGAGCTTTTTATAGACAAAAGGGACAGAGACAAAAATAGAAAGGAAAGAAATGTGTTAATATTTCCTGCTGAAAACTTTCTTTTACTTGCTGAGCAAGGAGTTTGACGATGTAGAATTGGACTCCGAGAAATAAATAATACTGGTAAGGAATTATTTCAGTATTAGCATATATGCTGTTTTATCCATGTCAATGTTTCTGAATTATATTCAGAAATTGGGCATTTATTGTGGGACATATTTAGATGCATAAAGAAGAACTGCGTGTAATACTTGGGGTCTGATGTCCTCTGCAGTTTTAATTAAGTAGGCAGATACCTTTTGAATATTGACCAAAGTAGTATTATAGTAAGATGTTGATACATACAATTTGCCCTTTCAGTCAATCAATCAATCAATCAGAGTACTGGTAAAGCGCGCTACTTACCTGTTAGGGCCCCAAGGTGCTGAGGGGAGGGGAGCCGTTACTGCTCGAAGAGCCAGGTCTTGAGGAGTCTTCTGAAGGCGAGTAGGTCTTGGGTCTGCTGTTGGTGGGTAGGGAGGGTGTTTCAGGTCTTGGTGGAAAGGTAGGAGGAGGATCTGCCGCCGGAGGTCGTTCGTTGGATGCAGGGGACAGCGGCGAGGGCGAGGCTGGTGGAGCGGAGCTGGCAGGTGGGGGTGTGGAAGCTGAGTCTACTGTTCAGGTAGGCTGGTCCGGCGTTGTGGAGTGCTTTGTGTGCGTGGGTGAGGCCCTTTGAATTGGTTTACTAAAAAAGTGTTTCGTGTGTATTCAAATTCAAAATGTTATTTGATTCAGACCTCAACTGAGGTTAACAAATACAAATACATCATATAAGATAATTGGATATAAACTTTTAAGATTACATTAAAACTCATATAAACATAATGGGTTAAGATTTGTGAATAAATATAGATACTTTTTTTTTTAACTAATCAAGCTGGTGCGCGTGTATATACGTGTGTGTTAAGTGATTCCTTTATCAGTAGTAAGCCACACTGACCAACAGAGAGTGTCTTAAAGTTCATATCACTTCTGTATCACCTGGGGCATATATTGTCCTCAAAATAACAAGGTAATGTGTAGCTAGAGGACGCCATTTTGTCCTAAAACCATTTATTGGCATTCATTTATTGTCATCATGGCAGAAGGACGTTCCTACCGGGCTTGTAGTATAGGCTTGTTTACTCGCCGTGGACTAAACTTTGTGAACGTTCAAATGCCTGCTGTCTGTGTGCTCTTTCAATGCCCTCTTTTATGAAAGGGCGCACAGCTTTGCAGAAACCATTGCATACTTTCAGGTTCTCCTATTCATTCAGTCTCTTTCTCTGTCGCCACGAAATAGACTCATTTGCCATTGTGCGCTTTGCAGTAAGCGGACTAGAGAGGCCTGGGGGAAGGGCCAACAATTAAGCTCAAAACAAAGGTGTTAATGGTAGAAACAAAGAGGCTTACGGGCTCCTAAAAATGCTTTTAGAACATGATGTGAATAGGAAACAAAGCCCGCAGAGAGGCACAGTTAAAAACATAAGCCACAATGCCCTAGCATATTTCAGTCTGCAGATTTCTTTCAATGGCAGCAGATTGGCTTAAAAAAAGTAATGCAACAGCACTGGGTTTCAATAGTAACGTGAAAGAAAGGGAGGACTGAGCCATGGGGAGCCATGGCGATCCACAACAAAAGTTGGACAGTTCGGGTGGGTTTGGATGTCTTCATTTAGCTGTCATAGTCTGTTCTGTGAATTCATTACTGGGTGTTTTACATCTGTATTAGAAGTTTGACAAGAAGGCCAATTTCTCCGTATTCAACGCAAACACAACATAGTGTCATGTTATTGTTCAATTCATTTGCTTTGGTTGGCAGAAGAAAGGCACATCTTTTAAGTACATGCTATATACTTCCACATATGGTTTCAGGAGCAGGTTCCGAAAAAAAATGTCAGTTCTTAAGCACATTTTGTTTTTTGTGCAACTCTTTTCCTCTAATTGCAGCTAGTGCATCTGACATATTATGCAATCCTTATAGGGCTGTCTTTTCGAGATGTATGACACAATCATGCATGCTTTTACAACGCATGCCATTACAATGCAGTCAATACAACAAACGCGTTGTTACCACGTGTTCCATTACAACGCAAGTCGTTACAACGACTTGCCTTAGGGAAGTGCTGGACTTTGGAATAGTTTATATTACTATTCCAACTCCACTCTGTGCAACAGTAGGGACGGTGTTGCATTTAAAATCCAGCAACAATGCAAGTCGTGGTAACAACTTGCGTGGGAATGGAACGCTTGATAATGGAACACTTGGTAACAACGCATTTGTTTTATTGACTGCGTTGTAATGGTACGGCGTAGTTCTGGTTGCTTACTAATGGCTGTTTCCCGTATTTTTGATATTCATGTCATAAAAATATCCTTAGGACTTTGCTCAATTCTGTGATTCATGTATAATTTTATTTTTACTTTCATACTGTGATGTGCAAAAACGTCCATGGAAGAGGTGGCCTTATGCACACGTTGGTATTTATTTACCCCTATGAAGTATAATTGGATCTGTCACAAGGGGCCCAGCTAAAGAAATTGAACAACCTCTTCCAAGAGATAGTAATGACCTGGAAATAGTGCTGGTGGAGGAGAGATTTTAAAGAAAAAACAGAAACGGCCTCCGAAAAAAAAGTCGAGCAAAGATACAACCTTGGTATAACCCACACCAAGCGCTATTGTCACAAGCACCAGCTAACAAGAAGTATCACTTGCACGTGTAGCAGCCTTTGGAAAAGCCACCTCTAAGGTAAAGAAAGTAATTCACAGGAAGTGGCACATTCTAAACACAATCAAGTTTCCACTTCAGTACATATTATCACACTCAAGAGAGGCACGAGCATTAACCAAGTTCTAGTCAAAGACCACAAAGGAAACCAAAAAACTGGAACCAAAATCATAACAGTCCTCAATCTCCCGTAAATCCAAGTCTATCAGAGATATTGGAATTGCTCTGTTGATACTCTGATAATAACAGGGACAAGATCCATTCACAAATAATGACACATTACAGATTTACCAGCCTTTAGTCATTACCACCCTATGTCCCTGTGACTGTCAGTGCATAATTAAAATCAACCCAAGAAATAAATGCTTGATCCAGCACAAGACTAAAATCTGTTGCAAACTTGCTCATGCGCCCATGGCTAGCCATTTTGTGTCTGGAACTGTGTATGTTGAATGAAACCCACGGTAAAAGCAAACTTTTGTGGACAGTCCTCTCAACTTCAAATGGCAGAGGTCAAATATGGATTAAACACTATTTCAGCAAGCATTGGCAGAGCCAACAGGTCTCGCGTTTGGGACCTTAGAAAGGGTTTAGCCATGCAACAGTTGGCGTTGTTGCACCAAGGATATTCTACTGCATAATCAAATACTTATAGGGTCCAAAAAGCGAGACTATTGCCTTTTTTTTTATTGAACCAGGACAAACACGAGTCAAAAAAAACAACACAGAATTCAAACTAGTACATAACACAATAACAATATGCTGTAAAAGAATATTGGATCAGATGCAGACAGACTGGAAACTGAAACAATGACATCAAAACGTCTTGAAAAAGGTTAGAGAATACAAACACAGGGACCAACCAGCAACATCAATATCAGCAATATATAGCTCTAACAGTAATTACTACCCCTAAGAGTCGGGCTTATTCCTGCTTTCCGATTACTGACAGGAAGCCAAATTGCAGCTCCCAGCTTCTTTGCTTTGTAGCCCCTTGTGGCATATATAGTTGTTTCGTAGCTAAAAACCGCTAAGAAACGGGCTAGCCACATCTGGAAGCTGGGAGGTTCAGACTCTTTCCAGCGTGCGGACAAGATGATTCTTAATACCGCTGTTCCAATAAATAAAAGTCTTTCTTCACTTTTTGACAGGCTTAGAGAGTTGTCATAGCCCAGCAAATACAAGGAGTCAGAATCAGGGAGTTTATGTACAAACAGTTCTTCCCAAAAGTCTGAGATCATGCTTTTTATTAAGTCCAACTCACAGCAGTTACTAAACATGTGGATTATGGTCGCTGGACCAAGTGAACACCTGGGACACAGGTCATTCTCTCTTTTACCCCATGCGTGTAACTTAGCCGGAGTATAATAGAGACTGAAAATAGTTTTAAAAAGCTGTGCTTTGAGGTTACTGGACATAAGAAGAAGGTGGGTCAATTTCAAAACTCTATAAATGTCAAAATTTGGGTTGCCCAGTTTGGCTGTCCACTTTACTTCGTTTTTTTCAAGATCGTCCTGTATTTTAGTCAATAAGATATCATACAGTATTCCAATTCTAGTCTTTGATCTGTTCATTACATCAATAATTTCGATTATAAGCATGCAGATGGTTGATTCCTTGGCTTTAAGCTTAGCATGCAGTTGTACAAATTTAAGGTAATCTCCATTAGACAAATTATATTTCAGTTTTAAATCTAAAAAGGTAGTTTCAAAACCTCTTAACAGAAAGTCATTAATTGTTCTGATACCAAGCCTTTCCCATTTTTTCGCTATAGCATCAAAATCCAAACCAGTTGTAACATTTGAGTGCCACAGAGGGGTGTACCTATTGATTTTCCCAATTTGCATATGCTTAGTAATCTTATTCCATACCCTCAGGGCGCTAGTTATAGTAGCAAATTTACAGTTATTTCTATAGTACATCGAACCTGTATGCCGTAAAAAAAGACCTTTTGCTTTCTGCCCAAGTATAAGCTCATATATTGATGGTGTTGAGCTAATTTCGATGTTGCCTTCAGCGGTAGAGAAGCTGATCAAAATAGCAATATGTTGAAGAAATGTCGCCCAATGATACAGGATTGTATTGGGTATAGCAAGCCCACCTCTCTCCAGTGGTAGTGAAAGTAGTTTATTTGACCTCCTAATCTTGCCTTGCTGCCAGATGAATTTAGACATGAAAGAATTTAATGTTTTTAATATTTTATCATCGATGGCAAGGGGAATATCACGAAATAAATATAGACACCTGGGTAGCACATTCATTTTTAAAAAATTGCCTCTACCTACAATTGATAGATCCAAATCTTGTTTTATCTTATCTTATCCAAAAGGGGGTCGAAGTTGAGCCTTCATATGAGTTTAATATTAGGGCTGATAACAACTCCCAGATATGTAGCTTTGTTAGCAGTCCTAATATCGGGGCAAATAATGCTATCAGTACATACTATTACTGTCTTCCCCTTATTCAGACAATAGCCTGAGTAGTTGCCATATTCCATCGTCACATTCTCAATTGCGTTCATGGCCTCCATCGGGTCAGATGTAATAACCGCAATGTCGTCGGCATAGGCCAACACTTTCCTTTCATATTGGCCACAAACAACAGGTTTAATTGACTGATTCTCAAGAAGTTTTAGGATTAAAGGGTTAATATAGAGTGCAAATAATAGGGGTGAACAGGGGCACCCCTGCCTATGCCAATGCTTGTTTGTTTTTTGTTGCTGTTTTGTTTAAGTTGCCAGATCTACAAAAGCTGAACATGGTTTTTGTTAACAGTTCTTTGCATCAAATTAACTTGTTTTCATTGCTCTGAATGTTGTTTCCACATTGCTCTGAATGTTGTTTCCATTCTGGTTGTAGGAAGCAGCCATTCCCGGGGGTGTGGGGGCTACCTAGCTGTGCGCATGTGCCAAACTTTGCAAATGAGAAAAAGCCTGGTGCAGGCGCAATTTACAAGCGTGGAGTGAGTCAGCACCAGGCAGCATGACTCACTCACACAGGAGTTCATGCACTGCAACTGCATACTCAGCATGGTTTAAGGAAACTCGACCCACTCCCTCCCAGGCATCAAACACATACTTACCGAGAAACTCTGAGAAGAGCCTGCCTGCTGCACTGATGGCTGGTGGTGTGTGTGTCTGGTGAAAGTGTGCACTGGTGGCAGGTGGTGTGTGTGCCCGGTGAAAGTGCACAGATGGTTGGTGGTGTGTGTGCCTGGTGGAAGCGTGCACTGACGGCTGGTGGTGTGTGTGCCTGGTGGAAGTGTTCACTGACAGCTGGTGGTGTGTGTGCCTGGTGGAAGCGTGCACTGACAACTGGTGGTGTGTGTGTGCCTGGAGGAAGCATGCACAGACGGCTGGTAGTGTGTGACGGTTGGTAGCATGTGTGCCTGTTGAAAGTGTGCACTGACCGCTGGTGGTGTGTGTGCCTGGTGGAAGTGTGCACTGAAGGCTGGTGGTGTTTGTGCCTGGTGGAAGCGTGCACTGACGGCTTGTGGTGTGTATGCCTGGTGGAAGCGTGCTCTGACGGCTGGTGGTGTGTGTGCCTGGTGGAAGCGTGTACTGATGTCTGGTGGTGTGTGTGCCTGGTGGAAGCGTGCACTGACAGCTGGTGGTATATGTGCGTGGTGGAAGCATGCACTGATGGCTGGTGGTGTGTGTGCCTGGTAGAAGCATGCACTGACGGCTGGTAGTGTCTGTGCCTGGTGGAAGCATGCACTGATGGCTGGTGGTGTGTGTGTGTCTTGTGAAAGCGTGCACTGACGGCTGGTGGTGTGTGCCTGGTGGAAGCGTGCACCGGTGACTGGTAGTGTGTGACGGCTGGTAGTGTGTGTGCCTGGTGGAAGCGAGCACTGATGGCTGGTTGTGTGTGTGCCTGGTGGAAGTGTGCGCTGGTGGTGTGTGTGCCTGATGGAAGCATGCACTGATGGCTGGTGGTGTGTGTGCCTGATGGAAGCGTGCACTGACGGCAGGTGGTGTGTGCCTGGTGGAAGTGTGCACTGACGGCTGGTGGTGTGTGTGCCTGGTGGAAGTCTGCACTGACGGCTGGTGGTGTGTGTGCCCGGAGGAAGCGTGCACTGATGGCTGGTGGTGTGTGTGCCCGGTGACAGCGTGCACTGACGGCTGGTAGTGTCTGTGCCTGGTGGAAGCATGCACTGATGGCTGGTGGTGTGTGTGCCTGGTGGAAGCGTGCACTGATGGCTGGTGGTGCGTGTGCCCGGTGAAAGCGTGCACCGATGGCTGGTGGTGTGTGTGTGCCTTGTGAAAGCGTGCGCTGACGGCTGGTGGCGTGTGCCTGGTGGAAGCGTGCACGGATGGCTGGTAGTGTGTGATGGCTGGTAGTGTGTGTGCCTGGTGGAAGCGAGCACTGATGGCTGGTTGTGTGTGTGCCTGGTGGAAGTGTGCACTGATGGCTGGTGGTGTGTGTGCCTGGTGGAAGCATGCACCTACGGCTGGTGGTGTGTGTGTGCCTGGTGAAAGCGTGCACTGATGGCTGGTGGTGTGTGCCTGGTTGAAGCATGCACCGACGGCTGGCAGTGTATGATGGCTGGTAGTGTGTGTGCTTGGTGAAAGTATGCACTGACAGCTGGTGGTGTGTGTGCCTGGTGGAAGCGTGCACTGACGGCGGGTAGTGTGTGTGCCTGGTGGAAGCATGCACCTATGGCTGGTGGTGTGTGTGTGCCTGGTGAAAGCGTGCACTGACGGCTGGTGGTGTGTGCCTGGTGGAAGCATGCACCGATGGCTGATAGTGTATGACAGCTGGTAGTGTGTGTGCTTGGTGAAAGGGTGTACTGACAGCTGGTGGTGTGTGTGCCTGGTGGAAGCGTGCACTGACAGCTGGTAGTGTCTGTGCCTGGTGGAAGCGTGCACTGATGACTGGTGGTGTGTGTGCCTGGTGAAAGCGTGCACTGACGGCTGGTGGTGTGTGTGCCCAGTGAAAGCGTGCACTGACGGCTGGTGGTGTGTGTGCCGGGTGGAAGCCTGCACTGATGACTGGTGGTGTGTATGCCTGGTGGAAGCGTGCTCTGACGGCTGGTGGTGTGTGAGCCTGGTGGAAGCGTGTACTGATGTCTGGTGGTGTGTGTGCCCGGAGGAAGCGTGCACAGATGGCTGGTGGTGTGTGTGCCCGGTGACAGCGTGCACTGACGGCTGGTAGTGTCTGTGCCTGGTGGAAGCATGCACTGATGACTGGTGGTGTGTGTGCCTGGTGAAAGCGTGCACTGACGGCTGGTGGTGTGTGTGCCCAGTGAAAGCGTGCACTGACGGCTGGTGGTGTGTGTGCCGGGTGGAAGCCTGCACTGATGACTGGTGGTGTGTATGCCTGGTGGAAGCGTGCTCTGACGGCTGGTGGTGTGTGAGCCTGGTGGAAGCGTGTACTGATGTCTGGTGGTGTGTGTGCCCGGAGGAAGCGTGCACAGATGGCTGGTGGTGTGTGTGCCCGGTGACAGCGTGCACTGACGGCTGGTAGTGTCTGTGCCTGGTGGAAGCATGCACTGATGGCTGGTGGTGTGTGTGCCTGGTGGAAGCGTGCACTGATGGCTGGTGGTGTGTGTGTGCCTTGTGAAAGCGTGCGCTGACGGCTGGTGGCGTGTGCCTGGTGGAAGCGTGCACCGATGGCTGGTAGTGTGTGACGGCTGGTAGTGTGTGTGCCTGGTGGAAGCGAGCACTGATGGCTGGTTGTGTGTGTGCCTGGTGGAAGTGTGCACTGATGGCTGGTGGTGTGTGTGCCTGGTGGAAGCATGCACTGATGGCTGGTATTGTGTGTGCCTGGTGAAGCGTGCACTGATGGCTGGTGGTGTGTGCCTGGTGGAAGCATGCACTGACGGCTGGTGGTGTGTATGCCTGGTGGAAGCGTGCACTGACGGCTGGTGGTGTATGTGCCCAGTAAAAGGGTGCACTGGCGGCTGGTGGTGTGTGTGCCTGGTGGAGGCGTGCACTGATGGCTGGTGGTGTGTGTGTGCCTGGTGGAAGCGTGCATTGACAGCTGGTGGTGTGTGTGCCTGGTGGAAGTCTGCACTGACGGCTGGTGGTGTGTGTGCCCAGAGGAAGCGTGCACTGATGGCTGGTGGTGTGTGTGCCCAGTGAAAGCGTGCACTGGCGGCTGGTGGTGTGTGTGTGCCTGGTGGAAGCGTGCACTGATGGCTGGTGGTGTGTGTGCCCGGTAGAAGCATGCACTGACGGCTGGTGGTGTGTTAGACTGATGGAAGCTTGCACTGACGGCTGTTGGTGTGTGTGCCTGGTGGAAGTGTGCACTGATGGCTGCTGGTGTGTATGCCTGGTAGAAGCATGCACTGATGGCTGGTGGTGTGAGCGCCGGGTGGAAGCGTGCACTGACAACTGGTGATGTGTGCCTGGTGGAAGCGTGCACTGATGTCTGGTGGTGTGTATGCCTGGTGGAAGCGTGCTCTGACAGCTGGTGGTGTGTGAGCCTGCTGGAAGGGTGTACTGATGTCTGGTGGTGTGTGTGCCTGGTGGAAGTGTGCACTGACAGATGGTGGTTCATGTGCCTGGTAGAAGCGTGCTCTGACGGCTGGTAGTGTGTGTGCCTGGTGAAAACGTGCACTGACGGCTGGTGATGTGTGCCTGGTGGAAGCGTGCACCAACGGCTGGTAGTGTGTTAGCCTGGCGGAAGCATGCACTGATGGCTGGTGGTGTGTGTACCTGGTGGAAGCGTGCACTGACGGCTGGTGGTGTGCATGCCTGGTGGAAGCGTGCACTGACGGGTGGTTGTGTGTGTGCCTGGTGGAAGCATGCACTGACGGCTGGTGGTGTGTGTGCCTGGTGGAAGTGTGCACTGATGGCTGGTGGTGTGTATGCCTGGTGAAAGCGTGCACTGACGGCTGGTGGTGTGTGCGCCTGATGGAAGCATGCACTGACGGCTGAAGGTGTGTACCTGGTAGAAGCGTGCACTGACGGCTGGTGGTGTGTATGCCTGGTTGAAGCATGCTCTGATGGCTGGTAGTGTGTGTGCTTGGTGGAAGCGTGCACTGATAGCTGGTGGTGTATGTGCCTGGTGGAAGCGTGCACTGATGGCTGGTGGTTCATGTGCCTGGTGGAAGCATGCACTGATGGCTGGTGGTGTGTGTGTCAGGTGGAAGCGTACAATGACGGATGGTGGTGTGTGTGCCTGGTGGAAGCGAGCACTGCCAGCTGGTGGTGCGTGTGCCTAGTGAAAGTGTGCACTGATGACTGGTGGTGCGTGTGCCCAGTGAAAGCGTGCACCGACGGATGGTGGTGTGTGTGTGCCTGGTGAAAGCTTACACTGACGGCTGGTGGTGTGTGCCTCTTGGAAGCGTGCACCGACGGCTGGTAGTGTGTGACGGCTGGTAGTGTGTGTGCCTGGTGAAAGAGTGCACTGACGGCTTGTGGTGTGTGCCTGGTGTAAGTGTGCATCGATGGCTGGTAGTGTGTGACGACTGGTAGTGTGTGCACCTGGTGGAAGCGTGCACTGATGGATGGTGATGTGTGTGCCTGGTTAAAGCGTGCACTGATGGCTGGTGATGTGTGCCTGGTGGAAGCGTGCACCAACGGCTGGTAGTGTGTTAGCCTGGTGGAAGCATGCACTGATGGCTGGTGGTGTGTGTACCTGGTGGAAGCGTGCACTGACGGCTGGTGGTGTGCATGCCTGGTGGAAGCGTTCACTGATGGCTGGTGGTGTGTGTACCTGGTGGAAGCATGCACTGACGGCTGGTGGTGTGCATGCCTGGTGGAAGCGTGCACTGACGGGTGGTTGTGTGTGTGCCTGGTGGAAGCATGCACTGACGGCTGGTGGTGTGTATGCCTGGTGAAAGCGTGCATTGACGGCTGGTGGTGTGTGCGCCTGGTGGAAGCATGCACTGACGGCTGAAGGTGTGTACCTGGTGGAAGCGTGCACTGACGGCTGGTGGTGTGTATGCCTGGTGGAAGCATGCTCTGATGGCTGGTAGTGTGTGTGCCTGGTGGAAGCATGCACTGGTTGCTGGTGGTGTGTGTGCCTGGTGGAAGCGTGCACTGATGGCTGGTGGTTCATGTGCCTGGTGGAAGCATGCACTGATGGCTGGTGGTGTGTGTGTCAGGTGGAAGCGTACAATGACGGATGGTGGTGTGTGGGCCTGGTGGAAGCGTGCACTGCCGGCTGGTGGTGCATGTGCCTAGTGAAAGCGTGCACTGATGACTGGTGTTGCGTGTGCCCAGTGAAAGCGTGCACCGACGGATGGTGGTGTGTGTGTGCCTGGTGAAAGCTTACACCGACGGCTGGTGGTTTGTGCCTGGTGGAAGCATGCACCTACGGCTGGTAGTCTGTGACGGCTGGTAGTGTGTGTGCCTGGTGAAAGAGTGCACTGACGGCTTGTGGTGTGTGCCTGGTGTAAGCGTGCATCAATGGCTGGTAGTGTGTGACGGCTGGTAGTGTGTGCACCTGGTGGAAGCGTGCACTGATGGCAGGTGGTGTGTGTGCCTGGTGGAAGCGTGCACTGATGGCTGGTGGTGTGTGTGCCTGGTAGAAGCGTGCACTAATGGCTGGTTGTATGTGTGCCTGGTGGAAGCTTGCACTGACAGCTGGTGGTGTGTGTGCCTGGTGGAAGCGAGCACTGATTGCTGGTGGTGTGTGTGTGCCTAGTGAAAGTGTGCACTGATGGCTGGTGTTGTGTATGCCTGGTGGAAGCGTACACTGACAGTTGGTGGTGTGTTAGCCTGGTGGAAGCATGCACTGACGGCTGGTGGTGTGTGTGCCTGGTTGAAGTGTGCACTGACAGCTGGTGGTGTGTGTGCCTGGTGGAAGCGTACACTGACGGCCAGTGGTGTGTGTGCCTGGTGAAAGCGTGCACTGTTGGCTGGTGGTGTGTGTGCCTGATGAAAGCGTGCACTGACGACTGATGGTGTGTGTGCCTGGTGTAAGCGTGCACTGACGGCTGGTGGTGTGTGTGCCTGGTGAAAGCATGCACTGCTAACTGGTGGTGTGTGTGCCTGGTGAAAGCGTGCACTGACGACTGATGGTGTGTGTGCCTGGTGAAAGCAGGAGCATTCACAGTGATAGAAGACACACATGAAACTGAGGAGGAGGAGGGGGAGAAGGGAGGGGGAGTGTGAGCAGAGGAGTATGATTCACAGCTAGAAGACAGTGTGTGTGCTTGGTGGAAGAAGGAGCATTCACAGTCATAGAAGCCACACATGAAACTGAGGAAGAGGAGGGGGAGAAGGGAGGGGGGAGTGCGAGCAGAGGAGCATGATTCACAGCTAGAAGACAGTTTGTGTGCCTGGTGGAAGCAGGAGCATTCACAGTAATAGAAGACACAAATTAAGCTGACCAGGAGGGAGGGGGAAAAGGGAGGGCGAGTGCAAGTAGAGGAGCCTGATTACAGCAATAAAAACACAGATGGCAGCTGTGCACGTGCACAAGCTTGTGAACGCAGGCTGTAGGCCAGCAAAAGCCTCTGGTGGCACTTTTAAAAGCAACTTACTAAATGTCTCGAAGAGACAGCATGGAGGCGAGACCTAAAAAAAGCAACATGTGTCTGAGACTGAAAACCTTAAATTAGACAATGAATTGTCACACACTTAGTTGATTTCCAGTGATCCCATGGCCCAGATGCCAACCTGTGAATATTGCCATACAGAAATATGTTATTACCCACAATATTTATGGAATACAGCTGCCTTGTTCATCTCTTTTGCCCTACTCTCTAAGAGTTGTTTCCATGATTTATTCTCTTGAGAAACAGAGCCACCACATATATTACTGATACTGCAGCAGCAGCAGCAGCAGCGAACAGTGTCACTGGGCAAGCAACGGGCCCCTCTCTCTATTACTGCCACCTTCAGATGTTTTCCACTGTAATTATGGCACTTGTTTTTTAAAACCCCAAACAACAATATGAGAGACTGTTATCTAGAGAGGAAGCCTGATCTCTAGAGAGCTTGTACCACTCATGACTAATAGGATATCAGCTCATATGTACCATTGTATGTATACCCTTATGTTCCTACCTACTTGAGGCACATTTTTAGTTCCATTTGATTGTAATTAGGGCTCTTGGTTTTAAGGTATTTATATTTTTGTCATTTCCGTCTCTATTTATCCATATTTATTTTTTGATAATTTTACCTGTATTTATCCATATTTCTTTTAGGTTTTGTGAAAAAATGAAGCTGAAATGTGAATATTTCTGCATTTATTTCACCAGTTAATGTACACTTGTCCCTGAGCACCTAACAGGTTTCATGATATATACACACTCAGATGGTAAAATATGCACTTGTAAGAAAATATGTACATTTTAGTATCAAGGTTGTGAAAATCTACTGCTGTTTAGGGCACTTTACTAAAATCCCTATATTTTTTTAATCCCCTTTCCTGTCAATCTGCACAGCTGTTGGCTTGGCAGTCATGATTTGCAGCATTTAGAATCAACCCAATTTCTGTTTTTATCCACATTTAAAAATAAATACAGATTGTATTTATCTGTAAAATCAGTAAAAACAGAAAACAGGGAGCCTTAATTGTTATGAATTACAACCCTTTCCCGAATGCCTTCCAAAGAATCCAACTTGATGAAAATAGTCATTTTCATTGCCAAACTTCATTCAGTAAATTTGTTATCATAAATATTGTTATGAAGGACTTACAATGTACTGTGATATTTTTTAATGGTGACAGTTGGAAACTCAGAAATTCTTGCTGGCTTGTCTCACTTTTTACCTTTAACCTCAGTAATATGACTTCCATCTACATCTTTCAGTCTTGCTTCATTATTTATAAAGCAACTACGTTCATGCCTGTTTTTCCATGACCAGTGCTATGCGCCATACTCCAATGTAAAGTTATCCATGCAAATTTCATTGATAGCCTCATTTTATTGAATCTATAGAACCTCAATATGTAACACATGGAAATAAATCTGTGTAAATCTTATGTATTTTTCCAGACCGATTAATACCCTCCATTGAATTGCCTGAAAGGCAGACATCAGCTGGAGTACTGTGCAAAAAGCACATTTAAAAAAACCTTTTTTTGTCATGAGGAAAAAACTCTTCTGATACACTGCTCGGTGATATGTACTCAACCCCTTTCCCTTTCTGGAAAGGGACAGCTTTCTGGTCTTCAGAAGAGTAGGAAAGCACCCGCAGCATATTAGTGAATACAAATCAATAGGCACTCTCCATGTTTTGCCAGGCATCAAGCAAGGAACGCCCACTGGCCTAACCATGAGCCAGGATTTACCTCAATATATACAATCCGAAAACTTGTTGGATTGCCTACAAGAGTAAATATGATTTGGCACCAGAAATGTCAATTTGTGCTAGCATAAACATATTACATTTTGGATACTGATAGTAGGACTCCCACATTAGTCACAGTAAAACCATTTACTACTGTGGCCCTGTTTTGCTTTTTATAAGATATGCATATTTTTTTATATTTTATTTTCAATTTTCTATTTCTTATATTTTAGGAATTAAGTTTTATGGAAGCTTTCATAAATGTTTATTTTCTTCTGACCAGGCCCGAAACATTCTGGGAAAATGGTTATTTATCAAAATAGTCTATCTTCAAGAAAGACCTATCTGGTGAGCATTCATCATCATTGTATTTGGTCTGACGCTACACAGTTCTATGTTATGTGGTAAATGTTTTTTACATTCCCACACATGTTTAAATCCTAAGGTGCCTAAATTAGCATATGCAGGTGATAACAACTTCCAGAGAACCATTTATTTATTACAAAAAAGAAGGTTAACCCTGTAAAGTGTTCAGAATCAGAACTGGTCATGAAGCTAGAAGGCTGGATGGCAGTTTCGGCTTTCATTTTCTTAGCCCTCTTCTATTTCCATTGTTATTACACTCCACTGTAATATATTGATTACAGTCTGTATTGTTGAAAGGAGCCTATCAAATAACTGACATTCTTATTATTCAAAAGAGCACGCCTGTACAGGTCTTTAGAATTCTTGTTTCCATTTGTTTTTTGTTAAATAATAATTTGAACACTCATTACTCTTTCATTCAAAGAAAACAGAAAGAACATATTAGATGTTTGGTAGGAGAGACTGAAATCTCTCAACCATGTTTTAGTATGGACATCTCTTCCAAAGAAGCCAATATTTTTCATTTAAATATCTTCACAACTGTGTATAACTACATTTAACAAGGTTTATTTCATGCTGTTTTTGAGTTAGTCGTTTTTTAAATGACTATTTGTTTACACTAGTCAGAACACTGGGTGGTACATCGCCAAACAGCAAAGGCTTTTGTCAAAGTAAATACACAAGGCCTGTAGAAATGTAAAAATTGCCAATGAAATAGTAACTATCTTACCCAGGTGGAAAAAAATAATAATAATAATAATAATACTGTAATTTGCAAAGCGCGAACAGCTACCTCCTAGGAGGTGTCCCGGCGCTACAGCAACAGGTGGCATGCAGGAGGACCTGCTAGCAGCAGAAAGTACAGCAGGTTAGTCCAGATTGAAAAGCCAAGTTTTAATAGATTTCCTGAAAATAATTTCAGAGGTGATTTGTCGCATGGCGTTGGGCAGAGTATTCCAAAGCATGGCAGCCCTGACCGTAAAGGATCTGCCCCCAATCGAGCTTTCCTAACTCAGGGGATGCATAGCAGGTTCTGGGAGCTAGATCATAGTAAGCGAGGCTGTTTGTACGCACCAAGCCTCTGCTTCAGATAATTGGGGCAGGATCCATGGAATGCCCGAAAGGCTAAGGTAAGGGCCTTGAACTTTATTCTGTTGGTGACCGGCAGCCAATGCAATTCTTTAAGGTGCGGAGAGATATGTTGCTTAAATGGGACAGTTTTTAGCAATCTAGCAGCCGCATTTTGGACCAACTGCAGTTTCTTTATCTGGTACGCTGGAAGTCCTAGATAAAGGGCATTCGCGTAATCCAGGCGGGAGGTCACTGTAGCATGAACCCCTGAGCGACTGCAGTTTTCTAGGAAAAGGTGCAAGACTTTGTGCAGATTCTTCAGACTACCAAACAAGAGCCTGTCACCTGCTGAATTTGGCCCGAGAGAGATCGATCCGCCTGCCTTTTTATGCCCAGGTTTTTTGCGCATCCTGCGGGGGTGGGGGACAATCCATTTCTTCTGGCCACCAAAGGTCCGCGGAGGGAGGTTGGTTGTTACCGAAGAACAACACCTCAGTTTTTTCGGCATTTAACTTAAGTTTGTTTGTTTTTCATCCATTGTGTTATGTCTTTTAAGCAGGAAAGAGGCACTTGACAGATCTTTAAAAGGAAATACCAGCTGGGTATCGTCGGCGTACGAGATCACCTTCACTCCCCAGTTGGCAATCACTGAAAATAATGGCGCCAAATAAATGTTAAAAAGCAGTGGGCTCAGGGCTGACCCTTGAGGGACCCCACACCATAGGGGCCTGCGTTTGGACTTATGGGGTTGAAGCGCCACCCTCTGCATTTGTCCAGAGAGGAAAGATTTAAGCCACCCCAGGGCTGTATCCTCAATCCCCAGATCCTGAAGGCGCTGGGCAAGGATGGAGTGGTCCACCGTATCAAATGCTGCAGAGATATCCAGGAGCACCAGCATAGCTGATGCCCCTGAATCCAACTCCATCCCAACTGAATCCGCCACCTTTACTTTAAGTGAACATTTTTCATTGTTAAACACTGAAATATTGTACTGTTTGTATTTGTCATGCCCCAAGTTTCAGAGATCATTATCAAATCAACATAACTTTTCCAAATGCTCATTAAAATATTGAAGCACTCACTACACCTCTTTGCCTACTTTCAGCTTGTTTACCGCCTTCCTAAGCACTAATTGGCCATTAATGACAATCTCACATAAGCGATATGAGACATGCACAAGGGTCATATGCTGCTCATGAAATTTTTATTACACAAGTATCTCTATAGGATATCGTTTTTCTCATTTTTGCCTTCCTTCCCTCAACTGCTTTGGTAGGATTCTATTGGACCATATAGAAGTAGATTTTGCATCATCTTTGTTTACCTTTGCCATCAGATCTGAAGCTTCACTACTTCAAAGCGTTGACCTTTTGTAGATGCTTTTGCGCATAAAACTATTTTGGTGGCATTTCAACAAACTGAAAATAAACTATTTTCCTTTATTAGTTGGACCTGTTGTAAGAAATACCAGCAACTTCCTTTATGAAGTTTTATAGTCCTGTTTTATGTAGAAGAACTGTCAACGCATATTTCTCCTATATTTTGCTGCAACATTGGTTAATGTCAGTGCAGTAAGTGGGATGGACAACCTGTGGGGTTGGAAAAAGGGACGTTGCCAAAGAAGCATAAGTAGGAATCGTTTCCAAGAGGTGTGGTCTATGTAATTGAGGTGAAAGGCTTCAGACATGTGGTTACAATCCTGTGCTTCACACAGCATTCCACTGTACCTGTATTTTGGTGTATCTCTGTGAGCATTCAGATATTTCATCCAGGCATATCACACAGCAACACACATCCACCTTAATAAAGCATGTCCTATTGGCTTTGCCAAAGTTTGTAAGTGGAATCAGATAAATGTGTAACCACAAAAATTGGTTGGGAACAGTTGGATGTGAAAAGGTTTAAATTCTGAGTGTATGAGACCATATGTTAAACATTACTAAATGTAGTGGTATATGCAGTGTCTAAATCATCCTTGTCTTTGCCTTCACACAATATAAGAAACTGGATTATTATTTGGGGTGGGTGACTACCCACCTTGAGGAATAGTCAAAACCCATGTCAGTATCAAGCCTCAAAGCCAGTAATTTAACCTGAGCTCAACCCTGGTGACTATGACAGAGAGCAGACAAACCTATTTTAGGGCAATGTATAAAGTATATTGCAGTACCAAAAAAGAAACAATAGAGTCAAAATGCAAAGCAAAAGAAATTCCAAACCGAATTAGAAAAAGAGTGAAACATTTACTAAACAAAATGAATGACCACAATCCAATAAGGTGAAGCTGTGAAATGCATTTTTAAAGTTTTATGTAGAAATAGCTCCAAAAAGCAAAAAAAGTGCCAATATTAGTGATCCGGGACCTAGGTGCGAATTTAAGCCGAATAATAGAATGTAGGTCAGATACACCAACCAGGTTCATCCTGGTTAAACATTTTACCATCTGACTTAATATTTTAGGTCCCAACCAACTACAGGATAACACTTATAAAGCCCCCCAGTACCCCAGGGGGGGCACTTAGAGACTCACAGAGTGTCAGGCAAAGGGTAACATCAGAGCCAAGTCTAATCCAGTTGCCACTGGTCCACTGGATGTTTCCAGAAAAAGGCCTCCTGCAGCTTGTCTCCCTTTAGCCGCACAGGAGGTCAACCATCGACCCCTGGAGTCCACTTCTTTGTTCTGAATATAAGAGGGAGCAGCCATTCAGGTCTCCTCTCAGGTCACAGACAGCTGGTCCAGCCTACCTTGTGGACATTAAGGCCTACATAGGGCGATTTAGTAATGTTTAAAAGGGAGGCTCTTTACCTGTCGAAATGGGGGGTTAACAGGTCTAACTAAATCAGTAAGGCTACACAGGGTAAGCCTGAAGCCGTGTTTTCTTTTATCACACTAGTGGATGGCACAATACGTGCTGCAGGCCACCAGACAACTTAAACGTTCAGGATCTGGATACACTTTGTACATCATATATAAGAGACTTATATGGAAGTTAAAGATAGCTATTTGGAATAGGCCAATTCAATCATGTTTAAAGGGGGAACACAGGAACTTTAATACTGGCTAGCAGGGGTAAAGTGCACAAAGTTCCAAAGTTAGCAAAACAAATGTAGCAATAATATGAGATGTCATCACTTAAAAGATGCTTATTTCCTACTCACGACTTACCTCTGCACTTTCTTCTGTAGTCTCTCACTCTGTTAGAAGCTTATCCCATTTTTCAACCCATATCCTTCTGAAATCCTCTGCCTGCGTATCTCACATGTCCCCTACTTCCTCTACATAATTATCTCTCCTTCAGCATGTACTACCATGTATCAACTCCCTTTAACCCCCTCTATTTATTCCTCTTTCTTTCAAACTCTCTCTCTCATACAGTCGTATACAATCACACACACACTCTCAACACATTCTCTTTCTTCTCATCTGTAAACAGAGAATCTTCTTTATTGTTGGTGCTGTCAATATTTCAACAGCTGTGTACCTCTTTCCCACACTTTTACATAAAATGGCATATTTAATTGGAAAGTATCTTACCATCTCTAAGTGTGCTCTACCCAGAGGCCAAGGAACGTATGAACATGATGCCTGAACACCTTTATGATGAAGTGACAGGATCTATGAGAAACTCCATAAGTAACTCCTTCCATGTAGCGGAACTCACTCAGCACTCTCGGCGTGACTCAGGAAGGAGTATGCACTATATAAGAGTTATATGTTGAGTGAAAAAAAATGTAGCAACACACTATTCGGAAAAAGCAAGTACTCTTGGGAAACGGTAGGTGAAGTAAAACAATTGCAGTGTGAACGTGTGCATTATATTCTTTATTATAATGACTACAAGTTTTTGGCATTCAAATGGAATTATGCAGCAATGGAAAACCAAATTAAGTGGCAGAGCTGACTAAAGTTCGCAGCAGTAAATGATAAATTATGCAACATCCTGGAGCACATTCTTTGTCTGTATCATGCAGCCACTTTGCTCTTTTAACATACTGTAATACAGTCTGTAAGGCCAGCTCTGGGTTGGTGGCACTGGTGCAGCTGCTCCTGACGCTGATCTGTGGGGGTGGTGGTGGGGTGGGGTGCAATGTGTTTAGAAATAACACATGAGTTTAAATGTACCCGCTGCAGAGTTCCTTGTGTGTCCGAGTGTCAGACAGTTGCCAGGCAACAATTAAAATGTCAAGGTAACTCCAGTGAACAATGTTGCTGCTGGAGAGAGATCGAGGATTGCCTCGTTGCAGTTCTGATTCATCATAACATAGCACAGAGGGTTAATATCTCTGCTGCAAAAAACGTTTGTTATGTGGTAGCTCAGTGGGTTACTGCTTTTGTCAAGGAGATCCTTTTGTTACTTGCAGTTCATAAGTTACAATTCTAATATTGCACAGTGACCTATTAGCTGTCATCAAAGAGTTGCATACAAACTGCAAGGAATAGGGTTGCAACCTAATGTTTTTTCCCAGTCGTTCATTATCCTAATGCTGCAAAAAGGGTTAGTTTAGGTAGAAATACATTCTTAATTGTAAAGCCGACCACAACCACTGTGGTGCATTTTAAATCCAGAGTCTGTGCTTCTCCAGATCAAGCACTCCTAAAATATACTGCCTACGAGTACGGATGACGTGATTTCTACATCTTTTGATCTTCATTGTTTTATGTAACAGTTTCTTGAGACTGATTTACACGTGAGATTCACTGTCTCTGTGTACCGTGTGCGTAATATAAAGTACTCTGACACCATGCACTGGTACGTGTTGTGCTATAAAACAAATAAAATGCATATTAGAGAGGAGCTATGGAGGGAAGAGGTGCACTGTTGGAGGGTGGTAGTGAGTGACGGAATATGTGGCAAAGGATGCAATTGGGATGGGATGCACTTAAAAAAGATCGACACAGGGGACGCCACCAGCGCCATGTTTTAAAAATCCCTTCCTTAAGTTGCCAAAGTCTATGTGAGCTACATGAAGGAATCGTGAAAATCTGGTAGATTTGGTGGCAATTTATAAATGTTTTCCCCTACACTCCATAAAATCTCTACAGCATAATTTAATGTGGCAGGTACTTCTGACTACTAAGAGCAACACGTTTAAGCTTTTAAACACTCTCTACAACACAGGGGCGATTTCTCTTCCCGGGGTTAAGGGCGTTGCCCCATTTGCTGCGAGAGCAGCAGTAATCACAGATTAATAAAATGGTCATTACCATTGTATTATTCTGTGTGCTGCTGGCCGTAGCGAGTGTATGGTAGGGGTGGGGCAGATTCCTGCAGATTGCAGGATGACGTTGTAGGTGCTCAGTACCCATGTCAGATTGACCGGCTGCCTATACCCAGCAAATCGGACATGCACACTTCAGAGCCAGCAATTCCAGTGCTGAGAAACAGCCTATGTATTCCAGGCACAGGCCCCAAGCCTTAAAATCAGCGCTGGGTTAGCCTGCTACAACCAATCCTGGAGCTGCTCTGTAACTCCAGGATTGGTTTGATTCCGGTTGCACAAGGAGGGAAGTCCTTCTCTTTCTTTCCTGCTCCTCGTCCTCCCCTGGATCAGGTTGGGGAGAGGAGCAACGGTTTGGAGTGCCTGGTGGCGTAAAAAAAGATAAAAATAGTTTTAAGAAATGAAAATGAATAAATAAATAATGATGAATTTATAAACAAAAGAATGATGAAATAAAATATCAAAGAAATGAAACTCATTAGTTTTAATGTCATTTTTGTGCATGAACAAAGTAAATGTATGTAAACCATGTTAATAATGAAAAGTATATACAAGAAGGGGGAAAGAGAGGACCCTGCGAATTACAGGCCCATCAGTCTGATTGATATAATTCAGAAAGTAGTCGGCAGGGTCATCATTTCAAGAGTAGGAGATTGGATAGAGGGGGATAGTATTCTCTCGCACCTGCAGGCGGGTTTCAGAAAGAAGATAGGCACGATGGATCAGGTCTTTCGCTTTTTTGTTATCTACTGGAAGGAAGTCACCATCAAGAAAGGCAGTCTATATATGGCCTTTATAGATCTCAAAACTGCATTTGACCTGGTCCCCCGTGCAAAATTATGGGAGATTTTAGGCGAAATGGGATTCCCAAGTGGTCTCCTGACCCTTGTCATAGGGCTCCATGAGGGGAACTATGCAAGGGTTAGATGGGGAACCCAGGGGAATTTGACAGAGAAAATCCCTGTGCAAAGAGGAGTACGCCAGGGCTGTGTTATGGCTCCGACTCTTTTCTCCCTATTTGTGAATGGAGTGGTGGACCATCTGAAGGGGGAGGAGTCGGATGCTCCATCCCTGGCGGGGGAAAGAATCCCCACTCTCCTCTTCGCCGATGACACCTTACTAATCTCCAAATCCCCTGGGGGCTTACAAAAACTCCTGAATCGGTTTAGCTCCTTTTGTACTGCTCGAGGCTTAACCATCAATACCTCTAAAACTAAACTGATGGCATTCTCCCCCTCTAAGAGATTTAAAAATAACTTCTTGCTGAACGATGCCCCCTTGGAGTTGGTCGAGTCCTTTGACTACCTTGGAGTCAGGATAAATAGCCGTATGACATGGAAGGATCACTTGGCCAAAATGTTACTTAACCATCAAAGGGTTTCGGGGATGGTCCTGAGGGAATTCCGTGAATCCAGCAGTAAACCTATCTCCCCGGCGATGGCCATTTATGAGGGCCAGATCCTCCCAGCTGCATTATACGGCGCTGAACTATGGGGGTTCGAAAATGTATCCGATTTAACAACTGCGGAAAACAAATTCTTAAGAAAGTTGGTGGCTCTTCCTGCCTCCACCCCATTAGTTCCCTTGAGACTAGATCTGGGCAAAAGAGCATTAAGTGACCTGGTAAAACTACGCCCGTTGCTCTACTGGACTCGCCTACGAAGAACGGAAGAACTTGTTAAATATGCCGAGGGGCTGGATGACCTCCTCCTATTGGATACCGGGGAAAAAATTGGATGGTTGTATAAATTGAAGGACTTAGTGCTCAAGTTAGGCCTAAGAGATGCTTGGGAGTCACAATCGCCGCCATCAAAGGAGGTGATCAAAAAGCTATACTGGGACTGGGTCCTGAGTAACATGTGGAGGGACCTAGAAGGAGGCACTCTTACGGACCTATTTTTGTCATTTAAATGCACGAGGAAATTAGAGCCCTTCTTGGACTTGATAACCAAACCCCTTGACCGCGCTCTATATATAAAATTGCGTTATGGGACACTTCCGGTGCACGACTTTACGTCAAGATGGTCTAATTCTGGCACCCCCCCGCGTTCATGCCCTGGATGTGCTGCACCAACTGAGTCAGTGGCCCATGTATTTTTTGGCTGCCCTGCATATAAAGGGGCGCGCAAATCTTGGCTAAAACCTGTGTGCAGGGAATTGGGCCTGAGGTGTCACAGATCAGCCCTTCGAGTCCTCTCTACTGACTGCTCATCTCCCTTTATGATTTGTGGGGTAGCAAAGTTCTTGGGAAGTGTATGGATGATACGATCCCGCCTTCTGAAACTCCAGTCGTGAGGTTAATATACTGACGGGGTTCAATAAGTATCAGATCGGTGTTGGAGTTGCAAATTGTTTTTTTTTAATTGTATTTTAAATATTTATATCTGTTGGAAATGTATTGTATTGTATATGTTGACTTTTATGGTGACAAAGTCGCCGAATAAAGTACTTTGGAAAAGTATATAGGTCTTGAGGGAATTTCTCCAGTACTTGTTACTTTTTCCCCCTCTTTTCCCTGACCTTAAAGAAACATTAGAGGGGTACCCTCCTATATGTATCTGCATTTTTGGTGAGTGCATCACGGTTAATTAATGTTGCCAGCCGCCACTGAACACAGATAGCTTGGGTTGCAGGACGCAAATATGAGTTTGATTCGGTGAAATAAGATTTTTCGTTGCTTTCATTGTGCATTCATAAAAACTAATAGCAATGCCAATTAAAATTCCACAGAGGCTTATATGCATAACAGCTTTTTTATTCTAATATTTCCAGTGGAAACCTAACAGCACCAGTATCTTTCAAATCGATAATCCCATCTGAACCTGCACTTCAAATCATGTAATGGACCTTTAATGAGCCTATAGAGGGAGCCTGACAAAAGCACGGCAAGCAATAAACGGTACGCAAATAGAAGAATTGTGTTGATGTATTCTCCTCCTGTCCAATACGAATGCGAAAGGTCTTTTTTGGGCAGTACTCGCGTAAAAAACGTGAGTCAAATTCAGCACTTGCCACACAGTAGATCACTGTATTGAAAGATGAAAATAGAGTCATAACTTGCAATATATTTATAGTGCAGTGGTAACAGTACCATGTCCAATATTTGATTTGTGCCATCCTACGCGGGATGCCACTTACATGCACCTTTTATAGGGATAAGCATGTGTGCATATAAATTAAACATTATCTTGGTTACTACAGTCTGTTCAAATTGGAGTAACTAAAATCCAAAGCCTATCTTTATTTGTAACTACAACTAATATTAATGTGCAGAAATTACAAGTTATTAACAAATAATTAGGCCAAACATCATCAGGACTAAAAGACTTAGATCCCACTTCCGGATGTTATTGTCTCTCAGCCGCGGCCTGTGGAGGGAGTTGCGGTGAGGCAGGCAGGCGGGGCGGGGGAGGGGCAGGGTGGGGGGTGATAAGCACCGGAATATGGATGATTACAGGTAAGTAAACAATTAATTTAATAAAATAAATTTCGTTCCGTGCCCTGCATCACAAAATGCAATGCAGGGCGCGCTACAAAATTCGTTTTATTAAATTAATTGTTTACTTACCTGTAATCATCCATATTCCGGTGTTTATCAACCCCCCCACCCTGCCCCTCCTCCGCACAGCCTGCCTGCCCCACCATAACTCCCTCCACGGGCCGCGGCTGTTGTCTCTCCTAGAGTTGTCCACACACTGAATCTTGCAGGCACATTCTACCAAACTATGATTTTTTCAGGCTAGACATTCTTTTAATACTGACGATAATCCGACTATTTGCTGTGGGATCGAAACACCATCTACTTTAGCACCCTGACACAATATATGGTATATTAGCTATTTCTGTACATGTTTGATGGTGCTCCCAATTTGTTGTTCGGCCTAATTATTTTATTAAATTCTGGCCTTGTAAATTTGTCTTGCTTATGCTTGAATTTTTTCAGTTTTTTCAGTTTGCCCTTCCCTAAATATTATAGACACTGTCCCACTTTTTCCTATGCTTTGCGTGGTGTTAATTAAATATTATGTTATCTTATAACAATACATGACAGTGTTGTTATTATACTCCCGTGTTGATTTGCTTCATTCATATATTGTTGAAAGGGACCACTGTTTCCTTATAGTTACTTCTACCCATGGCCCCTCTCTGATACAATGGATTCCCTTGTCCTTTAAAATATATCTAATCTGATTTAACAACAGATGTAGGTGGTTCGGGGGTGAGGGCGGGGTGCAAACACTAAAAAAGGACATCACTAAGGGGAAATTCAGTTATGGTAACAGTTTGTTAGTTAATCATCGTTTTTTACAAATGGGCCTTGAAAGAAAAATGTATTTTGATATGGCTAAGATAAAATGTATGGTATAGAATGTGTCCGGTCTTAATAGTGCTAGCAAATGACAACTGGTGCAGGAAGAGTTAAAATTATATCAACCGCACTTGGTTTTCATGACTGAAACTCATTTGGATTATAAAGATCACCATTTGTTTAAACATCTTGGATATGAACTTATTGTTTGTACCTCTCAAACAATTTCTATGAAAGGAATTGCTATATTAAGAGATGGGAGATTCCTCTGCAAAATAATTAAGGTAATGGCTGATCCAAAGGGTCGATGGTCAATAGCTCACATAGAAATTTCTGGCAAAAAATATGTCAATATACGGACCTAATGTGGATGACCCTGCGATGTTTGATTTTCTTAATTTAGAATTGTTGAATTGGGATGAGGAACGTCTGATAATGGGTGATTTTAACTGTGTTATCGATTACAATATTGAGTCTACTAAAAGAGGGGGCACTAGCAGGATGCGAAAAGTTAGGGCAGCTATATTCGAAATGGCTCAATTACAGTCTCTGCAGGATGTTTGGCGGCAGCTACATCCACTTATTCCAGGTTACACCTATTATTCAGCCCCTCATAAATCTTATTCAAGAATTGACATGGTTTAGGCGTCTGAAAATTTGTTAGTAGGGTCAGATTTTGAAATATGCCCTTGAGTGACTTCAGACCATAACCCCATCTTGCTATCTTTTGCTGTTACTCTTGAAAACAAGAGCACAAGGCTATTTTCTTTTCCCAGTTACTTACTAACCGAGGAGAACTATGTTTTACATATGAAACATCAGTTGGAGACTTATTTTTAATTGTATGTAGGGACCGCTTCTTCTCTGATTGTTTGGGATGCTATGAAAGCTTTTGCTAGGGGAGTGACCCAACAGTACATCTGGTGTCAAAATAAACAGAGAAAAAAGGATATAGACACATTGATTTTGACTTTACATAGCAGGAAAGAACAACATGCTGAGGCGATAATACGTGGCCATCAGGATCAGGACCAACTATTTCTTCTTTTGCTGGATGCCAGAACAGAATTGAAAAAACTATTTCGGGAGAAAATTGCGGAGATGTATAGCAAACATCACCAGGAGCAGTATGAATATGGCGAACACATCGGTAAAGTGTTAGCTTTCCAATCTGCAGAAGCCCGGGCTCAAACTAAAATCAAGGCAATCATAAGTGAAGACGGTATTGTTCATAGTCAAACTGCAGCGATTTTGGGACAGTTTTCACTCTTTTATCAGAACCTCTATTCACCTTCTGCTGCAGTTGATACAGGAAATGTAATTCAATATATTTCTGAGAGTAATCTCTCGGCTCTGAGGGAGGAAGAGGCAGCTTTATTAGATAATACTATTTCGGTGGAAGAAATAGGAACAGCTATTTCCTCATTACCTTCAGGCAAAGCTGGAGGGGTAGATTCTCTAACAATTTAATTTCATAAGGCAGTTAAAAACATCTTGCTAGCACAATTTTACGTAGTTATCGAACATATTGGTATAGATAATAAGATACCAGAGTCATGGAACAAGACCCAGATAGTTTTTTTCATAAAAAGGGCAAAACCCCTACTGACTGTTGATCATACGGACCCATCTCCCTCATAAATACAGATGCTAAGACCTTTTCAAAAATCCTTGCTAATTGTCTTGCCCGATATTCAACACGGTCTCATACGAGGCACAGATACTACATCTCACTTTAATATGGCGATTGGGGCATTTGATTATGCAGAAAAAGAGGGGGTGGGTCTCGTTATGGTCTTTTAGATGCCGAAAAGGCTTTTGACAAGGTCGGGTGGGATTTCCTATGGGCTACACTAAGTGCATTCGGCCTTGGGAGACAGTTTAGACAATGGGTCCATGCCTTATATTGCAAACCTAGAGCTAAGCTTTCATACTCTGGTGCATACTCTATACCATTTGACATCTTATGCCGTACAGGGCAGGGCTGCCCTCTTTCACTGTTGTTATTCGCCCTTTACATAGAGCCGTTTATACATGTTGTACAAGCTGATAAAAATATGAAATCATTAAAAACTACTTTCAGTAGCCTAAAATAACAGCATACGTGGATGATCTGGCAATCTTTTTTACAAACCCTGTAGAAGCTGTCCCAGCTATTGAGAGGGCAGCAACTACATTCGAACTAGTTTCTGGATATAAATTAAATATCAACATGACACAAGTGCGTCTTAATTTTGAATCCAGCCCTCCAATTTTGGGGAGTTGTACTTCAGCCACGTATTTGGGGGTTACAATTTCTGCTAAAATAGGTCAAATAATATCTTTAAATTATGCTCCTCTATTAACTGAAACTGCCAAAATTTAAATAAAAATGGCATAAACTCCCTAAAGGACTCATGGGGAGATGTAATTTAATAAAGATGAAAATACTCCCCAAATTTCTATATTTGTTTAGGTCCATTCCTTTATGTCTTTCTAATATTTTCTTTAAAAAACTGGACGGAATTCTGAGCAGTTTTATTTGGGGCTTCAAGAAGGCTCGCCGGGCTATTGACTTGCTGAAATTACCCTACAAACAAGAGGGTCTCATACTATCAGATTTTAGATTTTATTTCTGGTCATAGTTTGCCAGGCATTTTCGAATTTTGTTAGGGATTGATCAAAGGGATTCTTTATATATCAACTGATCTTGGGGGACGACAGTTCAGTTTTTTTATATTTCATTAACAATCCGAATTACTTTAAACGTGTTAAGTTCAAGACCATTAGAGACTGTGTTTTTATATGGCAGGCTATGGCCGCCAAAAGTACTTTATCAGTAATTCACACTAAGCTTCCACTTTGGGGGAATCCAATGCTACCAGAAATTTTTCAGGATTATAGAGGTAGATCGTGGTCTAAGTATGGGATCCTATATCTGGGGAATATGCACGATGTTGGAGGAATTAAATCATTTGAAGCTTTACAACTCCAATATAAACTGCCTACTAACCTCCTATTTAAATATGTACAGATAAGGGACTATCTTCAGAAAAATGTTGACGCTAATTTTATCACATAATCTTCGGTTTGGGATCTTCTATATGAAGAGAAAACAAAATATCTTATAGTTAATATGTATAAGCTGCTAACCAGTTTTAAAGCCGATGGGTGTGAAAAGCTAGCTTTACAATGGAGTCAAACGTTAAACTTGGCAAAATGATCGCACAGGGTTCTGGCAATATTGGTGACTCAATCCACTCTGTGAGTCTGCAACTACAACAATTTCGTACAATTGGTATGTTGTACTATACACCTGAAAGAATTAGTAGATGGGCAGGAGGTAATAAGGGAGGTGAAAAGACTAAATGCCCTAAATGCGGGACCCAAGCCGCAAACTTAATACATATATTAATAGACTTAAAAAAATTACAACTCTATTGGCAGAAGATTGGCTTAGTGTTTTATAGAAAACTTGGAATATGTCCTACATTCACTACTTTAGAAATTATGTTAGGGTATAAGGTAGATAAGCCTGCTCTAACATGGCTATTTACCATCATGATGGTAGCAGCAAGGATGGCAATTGCTTGGATGTGGGTTTCTCCGCTACCACCAACAATTTATTATTGGTGGTCTATTATTAAAGTGACTTATGGCATGGAATTTGCCCTGGCTAAAGCTAGGGGCACAGCCTATATGGTCAAGAATGTGAAAATATGGGGCCCTATGGATCTTTCTATATAGGTTATTACTGATTAATAAGGAAAGCACTATGGTTTAAGAATTGGAATGTCCCAGATCAGGTTGATTAATTGATTATGAGGATTATGATTAGACTTTCTTAAATCTTGATATGTTAAAATTAACTTTGTTTTTCATTCTAATTGATGTTTTTATGTATACAATTGAATTTTTGTTATGAACTATTGTATATTACCCTTATGTAATGTCAATAACATTTTTAAAAAAAAAAAACAAATCCACCTACACCGCCGCAAACTTAATACATATATTAATAGACTTAAAAAAATTACAACTCTATTGGCAGAAGATTGGCTTAGTGTTTTATAGAAAACTTGGAATATGTCCTACATTCACTACTTTAGAAACTATGTTAGGGTATAAGGTAGATAAGCCTGCTCTAACATGGCTATTTACCATCATGATGGTAGCAGCAAGGATGGCAATTGCTTGGATGTGGGTTTCTCCGCTACCACCAACAATTTATTATTGGTGGTCTATTATTAAAGTGACTTATGGCATGGAATTTGCCCTGGCTAAAGCTAGGGGCACAGCCTATATGGTCAAGAATGTGAAAATATGGGGCCCTATGGATCTTTCTATATAGGTTATTACTGATTAATAAGGAAAGCACTATGGTTTAAGAATTGGAATGTCCCAGATCAGGTTGATTAATTGATTATGAGGATTATGATTAGACTTTCTTAAATCTTGATATGTTAAAATTAACTTTGTTTTTCATTCTAATTGATGTTTTTATGTATACAATTGAATTTTTGTTATGAACTATTGTATATTACCCTTATGTAATGTCAATAACATTTTTTAAAAAAAACAACAAATCCACCTACACCGCCGCAAACTTAATACATATATTAATAGACTTAAAAAAATTACAACTCTATTGGCAGAAGATTGGCTTAGTGTTTTATAGAAAACTTGGAATATGTCCTACATTCACTACTTTAGAAATTATGTTAGGGTATAAGGTAGATAAGCCTGCTCTAACATGGCTATTTACCATCATGATGGTAGCAGCAAGGATGGCAATTGCTTGGATGTGGGTTTCTCCGCTACCACCAACAATTTATTATTGGTGGTCTATTATTAAAGTGACTTATGGCATGGAATTTGCCCTGGCTAAAGCTAGGGGCACAGCCTATATGGTCAAGAATGTGAAAATATGGGGCCCTATGGATCTTTCTATGTAGGTTATTACTGATTAATAAGGAAAGCACTATGGTTTAAGAATTGGAATGTCCCAGATCAGGTTGATTAATTGATTATGAGGATTATGATTAGACTTTCTTAAATCTTGATATGTTAAAATTAACTTTGTTTTTCATTCTAATTGATGTTTTTATGTATACAATTGAATTTTTGTTATGAACTATTGTATATTACCCTTATGTAATGTCAATAACATTTTTTAAAAAAAACAACAAATCCACCTACACCGCCAACATATTTTGCCACATAATGACAGAATATAGATGCAAAATGTTTACATTCTTTCCATAGCTTTTGTGTTATTTTTTGTTGTAACTCCCATCCACTTCCTATTCTCTTGTTCTTACTTTAGTTCTCATATTTTAAATACTCGCGGCCGGCATGACTAGCGGGTGGGTGGTGGGGGCGGTCACTCTGTGCGGGTTGTCACACGGGGAGGGGGAGGAGATTTAATTTAAAATAAAAAAATATTTTAAAAAGTATAACTGACCTTTGCAGGCCTGGTCCCGCGTCTTGTCTGCTCCTCTCCTTGAAGCAGGAAGCCTCTCTCCCCTTCTGTAAGCCAATTACAACACTGCAATGGCAGCATCATGGTTGGTCGGGACACCGACCAACCAGGTGTCTATGGGGCGGCCGTTTTCTCCATGTAGGCTGCATGCAGCCTACATGGAGAAAAGGCAGAGTGCGCATGACTGGTTTGGTCGTTCCCAGAGGGCCAACCAAACAGTCAGCGCCCTCAACAGTGGGCAAGCCACACCTCCCCTGCCCTAGAGCTGGACCTCCCACCTGCTTGCCCCCCACCAAACCCATCTGCTTTCTCGCAGTGCGAGAAGCAGAAACATAAAATAGTATTTATAATATCATTGTATGTTTCTGCTTCTTTCACTGCAAGAAAGCAGTGGGGCAACGCTCCTCTGCCCACATGGAGGAGACGCCCCTGACTGCTGGATTGGTTGATGTGTATCAGCTATACCAACCCTTTCTTGCTTTGCTTTGCTCCTGTCACATATTTACAATTTCTGACAGTGGATTTCCTTTAAATGATGCCATTTGTATTGATACAGATCTTTAAAAAAAATGTCTAGCAATCTTTTTGTTTAGCTTTTCAAATGCTGTGGGCAAGTTTTTTCTCTGTAATTTTAATTGAGTTTGTATTTGTTCTCAGTCTCCCTCTTACTCTATTGATTTGGATAAATCCTCCACAATGGATATAATTAAAATCAGGAGACGCTCCTTAACTTTTGAATTTCATTTATCCAAGACCCACTTGTACTCAGTTCATAAGGTGGGTTACAGTTGGAACCTCACACCTCTTTTAATCTATTCTCCCCACTTATATTGTGCCAGAATGTGCTGATATAGTTATCTATTATTTATGTCCTTTAAAGCAACCCTAGTTGAGAAAAGGTTTTGTTTTAGTTTTCATGTGAACTTTTATTTTTTTGTGTTTCTTGCAGCAAAGATAGCATCTTTTCTTCTGATTTCTGCTTTTGTCTCACTATATCTGCTGTTTTCTCAGGTAGGTTAACAGAAAGAAAAATTAGATATTCTCTGGAAACTAAAATAATATTACGTTGAAAAACCTTACAGCACCATTGATGGCATACTTTATAGCAAAAAAACTTTAACTGAATGAGATAAAGTTCCAATTATGTGGAAATCCCCCAAAAACGAGCTAGAAGAAATCATTATTATAGAATTTTACTATCACAAGAAAATTAAGAGTCCTAGAATTGTGAAATTTACATCCAAGTGATCTGAATGATATACTAAAAATAAGGTCTTTTTTATTGTGACCGTGATTCTAGGTAGCAACAGTAGACAAGATTGTGTCAGTAGGATATTACGTATTAATTGTATTTTTTTCTCACTAAGGGCCTGATTAGTAACTTGGCAGTATGGATACTCAGTCACAACAATGTATCCATACTGCCACGACCGATTCTCTGTCGCCATTGTGATGGAGCATCTTGGACGGCCAGACATAGACAGAGTACAGGCCATTGGAGGTTGACCTCTAATTATGCCCACTTAATATAGATCGTTATTATATATGGGGTAACCCAAAGAAAGTCCTAGAACCTGGGTATCGAGTGTTACAGATATGGTGGTCCTAGACATGAACTTCCACACATCCTATCAATGGGGCTCTGTCTGTTGGCGACTGTTGACAGTCGCCAACAGACAGAGCCCCATTGATAGGCCGCGCAGTTCTACTGAGGAGACACAGCGTGTATACTGTTCGACCGATTAATCAATTACCATCCATCGCCCTACACAGCGAGGTACTCGAGAGAACGTTTGGACGGCTTTCATAAACCGAATTGATCTTTTCGCATAATGGCACACCATTAAAGGGTGTCCGCCCACACTGCTGGGGTTACATGAGTATAATGTAACTTAGCTCCTTCCCTTCACCTTCCCGTCCTGATGAAGACCCGCCTATGAGGATATAAACTGCCCTTCGTATCCTTGGGTCGAAACGTCGACAATCTCCCCTACATTGAGCCTGCATCTCCTATGCCCATGCCCACTCACCCCCTCTGAAGATACGAAGCTCCGAACGAATTGACCGCGACAAAGACAAAAAGATTGACATTTCTTTGCAAAAAGCTATTGAGGGCAGGCTCTTGCTGAACCAAACCAAGGACTACCTTAGCCTTGGACTCAAAGACAATTGTGTAATTCACCATTCCCCGACCTCTTGGTCCTTTCTTTCTTTCACACGAGCACTGAACTTCTCACTCTATGCACCTTACCTCTTTTGGTAACCCCTTTTGTTTGATAATAACTGCATATTTATGTACTGTTCCATGAGGAGGAATTTTATTGAGAATAAACAGTAGAGTCTTCTCTCCTCTACTTTTAAAACGTTTGAACAAATCTTTTGTGTGTATACTGGACATCTGTTTATTTTTGGGCTATTGTGTTTTCTCTTTTTGTTTCCTAAATTCTTCTTTGCAGGATTGATTTCGCAAATGAATAAGAATTGAGAAAGTTTCTTTGAAATAATATCAAACATTGTGTGTGGAAGTTCATGTCTAGGACCACCATATCTGTAACACTTAATATAGATGGGGGGAATTAGAGGTCCGTTTTCACTGCCCATCACCACCAGGAAAGTCTGCGAAAATCCTGGTGGTAAAGCACTGTGAAAACTACAAAATGCTCCCCTCACCATGAGAGAAGACTCCCCTGGTGAGGGGATCATTGTCTTTTTTATGTTTGAAAAGAAAATCTCACTTTGGGGTTTTCTTTTTGAAAATAACAAATAAAACAGTTCGCCAAGTGGCTCCATCGTGTTTTATGGAGCTGTGCCTCAAACTGCAAAAAGTATTGACAGGAACCACTGTGATGATGGTTCCTGGAAATGCCTTAAGTAATGACCACCAGCTTGGTGTTCATTCCATAATTAGGCAGACAAAGGAGCAGTCAAGACAATGAGTAAATAACTTTGTCAACCTGACTGCCAAACCTCAGATGGCCAAATTATAACTGGCCCCCCTAAGATACTTTGATTCACAAGATTGTGACGTGATGATTGAATCAGGTTAAACTCATGAGTAGGGAGAGCACAAACATGTTAGATTGATATGCAGGAACTAAAATAAAGCGTTCATGACCACTGACTTTAGAAAGAGACAAAAGTGGAGACACAAAGAATGATACTTGAGGTTATGGTGCATGTTGAGAGGGAGAGGAAGAATGGTGTTTAAAAGTGCTTCCACACACTAAGGGCAAGACCTGGATAATGAGTTTTAACTGCTGCACATAGATATTATTTCTGCATAAAGAAAAATGTGTATTTTAAATGTATTTGTTTTTGTTTCTTCATTTATAGGGATCATGGAGGAAAATAGCAGCTGTTTCCAGAGATGAAAAATAAAATGATAATTAATTACCATTTTGTTTTTCATCCGCCCGCCCTGAACTGAGTGTCAAGATGGGGTGAGCCTGCTAAATGACTTTAAGGAGGAAGGTGGGCTGCCTTTGCTCTTGTTTAAAGTGTGCATGACTCTTTGGCCGGCCGTCTTGGGATGGCCAGCCAGACATGCGCACTTTAAACCTCTCAAACCAGCTTTCTTGAGACAGCTGGGTTGAGTGCAAGTGCAAGCCTCGTGTGTGCTGGGGAGCTTGGATAATGAGTTTTAACTGCTGCACATAGATATTATTTCTGCATAAAGAAAATGCGTAGTGAGATGCATGAACCAGGGCGTACAACCAAGTGAATAGCGCACACGTCATGGTAAGCTGATTGTGTTTGATGAAATTGCAGTGGTTTCAGTGTTGTAGTGCCATAAACAAAAGGGAGGACATTATCATGTAACGGGAGGTTTCAATAGGAGGCATTCGTGAGTTTATTTAAGATCAGGGTAACAAACAAACAGATTTAGTGAATTAATTACTGCATATAAACAAGAGGGCAACATGATGTAATGATTTAGTAACGCTGGTAGAGTTCGCAAGATTGATAGTAAAGCAAAAATGTGTGTATGTTATATGAATGAAAATAAGAGTTGTGCTGATGGCAGTTTCTATGAAATGTTTTATTTTTATTGTAGATTCCCCTGACGAAGGGAAGATGACTTCCCGAAATGCATTGGGATATTTTAGATAAAGATGTGACATACGGAGGTATTTGGTGTTCTACACCTTTATGAGAAAATCGTACCATGGTTGTGAAATGAATAAAATAAATTGAAGAAAACATGGAGTAAAAAGAATATGAAAAAAGAGAAATGGAGTAAGCATGGAGTGAAAACAAGATGACAAACTGTCAAATTTAATTAATTTGATTCATTCGGTTCTTCTAATGGCTGTGCAGTTTGATTAAAGTAAAGTAGTAACTGAGCTTATAAAGCGCCTGGTTACACTAGCCAGTGTGTCCCCACACTGTACCGCTGAGGAACCCATCCTGGCCTGTTCCTATGAGGCACCCACTCCTGGGCACCCCAAGGTGAAGCCAGGCATCCTTAGCGATTAGGGCCGGTGTGGAGATTAAGCAAGCTATTGCCCAGAGTTGCAGAGTGGGACTCCATGATTAGAGTAGGCACCGGTGGCGAGAATTATCAGGTCCTCAGACATTGAGCCCAAGACGCTGCCACAACAGGAATTGAACCCTGGTCCCGGGTCAGATCTCTGCATCAGGGTCTGCTGCTCTAACCAGTGAGCCACACTTCTCCACGATTAGGAACCCTAATAGGTTCCCTCGTGTTCGAGCTCAAAGAGAGGCCATTCCCACCAATCAGGGTGCTGCTGTCATGCTGGTTAACAGCATATGAGCAGACCAGGATTGGTTGAGGGAGTTTACTGGGGCTTGCACTGCAGTCCCAGCAGAAGAGATCCAGAGCGAGGAGGACGTCATCTTGTCACGATCCGTTAAGTGTTTTAATTTTTATCTATTTTTTTGTTTTATTTGGTTTGCACGAACACACCCATTTGCCCGCTCCAGCCTCCTCTCAGCCACCACTGGGCATGTGTAATCTTATTGCAGACTATGAAATTCAAAAAGTAGATTAGCTAGTGTGCAGCTAAATAGATGGACTAACCACTATCATTGTTGCTCATATATGGTGATCGATGCACTGAAGAAACTCAGCAACAAACCCTAAACTATATAAAATAATGAATCTCAAGGAGGTCTGCATCAGGCTGCTCAAAACATAAACAAACAATTGCAGTCTTTCCCACAAGAATTGTTACATTTTGTTTTGCTATTTATATTTATTTGGCGTGACAGAAATGATGTACAGAATAAACATACAGTACATAGGAACAATATCAGTTTTAGAGTGTATTTAGTGATATAGATGGAATAAGGATGTATGATTAATTGTCACAAGCAATGACATTGCATACCGTTGAGTATAGTACTTATATGCATCATGTAATCTGTCTGGGTTTATGAGTAAAGCTGCCAGCAAAAACTTGGGAAGGGGGACTTTTATGTGCATTAAATTACCCCAAATGTGTATGATATTACTTTTTCCGAAATAACCACTGCATCTAGAAGAAGTGTCCCAATCCAAGCAGGGATGACATTGCTCCTAAATCAGTACTCTACAACTTTGTGAAATTACCCCCTGCAGGCAATAGGTTACCTGTTTAGTGTACTGACCTTGCTACTCACATCGCCATGATATTTGCCCCAAATCATAAATTAAATTAGTTACACAGCTGCTGATCTTAACATTTCCTCAAAATCCCTGCAAAATATGCATGAAATTAGTCCCACAACAAAATGAAATTAACCCTATTCCAGTGTGAAGGTGCTAGAGGTTCAAATTGGAGTTTGCAAAACTACTCTCTTTATTCTTATCCTAGTGACTGTTGTCATAGTCTCAAATAAATAAATAAATAAGCAACATGGCATTTCATGTTATTTTTTTTATTGAAGTTAGATCCCATTCTATGGATTTTGACTTTCCTAGTGATCATGAATGCTGTCATTGTCTCAGACAGTACCTCACTGTTATAATGGAACTTTGAGAACGTCTCAATAGTCAAGAAAGGCGGCAGGAAAAACCTTTTCCTCATGTAGGTCAAATTTGCTTATCATTTGGTAAGCTTCCCTTCACAGAACGCGTAATCAGTTCGCAGAGAATCTATGCAATTGCTCCAGCCAATGGTGGCCTAGAGGAGGGACTGTTGCATTAGATCTGCATGTTTGTCCATTAGCCTGCCCCACCAGCTATGCACCAATTCAAAAAAGTTATTCCTAGCCTTTGGCCATGTGCATATTATGTTCCATTTAAGCCAAATTAGGAGAAATCATCATCAAAGAAAAAGGCTCACTGAAATTCAAAAGGTAAGGTATCCCCCCCCCAAAAAAAACAGATGTAAGAAGGCAGCAGGTCAGCCAATCAAAACCTTAGGGAACAACCAAAAGCAAGGTTATGTATTTTCAGCACAACGTATTAGGGCAGGTAACATAGAGGAAATGCAGAAGCAATCTAAATACTAACCACATTTCGGAGTTCTGGAAACTGGAACTAGTGAGGTCGAAACAGAGCTGCAGCAATTACTAGGCAGCAGTGGAGTAACAAAGGCCCCCAAAGTGTGGGATGGGTCCCAAGCTCCCCACGGGCCCCCTCAGCAAAGTACCTTGGCGTGAGCGCTCCTGATAGGTCTGGAAGAGGGGCCTCCTCAGGTTTCGTTACGCCACTGCTAGGCAGCACCAAGGAGGCAACAAGGTTAGTGCCAGCTATGCTTTTATATGGGGCAAGAGCCTTTTTGCCATGTTTTCCTGCCATTATTAGCTCCCTGTAGCAGGAAGGAAAGGAACATCTCGATTGAGGTCCACACTGGCACACTAAAGACTGCAAGCAGTGGCCCTGGAATGTTGGCCCTAACTCCACAGTAACCCAAGTGCCCAAATGCCATTAGAATGTCCTCTAGGCTCTATGTTGAAGGCTATCTCTGTTCTGCGTGAAGAAACCCCCTTGCATAGTTCAATAACTATGCTATACTTAGCTTTGACATAACAAAAGGCCCCCCACCCCTTTGGAGCTGCGTGGGACCCGATCCCCCTCAGTAAAAGTGTTAGGTGGTGGGCTGGATCCCTCAATGTGCATTACAGGGCACCCCCTTAAGTTTTGTTACACAACTGATACTTAAAGGAGAATAGTCAACATTCTTTTTTTTTTCTCAAAATACTTTATTGATTTTATCCAAGAACAAAACAGGCATTCTGTTGCAGGGTTCGAATAAGCATATAAGGTACATTTTCATATATATCAGTCCGAAGACAGTGTTACTTGCTTGCTTATCTAACCCACAAGATCGATAAGAGGAAAAGAAAGAAAAACAGGCAAAAGAAAGTAAAGGGAGGAAGGAGAGGTAAGAGAAGGGAAGAAAGAGTGACGGTTCTTATAATTTATTTCTGACATCCTATAAAGATGTTGGCACACTGGCAAACATGTTTGGTAGGCCTCACCCATCGCCACAGCTTAGTGTAGGTGACAATGATTGAGACAGTTAAGTACATTTGTCCCTATAGTACGTCCGTAGGTAGCACCTGTCTGTGTACCTCCTGTATATCATTTTTCATGGAGGTTCATAAGAGACTAGGTACTTGTCGAGAGAGTTCCACATCCTTCTGGATGACGGATTCCAAGGAGAGTTCCGTAGTGCTATGTTGTCCGCACCTCTGAGATGGATGATCCTGTTGAACCAGCCTTTGTAAGATGTCTTGGTTGTGTCCTTTCAGTTGACAAGGACCATTCTCTCTGCTGCTGTTAGTAACAGATCGAGTAGTTCTTTATCGGAGTCATCTCTCAAGTCTATGCTCATAAATGCCATGGGCAGAGTGGAGGATTCTTTATTTAGAGTACAACCAAACAAATTATTAGCAAAGTCAAAGATTTTCCCCCAAAACACTTTCAGTAGTGGGCATTGAAAGATAAGATGTGCTAAATCCCCTATCCCTTTGTTACAGTTCCAACATGTTGCGTTGTCCCGGAAGTCTAATGAAAATAACCGGGCAGAGGTCCAAAATGTCTTGTGTAGTAGCCAGTATTGTTTTTGCAAGAGGAGATTTTATTACGTGAGACGGAACTCCATAGTGTAGACCATTGTTGTTCATTATGTGTGGCTGTAGATTGCTGCTCATAGTAGGCAACAGTCTTAAAATTAATTTTAAAGGCTAGGCTTTTACCTTTATACAAAATCTTGCTATTGGCCCAGAGTGATTCCATTTTGGATCCTTTTATGCTGGTCTCCAGCTTCTTGTCTACCCTTAGCAGAGTGATTTTTGTGTTTTAAAAAATGGACTTGGAGGTGTGAGGGTATAGTCTATTTGATGTTAGGAGAGCGAGGGGGCTTAGGTTATTCAAGATGGCCCTCTCTACCTCTTGCCAGACCGGGGTGTAGCCGGTAGGCGGGGATATCCTATATGAGCTTAGCTTTGCCTGAAAAGCTAACTGGTAAAATATGAAATGAGCTGGGTTAACCCCTCCTTGATTTTTACCCAGTCTTAATTTTTATGATCCTTTTCAGTGCTTTCTTCCCTTGCCAGAGGAATTTAGCGATCAGGATGTCTAATTTGAGATGGAAATCATCTGGAAGGAGGAGCGGGAGCATGCTGATTAGATAGTTAACCATTGGGGTGATCATCATTTCAATAGTTTCGATTCTGCCTCAGCACGTTATGAATTTCGGTGACCAAGAGGCTAGAAGTTTCTTTATTTTTTCTAGTAGTAGCTTCTCATTCTGGTATAGCGTCTCTATTAAGTTGCTACCATAATTGATACCTAAGTATTTGATGTATCCTTCTTGCCAAGCTAATCCCGACTCACCCAAGACTCACCCAAGATGACCCCCAACTTAAAACGTGCCACGGGGCGCGTTTGCACAGTGGTTAGGGTAGGGGGCGGGGCCTGAGGTGTTATGTGTGCAAACACACCCTGTGGCGTGTTTTAAGTTGGGGAATTTATTCATCTTCAATCCAGAGGTCCCCTGGGGGCCAACTAGTCCACCAGGTACCTCCAGTATGTGCCAGGGAGCTGCGTTGCAGAGAGGTATTCAGAGGCCACACCCCTTTTACAACACTCTGCAACACAGCTCCTTGGCGCTTAGTGGAGGTACCTGGTGGGCTAGTTGGCCCCCAGGGGACATCTGGATGGAAGAGGAATTAATTCCCCGACTTAAAACGCGCCACAGGGCGTGTTTGCACACATATCACCTCAGGCCCGCCCCCTACCTTAACTACTGTGCAAACACGCCCGTGGCGCATTTTAAGTTGGGGGATTAAGTCCCCTTGAGTCCTGAGGGTCCCCTGGCGGCCAATTAGCCCACCAGGTACCACCATTTTGTGCCAGGAAGCTGCATTGCAGAGAGGTGTTCTGAGGCCACACCCCTTTTTTCACCTCTCTGCAACACAGTTCCTTGGCGCTTAGTGGAGGTACCTGGTGGGCTAGTTGGCCTCCAGGGGACCTCTGGATTGAAGAGGAATTTATTCCCCAACTTAAAACGCGCCACAGGGCGTGTTTGCACACATATCACCTCAGGCCCGCCCCCTACCTTAACTACTGTGCAAACACGCCCGTGGCGCGTTTTAAGTTGGGGGATTAAGTCCCCTTGAGTCCTGAGGGTCCCCTGGCGGCCAATTAGCCCACCAGGTACCACCATTTTGTGCCAGGAAGCTGCATTGCAGAGAGGTGTTCTGAGGCCACACCCCTTTTTTCACCTCTCTGCAACACAGTTCCTTGGCGCTTAGTGGAGGTACCTGGTGGGCTAGTTGGCCTCCAGGGGACCTCTGGATTGAAGAGGAATTTATTCCCCAACTTAAAACGCGCCACAGGGCGTGTTTGCAGACATATCACCTCAGGCCCGTCCCCTACCTTTACCACTGTGCAAACACGCCCCGTGGCGCGTTTTAAGTTGGGGGATTAAGTCCCCTTGAGTCCTGAGGGTCCCCTGGCGGCCAATTAGCCCATCAGGCACCTCCAGTAAGTGCCACAGAGCTGTGTTGCAGAGAGGTGTAAAAAGGGCAGTGGCCTCATAACACCTCTCTGCAATACAGCCCCCTGATGCCTACTGGAGGTTCCTGGTGGGCTAGTTGGCCCCCAGGGACCCCCAGTATTCAAGGGGAGTGTGTTTCCCCTCAGGGGCACATTGGCAGAGTGGTGCAAGGAGAAGGTGGGGCCTAGGGATGATCGCGTCTTTTTTCCCCCCACAAAATTAAGTTTTTGGGCACTGGGGTTCCTTGTGGGACCCCCTGAGAAGGCCTAGTGGGTCAGGATGTGTCTACCCTGCCCCATTTTTGCGTTTTGTGGCGTTTGTTTTGGGTTTCTGTGCCTCACAAGATGGCTGCCAATACTTTCTGATTTTTACTGTTGACAGCCAATAAGCATGCAGCTCGTGCAGGGCAGGGTGCGTGCAGGCTGCGCTTTGGGTATACGGATAGATATGTGCATCCACCGCGCCCATAGATATATAAATGATTTTAACCATCATTTTCTCAGGAACTACTGAACAGATTGACACCATATAAGCAAAAGGAACAAGTCGGAACTGAGGACTACCTCTCTGCCTAATTTGGTATAATTCCGTTCAGCCGTTCAGGCTGTAGCCGTGTCTAAAGGTCCTATGGGAAATTGCATGGGGAAAACACGTTTTGGGACCCCCCTTTTTTCTCGGCCCCCGCTTCACCAATCACCCCGAAACTTTCAGGGAAGGTGCGGAACTGAGCTGGCCAAAAGTTTGAGAATGTTTCAAGAAGATTCAACAATCGACGCCAAAGTTATTGCCAATAGAATGTTGCGTTTTTCCTATGGATAATAGGTCCTAACTATAACTACCTACTGGTGACAGCCAATAAAGGCATAAAGAAATAGCAACAGATCAAGCATTTCTCACTATTAAAACATAAGCATGATTAAGGCATATTAAAAACATTTATGCCAGACAGTAAAAGTATCTTTTTTGGTAGAAACAGGTGGACAACGGGGAGGCATGTGGGACAGTGAGCTAACCACATGCAGATACTGTATCCACCAAAAAAAGCGTTACCAAAGGTAAGTATGTTGCTCTTCTGATGGATACTTCTGCCTGTGGATTCCTCACCTTTTGAATAGAATCCTCAAGCTGTACCTCACCCGGAGGAGGGTGTTCACCTGACTGGAACAACAAATCATGCAAAACAGATCGGGCAAAATGGCTATCCCTCCTAACCTGCGAATCCAATAATAATCGAATAATTTTTAGTCGAAATTATATGAAAAATAATACTTTAAAAATACTTTTATGAATACATTTGGACAAACACTTACAAGAAAACTTTTATTTATAATTAATTTAAAGATATTTCCTACTTTAGAAATTACGCCAAAGTCGTGACCCCAGCGCAACTTTTCAAAATGGCCACCGGAATACGCGCCGCCATAGTGTAGGGGGCGCTAAGGGTGCGCACCTTCTGCATAATATAAAAGTGAATAGTCGGTGGTTTGCATTCTGATTTGTCTCTGTTAAGTTTATACCCCGAAAAGCCAGAATATTTTGATATTGAATCCATCAAGGCCACATTTGATGTCTTTGATTGTTCCGTAACTATTAATATGTCGTCCGCATAAGCCGCTAGTTTTATTTGGGCACCATTGATATCCACCCGCTTTATGTTCGAATTTAATGTGATATCTTGGTTAAGGGGTTCCAATGCCAGTAAGAATAATGAAGGAGATAGTGAGCATCCCTGCTAGTACCTTGTTGCAAACTTAAGGGCTCAGATAGTGACCCATTTACTACAATAAGGGCTGATGGTTTCCCATACAGGGCCATAACCATCTGTATATATCTCCCCCAAAGTTGAATGATTGCATACATCCTTCTAGGAAAGCCCAGGAAACCCTAGCGAAGGCCTTCTCGACGTCTAATGTGATTGCTACAGCTGGATCAGATTTAGTGAAATGAAATGAAAGGAGGATTTATAAAGCGCATGGCTACCCGTGAGCATCCCAGCGCTAGTGAGTGAGCTGACGGAATGGAGGTGAAAGATTATGGAAAAAGCCAAGTTTTCAGGAGCCTCCGGAAAGCAAGAAGGTTGGGTTTGGCGCGCAAAGTCAGGGGCAAAGAATTCCACAGCTTGGGGGCGTTATAGAAAAAGAGGCGCCCCCTGTGCAAGCCTTTTTAAGCCTAGGTTTGTAGGCTAGGTGTAAGAGTGCAGATCACAGGTTTCTGGAGGCTTCGTGAGGTCTGATCAGATTTTTTAGGATATGGGGCCCTTTGCCATGAAGGATTTTGTGGGTGGTACAAAGGGTTTTGAAGTGTACTCTCTCCTGGATGGGCAGCCAGTGGAGCGATCTAAGGGCAGGTTTTGCAGAGCTCCTACTGTTAATGCCTGTTAGGAGCCTGGCTGCAGAGTTTTGGACTACTTGCAGTTTGGCAATGACTTTCTTAGGAGTCCCAAGATACAGAGCATTGCCATAATCTGGATAGTAAGAGGCTCTGAATTAGGAGCTTCCTGGAGTCCTGGGGGAGGAGGGGGAGGATTTTGCGGGGGGTCCGGAGGATGCCATAGCAGGCCCCTGTTGTCTTCCTGGCTTGCGTGTTAAACGTGAGATCCTGGTCAAGCCACATGCCCAGGCTCTTAATGTTTTTGTTTTGGGGCCGGGGCAGGTCCCATACAGGGTGGCCACAGAGTCTTCGGTATGAAGTGAGATTGGTTACCCAATACCAAAATCTCCGTTTTATCACTGTTGAGTTTGAGGTGTGAGCTATCCATCCAGTGGGATATGTCTTGGAGGCAAGAGTGAAGGTTGTCGGGGGGCGGTCCAGCTGGCTGAGAGAGACAACAAGCTGGGTGTTGTCGGCATAAGTCACAAGTTTAACACCATGGGGAGTGACTATTTTCTCCACGGGGGACATGTAAATATTAAAAAGAGTGGGGCTTAGGGAGGAGCCCTGGGGAACCCCACAATGTAGAGGAGTTACGCGGGATCTAGAAGTTCCCTCAAGAACTTGGAAGGATCGGTTATGGAGAAAAGATTTCAGCCAGGAAAGCGCGGACCCAGAGATTCCCAGTCCCCTGAGCCGGTGAATCAGAATGAGATGTTTCACCGTGTCAAAGGTTGCACTTAGATCTAGGAGGATCACTGCCACTGATCCTCCTGAATCGAAGATCTTTCTCGCCTATTCCACTACCACGATCATGGCGGTTTCTCTAGGATGTCTCACAGAAGGTGGGTTTTGTCATTAGACATACATGTACGTAGGAAACCAACCTGGGAGTTGCTTATTAGTTTGGAGAGAGCAGAGTTGAGTCTGACTGCTAAGATCTTAGCTAATATTTTGCAGTCCATGTTAATAAGGGATATATGTCTATAGGTTTTGGGTAACAGTTGATATTCACCTTCTTTTGGGATGACTATTATATTAGATTCCAACATAGTTTGTGGTAGTATCCCTTTAGCCCCTGTGTGGTTAACCACATCTGCGCTAGTTGAATTCTCCTTCTGTGCTGAGATTTTAAAAAACCCATGCTCCATGACGAGCTGGGCTCGTCATCAGTGTGCGAGGAGGCTACACCATGATGAGCCCAGCTCGTCATGAGCCTGGAAGGGGTTAAAAACTTGTTTTATGGTTGATTTCAACTGATTTAGGAATGTCTTTTAGGAGGAGGCTGTAAACCCCTCCGGCCCATGGTCTTTGTTATCTTCCAATGATTTAAGTGCCATTTCAATTTCTGTGTACTTAATTTCTTGTACTAGCCTAATTGATTCCTCGCTATTTAGCTGCAGTAACCTGAGTTTATCGAGGTATTTTGTGCATTCCTCTAAGTTAAGGGTCTGATAATTTTTGTAGAGTTTCTGGTAGAACTCTTTAAAGGTCCTAAGGATTTCTTTGTGTTTTGTATGGGTTTGGTTGTTAGAGTCTCTGATGGACGAGATGGCAAACTGGTTCCGCTTGTGCTTGAGGTAGGAGGCAAGGAGTTTCTCTGCTTTGTTAGCTTTACATAGATTAAGGGCTTTGTGTTTGCTAATCCACAATCCTGCTTTTTCACGTAGGATTTTGTTGTATTCGTATTTTTTCTGCGTTCATTTAGTGAGCTTGCTGTTGTGTATGGTCGTTGCGTGAGATAGATCTAACCCCTAGATCTCCTGCTCAAGCTGGTTTAGTCTGTGGTTTGTGCTTTTGTTTATTTTTGTCTTGATTTCAATTATTGTGTCCCTGACGGTCGCCTTCAGGGCGTCCCAGAGCGTGTTAGTATTAGTCTCTGAGGTGTTGTTATGTTTAATGTAGTCTATTATGTCTCCCTCAATCTTCTTTTTGTTCGCAGGTTCTGATAGTACATTGTTAAAGCGCCATCTCCTGGGCACGGCTTTGTTGCGACACCCAGACAGTTTTAGGCTAATACAAGAGTGGTCAGACACTAGCCTTGGGGCTATTTCTGAGTGTTCGATTCGTCGTGTGTGGGACCGGGAGATCAGGATATAATCAATCTTGGTGTATGATTTGTGTGGGTTAGAGTAGAATGTGTAGTCTCTCAGGTCTGGGTGTTGGAGGAGCCACAGGTCCTTTAAGTTAAATTTGGAGCAGATATTTTGGAGCCCTGCATGTGAGTTCATAGGGTGGTATTGACAGGTGGATTGTTTATCTGTTATGTGGTCTAATGGGATGTTAATATCACCAGCTACCACCATGAGGTCGTTTTGGGGGAAGCTATCTAGCGAGCTTGACACCGCAGACCAAAAATTGGGGTCGTCAGTGTCGGGGCCTTATATGTTTGCTTGTGAATTAGCTCCTCCCCCTTCTTAGATGTGTGACCAGAAGTCTGCCCTCGCTATCGTGAGACTGTGAGTCCAGCGTGATATTGGATCTTCTGAATAGCAGTGTCATTACCTCCATTCCTTTATGTCAGCAGAAGAATAAGCCAACTGTGAGATCCAGTTACCTCTCACGAGTTTGGCATCCTCCAAGGATATTTTTGTCTCTTGCAGTAAGATGATATCGCCTTTAGTTTTAGCTAGGTAATTCATAATTTTCTGTCACTTAATAGGGTGGTTAAGATCTTTGACATTTAGGGACGCTATGTTGAGGTCGGTTGCCAGGGTAAGTGTGTTATTGCTAGCCATCTGCTGAGGTGTATTGTGGTTTATTGTGGTGGGAACGTCTATTCTATATGTAAAATACTAGTAATCGCTATCTTGGCCTCGGAGATGAAGGGTGACAATAGTTGGCCTTCATCCCCCCTCCCAAGGTTTAGTTCACCTGTGTCACTCAGTTGCTTCGCATACAATCTAAATGCCACTTTCGGATACTCTTGTGTGCCAGTGCTTACAAAGAGGTTGTACATCAATACATGCCGGAGAACATTTATAGAAGACAAAGAGGTGAAAAGGGGAGAGAAGCTAGAAAATCTAGAGAACAAAAAAAAGACTGAGAAACCCCAATGCGGGTGTTCGAGCAAAACGGGGAGCATTATGCCAGACCAGGGGTTCCTTCCACCTCCCGCACGCCCCTCCCACCCTTGTGCACCACCCTCCTCCTGATAGGTCTTGTATGTAGGAGATGCGACGGCAGGATCGTCATTCCGTCTCTCTGAGATTAACTGTTGGGTAGATTAGCTTGTCATTTTCCCTATGAGGTCCTAGAAAAAATGCACCCTCTATAGGCATGTGAGACCATACATTTGTTAAATCTCAAATACCTTGTACAAGTTCATAGTCATAGTACGTAGTACATATACAGTAAAAAGGTCAATAAAGGATACATGTATGTGGCCATAGGATATGCACCATCTTCTCTTTGTTGTGATGTCTATTAACATGAAATATAAGATGAGGTAGATAATGTAAAGTTAGTGAGGTAGATAGTGGTTTCGATTTCCTTCTTAGCGTGAAATACATGATGAAGAAGCTATTGAGGTAGATAATGGTTTAACCTCCTTTTTTGTAGCAGTTGCAAGAAACTTAGCTCGGCCACAGGGGTATGTATTCACACTTCATCCATTATTCGGTTCCAGAGACAATCTGCTTTTGCTAGTGGCGGGTTGTGACGCGACCATGTCTTGTCTTGCTGGTCCTTCCAGGTAAGCTGCCAGTTCCTTAGGGTCATTGAAGACGTAATGTCTACCGCTGTCAATTATTCTGAATTTGGCGGGAGCAATAAATGAGAACTACATGTTTTTGCTCCTGAGTTTGTCGCGTAGGGCAAGAAATCCTTTTCTAGTGTCAACAGTGGGCTTACAGTAGTTATGTGTAAAAGGGATCTTATGCCCTTTTCCAGCTAATCTGGTGATTTTTATGTGTGTGGCTAAGGATGGCTTCCGTGTGCTGTGATCTCAGCCGTTTGCAAATAATAGGGCGGGCTGCTTGCCTTGTTGTAGATTTAAATGTGGGAACCCTGTGCGCCATGTCTAGCTCAAACTGTGGGTCAAACTTTAGATTTGTTAATTTGGGGATCCAATCCTCGAGAAAGGCTAAGCATGAGCCTGCTGTGTCTTCAGAGCCCTCCGGGACCCCAAGAATTCAAATGTTCCCCCGTCGATTACGGTTTTCAAGCTCCGCTGTCTGCTTTTGTAGTGTTGAGGTGAGTTTTGTTAGTTTCCTGACTTGCATTGTGGGTGACATCTTCTATATCACTGATCCTCTGCTCTGCCAATGCCAGCCTGTTATTCACTGTGTTTGGTATGCTCTCGCGGCTGCTATCTCTAGCTGAATAGCGTCCATGGTTTGCTTTGTCGATTTAGCCAGGTCGTGGACATGTGCCAGCTTTTTTAGTAGCATATCTAGGGTGCTGTTGATGTCCGGTTTCATTTTGAGAGGTGAGTCCTAGATTGCTGGCTCTGTCTTGCTTTTTTTTTCAGATGCCACTTAGAGTCTCTTTTTGTCATTTTTGTGTAACTCCCTTGTGCGAACGCTTGGGTGCAGTCCAGATCTGCTTCCTTATCACTTCCTCTGGGCTGGTACTGTGCTGGTGTCTTTGCTGTCCTCCCTTTATAATCGCTGTGTTCTTCCGCAGCCTCTCCTCTGTCTGAAGACAGCCCTGTTTCTAGGCTTCTATCCTCACGGTTTGGACGTGGGCAAGATGGTATGAGTAGGTGGTGAACCTGCAGATGAAGGGCGATAGGGCTCTTTGGTTGCATGGGCTAGAGTATCCAGAGGTCAGCCCATTAGCTAATTGCTTGTTTTTGTCAGGCACTTTTTTTTGTGAGCGCCGTGGGGCTTTCGGGATACGTGCCGATTTTCCCCCTTTTGCCTCTGTTACAGTGCCTGTTTGTCCATGCTTTCCCACCCTGGCCATACATCCTCATTTCACTGGCTATGGATACATTGGGTTGACCTTTATCTGTTTGTCCGTCATCAAATACTTAACTCACCCTTTAATGGTAGCGCCATTTGCGGGTGTGTCGCTTCCAGTTTCGTTTTCACCCCCGATATCAGGGTCCGTATTGGCCTCTACCCACCTGAATTGATTATGACCCAAATCACAGTGTTCGCTGGTGTTCTTTTCATGCCCTAGTCATCAAACCTCACCTCAATGACTGCGCCAGCTAGTTTTATCCATGCTTAAGCAAGACATTAACATCAAGCCTCTTTGATAGGTGGACGCCATTTTGTGGAAACCGCGAGCGGCTAGTCCTACTTCCAGTTTCTGTTTCTGTTTTGTGCATTCTCTTTATGCTCTCTCACTACGCCGAAGCCATTCTCCCATCTTCCATCTGCTTTCACCCCCGTGCAGACCCGGTCAGCTTATCTTTATTGATAACTTGGTTCACTCATATTGCGGTGTATATTACAGTGCCAGCCGGTATGCGTCTCTCAAGCCTTCTTGGTCACTCCCTAGCGCTGGCTACGGAACCATGCTGCACTACCTGGCGTGATCGTTCAAGAACCCCATACTGATGGCAGAACAAGCGTTGCTGCAATGATTAGGCACCTCTGTTGAAATCAGTTGTTTCCTTTGTCTCAGACTCTCAACTACTCGAGCACTCTAACTTTCAAGCATCCCACCGATATGATTTGAAATCTCTAGTATACCTTTACCCTCTACGGCAGCTACTTTTGGGCATCTTTCCCTGGTGTTTGTGGCGCTCTTGCCGACCGAGTCTTCACTAGGTTTCAGTTGCGAGGTTCCGGGTTGCTGGGCTTTGGGTTGCCGCCATTTTTCTTCACACTCCCGAGCCGTGTTTTCGATTTCTTTTCTCTCCTTACAGCACCGCTGGTTGTTGCGGCGGTCTCCCTCGTTGGCAGTAGCCTTTCTGCTATCCAAATCTTCTTCGTTGGTAACCCTTTGGCTCAGTCTCTCATGAGGGATCAGTGATCGCTTCTCCGATCCGACGGAGCGCCGAGATCAGGCAGCCATGAGCTCCGCCTTACATGCCACATCAACATTCTAACTCAAACTGTTTGCTTTAGGAAAGTATAAGCACGCTCCCAGGTATGTTTTTTTGAGTGTCATGGCACTTCAGTAGCACTAATAATTATTTAATTGATTTTTGCACTCAGATGCATGCAAAGAAGGAATTTTGCATTGAGTGGCATGTGATAATGATTAAAAGTGTTGAGCATAATGATTGCAAACCACAGCATTTTATTAATACGTCATGTCTTAGGACAGAATATGCTGAGAGCCATTTTATCAAAGAAGACAAAATGCCCAAAATGATATGACAGATAATAGATGGTGTGGACACCCCTGCAAGGGGCCTACGTCCCACTTCCTGTCACTACTTTGTAACGCTCCTTAATCTAGTATTTAGGTGGCATCTCCAGACCCTGAACTTCAGTTCCTGATGACTTAAGAAGAGTCGGATACCACAGAGCTGCACCAGAAGAGAAGACTGCAGAGAACTACTTCCTTGGCCTCAGCCCTACTAGCCTGTCTGCAGCCCTCGACGATCCTGCACCAAAAGACGGCTCGCCCTAGAGCTCAGCGACCACCGAAACCCTGGGAGGTCTGCCTGCCTTCCTTAAAGCTCAAGATCTCCCAAGAACAGTGGATCTGTTCAAAAGCAACAATTTTCAAGCAAATACTCTGTGACCTAACGAACCGTGAAGTCTGACCCCCGATTCCACCTCTGCACCTAATGCCTACACCCTGAGTCCAAGTGGCCCACCAATTCCAGCAGGGTTCCCCAGTACTGCAGAGCCCAAGTCCACAATGAGCTGACCTCTCCCGGACACGGTCATCTGCTCCGGTATGCGGTTTCCAATACCAAAAGACCTGGGCTTTGGTGAAGAGGACCAAAGGTGTCCCTTCGTCACTGAGAATCACAACTTACCTCTCCAGCTATTAGTTTTCTTCTACCGGCCTCCTGGCCTGAGCCTGCACCCCTTTTTTTCATTTGGGTCTTTTGTCATTGCTTTACATAGGGCACCCAAAGCTATGTTGGCACTTTGCACCTGGCCTCCCCCGTGCCGCTACTGGTGTAGTGGTGGTACTGCTTTGGACCCTGTCCACTGCTTGCTTCAACCCCCAGAGACTGGTCCCACAAGCCGCTGCTACTTACCTGTAAGCCTCTGTCTGATTGCCCTAATCCTCATTGATTTGTATTGAGTGCTTGACACCTTATTTTCACTCTACACCCGGCCACCCCTGTGCTGCTGGTGGTGAACTGTTGGTGCTGAACTGAACCTTACCCAATACTGATCTTAGCTCCCTAAGATTGGTTTTGTAATTCGATGTTACCTACCTGGATGCTGAATGTTTTCTTCCTCCCATAGGTTAACATTGCAAAGTCTGAAACTTGTACTGGATCCACTTTTGATATTGAAAGTATTTCTATTTCAAAACGTATTTACCCAAGACGAAGTTCTGTGGTTCTACAAAGTCAAAATAAACATAACCAAATATAATTTTTATAAATTGGTCTCAGATTTATTTTTTGAGTGTGTATCTCATTTATTGCCAATGTGTGTACAACAAATGCTTTACCCTGGCCTCTGATAAGCCTGACTGCTCGCCCACACTACTACAAAAGAGAGCATTAGTACTCTTTACTTTAGCCTCTGGGGATCCACTGGACTCTCTGCACACTATGCCTCGTTTTGGTATAGTATATAGACAGCCAGCTTCCTACACAGACCACACCATCCTTCATGACGAGGCTCCTCCTTTGTCAGTGTTCAAAGCAGGGTTTGACCTTCTGCCTGCAAATAGCTGTTTATTAGGAAGGCTTATGTGTACTTACAACTATGTAAACATGTGGTTCTCTCTCTGTAACAAATACATTGTAATTGCCTTTATATAGCGCTTACTTCCCCTCACTAGCCTTCAACTGTTTTGCACTGGGCAGCACGCTTCTCCAGATCCCAAGGTTAGTGGTAAATTCAGTGCTAATTGTTGGTTATTGGGATTAGTTGTGTGCTGTCAATTAATCATGCATTGAATGCATTTAGGTCCCAGTTCCTATTTCTGCATAAAATCAGAAATCAAGCAAAAATGGTAGGTGCACCCCTTTCCCATTTCTGAGCGATAATTTCACATTCCCAGTGCAAATCTCACCAGGTAAAACCTGGGGTTTTCAGCTCAAAAAGGGAGAAATCGAGTCATTTAGCACATTATCCCCAATTCTGACCAGCAGAGCTTGGACTGTGGAAATAAAACCTCACCCTGAGGTATTGGGGTTTTTCTGGGCAGTTTACCATAGTCAGACACCGCGGCACACATAATCAGGACCTTAATAACCGCAAACACTGACTTTAGTACTCTTTTTAGATGCCATGATCCTTCATTTCATATCAACTTAAAAATGATCAAAAGCTTTACATGAAGTGAAAATAAGAGGTCTGAGTGGTGCTTTTTTCAATACCGCTTTCTTGTGCGCTAGAACAACCACTCAATTATGAGAAAGGCTCTTTCTTTGCTTTGCACGACTGATAGAAGTGGCGACATTATCTCTCTGGGTGTCATAATATGAGAATTGTATTCATCCCCACTCGGAAAGTCCTCCACCAGGACACGCTGCCTGACAGGGAGCAGCATTTTGAATCTCTTTAACAATCAACCCTCTCAGATTATTGATTTTATGTACTGCACATCTAGGTAGCACTCCAGAATTGATCAGGGAGACAACATTCTGAAGGTTTGTTTTATGATCTTGTTACAAAAGTGCAGTGAATACAAATCTGGAAAGCAAATGCCATCTACTCCTCCGCAAAATGATATTTTTGCCATGATAATGTGGACGGATTGATCTCTAAATTGAGCTGCTGCAAAGTTTGCCGCGCGCGCTGTCTTTGTGCTGGCCAAACAATGTTCTTTCCTCAAAATGTTGCATTCACACAAGATACATTTTGATATCAGATTTGTAAGGAGGGCGGTGTAGGGTATTCTCATAAGACAATGCAGCATGATGCTGTCTTCAAATGATGTGAATTCATATTGTATTGAAAATGAAAGAGATTTTCCAGCAATGTCCTCTTACCCGTGTGAGTATTTTTGCACAGTAGTAGCACGATTCCTTTATTTATAGAGCATCTCACACAATTAAAGAAAGTGTCTGTCATCCTCAGTAGTTTTGGACTGGCCTTTTGGGCACTCTGACAGCAAGATGTGCTGGCCTGAAAGGGTCCTTGTGTGGGACAGGTTTTTTTGGTCGCAACAAAAATATGGCCAACACTTTGGCTTTACGAGCCAGCCCAAATGCAGTTCTAGAATGCCTGACAGGACAGTCCAACTCTCATCCCCGGACCCTGGTTTTGCGAACTGGCCTCTGTACTCCGAGGCAGTGCTTGAAATGGAAAAATAGAAGTGCATGTACTCTATACAAGAGGACCTGCTTGTTTCTGAAAAGTGCTGGTACTCTCTAGCTAAAAGTATTACGTCTCTCTTGAGAAATGCCGGTGCTCTCCCTCTCAAAATAAACAAGCATTTGCAATGCAATAGGTCTCGCATTTGTGAGAGTTAGCGCTATTGGAGTTGTAAATGTCAGTGCGTGTTTACCAATGTGTTTTACTTTAGAGTGTAGTGGATGGATGAGCAGAGACACAGCTGCAGCACTGTCAGGAGGGATACATATGGGAAATTACCACTGGAACAGAGACAAAGATGCAGCACAACCTAGAGGACTTAGAATGAAGGCGAAACAACAGGACAAGAGAAGCAGCTGCAGCACTGTCTAGGGGACTAAGAATGAGGGATTACCACTGGGACGGAGACAGCACTGCTAGAGGACTTAGAATGAGGGAGTTAATGATGGTATTAGAGAAGCAGCTATCAGCACTGCTTACAGGACTTAGAATGAGGAATTACCACTGTGGCCAGAGAAACAGCTGCAGTGCTGCCTAGAGGACTTAGACTGGATGAATTACTGGCTGGACCAGTGTAAGCAGCTAGCAGCACTGTCTAGGGGACTAAGAATGATGATTTACCACTGGGAACAGAGACATAGCTGCAGCACTGCCTGAAGGACTTAGAATGGGGAAAGTTACTGACGGGACCAGAGAAGCAGCTAGCAGCACTGTCTGGAGAACTTCGAATGTGGAATTATGTGACCAGAGAGACAGCTGCAGCACTGCCTAGAGGACTCAGAATGGAGGAGTTACTGACGGGACCAGAGAAGCAGCTAGCAGCACTGTCTGGAGAACTTCGAATGAGGAATTATGTGACCAGAGAGACAGCTGCAACACTGCCTAGAGGACTCAGAATGGAGGAGTTACTGACGGAACCAGAGAAGCAGTTAGCAGCACTGTCTCAGGGACTAAGAATGAGGAATTTTCACTAGGAACAGACACAGCTGCAACACTGCCTAGAGGACGTAGAATGAGGAATTACCACTGGGACCAAAGAAGCAGCTGCAGCACTGTCTAGAGGACTTAGAATGAAGCATTAGTGATGAGATCAGATATGCAGGTAGCAGCATATTTTAGAGGACTTACCGACTGGACCAAAGAAGCAGCTAGCAATACTGTTTGGGGGACTTAGAACGAGGAATTACCAACGAGACCAGCAAATCAGCTAGCAGCACTGTCTAGAAGAACTTAGAATAAGGAATTACCGATGGGACCAGTAAAGCAGCTAACAGCACAGCCTAGAGGACTAAAAATGATGAATTTTGCAACAAAGGCCTTGGACAACCTTATTGAAAATCCATCGTACCTTGCTACTCTCTCACAGTTTTCACGAAAGTAAACAACCCTATGTGAAGCTAGGCCACTTCATTAATGATGCTTCTGCTGGAGAAGCTTTCAAACAGGCTCGGGTGCAATTCTTACTAAAAATAGGGATGAACTGTCCAGACTGATGCAGCTAAAACATACCATGCACCTACACAAACCTTAAGCAGCAAAGTAAGTGCCAACGTGTACAGCATGTTCTGAGTCAATCCTGTGTTTTTCTAATGCAAAGATGGCCTTTGAACCTCATCAGAAGCATAACGATGGAAATTAGATCCAGAAACAAAATTATTTTCAGTAATAGTACCTCATTTCTGTAATTTAAGCCAATTTGCTGTTTTTAAGATGAGAGTTTTCACAAAAATAAATGTAAATGCCTTGTTAGTAAAAAAAAAATGAGAAGCATAGTCAAAACTGTAATAGATTCCGTCTTAGTACATATGTGTCTAAAAACAAGACTGAACAGTAGCGTAACGTATGTACTGCACATAAAATAAATTACTGATCACGATTGAAGTCCCGTTTCAGTACTATACAGCATGAACTATAAATATAATCTGGGATTTTCTGGCTTCGTTTTGGAGCTATAACACTACTTACGGAAAGCATGACTGCTCATACAGTTAGCATCCTTGAACCTGGGATATTGAAGTATGCACAAAACAACAGGAGTGGTAATGCTAAAACCTCCATGGGACCCCAACACTTTTATTTTCAAAATTAATTTCAACGCAAACCTGCTTTAAGAACCTTCAGAGCTTCTGAAGTTAAGATGTTTACAAAGAAATATGGGCCTTCCTAACTAACCCATTTCCCTAACCAACCTTGCAACCTTCAGCTTCCATGCCTAACAGGCACACACAAAATAAAAAAGTAAATAAATTATAACTCTCAAATACTTTCAGCACTCCATTTCAATAAAAAACTAAAGTTAGAGCTATTGGCTTTGTATATGACAATGTCTTTTACCAATAATGTCAAACGGCTCCAGAGTCGGACAGACAGGCATGTGGGGGGTAGGGTGGGGGGAGCAGGGGGGCGAGGTCAATAAACTGCATTCGGACCACATCACAACAACATGTCAGAAACAAAACAAAAAAACTATCCTTTTCTTTTTCTTTAAAACATGCATACATTCAGCTCAAGCACCGACGCACACACACGTGAGAATAAATTACACAATGCACCCTACTTTCGTTGCACGATTCTAGTAGTGGCAAGCTACAAGGGCAGCTTTACGTCAGACATGGAAAGATTTACATTTCCCTGCATCCTTCCACACATTCTCTAATATGGGTAGTAGGGGTGCATAATTAGGGAGATAACCTAAAAAATACAGTGCGAACAGGTCCTCCCTGTCTGTCATAAAGTTCCTTGACTTCGCCTTTTCTCATCAGAGGAACATTTTTAGGTCTCGCCTATTAATCCAAAAAAGGGATAAAAGACGATAGAGTAGTGGGCAAACCAAGGTCTGAAACCATCGCGGATTTCGGACAGTTCGTGTGGTGCACTCATGCGGAAAGCGCGTCCACATCAAACCCATCAGCCTCCCTCCCACAGGCATCTGAAGCTTCCCCAGCGGCCTCAGGCATTCACCCCAGCGCGCGCTCGGCCTCACTTCTCCTCCCCCCTAATTACATCCCTGCCGTTTCACTCACTTTCACGGCCGCGAGGCCGTGCTTCAAAGGGATCCGCTCCCGGCTCCCCCGCCTCCCTAGTTTTCTCTCTCGTCCAAATTATAACTCCGAGAAGGGCTTTGATCTGGCCCGACCCTCTCCATCTGCCATTTCCAATTCGCACGCTCTTTCCATCTACTTTGAATTTATACAGTGGTGAGACACAGAGGCTGATATGCATCGGATTATCCTCCCCAGATGAACTAATGAAGCACTCTGTCACGTTGCAGAGGGCAGCTTTAAATGACAGTGAACGCTGATTGTCTCTTGCTTTCTTTGACTGCTTGTCTCTCTTTTTCTTCCATTGACATTGTCTGCCTGTCTTTTCTACTTGGCCTCGCTCCTCTTTATGCTTCTATCTCACTCCACTGTGGAGTTCTGGACTTTTTGGTTCCGTCCAGAGGTGTCAGGGAACAACACCCAAAGACCCCGGAGTTCCACCTGCCTTGGTGCGCAAATGAACAGAAACACGGGCTTCTCGATGGTGGCGTCAAAGACCAAAGGTTTATTACTGCAGGGACACAGAAGTCACAGATACTACGCATGGGCAGTAACCAGGAGCCTGTTCGATTTGTACATTGAGGGTTGCTCCTTTTATACTAAAAATTGTGCTTCAGGCAAATATTTCACATGCTAGTACATTCCTAAACCTTTGTGTCTTAAACAATAAATATTTGGCGTTACACAGGAACTGTCGATAATATCTGATGCCAAACATCACGAAGAGGGGTTCCCACTAGTCCATCACAATCCCTTGTCAATATTGCATTCAAGAGCCGGACCGCCTCATCGTAAAGTTCGTTACCTCCCCCTAATAAAGGCCCAGAAGGAAAGGAGCAGAGCCAGGTGCAGGAGATAGAAGAGCGGGATAAGAGATGTTTGTGGGTTGTAAATGGGCAAGGCTACCGGCTTCGGCCGCCTAATCATGATCGGGACAATGGACACGAGAACCAGTTCAGGTGGGCTGGCCTCGGGCAGAGGAGGCAGCTTTTGTCAAGTCATGCAGCTACAGCGTGATCTGGTTTAAGGCACACGTGTCATGAAAGAGGTGAATCTCCGGCTAAGGCTACGTGTCCTTAATCGAAATGAAGTGATCAGAGGTTATTGCATATGTGAGGGCAAGAAACACAAAATGGCGGACATGATCTAAGATGGATGCCGTGGGTAGATCAGAAATGTGTTCATAACAGGAGTGCTCTTGCTCGTATCGTAGCGAAAACACCAGGATATGCTAAATGGATCATTTGCGGTTCGCTGATACTAATATTATGTATTTCCGACAAACTTGAAAACACGGGTTCAAATCGTCACGGAACCTCAGACCCTCCTTTTGCCCTTACATAGGCAATTACTCAGTCTATATCAGAGTCTAGTTCTATACTCATCAGGTCAGTAACATGTTGTTGTATCATCATCCTTTCTCGTGCCTTTTCTCCAAACGCAGGTGGTTTTCTGAGACAAGTTGCAGCACAAAGACTACACAGAGCAGGACCACACTGGATAATCAGACAACATGAGAATAGGAATACTAAGATGACACCAATGACCATTAGAACCTTCCATCCCCACGCTGATATCAGAGTCCAAAACCACTCCATAAAGGACCAGTTTCCCTTGTCTACATGTATAGAGTCGGAAATCTTGTGTAGCTTAGAGATCGCCTCATAGACTGTTGGAGCATTATTAGGAATAAAGACACAGCAGCTCGATTGGATCATTCTGCATACCCCACCTCGATCTGCAAGTATAACATCTAGGACCATACGGTTCTGCAATGTCATGAGTCTATCCGCCTGAAGCTCAGCTGTCAAATTGCTAAGGGCACCAGCAGTTTCAGTAATAGTAGATTCAACTACCCGTGTTAGTTGACGTATGTTTCTACTATTGGCCATAGGCCCCCAGAACGGAAGGAAGCCTTTGAAGAAGTCTCCAGCTTCCTGACCAGCAGTATCTTCCTTGCTGAAGACACCTCTTGCTAATCTGGTTCTGTGGTAATCAGATGAAGCAGTGTATGTTGGAGGCAACAATCGAGCAATATAGCATGAACCTGAAAAGTCAGCAGGCAACCATGTATAAGCTCGGTCTCGACAAATGAAGTAGGTACCCCTAGCAGTAAGGAAGGCAGGGGAAGAGTTAGCCGAAAACACGTAAGTCTCAACGCACTCACTCCTCCCTAGCTGAGCTCTCGGATTTCTCCCATTCCCTTGCAAACAGACCTGACCTCGGTGAGGTACGACCCAGATTGGAGTTGAGCTTTTACGCTTGCTTTCTCCTAAACTAAGGCGATACTCTGAAGTATTCCAACTTAAATACACTCGTAGTTCGTCTCTAGGGTATGATGGAGTATTATTGACATCCTTGATCATGTCAATAATTCCCTGGACTAAAGCTTTGTTGGCAGAGTTATATCTAGTGGAACGTGGTGGACGTGGAGGATAGGTCTCAAGGGCATAAGCAAAGATTGTTTGAAGGGCCTGAAATGATCCATTATAGCTGAAAGGCAAAACCAGATAGGGAATACCTTTATCCATAGTGTGGGGTATCAAGCCACACACCCAGCAGTCTGTAGTGTTAACTACCAGTTGGTGTTGGTGCAAGAGCTGTACAAAAGTGTTGTTAATGAACTCTGTGCGTCGGGCTTGTTCATGTTCAGGAAACGAGTGAAAAGAGTGTATAGAAGAAACAGTAGAAATGGCAGAATCAAGGGGAGGTACTGTAGTAACTGGCACAAAAATCATATTTATACTAAAGACGATTCCACCCACCAATGTTGCTAAAATAATCAAAAATGTAACGGCACATTGCATCAAAAAGCATTTGCTACGAAGAATTCTGTACAGTTTGTTTCTGCGAACATAAATCACATTTTCTCGTTGCAGCGCAGGAAGCTCCATCTTCTACAATCCGCTCGCGACCACTGATGATGTGTACGTAGATGAAAATGCCTCTGTCAGCCCTGGGAGTTCCCAGAACCAACAGAAAGATCGACCTTGTGTCAGACCCCTGCAGATTCAAACTAGGCACACAGCCACGACCCTACGGCTACCCAGACGGCAAGGCAATTTAAAAAAAACAATAAACAATAGCAAACTTCCTGGCTGAAGGCAAATGTTCAATATATCAAATGTCACAATATGCAGTTGCCTGCTTTATTTGTCCATTTTACGTTTTCTCAGGTTGTATTTCTGCTTCGCAGGTATTGTCTGATCGGAAAATAGTGTATCACTAGCAGCTGTTGCAGTGTTTAAGTTCGCAGATTGCAAAGTTTCTTCTGATGCTGGAGACAAATGTTCAGTGTTCAAAAGAGTCTTTTCAGGAGGAGAGTCAGATTTTGGAGTGTCAGTAATCAATTCGGCATCGCTGAAAGGAAGGAACTTCGGTGTGCTTTCAGTTTCGGAGGCACCAATTCCCTTTTTCACCCAGTTGTCGTAAGGTAGCGGCAAGGGTACACGCTTAACGTGAGACGCGTGCACCCAGTGTTTGCGGCCAGCTACACGAACGGCTGTCCTCGTTGTCAGTAAGATCTGAAAGGGCCCCACAAATCTTGGTTGAAGGTTCTTCGTCCTCGCGAAGTTCTTGATGACAACCAGGTCTCCTGGTTTCAGCTGATGCCCTGGACTCTCCGGAGGTTTTGGCAGTGCATCAAAAACCTGTTGATGAATAAGACTCAATTTAGCAGTCAAGTCGTAAAGGTAGTCTATCAACATAGGATATTCTATAGATTTAAATTCCTTGGGCCTTGGCACACCCCAGATATTTGCTGGGTGGCCAAAGACCACCTCGTATGGGCTAAGCCCCACTCTAGAATGTACAGTTGCTCTTGTTGATAACAGAGCCAAAGGAAGTGCGTCTGGCCAAGCTAAACCTGTGGATGCTTGTATTTTAGCTATCTTCAGTTTGAGGGTACCATTGTAACCCTCCACTAAACCAGCTGACTGGGGATGGTTCGCACTATGAAATTTTTGTTTTAATCCTAGGCCGGCACACACACTCTGCATAACTTTCCCTATAAACTCACTTCCATTATCTGACCATACAATCCGTGGCATTCCAAATCTAGGGAAATATTCTTTGAGAAGAATTTTGGCAGTTGATAAGGCAGTATTGTCCTTCAGTGGGTATGCTTCTATCCACCTGGAAAAAGCACACACCACCACCAAGACGTATTTCAAATTATTACAGCGTTCCATGTGAATGAAGTCTAACTGAATCACTTCAAAGGGGCAGGAAGGAGGAGCGAAATGACCAGCTGGAGTTGGAGTTCCCTTGCCAGGATTATGCATCAAGCACACCATACAATTTTTCACCACTCTCTCTGCACACTTACTTATTCCCTCATTCTTCCAAACCGGAGCCAACATCTTACATATCCCTTTAGAACTTATATGCGCTACTCCGTGCGCCATTGTCACTACTGCAAGCACATATGCATCCGGCAACATCCAACGCTGCTGTTCTGTCAAATCAATCCAACATCCATTCGAGTCCAACTTGCCCGTACTCTCTCTCCATACACGTTTCTCTTCCTCAGTTGCTTCTCTCTGAATCTCTTTCACACTTTCCATTGTATCTTCACACATCCCAGACTCAGCGATCCATCTTGCAGACGTTGCAACATACATTCTACTCATCATGTCTCTAGCTGTCTGTTTAGCAATTTCATCAGCAAAAGCATTCCCACGTCCAACATCATCCGTGATTGCTTTATGAGCACTGCACTTTACAATTGCAACTTCAGTCGGCAAGGTTAGAGATTCCAACAAGTCGTTAACTAGCTGACCATGTTGAATCTTAGTCCCATGGGACGTAATGAAACCTCTTTCTCTCCACAACCGGCCAAAACTATGTGCCACGCCAAATGCGTACTGACTATCTGTGAATACATTCACTCTCTTTCCCTCAGCTAAAACACATGCTCTCGTTAGAGCTATTAATTCTGCAGCTTGGGCAGAATTCTGACTCACTCTTGCAGTCTCCACAATCGTCTTCAACGTCGTCACCGCGTATGCAGCAGTCACATCACCATTCTCCAATTTAAAACATGACCCGTCCACATACAGCGTACCATCCGGATCGGGTAACGGAGTATCTTTCAAATCGATGCGTCCTTTTGTCTCTTCCTCCGTTTTAAAAAAACAGTCATGTGGCTCAGAATCACTCGACTCTTGATCAGTCGGCAACAGCGTTGCTGGATTCAATACATTACATCTTTTGATCTGAATATGACTCGCTAGTAGTGTCAGCTCGTAACCAGATAATCTCGCACTGGTAAGGTGTTGTGTCTTCGTTCGGTTCATGAGTGTATCCACTGCATGAGGCACCATGACCACTAGCATGTTGTTCATCACCAAACCAGCAGATTGCCGAATGGAAGCCGCAGCTGCCGCTGTAGCTCTCAAACAACTAGGCAACGCTCTAGCTACCGGATCTAATGTTGATGAGAAATACGCACAAGGGCGTTGTTTATCACCAAACTTCTGTGTCAGGACACTCAACGCGCAACCTTCTTTCTCGTGAACGTAGAGCGTGAATGGCTTACTGTAATCGGGTGTACCCAATACAGGAGCTGAACACAAGGCTTTTCGTAATTCAGTAAAACTCTCTTGACATTCATCAGACCATGGCACCGGACTCGGAACATTTTTCCCAGTCAAAGCTACCAATGGTTTCGCTAAAAGAGAAAAATTTGGAATCCACTGCCTACAGTAAGAGGTAATACCTAAAAAGGCACGTACTTCTCTCTGTGTGCGTGGAGCACTCATTTGCGTAATTGCTTTTATTCTTTCTGGGGTCAACTTCCTTCCCTCCTTTGACAAGAGATGACCTAGGTAGGTCACTTCTTGGCAGCAGTATTGCATCTTAGAAGGTGACACCTTGTGATTCAAATCAGACAAATGATGCAACAACGATACTGTAGCTGCTTTGCAAGTTTCCTTGTCATCGGCAGCCACTAAAAGATCGTCTACGTACTGTACTAGGGCAGAACCTGGAGGAAAGACAAAAGAATCTAGCTGGCTTTTTAATGCTTGACTATAAATAGATGGACTTTCACAGTAGCCCTGTGGAGCGCGTTTAAATCTGAAACTTCGACCTCCTAGACAGAAGCCAAAAATATCTCTGCTTTCCTCGGCTATCGGAATGCTGAAAAAGGCATTCTTCAAGTCGATGACTGAGAACCAAGTGGCTGTAGCCGGAATCAATGTTAACAATGCAGTAATGTCTGGAACCACAGGGAATTGCGGAACTACAATCTTATTAACTTCTCTAAGGTCTATGACAAACCTATACACTGGAGGTTTCGTAGGATCAGTTCGTTTCAGAATCGGTAACACAGGACTATTACAAACATTTCCTCGAGTTTCTTCAACTACACCTTTCTTAATCAGATCTTGCACAATCAATAAAAGTGCACGTTCTCCTTCACTCGATATTTTATATTGGGGAATTCTTGGAAATTTTACATTTGCTTTCAAAGTTACTACATATGGTGGTATTTCTAAAAGGCCTACATCATTAGGACCAGTCGCCCAAAGAGAATCAGGGAGTGAGCGCAGCTCTGGCGGGAGTGCGTCCATTGACAAGTACATCGGAGAAGTGATTCTTTTACCCAAAGTAAGCTGTACCCCTTCCGGAGAACAGTACAATGTCGCATATAGTCGTTTTAACAAATCTAAACCAAGCAGATTTTCATTACAACCTGTCGTCAAAATCAAGGGTGCTTTCAATTGACATGGTCCAACAGAAATAGACAAAGGACCAGATATCGGGTTGTAAACAGGGGCGCCTGAAAAACCTACGGAAACATTTGTTGAGCCGGACAAAGGTGCGCCAGGGAGTTTCGCATGAATGATAGAACTTTTTGCGGCACCAGTATCCAACAGAAACGGTTCGACTACACCTGATGTTGCTACCGCGACATAAGGCCCACTCTGATCTACTGGAACTGATACTACTCCCTCTCTCTGTCCATGGCTGTCCTAGTACCCATTTTGCTGAAATCCCTCATCCACTTCACAATAATCTTCAACAAGATATTGCTGAGATCTATTTTGTTGAGCTGACTGTACATTTCGTTGATCAAAGTGATTGGAGGGACGATCATTCGTTTGCGGAGGCATAGCACCTCGCCCTCGACCTCTAGAATTCTGCACAAAACCACCACGACCTCTCTGAGCTGCTGCTGCATTATTTTGCGCTAAGATTGGACATTCATTTTTGTAGTGACCCTCTTTCTTACAGTACGCACACTGATTCCACTGATATTGAGGCCTGGTTGAACTATAATCTGTCCTCTGATACGAATTCTGTTGCATATTAGTCTGATTCGTGCGAGGCGGATACGCCTGCTGTAAAAGAACTTTGGTCTTTAAATCTTTCGTTTTCTTCTCTGATTTTTCCTTTTCCTCTTTATCCCTATTTTCGTAGTACTGTGCAGTCGCAAGTATTTGCGCAGTTGTGGAAACAGCCCACGCGCTCTCTGAATCCTTTAATTTATTGCATAATTCAGGTAACAAATTATGCACAAATTTATCGACAAACAGTCTCTGTCCTCCTTCAGTGCTCATATCCTGACCACTATGATCTACAAAAGTCTCTTCGAACCTCGTGAAGAAGTCGGAGACACTTTCATCTTTCTTTTGCTTGCATGCGGATAATTTATCCCAATTAACACGCAACGCAGGCATCAAAGTCTTCATTAAGTCAATTATTCTACCTGGAAGATTAGCAATTAGGGGTTCGGGTTTTGCACCACCCGTTTGCTGACCATCCGCTGCAGTGATAGCTGCCCAATCACCACCTAAGGCTGCTTGATGATCCTCTCTACGAATTTTAGCCCACACTGGTTGTGGAACTACATTACCAAATAACATATCGATATCCGCTAAGTTCATTATACAAGCCTCGACTGTCTGTGTTAATTCCTTGTAATATCCGGCTGGATTTTTACGCGGATCTGGCAAGGCCTGTTTCACCGCTAGCACTTCAGCTCGCTTCCATGGAATGTGTATCCACACTCGTTGGAACTGTGCTGGAGCAGCTGCAATACCTGCATTATCATCACGTTGTATTGCTTCGCGCCAAATTGGAGGAACCTCCCTCATAGGATATTGGCGACTTGGCTTCATTTTACCTTTCTCTAAATCTCTCGGCGAACGAAGAGATGGATCATTCCTAAAACTTAAAATGAGTTCCATCGCTTCTTTTATATTATCACCCACTATCATTCCTGCAGCAAACTCTTTTTGAATTTTAATTAAATCTTCCAAGTCTGATTCAACATCATCTTCCTCTATTTCCTCACGTAACAACGAGCACATCTCATCAAAGACGTACCGTTGCGTTGGTTCCTTCCACTGCATAAACGTATCTAGTACATCTCTCGTACTATATCTTCTAACTTTCGTAATCCATCTGAGAGCCGTGGAATCTAAAACTCCCCGTTCTTCAGTACTTGGTAGCTGACTACGTCTCTGAACTGAATCAGAAGTAGGAGTCTTAATTAAAGATTTATATAAAGGAGACAGAATATTAGCAACAGAATCAGTTATTTTTCGACGTACAGAAAGTGGAGTTAACATACTCGCAGACGTAGAGAACACAGTAGAGGTAGGAACAGATTGTGAAGTAGTAGGAGTATCGAGAAAAATAGTTTGTGATGTAGTAGGTGTAAGCGAGACAGATACAGGTATAGAAGACGGAAACCCAGGAAGAGGAGGAGCCGTAGGAATATTCACATTAACCACAGGAGGTACAGGAACTACATTCTGAGGAACAAGAACACCAGGTTGTCCAGCAACCGGCAATTGGACATTCGGTACAAGTTGAGCCGTAGCACCTTGTGCGTACGGTGGAGGTGACCGTAACAGATAAGACAACAGAGGATCGTTTTCGGGATCCTCCAATATCTTAGCTGTTTTCGATGGCAAGGCAGGGTAGCACTTGTCAATCGCTAAATTATGCTCTCTAATTGCTACATCTATGGCCTTTTCGCACTCATTATCTTGCAATTGTTTAGTTGCTTGCTCTAGAGTTAGCTCTTCTATCTCTTTCTGTTCTTTTTTCAACCTTTTCATTTCTCTCTGTTTGGATTCTTTTCGCCAATAACGGAAAGAATCAAACATTGCCGGCCGGGCTTTCTTCCTAAATAATTTCGCTTCTAAATTATCAAGAATCTCGGGTTCAAAACTACCATGTAGTGGCCAACTAAGGACACCATCCTTCTTACAGTAACGGACCCACACCTCGTTATAGGATATAGGACCCACACCATGTTTACTGTACAAGTCATAAAGGGGAGTCCCAATCGGAGGAACCAGACAGGAATCCTCCAATCGTGAGTCACTGTTGCAACCAAAACAAGACAACATTTTCCGACTTACCATTTTCAGTCTGGAACACAAAACAAACAAAACACGGAACAAATATGTGCACTCGAACCAAGAACTTAGGCCTACCAAAACCAAACTAATGTATCGATACCCAAACTGAACCAAATAGATTATCGTAACCAGAACAACTAGTGATAATCTTACGAAACCAAACCAAACCAAGAACTGATCAAGGATTTTAACAACCCTCACAAAGTAACAAGCTAGCTATCACTAAATACTTAACTGAGGCACTGAAGACGTCACCAAGGAGAAACCCGTCACGTTTCGCTGTACTAAGGGCTGCACCTCGGGTCCAAGACAGGGCGACGGTCAAGGCAACGGCCCACTGCAGCCGTCCTGAACGGGAACCCTCGTGGAAGAGAACTTCGGGCCACTTTTGCGATATGCCGGGATCGATGAAGTGGGGCGCCTCCCTCGGAAATCTTCACACGAAGCTCCTCGAACTCTTCAGGCTTTTGGACCGGTACCGAATGACGTCGCCCCACGTTGGGCGCCAATTGGAGTTCTGGACTTTTTGGTTCCGTCCAGAGGTGTCAGGGAACAACACCCAAAGACCCCGGAGTTCCACCTGCCTTGGTGCGCAAATGAACAGAAACACGGGCTTCTCGATGGTGGCGTCAAAGACCAAAGGTTTATTACTGCAGGGACACAGAAGTCACAGATACTACGCATGGGCAGTAACCAGGAGCCTGTTCGATTTGTACATTGAGGGTTGCTCCTTTTATACTAAAAATTGTGCTTCAGGCAAATATTTCACATGCTAGTACATTCCTAAACCTTTGTGTCTTAAACAATAAATATTTGGCGTTACACAGGAACTGTCGATAATATCTGATGCCAAACATCACGAAGAGGGGTTCCCACTAGTCCATCACAATCCCTTGTCAATATTGCATTCAAGAGCCGGACCGCCTCATCGTAAAGTTCGTTACCTCCCCCTAATAAAGGCCCAGAAGGAAAGGAGCAGAGCCAGGTGCAGGAGATAGAAGAGCGGGATAAGAGATGTTTGTGGGTTGTAAATGGGCAAGGCTACCGGCTTCGGCCGCCTAATCATGATCGGGACAATGGACACGAGAACCAGTTCAGGTGGGCTGGCCTCGGGCAGAGGAGGCAGCTTTTGTCAAGTCATGCAGCTACAGCGTGATCTGGTTTAAGGCACACGTGTCATGAAAGAGGTGAATCTCCGGCTAAGGCTACGTGTCCTTAATCGAAATGAAGTGATCAGAGGTTATTGCATATGTGAGGGCAAGAAACACAAAATGGCGGACATGATCTAAGATGGATGCCGTGGGTAGATCAGAAATGTGTTCATAACAGGAGTGCTCTTGCTCGTATCGTAGCGAAAACACCAGGATATGCTAAATGGATCATTTGCGGTTCGCTGATACTAATATTATGTATTTCCGACAAACTTGAAAACACGGGTTCAAATCGTCACGGAACCTCAACTGCCTCTCTGCCTCTCGCTAACCACTGCCTGGCTTGCCTCTCTCTGTGGCTGCCTCTCTTTGACTGCCTGTCTCAGCTTCTCGATCTCTTTGACTGTCTCTCTCTCCTCTACCCCTCCCGTGTGCGCTCTCTCTCCTCTGAGTCTGCTGCCGGTCTCTCTCTCTTTGACTGTAGGCCCCCCTCATGCTCTCTCTCCCCTCTAGAGCCCGCCTCTGCTTTGCGTCCTCCCCAGATGAACTAATGAAGCACTCTGTCACATTGCAGAGTGCCGCTTTAAATGACAGTGACCACTGAATGTCTCTTGCTTTCTTTAACTGCCTGTCTCTCTTTTTCTTCCATTGACATTGTCTGCCTGTCTTTTCTACTTGGCCTCACTCCTCTTTATGTTTTTCTCTCACTCCACTGCCTGTCTGCCTCTCGCTAACCACTGCCTGGCTTGCCTCTCTCTGTGACTGCCTCTCTTTGACTGCCTGTCTCAGCTTCTCAATCTCTTTGACTGTCTCTCTCTCTCTCTTCCACCCCTCCTGTGTGCGCTCTCTCTCCTCTGAGTCGGCTGCCGGTCTCTCTCTCTTTGACTGTAGCCCCCCCTCCTCGCGCGCTCTCTCCCCTCTACAGCCTGCCTCTGCCTCGCGTCCTCCCCAGTTGAACTAATGAAGCACTCTGTCACGTTGCAGAGTGCTGCTTTAAATGACAGTGACCGCTGAATGTCTCTTGCTTTCTTTGACTGCCGTCTCTCTTTTTCTTCCATTGACATTGTCTGCCTGTCTTTTCTACTTGGCCTCGCTCCTCTTTATGCTTCTATCTCACTCCACTGCCGGTCTGCCTCTCGCTAACCACTGCCTGGCTTGCCTCTCTCTGTGACTGCCTCTCTTTGACTGCCTGTCTCAGCCTCTCGATCTCTTTGACTGTCTCTCTCTCCTCTACCCCTCCCTTGTGCGCTCTCTCTCCTCTGAGCCTGCTGCCGGTCTCTCTCTCTTTGACTGTAGGCCCCCCGCGCGCTCTCTCCCCTCTATAGCCCGCCTCTGCCTTGCGCTCCATGCCGCAGTCTTTCCCTTTATCCTTCATTTATGGCCGAGGCGCCGCCAGCCAGAACAAACCGCAGAAATATTTTTGAACGGGGCGAGGGATTCTGTGAGTCAGCTTTCCATGAAAGAAAGCCACAGGGAGGGGGAGCTCACACTTCACGGGCGAGTTTATGGCACCCCAAAACATTTGTCCCCCGCTCTCACACCAGAAAACCATGTGGAAGGCTGTAAACGGCCTTCAAAGACCATCTTCACACCTCAGGACATGCTTGGGGGCCGTTACGGGGTGGGAGTGGTAGGGTCAGTCGCCAGTGCCTCCATACCAGCTGTCCTACCAGATTCTGGCGGGGACTCAGCAACCGTACCTATGTTCATAAAGTGCGCGAGTGTGTCTGTGCGTGCGCCCGGCAGGCGTCTAAAGAGTGGAGGTGCAATCTGTATGTATATATCAATGGTGTTGAGCGCTTTCTTCAGCAAAATGTATAACCTACAGGCAGCAGGTCCTGTTTGCTGAAGTGTGTAGTCTTACTTTTTAACTCTAAAGGTAATATAAAAAGTGACGTAGTGTGGAGAAATAACACCGTCCATTGCTCAAGTACTAGTAGGCAATTCAGTTTGTGATGTGTGCTATATTAAAGACCCGCAGCATTTTTTATGTAACAGTCCTCGCTCGAGCGCCCTCCCCCCACTTCTTATCCAGATCACAATACTAAAACCACATGCAGTGATCCCAGTTTCTCAAATGAAAACAGAATTCAGACCACCCACCCAACCCCCTCGGGTGTTTTTCTTTCCCTCGTGAAACAATCCTTTGCAATGCAATAGGTCTCGCAGTTACACTAGTTTAAGCTATTGGCATTGTAAATGACAATGCCTTTTATTTGTTTTTTAAAACAAAAACAGAAATAAAAGGCTGTTATTTGCAATGTCAGTAGCTCAAACTTCTTTTAGATAACTTCGATTGTGACCCGAACAGATGTGGACAAACACCAATGCCACGACATTCTCACCCTCATATTCATGAGCAAATCGCATGCTCTGGTGTTCCTCCGTTCACATTTCTTTCCGATCCTTCTGGTTCTTGCAAGTGATTAGTGGGTTTTCACGCTTGTTTATTTCCTGCCTGCACTTCAACTTTCCATCCAGTCAACAAGCAGTACTTTCTTTCTGTTCCACCAGTCTATGTAAAAAAAATTCCACGTCTGTCGCAAAGCTTTCAGTCTCTCGTGCATGTGTATAGCGCACTTTGTGACTGTCTCCATAACTGCTCTTTAACCAAATGCTTTTTTTGTGTGAAATCGCCCCATGCCGTGCTTGCACTTCAATGGCATCCGTGCCCCTCCCTTTAGTCGCAGCTCATCGGATTCACTTTGTCAGCGCTGCTTGCAGAGCTGAGCACCTCCCTTATACATATAGGCCTGCCCCCCTGCAGCATTCCACTCCTCCACCCCTCCCTTTCAGTGTGCTTGGAGTGAGGTCTCACATTTGTGAAAGTTTCAGCCATTGGCATTATAAATGACAATGCTATTTATTTATTTATATATTGGTTTTCAAAACAGATAAATAAAAAGGCATTGTCATTTACAATGCCAATAGCTTAAGTGTAAGAAAATGGTTGTTTTATTTCATTGCACTTAGATCCAGAACTGCTAAACCAGCTTTGGATATTTTGATGGCAACAATATAATATTTGAGTGTATAATTGTAATTCAAGTTATTTTGTAGCTGAGTTGTGCTTTTGTCCGGAATTACTGAACTGGCATGTGTAACTGGTTGGCTGCTTCCATATTCATGGATGGCCCTGGTTACCAAGAGTATAAACACAACAGAGACATTAGTATAGTATAGGTTGGACTTGCTGTGGTACATATCATACACAGACTGCTTGCACACAGTCAACATGAGGCTCGGGTGCATGATTTTGAAAATGGCGGGAATTCGGGTCCCTTAGTTCAATATGTTATTGTTAATACCAGATGGAAAATAGACAATGTGCTTTCTTTACTGTGTAGTGCATTCATTGAAGGCACCTCCTTTCTGAAGTGTATCTATTACGGAGTTGGAGGTAGGTCACACACATAGATTGGACTATTATGCACTAACGAGTGCCCAACAGGCCTTTCTGTACTCCCTTAGGTACATGAGATAGATGGCACAATTTGCGGTGTGATGAAGCCTCAAAATCTTAGGAAAGGTTTGAAATGTCTCTGAGGCTTTATTACTTAGTATTTAACTCACAAAGAATTAACATGGATCCATGATTGTGTATACATTTGGGTATCACTTTTGTTACACACTTGCACTTTTGAACACTGCGCCGTCTTCACTCACAAGACCGTTTTTAACATGTGAAGGAGAATATAATTTTGTAAAACATGACCAATGAAATAGTTTTTTGCTTTTACGTCATAAGTCATAAACTGTTGCCTTGAGTTTTTACAGGTCTACATATGTGGTACTGACCGGGTGTAAAATGGACCCACAGGACCTTCTGTGTTAGTTTTTACCCTAAGCCATCTAGTTTGTAGATTATAAGTTCTGTAAATAGCCATTACTGCTATTACAAGCTTTTAATCATACTTCAAATACCAACCTCAGAAGGATGGAAGACACAGCCTGGCAAGAGAACAACTACTGGCTGCACATCAAGGCAGAGGTGCAAACCAATCTTTTAAGTGACATAGCTAAATTGTCAACAATTGCTAATCTGCAGCCCTCTCCCTCCCAGCCTGCTGTTCTAACTCCCTGCCTTCTTCTCCCGTGCTGATCTGCTGTTCTCTTCCACCGCTTCCTTCCTTAACTCCCTGTTCTCTTCTCCTGTGCTGATCTGCTGCTCTCTTGCACCCCGCCTCCTTCTTTAACTCCATGTTCTCTTCACCTGTGTTGATCTGCTGTCTCTTCCACCCCACCTCCTTCTTTAACTCCCTGTTCTCTTCTGCTGTGCTGATCTGTTCCTTTCTTCCACCCACCTCCTTCTCTAACTTCCTGTTCTCTTCTCTTCTCTCGTGCTGATCTGCTGCTCTCTTGCACCCTGCCTCCTTCTCTAACCCTGCCTCCTTCTCTAACTCCCCGTTCTCTTCTGTACCAATCTACTGTTCTCTTCCACCCGCCTCCTTCTTTAACTCACAAAAAAGGTTGGGTAACCAACAGACAACAGGGCGCTCAGCACAATCAAGGACTAAGTCTAGTAATCTCAGTTCAAGGTGGTGCTACCAGGGAGGAGGAAGCGGTACCCAACATCCACCAAGTTTTACCTAGATAAAACTACAGAATAAACATACAGATTCCCCCCGAGCACTCAAATAACAATTCAAGTAAATTATAATGACAGTCCGTTCGTTTATTTCTTCAATCTCATATTCATTCCAAATGGTATATCAATATTCCAAGGCTGCATCATTGGAATATTGATATACCTTTTGGAATTAATATGAGATTGAAGAAATAATTGCGGTTGGAACATCCCTTCCGGACTATCGGAATCTGATTTTGGAATTTGGACTGTGGTGACGGTGCCGAATAGGATTTGCACGAACGTCATTATAATTTACTTGAATTTTTATTTGAGTGCTCGGGGGGGAATCTGTATGTTCCTTCTTTAACTCCCTGTTCTCTTCTCCTGTGCTGATCTGCTGCTCTCTTCCACCCGCCTACTTCTTTAACTTCCTGTTCTCTTTTGCTGGGCTGATCCGCTGCTCTCTTCCACCCACCTCCTTCTCTAGCTACCTGTTCTCGTCTCTTCTCCTGTGCCAATCTGCTGTTCTCTTCCACCCGCCTCCTTCTTTAACTCCCTGTTCTCTACTCCTGTGCTGATCTGCTGTTCTCATCCACCGCCTCCTTCTTTAACTCCTTGTTCTCTTCTCCTGTGCTGATTTGCTGCTCTCTTCCACCCTGCCTCCTTTTTTAACTCCCTGTTCTTTTCTCCCGTGCTGATCTGCTGCTCTCTTCCACCCCGCCCTCTTCTCCAACTCCCTGTTCTCTTCTCCCATGCTGATCTGCTGTTCCCTTCCACCGCCTCCTTCTCTAACTCCTTGTTTTCTTCTCCCATGCTGATCTGCTACTCTCTTCCATCCACCTCTTTCTCTAACTCCCTGTTCTCTTCTCCTGTGCTGATCTGCTGCTCTCTTCCACCCGCCTCCTTCTCTAACTCCTTGTTTTCTTCTCCCATGCTGATCTGCTACTCTCTTCCACCCACCTCTTTCTCTAACTCCCTGTTCTCTTCTCCTGTGCTGATCTGCTGCTCTCTACCACATGCATCCTCTTCTAACCGCACACACACATACATACAACCACGCACATACACACATACAACCACACACACACAACCACACGAACACACACAACCACACCAGACCCTCAATTGCACACACTACCAAATACATACAACCACACACACAATCACACCCAACCACACACACAACCACACACACAGCCACACATACAACCACACACACATACAACCACACACACACAACCACACACACAACCACACACACACAACCACACATACACAACTACACACACAACCACACACACACAACCCCACACCCACAACCACACACATCTATCTATCGCCCTCTATCTATCTATCTATCTATCTCCCTCACTCTATCTATCTGTCGCCCTCACTCTATCTATCAGTCACCCTCACTCTATCTATTGCTCTCACTCTATCTATTTATTGCCCTCACTCTCTATTTATCGATCTATCTATCTGCCTCACTCTATCTATCTATCTGTCTATCTATCGCCCTCACTCTATCTATCGCCCTCACCCGATCTATCTATCGCCCTCACTCTATCTATCTATCTATCTATCTATCTATCTATCTATCTATCTATCTATCTATCTATCTATCTATCTATCTATCTATCTATCTATTGCCCTCACTCTATCTATCTATCTATCTATCTATCTATCTATCTATCTATCTATCTATCTATCTATCTATCTATCTATCTATCTATCTATCTATCTATCTATCTATCTATCCATCTATCTATCCATCTATCTATCTATGGCCCTCACTCACTCTAACTATCTATCTATCTATCTATCTATCTATCTATCTATCTATCTATCTATCTATCTATCTATCTATCTATCTATCTATCTATCTATCACCCTCACTCTATCTATCTATTGCACCACCACAGCATCACTCAGGGGCACCACAGCATCACTCAAGGGCACCACAACATCACTATGCTCTACTAAAGCATCACTGAACGCCACAGCATCACTCGTCGCCACCACAACATCACTCAGCACCACCACAGCATCAATATGTGCAACTATTTAACAACAACTGGTTCAAATATGTTTTCTCAATGTTTCAAGCTTTATTACAAATGTCACAAAAATATGTTAATATTTCACTTCTGTTCTTGGATTTTCGCCACAATAAAATACACTGAACATAATCTTCACAAAAGTTATTTACTAAAGTTTAAGCTATTGCCATTATAAATTACAATAACTTTTATGTAATTATTAAATATATAAAAAAAAATAAAAGCCATTGTTATTTGTAATATCAATACATCTAAGTGAAGTAAATACAAAACATGTTGCATTACAAATGCTATAGGTGTCACATTTGCAAAAGTTAAAAGTATTGGCATTGTAAATGACAAAGCTATTAATTTTGCTATTTTCAAAACCAACACATAAATAAAAGATTTGTCATGTACAAGACCAATAGTTCAAACTTTCCTAATGCGAGACCTATTGCATTGCAAATGCTTGTTATAATTGTTTCCAGATGCACAGCCGCATAAAGGGAAACGGAATATGAAAGAGGGGCCATCACATGCTAGACAGTGTGATGGCCAAACAAACAAGTCATAATGTTGAAGAGTTCCGAAGGAAACAGGAGTTTCAGCTGCGATAATACAGACTAAAACGCAGTCCACACGGTGCAAATGAGGGACAACGCCGTGAAAGAGTTAAGTGACCACTTTTCGAATGTTGATAGCTCTCATTAGGTATATTCACTGAACTCCAGACCCTACTGACGGCCCTCTCTGATGCCCCCTCCTCTGCCCTGTTGTCCTCTCGGGCAACTTCACACAACATAAAAGGCCAATACCGCAGCTTGAGCCAAATGTCAGCGCTTTGTGGTCTTTAGGAGGCGTAAGCGCTACACAAATGATTCATATTTTGGGCATATTCGAAGAGAGATGAAAAGTTTTTGCTAAAGAAGGAAAAGATTGTGGCTGACTGAAGGTGGGGGGGGGGGCTTACTTTCTTGATCAGGACAACGAGTGGCTGCCGGGGTCCGTACCAGCCGGGTGCCTTGCCTTGGGATGCAATGCAGAGAGGTAGGTCTCCTAAGTGTACACACGCGTGAGATTACATAGCTCTTCTGCCTACCTGTGTCACTATGTGATAGCTTAACTACAGCGCTTTGAAGCCTCTGCTTTGCAAGCCGAGCTATATAATTGAGTGATGTGCACATGCAAATGGTGCATGTGCTCTGTGGGTTACCATGCCTCAGCGAGTATTGTATTGTATTGTAATTGCATTTAAATAGCGCTTACTACCCCTGACGAGGCGTCAAAGTGCTTTTTTGGCGAGTAGCACGCTACTCCCGGACCCATAGAGGATTAGTGTTGAATTAGTATAGTGAAACATGCAAGTACATTTTAAGTGGTGTATAGGTTAGTCAATTATTTGGATTTGGAATGAAAGCAGAAGGATAGAGGAGGAAAAAAGGTTTGTATTTATATAGCGCTTGTTACCCCTGATGGGGTGTTGAAGCACGCTACTCCGGAAGCCCATAAAGGATTAGTGATGAATTAGTATGGTGAAATATGAAAGTAATTTCAGTGCTGGATATTAGTCAGTTATTTGGAGTGAGAAGGATAGCGGAGGGATAAAAGGGAAGAAAGGTTTGCATTCATTTAGCACTAGTTACCCCTGATGGACGTTGAAGCGCTTTTCTGGTGAGTAGCACGCCACTCCGGAACCCATAAAGGATTTGTGTTGAAAATTAGTATAGTAAAATATGAAGTAATTGGAGTAGTGGATATGTTATTCAGTTATTTGGGTAGAGAAGGGTAGGTGGGGGGATAGTGAAGGGAAAGAGGTTTGTATTTATATAGAGCTTACTACCCCTGATGGGGTTTTGAAGCGCAAGTAGCACGCTAGTCTGGAACCCATCAGGATTAGTATTGAATTAGTATGATGAAACATCAAAGTAATTTTAGTGGTTGATATGTTAGTCAGTTATTTGGAGTGAGAAGAGTTCGGGAGGGGTAGAAAAGAGGGAAGAGTTTAGAAAGGTTTGTTTTGGGGGATCGGTATAGTAAAAGAGGTGTCAGATGATGCAATGAGAGGTAGTGTAGGGGAGAGTCTAGAAAGGGTTATTTTAGGGATCATAGTAGAGGATATATTGATAGATGTATAGAATGATAGATAGGGTAGTGCACTGGAAAGAGTACTAGAAAGAAGTTTGAGATGAGTCAGAAGGTTGGGCTACAAGATATATTGAGCGAAGTATAGGTTGAGAAATAGGGAAGTGCATTGGAAATGCTAAATTAGAAGAAAGTGATAATTATATTGATCCATGAGTACATTGAAAGTATATAGATGCATAAAGGATGTATGTATATTGGGCAATATTTCTGGCCCTAGTCCCGACCAGTCTCGAACAGGCTCAAACAGGAAACTGCCCTTGTCCTCTCTGCCCTTAACAGGTTCAAACAGGAAACTGCCCTTGTCCTTTCTGCCCTTAACAGGCTTAAACAGGAAACTGCCCTTGTCCTCTCTGCCCTTAGCCTCGACGCCCGGGCTGAGACGCCCTAAGCCTGGCCTTTTTTATAGCCCTAGTATTCAGGTGACCCCTTCAGCCAATGGGAACCCTAGCCCTAAAACTATCCAGTCACAATACTAGGCCTAAAATCTAGAACGAATAGGAGACCAGGATCTTAGCCCTAGTCCAAGCACCCAATCAGTGCACAAACCCTGACCTCTACGTCCAATAAAGGATCTAGCCCTATCAGTAGTCCCAAAAACAAGTCCATGCAACCAATGGCACAGGTAGTCCTAGTCCCTACTTCCAAAAGAAAGCCTAACCCTACTCTAAGTCCCACACCTACTCCAGCAACCAATCACACCAGAATCCCTAATCGCTGCTTCCAATTAAAGGTCCAACCCTAGCCCTAGTCTCACCCTTCTCCCAACAATCAATAACATAGGAAGCCCTAGTCCCTACTTCCAATAGAAATCCTAACCCTAGCCCTAGTCCCAACCCTACAATGATTGGATCACAGACCCAGAAACCAATCAGAACCCTCAAATACCCAACCAATGAGGACATTAACCCTAATCCAATAGAAACACCAGATACAACCACCAGTCAGTGTAGACATGTACCAACCACTAGCAGACCACATAAGGTCCCAGCAACCTCAGACAAGGTTTGCTGGCCAGGGAGTTGGAAGCTGCTTCTCCTGTTCAGAATCTCCTAGGAGACAGACAGGCTCAATCCACACTTTGGACTTCAGCAGGTAAAGGGCCTCACTAACTTGAAATCTAACAATACTGTTTGAATAAAGCTTTACTCCCCCTGCTGGCCAAAAAACAAAGTGCACAGGCCCTGGTGTAGAAAAATCCCTGTTGCCGTAGGGGGAGGGGGGGGGGGGCAGGGGTGCTGGTTTCACTGGCTTGTGAACACAAAATGGTGGCTGTGAGTGCACTGTTTTAACATACAGGTCTTAGCACAGAGCAAAGGAGAAATTTGGAGGGAAAACAGAATTGTCACCAAGGAATGAGAGGGACAAACTACAGAGGTTCGACTGCAAATCCCACAATTCAACACACTAAATGGAGGCAATCCATCAAATAAAACACAACACAGCTGATAAAATATGCAATTACAGGCAGGGTAAAACTACAATTTTTAACTGTAACAACTACAGGCATAGACAGTAAACACAGAAAGTGAAAATAGTTTTTTAAACAACTTTTTGTCTTGGGAAGAGACAGCACTAGTCTGTCGCCGTACCACTTCCTGGACTCTGCTCACTGCAATCTGGGGCACAGGTAGGCTGCAACTCACTAGATGGAGGAGAATGATTTGGGGTGCACCCAGCAAGGCCTTAAGGGGCCTGGGCATGTGTGAGAGGAGGGATTCTATGGATGCGGTATCATGGCTGACGAGGAGGCGATGGTTCCGCGCACTCCCGTCAATGTCCTATGTCCTGTCCCTTCGGTGCCCTTCTGTGCTTACAGGAGCTACACCCAGGGCTGCTGAAATTATGCGACAAGGATCAGGTAAAAATTATGTGGCAAGAAAAGGCAACATAAAAGATGTAATGCTGCACATTTGGATATTACTTCATAATGTTGTCATGTCTACACATGTTAACACCAGCTATGCAAGGTTTCACTTTGTTAGTACCAGTTTAACATCGGCATGCAGCAAAAAGCAACTGTAAGGCCAGTCAACCTTTGCCAAGGGCCACGTTTTAATAACTCTTAATCCGTTTGAGCCAAATTTTTTGTGGTTGTTAAAATAAGCAAATTATGCAGCAGATAGAGTATGTGGCAATTACAGTAAATCCATAATTATGCGGAAAACTTCGCGCCCAAAGTTCGACATACTTCCAGTGCCCCTGGTTGCACCTCCCTTGAATGTCATAGCACAGACAAGCACAGGTGACATTCAGGTGCAGAGGCAGTATTTTGTTTCTTTTCTAGCACTTTGCATTTTTGGCAGAAAGTGAAGGGAGGCCGGCGCTGAAGTAATTGTGACAGAGCCGCACAAAGCGGGGATTAGACCCAGGTCTCTGTTCCTAGACCCCCGCCCCCTGTTTCTGGCCCCACCCCGATTACTTGAATTAATGTTTTACAGTTCCTTTGAACATTAACAATCATTAGCAGTGCTTGCTTTAGGCACAACTTTTTTAGAATTAGGATAATATGCCTAAATATTTTATCGTTCTTGAAACTTTTAACATTATTAACACATGCTGATGAGCAAAGTGTAAAACTAATGGAATCAGGCTTGTCTCCTTCTGTCTGAGCCGGCTCCTGGAAGAAGCACAAAGGAGCCAGGAGAGGTGAAGAAAGGGGTAGGGGAGGTGGCTTTTGTACGCGCAGCTGCGCGAAGCACACCAAAACCAACTTTTGAAATATGACCTGAAGCAGATGGCAAAATGCGTGCCTCTGCTTGTAACCGCAAGGTCTAGAACATAGGCGTCAACATTCTTAGAAAAGGTGGGACAAGAAGCTGCCTGTGGCCAATTGCGTGCAAAAGCCAACTCAAAGGCCAATGAAACGTTACTACTTCGAGCACGAGCTTGCTCGAAGGCCAGAGTGATTCTAAGAAGCCGATCCCTAGAGCAGCGCATGCGCTGCACTAGGCTCGACCTAAAAAGGGTTCCTGTGAACCCCACAAAACATTCCTCTACTGGCAGGTGCAGTCGCTCCCTGAAAAGCCCTGCAGGGGGATCTCTGCCAACTTTAGAAATGCAGGCCAGGTTGACTCATTTACAGTGAAACATGGACCAGCGGGCTTAGACATCCTATCTGCCTTTCACTAATGCATGCCCCCAAGGCTGGTGTGAGTTGGTGGCTGCACTTGGAGTACCACATTGTGAAAGGGTGCTGCAACCCTATCTGCTCCTTGAGAAACAAGTTATAAGAGCACCATATCACAGACCAGGGTAGCATACCCTATGATATAGGCTCTAGTGTTCTCTTCTTCTTTAGAGAGACCAAGTATCTGCATTGAAAAGAAGAGTGCGTTTTTGTTCAAAATGTCACTCGGACCATGTCTGGAGAAAAATTAGTATGTGGTTATTGCTTTGCCTTAAATAGGTGGAGATATTGTATATGTGAGGTGGTTTCTTCTCCAAAAGGAAAGCTGACAGGATGAAAATGTTTTATGTTTTCCACAACTCACTCATTGATAAAAACTATGAAGTACAAAGGACATCAGGATACTAAAACAGTTCCAGAAATGAAAGTGAAATTGATACTAACTGGTGCCAGTATTTGGGGTGTACCTGAAATTAAATGTAGTGCTCTGCGATTGGACACTGTATCTATGTGTTTGTTCTCATACCATAAACCTAGCCAAAGGTTGCAGAGGGCTGTACAGGCTCAACAGTAACAATAAAGCAAGCTTGTCAGCCAGGTAGGTGGGAGTGATGGACGTGATGTAAATGATGCAGCTGGTTTTGAAAATGATATGGGCCACCAAGGGGAGCCAATGGAGTTCCATTAGAATGGGGTTGATGAGAACATATTTCCTCAGGCAGGACAGATGCTCTTTAGGGGGGCCACCATCCAGGTGCGAGGGTATGACTGCAGGTCTGACAATGTTTTTTGTGAGGAACAGCTTCACTTTCTTCAGTAGCAGTTACTACCACGCCATCTTTTTTTTCTTGGCAATGTGTTCCATGAGGTACAGGTCGGTGTCCAGGATGGATCCAAGTGACCTGCCTTTTATAAACATCTGATTTCGAAATGTCAAAATTCATGAAACTGAGACAGGTTTGGAGGGACTACATCTTACAGAATGTTCTTGGCGATTAACAGGAATTCTGTTGTGGTGAGGTTAAGGTCCGGGTAGTTGGTGAATGTTCAGGTATATACGAGGTGCAAGAGGTGTTCAACAAGCTAGATGTCCGAAGTGCAGGAGACTTTCATTTACAGTTGTGTATCGATGGCATACTGATGAATATTGATGCACTTATCGGTGAGTAGAGCCCCAAGGAGCTCCATGTAGTGGTCTGATAGCTGGCCCTTCATCAAAAAATAAAAGCCTGGAACTTGGTGTAGGATCAGAGTAGACTTAGAACATAACTGGAAACAGCAGCTCCACTTCATCATCTATCAAAACACCACTAACAAAGTTACAGATTCACTCTTTTCAAAGGAGTCGGAGAATTCCAAGCCCTTCCATACCGTGTGATCTGCGTCACAATGCTGCAGGCGGCTCCTTATCACTAGGATCAGCTGCATTCAGCCAGCAGAGCCAAGGCTGATCGGACCGATTTCCTATGTTGACATGACCACGCAGGCTGTGTGTGTGTGTGGGGGGGGGGGGGGGGGGGGTTGGTATGTGAACTCCCATGACTAGAATTAACGAAATGTCCTTTCAGGCAGCACTCACTACAAACAGAGGGGCTATGTTGGTTCCACAGGCGCCTTCATGGTCCAATGTTTGTTGGCATCTCGGGACCAGGGCATGTCCGTCGTTCTTCACTTCCGCTCTGGTTGTCGAATGAGGTGTGCTGTCAGTCTGTTCTTTGACTTGTTGGTATTCATTTAGGAATGTCTTCTGTAGCTGCGGGTTTAAGCACTTCTGTGAAGGGACAGGGGACGGTGCAGATGTCCGTAGGATGATGGCTTGTAGTCTGAACTGTGATCCAACTAGGCAGTTTTTTTTGTACGGGTGGCACTGGCATGCAGAGGCAGAGCAAATTTGGGGAATGAGGATGCATCCAAGCAGTTGCACTCCTAAGAGTTCCGGAAAATATCAGTGCTTTCCCGTGTGTGTATGTGTGGGGGGGGGGCATGCGTGCGTGTGTGGGTGTTTTTTATTTTTTTTATTTCACCTTTTCGGATGCAGCAATGTCCGGGGATATTGTGGTAATACCTACGAGTGTAAAGGATGGCAATATCTGGCAAGCGAGAAGCTGGAGAGAAGAGGAAAATAAAGGTCCGCGCCTCGCAGCAAGGGGAGGGGAGAGGAGGGGGCCTGCGCAATCTCCTTGCGGGAGGGGGCGGGTGATGCGCGATAATTGCTGCCATATGCCAGCCGCTCGCTCCCGCGAGGAGATCGCCAAACGTGCATACGTTGCAATAGGAAGCAATGCAACACGTGCACGTTTTGGGGGAAAAAGCTGATCAATTACATGAGGTCCCCTCCTATGCAAAGCATGGGCGTTGCGAAGGCGAGACCTAAAAAGAGCTGGTACTTCGTACCGGGCAGTTCCTGGCCATCTAAAGCACTGCTCGAAGGTTGATTATCAAAATCATATTCATTGGCCACTGCTTACTCCTAAAAATCTGTTTTAAGCATATACAAAAGGGGGGATCCTTTGGAGACCCCTTCTCTATTTTGAGCCTGGCAGACTGTGAGGTTTCTGACAGTGGTGCACCCTCTGGCTTCTCCATTTCGTAACCAATGGCCTGACAAAGTATAGGCTTTGGGTGTAAGTACATCAGACCACCCACCCTTTTAACAGCAGACATTTTATGGTTTTTTCCCAGAGTGCCAGGGTCATTTGTATTTTGTTTTTTTCAAAAATAAATTCCTATTTTGGGAGTTTGGTTTTGAAAAACAAAACAGTTTGGTGAGTGGCCTGCTGAAACATGGCAGCCGCTTACAAAACATTCTGTGGTGGTAACTCCTGTGAAAGCACCGATCACCGCAGTGACAGGGGTGATCTCACAATATGGCGGGTGGTAGTCTGCCAGAGTGGAGGACATAATGTTCTCTGCCATCTTGAAAACGTCGGGTTCCCTGCCCAACCCAATGTCAGGGCCTTATTCTCTGACATTAACTAATGAAGCAACTTCTGTATAGAACCAAATCTGGACTCTGGACACTCTTCGGTTTATTCACCTCTTCAATTAATTTATAGTTAAAGGGAAACATAGTTACCTATAGATGACTTTGTTTGCGCTTGGAAATGTATGCAGATTTCCCACAGCACATTAATGAGATGTATTATTAAGTGTTTTTTTAAACTGAGATTTCAGCACAATTGCTTGTCTTAAAATCGGTCCTGTTAATGCTCCAGGTTTCCTCTAACTTCTTTTCCGAATGACTCCTATTTGGTATTTTTTAAGTAACATCCTCATCAATACATCTACACATCACAAATTATGTTGTACTAGTTCTTAGCTCTGCGCTGATTATGAGTAGAGGTTGTACTCGGGCGTAGAGGCTTTTATTGCTATCAGCTTTTGTCCCCAGCTTTTGGCTGAGCACAGATGGGCACACATACCGGTAACAAATTCTGCATTTTTTGCATCAATCATTACATTTGGTACAACAGCACAACTACACCTAACACAAGTGCAATTTGCACTGGGAAGGTGTCTCCCCTAGTTTCATATGGTACTCAAAATGCGTACAATGGTCTCTGGCACCAGGATGGGCTAGCAATACCAATACATAGATGTTGGCCCATAGACCCGATTCAGAGAACAATTTGTCCTGGTCAAAATAAGCAATCATTGGCACCAATGTGCCTACATTCAACAGCATCTGTGATTCCACTATTCCTTTTGCATTATCACAGCTAGTTGTGCGATATTGTGGCGGGTATGCAAACATGGATCTAGAATATATGAGAGGGAAGAGGAGCAATGTAAGCAGGTTTGAGTACATTTTGCGGTGAAGAAAGCATAAATTATGAGGCATAATGCGGAACATTTTATCATAGTATTACTTCATTGTTTTGTCATGTTTAAGCTTGTTAACACTGTCTGGGCTTTAGGTGTACCTCATTAGTACCTGTTTAACACCCAAATATAGCAATAAGCAACAGAAAGGGGACTAGAAAACATTTGCAAAAGGCCTTCCACTGCACAGCAACACGTGTCACTGTTTTTTTTTTTAATTTCTGTAATTTTTTATTGTATATAAAAAAATATATATTTACATGGAGCATACATGAGTGGCGGAAAGAAAGTTTTTACCAACTTTCGAACCGTTGGAGCTAGGAACACATTTTTTTTGTTAAAATATGGAAATCATGTGGGAGATGATGAAATATGTTGCAAATGCAGCAAATTGACACTTATGCAAAAATACCAACGGCCGCACAATCGCATAATTGTAAGTATGTCTTAAGCCAGCTTCGTACCTTAATACCCAAGATGATGATCCTCTTCAAACTCATCCTACATTATTGGGAGCAGAGTGTAACACAGTCAATGTAAACATATGAAAAAGCCTAACAATCGCCCCTGGTCTGTGGCCTTTCCAATTCTTTTGCTCTTGATATTCAAGTGGAACCCATTAAAGTTGTAACAAAGAACCTATAAACCTGACACTGATTGATTTTATGGTCATACTAGACGGGGGCCTTACTGGGAGTCCTGAAATGTGCTTTTGGCTTGCAGACGTTAACTTTAATTAAAGCAAGGACTGCCAAGGGACTACAGCGCAATGGGTAGTTGCTCGTGCTCTATTTATTTATGACAATAGTTCTGGGCTTTGCCAGCCCTGGTTGTTGGTGGATCTTCTCCTTCCTTGGCTCTGTTCCCAGCTCAGCTTGATACTAGTCGTAGCATAACGTTGTGAATGCAAAGAAATGCAAGCATTGACAAAGTTAATAGTTATCACCATGGCAATCTGGTGCGAAAGTTCATCTAAAAATGTTTTTCAGGCTTGTGCCACAAAACTGGAAAGAAGAAAATGGAAACATGTTGCTGCCTAAACATAGTGGCCTTATGTAATATTAAAAAGAATCATCATATACAATTTTAGCAGAACAGTGCAGCTGCTTTCTGGTATGCAGATCTTCTTATAACGACAAGGACACTCGTTTCAGTTTTAATGTATTCATTATTTGTGCACAGACAAGGTATTGCAAGCTTAGAATTACTGTGACCTTAAGACATATTTTTAATATACAAAATAGAAAAAGGTAAACCCTGTGATTAACTATGTTTTCAATATCTCTATCTTCAAGGATTGTGCCTGACTTTTGGAGGATTGCCAACGTGGTCCCTCTGTTTAAGAAGTCTGCATTGGACCCCAGCATTTTCTCCTACTATTGGCCCATCTCTTTGTTGCCGGCCTTGGCAAAATGTTGGAAAAGCTTGTTAACACCCAGCTCTCTGAATATCTTGAGGAAGGGAATTTGCTACACCCCAGTTAATCCGGTTTTCTTCCCAGTCACAGCACAGAATCAGCAGTACTGGGCATCTCTGACCATATCAAATGGGCGTTGGATTGAGGGAAAAATGCAGCCATGATTCTTTCTTGACTTGTCTGCAACCCTTAACACCATCCCACACTTTAACCTCCTGCACCGTCTTTCCATCTTGGTTGTGGCGGGTTCTGTGTGGGACTGGTGCAACTCATTTTTGCCCAATAGAGGCCAATCGGTTTGGCTTGCTCGTTTTTCCTTGGTAGTCAAGGCAGTTAACCAAGGTGTCGTGCAGGGCTCCTCTCTTAGCCCTACCCTTTTTAGCATCTTCATGGCCCCCCTGGCGTCTGTTGTCGAGCCGTTTGGCTGTAAAATAATTTCTTTACCCAATAACACGCAGCTGATCTTTGCCTTCGAGAATTCATCTGCCTCTATCACAGCCCCTTTCTCAGATTGCATGCGTGCCTTTTTTGACCGGATGGAGAGCAGCCAACTGAAATGCAATGCAGAGAAGACTGAAATTATGTCTTTCATGTCACATTTTCCCAATTGGTGGGACGATCTATGGCCCTCTGTATTGCCTGCCCCACTACCTCCTTCTATAGTGGTAAGCAATTTGGGCGTAAACCTGGATAATACACTCTCTATGAAGGCTCAAAGTTCTGCAGAGTAGTAGGTCAATGCTTTGTTCTGTTCCGAACCCTTACGAAATTTCTTTCCCTCCCGCTTTGGAGGCAAGAAGAGTTGTGATCCATGCCATGATCACTTCTCGTCTCGACTATTCGAATGTTCTGTGTACTGTTGTTGTGAGCTGCTAAAGCCCAGGTGAAGAACATGCAGGTGGTTCAAAAGACCGCAGCCAGGTTACTTCTCCATCAGCCTAGGCGTCCCTTAATGACAGCTGCTCTCAAGGTTTTGCATTGGCTGCCTGTTAAGAAACTCAAAACATCAATGAAGAGGGAAAGAGAAGCTGTGATCCATCCGGCTTCCAATGGTTAGTACAAAAATCGAAATGGGGGAAGAATGGACCACTTGTCCTGTGTAACCAGGGTCTTAGTTAACGTGGGAGACCATTGTTGTAAAAAACCCTCATATACGTACACAGGCGATGGGCGGTATATGTTGGTTCTCCGCCTCAGTGTACCATAACAGTATGATCATTGGGTCTTTTTCTTTGTCAATATGCTGACCTCCACATGGAGGAAGCCCAAGTGGTTTGACAGTAGTGGCCAGGAATAAAAAGAGGGCTGCTCGTGCTCAGATATGTGAAGATAAAATTCCCTATGTCAGATCTGGTGTGTCTTTTATTCCTGAGATTTGTGATATGGGAAACTAAAAACACAGTTGTACGTGTATAGACCCAGTTACTGGTCAATCGCACTGGTAGTGGTCAACATGTTTCAGCCTCATGGGACCTCTAGAGGCTTTCGCTAGGACCAAAAGATCTAAGAGCATATTGTGGCTCTCAGTGTAGGAAAGGGGGGTGTGTGTACTCACCACCCTTGTTATTTGGTCAGATCTGTGGTATCTGTACCTCTGAAGTAGTAGGATGCTGCTCCCTCGGGACACCAGCGAGCTAGTGATGCCTATTGCAGTTCATCCTTAGTCACTGCTTGTTCTAGATCTGAATGTGGTTCCCTAGAGAACCACATTCAGAGCTAGAACAAGTACACCACAGTTGCTTTGTCTCAAAAAGTAAATACATTGGACTTATGCCACAACTAACTATTGGTTTTTGCTACTATATATTGTCCCAAAAAGAAGTTCTTTGCTACCTTGACCACATCTTTCTGTACTGTATTATTGACCCAGGTTGGGTAGTATGTGTGATTTACCCCCTTAATACTCAATAGAATAATGAAAGGCTAGGGGAAAAAGCATAACACTATACCAATAATAATATACCTTGCAGTTTGTATACAGCTCTTTATTTATGCCCTGCAAGGAACAAAAGGATCTCTCTTACAAAAGCACTGACCTCTTTACATTACATGCACTTTGTGATCACGTACTTTGCATCAGGCATATTAAGCCACTGCACTACTTTTTTTGAGTCAAAACATCCACTAAACAAAACTCAGATCTCACTCCAGGAAGAACATTAATCACCGGAGGTAACTAGACATTTTTATGAAAATTGCAGGATGCAGGTAACTCGGCAGCAGGAGCTTTTAAAACTGTAACATACAGGCAAACACGGCGCCCCCAGAAGTCAGCACCCAGTGCAATGGCACCGGTTGCACCACCCTAGAGCTAGCCCTGGTAATGGTTCATAGAGCAGTGTTCTCTTCTAGCCCTCGATATTTGGCCGATAGATTCACCCAGAATACTGCACTCCACTTCTGCATCTCTTTTAGTTATTCATTGCTTTAAGCTGGTTCGAAGGGATGGTAAGGCCTTTTCTTTTTTAGCTGTCACGGCCTGGAATTAGCTCCCCTGTGAACTGCGACAGACTGTTTGTGAGCCCCTCTTCCGTAAAAAATGTAAGACTTGGGGGGATATGAACAAGGACGTGATGGAGAGAGGCGTAAGCCTTCCTGGCTTAACGCCCTCTGCGTCACTTCTGAAACACAAGGCTGCACCATATTTACGAGAATGTAGTGCAGCGTTGCGTTTCCCCCGGCGATGGCGCTAAGTTTAGCAATTTAGCCCCAACGCAGGCACTATTGCAGCATAGTTTAATGGTGTCTGCATGCAGGGGAGGATTGTTTATGTGTAGGAAGGTGTCCCTTCCTGCTCATAAACAATCTTAAAATGCCATTCTGTCACTGTCATGTGTGCTGCTTCATGCAGCACACATGAAAGTCACAAATGCATTTGTTTAAAGGATTGTTTATGTACAGGAATGTACATAAACAGTCCATGGCATTTTGCTTTTCCATGTGTGCTGCACAAGGCAGCACACATGGAACATAGGGAGCTGTGTTCCATAGGGGGCAGTGTCAAAATGAATGGGTGTTGCTGTGAAATGCCCACCGAAACACCTACTGACCACCCGTCCACGCTAACCATAGCGTGAAAGGGGGCCTTATTTACAAGGCAGCATTAAGTCACGTAAAGTGGCTTAACGCTGTCTTGTAAATAAGGCACAGCCTCTATTGCCCCCACACAGTCAATATAAGTGATGTTGTGGTGGCGATAGGGGCTTGTACATAAGCCCCTTGGTTTTTCTCTGGGGAGAAGTAGTTCCTACGGTATGGGGCTGTGCACCTGGGCTCTCCTGTTAGCGGACTTTATAAATCTATCATTGATTATCACTCATTAATTCATAAAGAATGGAAATAAAAAAAGTGTTGGCAAAGTAAAGTATCGATTTACTAGCCCTGGTAATAAAGTGCACATCTTTAAAGGTAGAAGTGTGCATGTGAACAGGCAAAACTATGCCAATCACAGTGTAAGACAACCAAAGACTGAATGGTCTGACCTTGCCTTATGGTGTGTGTTGCGTCTGACAGTCGGAGAGAACAATGAGAGTGCAGACCAAAGACCCTCTCTGTATGTACAGATCTATTTATGTGTATGTCTTATTTATTTATTAACTTTTTGATTACATGTAGCTGGTAATATATAGTTAAAGCCATCTCTGCACCTTACCAAAAAAAAAAAAAACAATTGCATCTCTCCAGCTCCCCATGACTAAGTTGGTGGTAGTACTCAAATGTGTTCTGGCCTCAGTGATCACTGCTAAACTGGACTAAGGTCCACCACTCATTTTTTATAAAACTGCCATTGACTGATTTAGAGTCGACTGTCCACCATGGGTCTAAAACGGAGCCTTAAAATCGTGGTTAACAGATGAAAACGTAAAGGACCAGAAAACCAGGTTCAAGCTGTTAGGGCCTCATAGTGCTTTCTCTCATTGTCAGCCCTTCGTTCAACCAGTTGTACTATCAAAATGAGTTACATATGTGTTTAACTCAACATTCAATGTGCTCACTATGTACAGGAATCTGTCTATTAAAACCTTCGGGAAAATAGACTAAGAACAAGAATTGGTAAAACCAAAAAGTATTACATATATAATTTGAGTACTGAGCTATTGGCTTTGCTGATGCTTTTTATGAAAAGTATTGTATTAAGTAAAGTATACGAATAACAATGAAATGCTAGTGGAAAAACAAACACACATTGTAAAGTGTTTAAAAATTGTATAATAAATTTGGTATTTTCAGACTTTATGAATAGCCTGGCTTATTTTTCAGATACTTTTCACTCAGAATACTCTGAACTGAAGTAAAAAAAAAGTATTTAAAGGAAATGGTTGGCAGGCCTAGTTTATGTTTCACAGGACTCTAAACTTGAAAACATGTTCCAGCCATTTTCTCCTCAGCAGTAACCTCAGCAGGTTGATGCGACTTAAGAGTAGGAAGACATCTTCTGTCTGTGAGTCCAGCCGAGTAAATGCAGCATCCCTCCCCCTCCACCCCCCCCTCCCCCCAGCACCATAAAAGCATTTGTGTGGCAAGATCTGTGCTTTTGTATAGTATGTGGAATTCAGGAGATAATTCAAACATAACCCATAATGTCTCTGTCAGAAATATATCTGCTGCTGTCCTTTTACAGACAAGCTGGAAGGGTTTGGGAGCGCACTGAGAATGTCTGGTGGTATTTGAAAGAGGAAACAGCACACAAGGGAGAGAGAAAGAAAATGTACACATTCACATCCTCTATGAAAAAGAAAAAAAAGCAGTGCCCTAATGTGAGCAGTAGAAGGATACCAGTCATCCAGCCAAAAAGTAAGTAATTCCTGTGGAGGGATAAAAACAAGCAGAGGAAGGAAAGCGTTTGATAGGAAGCAAGGTATTGAGAGTGACAAGGAAGCCAATTGATGAAAAGCAATTGGCTGGCATAAACCCCAATGTCCTTTTACGGTACAGTCCACAAGAGTTCTTCTGTAAGTGAGACCTAATAATGCATGCAATCATATAAATCACGCTATGAATCAACATTTTCTAAACAGCACAACGTATGAAATATTCTATATACTATTTTAGTAATTTTCTATAATTACATTAATGCATATTTTGATTTTGTTTTAAATACATATGTTGTTAAAATAGTAAATACTCCATGGGAGATCCTAGTTGAAAAGTATATTTATTTTACCAATGCAATAGCTGGATACAAATGTGTTCTTATTCACTTACCAATAACTTATGGCCGGACTCTGACAGCATGTTTGCCATGGGCAAAAATGTGAGAAAATCCTATTAAAGAAATCCTTTAGCATTTCAGAAAAATAAGTATTTTCAAATTCAATCATTACAGATAGAATGCAGTGCCACTTTATTATAGATATTATGCAAGAGCCTGTAGCTGTATGTGCCATAAATCTGAGTAAGGGGTTTTGCCGGGGAAAAGCTATGGAAGCAGCTGACAATTGCCGGAAAAGCAATACAAAGCTCCAATCCCATTTATCAGCGCTAAATGCTTCATAACTAGTTCTGAAAAATGTACATTTCAAAAGATAAAATTATTCTTTATCAATTAAATATATTAAAACATTTTAAAACCATTATTGTATATCCTCAGCAGTTGTATTTCAAAGAGGAAAGATTTCCACATCAATCACCGAATTAACACTCATTCGCATTTGTTAACCGTGTTCCAAGATCAGTGAATGGTATTCATTTCAAGAATACATTACTCCTTCTTTTGTCTGCCTCATCACAGTTCTGAATAGATACTTGGAAGATTACTTGTAAGTAATCGGACTGATACTGCTTCATCGCAGACCTTATTCTGTGATGAGGAAGACTTGCCGCTGGAGTAATAAAATATATCTGTAAGTAATCGGACCATTACTTTCTCCTCTTTCTCAAAGTTCTTCATAGAGACTTGCAAAATTACCCTTAAGTAATCTGACATGTATCTCCTCACCAAAGACATTATTGTATGTACTGCCATGGGAAAGTCTTGGATTTAGAGTAAATGAAGATTACTGGTATTAAATCGAATAATAATTTTTTTTAGACTATAGCAAACTTGTATGATTGCACTTATTTCGCAAAAAAGTAACAAAGTACTTGGAACATAAATTTGTATGAATGAATTCATTTTGATTGAGGAATGGTGGCAGATTGAGCAATCTTGATATGAATAAATTGTGATTTCGTGTCTTTTAAATAGCTTTAGGCCATAGACATCTACAGTACATGGAGCTTTGTATTAGATAAGCCAGAGGAAGTGTCATTGCAAGACTCTTCAAATTAACCCCAACAATATCCCTACCCAGTCTTCTGGAGTGAAACCACTTCAGAGTAGGAAATTATATAGACTCACTGCTCAATCAATCCTAGGAGTCCTTATTAGGAATAGCAGTTTAATCAGCTGTCAGATGGAAAGTAATGAAAATTGTCCTTGCTTTCATAACGGAAAGTTTCGATTACATTAGTGACTCGGAAGCGAGGATTGGGCATTCTTTCTTCACTTTATTTTCACAGGCTCCTTGTTTAACAAATAACCATAAACTCTCTTTCCCATGAAACAGCGGTAAAGAAAGAAAGAAAAACATGTGCAACCAATTGTAACACTGCCAGTCCCATTATAGTCCTTTTTTCATTATTAGTCCCCCTCTTTCCCTTTGAAGCCAAGATCATCTCCATCCCACGTTTTGGTCTTGCTTAAACACTTCAATTCCTATGAAGAATACAGAACAACATAGTTAAGAACCCAGCCATTTAAGTTACCATAACCAGTATACAACACTGACTTAAATCCACTTTGAAACTGTTGCAATGCCATTTTAATATTTCAAGTACAACTCTACGATATCATATGTGTGCCATAACATATCAAACCATACACATTTTCTACTTAACAGCAACATGTCAGTTTTCTTGCTCCCCTTACACAGGTGAATAATGATCCACTGATCGTTTGGAGGGATAATCCTCACTTTGAAGTTCTTAATAGAATTCAAACTTTCTGTTACAAAAGCTAGGAAAGTTTTCACTCTATGGCGCTGATTACGATGTCAGTCGGATCGCAACTGACAGCTTGTCGGTTGCAATCTGACCGACATCTGCTGCCACAGCCCGACCGCCACATTATGATGCATGGTGGTCAGAGGCAGCTGCAGAGAGACCGACCGATGATTTCGACAGGCTCAAGGAGCCCGTCCGACCATCGGTCGGAATGTAATACCCTACAATAAGGGTGGGGTCTGCTCAGGCACCGCCGTAGGGATTACGATGTCTGTGTCTGACAGCCTTTTTAATGGCAGTCCGACTGCTATGGAAAGGTTGTTGGAAACAGACTTTGGGGGGCCCTAGCTGGGCCTCCATCCCTCCATGTCCTACAGGTCTTCCGTTGTGAGTCCTAGGGGACCCATGTGATGCCCCCACAAACATCCATGCACTTTATGTCAGGCACTATGTGGTGCCTGGCACAAAGTTCATGGGTGTTTGTTTAAATCTCTTTTATCATTGCGGCTTGTGCTGCAGCTCTTTTCCAACTGCCAGCACATGCCACAATAATTAGGGCCCAAGTCAGGACCGGAGGCGAAGATTGTGTATTTTTAAAGCTTATTGACCACTAGGGTTGCAATGTTTATGACCGTTTTGAAGTAGAAATTTAAAGGTTCAGTCCGAGGACCAATCTGCGGCATTCAGAATGTCCTCCAACTGGGCATTTGAGCCTGGATTCATGCAATGTAACCCAATCTGGGATGAACACTCTAACTGTAATGTTGAGTGCTCTGGCATCTGACACTCTCCTGTAGGATATAAGGCACAATAACATGGCCAACTTACATCACATCCCAAAGGGTAGAATACCTAATACCTAAGCTCAGTAGGAAGTGACAGGTGTATACCTCTCATCAGTTTTCATACTTAAGGATCAGCGCCTACTGGGACCCTTCGATCAGAAGGTGACCTGATGAGATGAACTACATGTAGGTATTTACTGATCTGTAAATAAACATTCTGAGGCCAAAGAGGACAGAAAATCTATAATCTGGACAACATCTGACCTCACAGGATTCATGTTCCTCTGGAGACACCAACCCTGCCATCTTCTCCATGTGAACTTATACTTCTTACTTGTTCTGTCTTCCCAGGCCCTTGATCGGAGACATTAGAGCTTCTTGCAAAAGTCCTGGGACTTTCCATCATTCCCTGAAATTCTCCATGCCATGAGAAACAGATGTCCATTCAATACTAAGTGATTGGAATCCCCCTGAGAATCCTGTAGGAAATCTGGCACTAAGGGAAAAGGCATTGGAGAAACCCAAGAAAGTTACATCAGAACTGGATATCAGACTTCTGATCTCCAGTTTGAAGTTATTACCACTAACGTCTGTCTTCTCACCTGCTCCGGGAGTCTTGTGATCATTGAGCAGCGAGGGAATGCATAGCTCTTTTCTTGACTCCATTCTGGAAAAAGTCATCTGTCGCTGAAGCTTGGGGATCTGGTTTCCAGCTAAAGAATCTCTACAATTAGTGATCCAGGCATGATGGAACAGATCCACCATGAACAGGCCCCATTGTCCCTTTATCGCTTTAATGATTGTCGGATGAGGCTGACAACGACTCGTGTCATGGAGGTGTCTGGAGTTCCAGTCTGCCACTTTGTTGGCCTTGCCAGGAAGATGTTCCGCTATCACTGAGATGTTGTTGTCCAGGGAGAAGTTTCAGAAATGTTTGTCTAACTCCGATAGGTTTTTCAATCAAGTCCTTTCTAGATGGTTCATGTAACGTACTACCGAAACATTGTTCCTCTTCAGCAGCACGCAACACTGTGCTGTCTCTTTTGTCGAGCAACATACGTAAAACGAGCCCGCCAGGAGTTCCAACAGTTGATGTGCAACCTTATTCTTGTGCGGACCATTTCTCTCCAGTGGCAACGGGCATCACAGCCACTTCTGCTGGCATTTGACTCTGTGACAATAGCTGGATTGGAACCAATAATTGCTTGTGCATTCCCTACCTCCATATGCATTAGCCACCATCTCATTTCCTCCTTAGCGTCTTCCACCAAGGGAACCCTCTCTGAGGATGTCAAGTCTTTGTGTAGGTTTTGAACCTTCATGAGTTAAAGGGCCCTGTAGAGGTGAGGACCTGGAAATATTGCTTAAATTTGCCTCAGTGAGGTCCATTATTTTATTAGACTCATGTGGAGTTCTTGTCTGATCTTCACAATCTTTATTGATGGAAGGCTCAGAGTGGTTTTGCAGGAGTCGATTACAAAACCCAAAAATGTTTGCTGGACTGGGAAGAACACTAAGCGTTCAAAAGGTATACTGTATATATTGGCCCATGATGAGGAAGTCTTCCGTGTAGACTATCAGGCGGGTTTCCTGAGTCTATAGGGTCTGCATGGCTGGACATAGCACCGTGGTGAAGCAACACGGATTGGAGGTAAGGCCAACGGGCAAGGAGGTGAACTTGTATGGTTGGTCTTTCCACATGAACTGAAGGAATCTGTGGTGTGGCAAGAAAGCGGGGATGGTGGGGTATGCCTACTTCAAGTCCAGACATCCCATCCAGTCGTCCGGCCTCAAGATGTCCTTCAAAAGGTGAATTCCTTCCATTTTGAAATGGCTACAAACCAGCCACTTGTTGAATTACTGTAGATAGATGATGGTTCATTAGCCTCCATCCCCCTTTTCTATGGAGAAAAGATTGCCTACAAAGCCCCAATGGCGGATTGCAGATTGTGGATATAGCCTCTTTGTTTAGTAGGTCCTCTGCTTACTGTACATTCAGGAGGGAATCTCGTTTCAAGAACAGGAGAGGACGAGGGAGTTGTCTTTGATGGGGGTCCCTTAGAAAATCAATGTGAAAGCCCTGTATTGACTAGAAGACCCAGGTGTCTGTAGTAATACTTTCCCAATTCTGGACACACTGGGCTAGCTGCCCTCCCACTCTTAATTGGGAAGAAGGGAGAACACTTACCAGAAGTAGTGCCATGGAAACCTCTGCGAAGTCCTCCCCTGGCACCTCAGTGGAGTGGCCCTCTGAATGGGTAAAAGCCTCAAAACCTGAACTGGTTTTGCCATTGTCCGAGCAAGAGACTTGTCCTCTAGTGGGAGCTGTTGAAAAGGAGCGACATGCCATGATGCACCCTCTACCACAACCAGTACCCAGGAAAAGCGTATGTGCAAAATTACTATTCATCAAAGACTTGGCTTGTTCCGCAGAAGTAAAGGTGCCTACGAACTTCTCCAGTTCCTAGACAAAAGGGTCTCAGAAGATTTCCCTTTGTGCAATGACTCCTGCTTCAGAGGAAGCTAGGTCTCCCAACTTGGGATTGACTTTAATGAGTTCTGTAGACAATGCACAGTTGGCATTCCCTAGGAAGATGATGGCCCATCCCAACAGGATGTCTAGGGAAATTAGGGATCCTGATTGTTTGGCTTCTTTAGCCATATCCAGAATTTAAGTGAGTGGCCTTGAGATGTCCAGCAGTTTTTCTTGGCAAGACTGCCGTGAGCAGTCACTTCCTTTCTTGGGATGTCGGATGTATTTCACTACGAAGGTGGACATTTGTGTGGCAGCCTCTGGGGTCATGATCACCTTGCCTTCCAGAGAGGCATGAGGGCACTCCTCCCTAAAGCGAACCCAGGCTTCCTTTTCCAATGACTTCCTCAGTCTACCAACAACATAGTTTGCTACTTTTTGAGCTTGGGACCACTCTGAGGAATGGGGATATATTAGGTACTCTGATTTTCTCATGTCTCCCCTGTGTAATAGTGGGCACAGGAGAGTTCCCTGCGACTGCAGAAGGACACCATGTTCTAGAGGGAATTGGTTCCCTATCACAACCCCCATAAGAGTCGCCTGTGTCCAAGGGGTCAGGGGTAACTTCCCCATCTGGCAGTATTGTTGCCTCCTCCAATGCGTAACCCACTAAGATAGAAATTTGGGCGCCAGGGTTATCTGAGGGGAAAGGAGAGTCAGAGAAGGGCACCCTTAAAGGCTTGCTTTCACTCCCCTCCTTAGTAGGAATGTTATCTTGGGTCCCTGTTTGTTGCAGGTTATATTTAGAACCTATAATAGGGTCCAACAAATGCAGGTGTTTGGGTTAGCAGTAGGCTAATTGCATTAATTTGTATTCCAGAGGAGCTATAACCAAGGCAACAGCCTGCTTTATGGGCGCATCTATCACGTCACAAGATTAGTCATTGAAAGGTATGTAAGGTGTTGTATTGTCTTCCTCTGAATACTCTGCCTCTAAATGGTGCCTGGTATCAAGGGCAGTTTAATATAATAGTATGAGCAGTTGAAAGCTGTGATGGGTCGGTGACCTGGGACAGAACGCTCTTGATGGTGCAGGGACAAAGACTCTATTTGCAGCTGTGCTGTTCAATGTGAACTGATTGCACACCAGAGGAGCTTGTAGTGTGTCCTTATGACCGTTTTACGTTAGTAAAGAGCACCCTATAGTTGGTGGAGGCCACTACTGTTGGTACCGTGGCCCGCTGGAGTGAGAAATTGGCAACACGCAAGGAGTGCTGAAACTCGTTTAAACCAATAAGACCAAAATCAGCACATTTCCCATTTGATACAGTAGAAAATAAAGCACACAAAGGAGAGGGCACTTATATTGTGGCTGCAAGCAGATAAGAAACAGCAGGTCTGATAGTCAAAGCAGGACTAATATGGAACTGTCAGAGTTACCATGGGCTGTATGTGTTTAATCTTTCTCTCTTGATGTTTCTTGGGAAATGTAATTTATAGGTATATGTTATATAACACTGTTGTGAAAATAAAGTGAAGGGAGAAGCCATAATCCTTGCCTCCGGTCCTGACATAGAAAATTGCAATGAGATGGGAGCCCTAGGTTGGAATTAATTTGGCCACACCAAGAAAATTATCAGGGCTCAGTTATACAGCTCTTTGAATATTGGAATGCTTAAATATAAGAGTTCCCATAAAAAAGCATGATTTTATTTGCTTAGCTGTTTTTTCTTTAACTTTCGCAATGATGTACCCCGCGTACCCCATAAAGTTTAAGTAGGTCAGTACTTGCCATTACCATTTTGTTATGTAGCCAGAGAGACTGGCTACATACAATATGATACAATATTATGGATAGTGTCAATCTGTCCAGGTTGCATTCTTTTTTTTTCTAGCATTTATACCCCAAACTCCAGATAAAATAACAACCCAATTGCAGATCTGTAGTGCCTTGATTGAAATGTCTTAGTGTATGATACACTTATTTGCCAGTCTCTTGATGGCTGCGTTTTCACAAGATGGTGGGCTACCTCAAATCTTGTCTTGTCGAGGCAAGTTCCTGTCTTTCAAATTCATAAAAATATTTTGAAACTATGCCTGTTTGCAATCTGCAAAGCCACCAAACATTAGTTAAAAATATTCTTTGGGGGCAAACATGGCAACCTATGATAAAGTGGGAATGTTGCTGTGCAAAGCCACCTGTGGCCATTCAGCAGGAGTTTATTTTTGTTTCAGAGAAGTTCCACATATTTCTCCTTTCTCAGCAGCCACAAATTCCAGTACTGGACTCCTGGAAACAGGGAAAAGATAGGTAATGGTCAGGTTTTGGCTTTAGTGTTTCCCCATTAGCTAAGCAGGTGTCCGTGGGGAAACACAGGGGCATATTATCAAACAGGGCTTTAAAATTATCGCCGGTTTAGCGGCAGAAAACTGCTGCTAAAGCGACGATAATGGGCTTGATAATAAGCACTGGAGAATTCCAATAGAAGCCCATGTTCACACCAGAACATGGGTTTCTATTGGAATTCACAAGGCCATATTATTAAGCCCATTATCGCCGCTTTAGCAGCAGTTTACTGCCGCTAAAACGGAGATAATTTTTAATGCCCCACAGTTGTCTGCGCTCTCATTAATGTGCATTTTTGTCAGGACATATAACTGGTAGGAATAGGGTGGCGAAGTTAAGCCACACCTCCGGCAAAGCTGGGAAACTGCACTTCTTCAGGAAGTCCAGGCATCGGGTTCAATTTGCCCAATTCTGCTTTCTGACTCTTCCTGATCGATTCCTCAGGCATTGAATTTTGGTCAAACACCAGTGAGTGATATTCACAATCCGACCTTGTCTGCTATACACACAAACACACCCCTCAATTACCACACCAAGTGCTCAGTTTGGACATCGTAGTGGCCAAATTAAATAAATAAAACATTTATTACAGTCAATGAATTTGTGTAATTAAATTAGATTAAATTACATAGTGGCCCAACTTTTTCTCTCCAGAATATTCACAAATCCCATGACAACCCTTAATCACCAACTTCTATGACTTTAGATTTTCTTGTAGACCCGTAATTGTAACACATCTGGACATTTTAGCTGTGCAACAGACCTCTCGCCTCTTTCTGAAAAGCGCTGTCTGATAGCCAACAGCAGCATGAAGAGAACTACAAAGAAAAGCATAGGAAATAAAATATCAAATAAATCGTTACATGGCCAGGATCTGTTGCACAAACTTCAGTGCAGCTTCCGCTGCCATATCCAAAACGACATTGCCACTCCAAACCAAGCCCATCTCTGGCAGCTCGTCTTCTACTGTGCTGCCACACATACCACTCGTTGCAGCACCCACACCTTGATATTGACCTTGATCTCTCACTGTGTTCACACCCACATACCTATAGTGCTTAATGCAATTGTATTTCCAACCCTGTGATGCTAATAAAAAACCTTCATCAACGCTAATTCGAAAAGTACTCATGGCCATATTACCATCCACCATCAACTATGGCAGTCCGGCTTTCCCGGGATTTGTCATCAAAAGTATGGAAAAATGACATCTAAAAGCCTACAAAAGAGTGTTTAGGCTGCCATACTATACCAGAGGATCGTTGGGGAAATTGGAATTTGGCCTAGAGGCCCTAAATTTGACCAGCATGGGCTCCATTATGAAATACTATCATAGATGCATCTCTACCACGCCTGGCACCTTGAAGTTTATCCTTCAAAGTATATTCAAAACCAAAAATAGCCCCTGGAGAAAATATTTAATGGCATCAGCAGACGCCCTTCAAATTGACTTAACCATATTAAATTCTCCATCGCTTTCTCACACAGCAGTGAAAAACATCCTGAAGAAACAGACAAGATTTCTTTCGAAACTTGCTGATGTGGAAAACATCAAGACTATCTCATTCTCATAAGCCTTGGTAGCCTCGTATGACAATGAACACTGGGTCAGCCTAAAACCACAGCCATACCTTATTTGTTCAATTCGGAAAGTTTGTGTCACTCACATTTTGACTGCGAGGATGATGACGCTACAAATTAAATACTTTAATCAAACTGGTCAATTATCTCCAATCTGTGAAGTGCAGGATGTGTGGCTTAAAACTTGAATCTTTCCCCCACTAACTCTGCTGCTTCCCATCGGTGGGAAACAACCATTACAATGCAGTCAATACAATGCACTATCTTTACAACGCAGTCATTACAACTCAACATCCTTTACAATGCATGCCATTACAACACATGTATTACAGCGCATGTCACTACAACGCATGCCATTACATCGCATGCCAGTACAACGCATGCCCTTACAATGCATTATAAAGTAAGTAATGGGAAATAGTAATTTTTACCCCTACACTATCCAACACTTACCCTAGTGTTGCACTCACTGGAGTGGGAATAGTATTTTGTACTCCTACACTATCCAACACTTACCCTACTGTTGCACTCACTGGAGTGGGAATAATAATTTTTACCCCTACATTATCCAACACTTACACTGCTGTTGCCCTAAAGGTAGTATGCATTGTAATGGTATGCGTTGTAATGGTATGCATTGCAATGGTATGCATTGCAATGGAATACGTTATAAGTGTAGTTTCTAAAAATGTGTTGTTTTGACATGCAATGTAAAATCATGCATTGTAATGGATGTTGCGATGTAAAAACTGCATTGTAAAGACATGCGTTGTATAAGTTTGCGTTGTAACATGTCCTATTCCCCATCGCTACTCCAAAACCCATGGTTTAAGGATCTGCAGCGATGTCACAACCTGGATATTTACCAGTACGGTCTCCTCGAAACTGGCCCGAATCCTTCATGTAATGACTGCTGATTTCAAAATACACATTATTTTTTATACCACAAGATTGTGATGGACATATGGTACTCAAGCCTTATGCACTTTGCACTTTGACATAATGGCAATTGATTATAAATAATGTTATTGATAATAAGTTAACTATAATCGTTTCAAATCTCTTGTTCCCCTGAACTAATTATATTTCTTTAATGCTGGTTCAATGCTCGATATTGTTAAGGTTTTAATTAATCACACAATAAACTTATTTCCTTATTATGCTAATAATAGACCCTCTGCAACATTCTATTCCAAAAAACAACCTTATAAACACATCTCACCATCTAATTGCTGAGTTTGTAAATCTCAATTACCAGTCTCCTGTATCCTATGCACTTCCAGCCACCACACGTGTTCTGCACGCCATAAACATCTATAATACAACTTACATTCTCACCACTAACTTCCCTTTCTTATGAATATTTCACAACTCCAATGCTACTCCCTGAATAAAAGAAAATCACTGCCATCCTCGGAAGGTATCATTTGACAACTGTAGCCCACTACAAACAAGTTTAAGAGTTTCACAAATTAAAGTAATTTCTATTGAAATTATTTGTATCTCTTAAAACATCTTTTCACCTATAATCAGTAAACGAATGCTTGGAAAAAGAGTACATTAAAATATATTGAAAGGCTGGGTGGCCATTTACAATAAATCCTTCCTTTGTGGTAGACAATTTATGGACGACCTTGACAATCAGATAGGTATATATCTGTGCTTGGAGACACTCAACCCATGGCGAATAGAAGACATTGATGCTTTAGTCCTTTGGACAGCACACATTTTTAACCCTTTTGATATGGCAGAGCAGCCCAAATAGTTGCCACCTGCCCATCGAAATTAATGATTGGCACAGTACGACAGATGCACTCATCAATGGTGCCATTGTCGTTCACAGCATCATGGAACCATAAAAGGCCATGTGCCTTTTACAAGGCTTCACACTCCGCATCAGAGTCTCCTCCTCTCTCCTTGAACTCTGCAAGAAGCTGAAGTCCCGGTTTTTCAATTAACCAACCTACCATAGGCAGGGCTAGGCACACACACCTGCTAAGCACCGGAATACTCTTGCAGGTGATAGTGCGCTTCATAAATACACATACCATAACTAAACATAACGTAAAATACCATAACATAACACAACTTAACATAACATAACATAACAAGCACAGACAGGTCACTGGGTTAATAATTGTGCAGGTTGATTTGTATTCCGTATTCTGTATCCAAACTTAGTTCCAATGTTTAGCCAGAATAGCCCCCATTCCTGTTCCAAATCTGCAAAGCGCACAGCTGCTTGTTATAGGGTAAATCGAGGACCCCGCTGATGAATGTCAGCAATAGGACTTCTCTCCACCATCCTTCACCATAGTTCCGCAAATGGCACAGAATGCGCTTGGCTAGCTTCCTAGACTTCATCTTCTCATGGACTAGCCTAACTGAGCATTAATTAAACCAATAGGCCTCCTGCCGCTCCCTGACCTTCGAATGGCTTGAATTCTATAGCAACAATCCTCCTAATGCAAGACGCAATCTCCAGCAGGCCCCTGACACTTGCCTCTCCTTCGGTTCCCCTGACAGCTATTCAGACACATCCCTACTAGGGCTAGCACAGCTGAAGGCTGAACTAGCACCCAGCGCATGCACCGAATGCTGCACTGGGGATTTTTGTATTTATGTTTTTTGGATCGATTATATTTAAGTTTAAGATCTTCTGATGGTTGCTGGCATCACATGATTTTGGCCCCAAACAACTCACAAATTACTCCTTAGAGAATTTTTTTCCATATAAACTATATTCAGGTATAAAATTAAAAGTATATATGTTGTTTAGAGCAAGGTTAAAAACAAGCATAACTTTAAAAATTGCACCAAGAGAAAGGAGAAGAAGACAGGGCGCCACATGCATTACAAAATGTAAATTGTAATCAGAGAAATGTCATGCTGATAATGAATTAACTCATAAATTCTTAGGCTTTTGAAAGGAAAGACGATATCCTCAAAATTACTAATCATGCAACAGCAGACTGCATACCAGAAGGACTGGCTTTCTGTGAATAGTGAAACACCTTTCTGTGTGGGGCATGAAAATGTGTTGAGGGGGTTGATGGTGCAGGACTGCCTTTGAAACAGCTTATTAGTTGAAAAGAATAACCTTGAAATCGTGTGTAGCAAGTAAGAAAAAGACACATATCCTTTTAATATTTGTGCCAAAAAAAGACATTCTGTGACTTTAGTGGCGACATTGTTTTGTTTTTGCGCAGCATGTATAATGTCAGAGCACAGGCTGAGCTAGGGAGACCAGGGTTATGATTCACTGGCCCTGTTATCGTGGGTGCAGACTGTGTTCACAATTGTGCAACAAGCTGAAATTGATGGATTTGCAATTTGTACCTGATTCTGAGTTATAGACTTGGGAATGAGGGAGAACACAAACAAACATATGCATTTCTTCCCTCATTGTGAGGTGTATAAAACAGAATTTAGCACTATTCTCGCTGGCAATTTGCGCTAGAATTAAACTTCCGAAATCTACAAGGGCCACAGACTGCTGCATAGGTTGGAATGTGTTTCCCCAGCTCGGGTGCATTTAAGAGTGTCACTGAAACTGGAATAATGCGTTATTGTCCACTTTTCATTGTACTGAGTGACCAGAGGTGCTCACGCTTGAAATTGGTGCTCTGTGTCGGCAGATCCGGCCCTGGCGGCCTTGCTGATGGTACGGAATTAAATCAGGCAGCGGGCGGGGGAGGGGTATCCCTTTTGTGTTCACTGGTTAGTACCTGGATGAGCAGGGACTGGCCCCTGAACACAAACATCCCCGGACCTCCCCCAGCTCACCTAAATCACTGATAGCTTAGTTGCCTCACTCAGATGATGGTTTTGTTCATGTGCGTCAGCAGGGGTCAGAGGGTGAAGGGAGAGCAAGGAAGGGGACTAAACGGGTGTGAAAAACATTGCCTGCTGAATGACAATGAAGGACTAAAATGACCTTAAACCAAATCAGACTGTAAGGAACAGGCAGGGATAAGGACACGGCTGCAGCAAGATGAGAAGGGCGCTGCTGTTGGCATAACCTTAATGCACATGGCGCCGGGTGACCCTCAGAATATGGGCGCCCTGGGCCTGGGCCAATCTTGCCCATGCTAGAGCCCGGCCCTGTGTGTCTGCTTGATTTGCATCAGAATTCTACCTGGTGAAGTGATGCAGGCAAAACCCCTGTAGTATGCAATTTGCACTGGAATATTTTCGGGCACAAATGGGAGCTTGTGCTAGAACCACAACTTAGTGCCTAACTTGTAAAGAAGACCTACATAGAGCCTACACTTTGGCAGCAGGCAGGGAAGTCAAATGTCTAAACAGTCCTGGTGTTCTTTATATGCTGTCAATATCTAATATAACACTATACATGCAGCATCGCTCTTTCAACTTTCCAGTAAATGTTATCTTTGTTATTGTTTCACAAGCTATATATTAAAAGAAACCTAAACACAAGCTGACCCCACAGCTGTCAGACTCTCCATTCTCAGTTCTTTTAAAGCCAGCCCCTTGCTGCTTTATTGTACTTGTCTCTGTTTCGAAGCCTGCATGGTAAATATTTCACTCCTTTCTTGAGAAAGCACACACCACACACCAAGAAGTAACACATATGTTCGAATTGAAACTAGGCCCAAACGCAAGTCAGGGTCGATAGGTCACACATAGTCTAGCTGACTTGGCTCACCCTAAATCAAATCACCTGGATTTCAGGTTTGAGATTCAACCATCAAACCCCCTAGAGCATTTTTAGGTCTCGCCTGTCGATGCGCATGCGCATCGAGCAAGGCGAGAGTATTGGCACTTATCCGCTCTTTATCCACACTGCAAGGAATCGTGGCGATTCCTTGCAGTGCACGAGAAATTTAAGCTCAATGCGCATGCGCATTGAGCTTAAATGCGCGTGCACATGCCCCCAGCCGCCTGCCTTGCCTACTCTCTCTCACAGCCTCCCCCAGCTCCGCCCCCTCACTACTTGATTGCACGGCCGCTAGGCCGTGCCTCCCCTACTCTCCTCCCCCCTCCTCCTCTCCTCCCCTGCCTGCCTGCCGCTAGGCCGTGCCTCCCCTACTCTCCTCCCCCCTCCTCCTCCTACTCTCCTCCCCTGCCTGCCTGCCTGCCGTGTCGCACCTCTCCCCTCTCCGCCCCCTCCCCTGCCCTGCCCGTAGAATAATATATCCTGAGAAAACGTGCAATCAATCATTGTACCCTACAATACATAATTACGTCTACAGTATATCTTAAAACCAATAAGTAGTTTTAAAGCTAGTACAGTGTTTGCGCAAATACGCAAAACCAATGTAAACATGCAATCGGACAGCTAATCAACTCAAAGCAAATTAGTGCGTTTAGGCAGTACTAAGTGAAACATCCTGAGAGAAGGTGTAAACAATATTTTACCCCGACATTCACATGTTTACCAATATAATGTAAAATAAACTGAAACGCACGCCACCGCCGACTCCTATTCAGCTGAGAGTTCAAACGAGACCAAATTAATACCATTTTAACTGTATGCCGGCAAACTAGCACATTAATTTTAAATCGACAGATATCATCCATGCGGAATCAGTTCTTTTTAATGCTGACCGCCGTACACATTTCTGCCAATTAACGTCAATACTACAGCACCTCAACCCACGCCACCCCCCAAAAAATCTTCTGAATGGATCCCAGTGTCTGTATCAATCGGGCTACTATAACAATACTACCGTCAGCGGACAATAAAATTGTAATATAACAGTCATTTATTAAAATTATGAGAATCATCCGAAGTGGTCACTGCATTTGAATCTTGCCCTTCCTCGCTTCTTATTTCATTCAGTCTAAGAACATTCAGTCACACTGATCTGCAAATGTTCTTCGACTGGGGTTTTCATTACCCGTCCTAATTGAGCACTCAACCACCCACCTAGCATGGGCAGACACGTATATTTACTCTGTATTTCTGCGCATTTACTTAGGGGGCCACCACCTCTCCTCAACTTACACGACCGCCTGTGATTTCAGCTTAACAATTCCGTCGTGTGTTGATCTGTTTTAGTTTTAACGGATGTATAATTTTAGAACTTCCGGGTCGAATATCAACCAATTGAAAGGCTTTACAAGTGCGTGGCGGAGTCTAGGAATAGGCGGTACCACCAATGTGTAAGACGGCCTGTGATTTGAGTATTGTTGACACCTCAGCCAATCCTGATCCAGCCCACAGAATTCTAAAGCGATATTCGGCTGTGAGGGAGGCTTTGGCTGTCATATGCATGTACTCTTTTGACAGACGGCGCACACTTTTGGCTGCTGCTACCCCTGTTCCATGGGTTCAGGCTGGACAGGTGCCAGTCATACGGGTCACGGCCAGTGTGGCATTTCGCTAAGGGACATGCGGCATTTCTAACACGTAGTAAAAATAGGTATTCCGTTAGTTTTGTGACATTGGTTCTATTTGAACTCTGCTTCTAAGTTGATTACTCCCCTGACATGTCAGACCACGTGCCGTTACCCTCAACCCCTCACCCTCAACCCCTCACCCTCAACCCCTCACCCTCAATCCCTCACCCTCACTCGCCCACACTCACCCACACTCACCCACACTCACCCACACTCACCCACACTCACCCTCACTCACCCTCACTCACCTTCACCCTCACTCACCTTCAACTCCTCACCCTCACTCACCCCCACTCACCCTCAACCCCTCAACCCCTCACCCTCCCTCACCCTCATTCACCCTCAACCCCTCACCCTCACTCACCCTCAACCCCTCACCCTCACTCACCCTCAACCCCTCACCCTCAACCCCTCACCCTCAACCCCTCACCCTCAATCCCTCACCCTCACCCACACTCACCCACACTCACCCACACTCACCCCCACTCACACTCACCCCCACTCACCCTCACTCACACTCACACTCACCCACCCTCACTCACCCTCACCCTCACTCACCCTCACCCTCACTCACCCTCACTCACCCTCAACCTCATGCTAAAGATTTACAAAAAAACCCATTAACAATTCTAAAAGCACTAACTCTAATGCTGCGAGACCTATTGCATTTCTAATGCTTGTTGTGACTAGAAACTAAGGTGATTTGTCTATTAAATCTGTCTTCCAAATGCAGTTTTCTTGAATTATTGTTTGCAGTTTTGGTGGAAAATCCTTTTGAAAAGGCATACTTCAATTGTTTGTTTCGAGGCTTGTTTCCAGGTGATGCTGCTGCTAACACGCTTTACTGCATACGAATGTCTCTGATTACACCCGGGGATTCGATGGATCCTACAAATACAAAAAATGTATACATATAAAACACAGTATGACATCAATTTATGTAAAATCGGACTTGTATAAATGAAAAGGCGATATTCCCCGCAGTATGTGTAGGGAACCAACATAAAACTTGTTTTGTTACATTGGATTGGGGGAGCACAGATGTTTGTTGATACACAGAGAGCACAATGTCAGAAAGTGTTGTAAATAAGTGGATGCTACATTTATTAGAAAATTAATAAATGTAGGAAAGTCTAGTCTGATGTAAAAAGTGAACATAACTTTTTAGAGGAGTGCAACCATTTGGAGTAGGTAGTTGCAGGTGGGGCCACAGCAGTCTTTTATTCGGACCGGCACTTGTTAACTCATCAGAATTTGACCAAGAACAAGAGAGAGAAAGGCATAAATAGGGTAAAGAAGGAGGAAGGGAAAGATGTAAAAACAGTGACAAAGAAAGGTCGCAGGGATGAAAAAGAACCAGAAAGAGTGAAATAAAGTGGCAGGAAGTGCCTGGTAGTGGATGAAAGATGCACAAGGAGGAATAAAGACTACACAGTGTTGGTATTTGGTACCACTGGCATCCAACAGTGCTGGCCGCAGGCTTCTAAGCAAAACCTTGGGCCTGGCACTTCTTTTTACAAATCAAGCACTAAGAACAAAATGTAAGTCTTGAGTAAAAATTATTTGAAAATCTGCTTAATCAGAGTTAAGCGGTGGTTAGAATGCCTATTGCCACATTACTTTTGATAGGGCTGTTGTCTTTGTCTTGGGAAGCCATTGGCCTTTATCTTTCAGAGTGCTAAGATGAATTCTCATTGTGGTAAGGTTGATGAAAATACTAAGAGATTTGGATGTTTTTTTCCTCAACATTCTTCTCTTTGTTCTGAATGCCCAATTTAGCCATAGATAGCCAAACTCAGGACCTAAGTTGTTTTAAAAATCTCCTTAAAACTCATCTTTTTATTCAGGCCTATTAATTAACTTTTCTTGCCATCAGTTTATTACTTTCGCGCCAGGATACTCAAGAGTAGTTGTGCGCGCTACAAATACCAATATAACATAACATATAACATAGCAGTCTGGGCCTTTGAGCTCAAAAGAGAAATATTCTTTGGAGGCATCCTCACCAATTAGCACTGAGATTCAGAACTCTCATTATTTTGGCACAAATTCCATGGTACAGACCAAAAATCCAGCACTTCTTGGATGATGTTCTCAGTGATGACCCCTAAACAAAAACTGTGTGATGCTGATCTGCTGTTGGCACAGTACCTCAGGTTTCTGTAGAAAGAGGTATTCATAAATGTCACACATAACTGGGCTGCACACACAAGGTTTACTAGCATGTGTAGCACTTTATTTAAGATTTGGTGACCTAGTCGCAAAATGACATTATGCCGGAGGCAGTGCCTCTGTCACATTGGTGGAAACTGGAACACACAATCTAGTTATTTATTTTGAATGTGGACATTTTCCCCTCAAATTGCGGGTGCTGCTCTGGGTGGGATGAAAGCTGTGACGAAAGTTCTGCAATACCATGGCATTGCCAACGTTGTGTCACCTATGTGATTCTGGGAAGATGGACGAATCAAGTCGGTGTCCAAATCTAGTACTTGCATGACTAATGATGCTCCAACATTGACAGTTCTCTCAGTCTCTTTAAGAGACACTGCAAATTTTCTTCTGTCCTTGACAGCGATGGTTTACCGGCAGTCCCAGGCAGAAGATTTGGAGGTTGCAGTGACGTCATTGTGGCCACCATAAAGTGGGCATCCCTCTGACTCCATTCTAGTTTTTTCCCAAGGCCGCCTAGAGGGTGCCTCGAGTGACAGAGGCAGTGGTAGGTGTGCCATTGGGAACACCAGTTTACAGAAAGCTCTAAGTGAGGTAGGGAAAGCAGAGGTGCAGGTGGGATATCTGCTGTTATTTCGACAGATTCCTAATTACTACTTATTCTCAATGATGTTAAAGGTCAGTCCCGGGCAAGTAAGGGTTACTGGGCTCCATTTGTGTCACTTGGGATCATGGGTACACACCTTTGATCGAGGAAAAGAAGGGGCACCATGTAAACGGATAGGCAGAGGTCAGAAGCTGCTGCTACCGGACCCGATAGATGGGCAGGGGGCTAGGGGGGAGGAGCGGTGTGAGGACAGTTTGTTTTTAAAAAACCACACACATTGCTGCGGCCAGCCAAGTCTCTCCTCTGTTCTCTTCTTCCTGGCTCCGGTCGGCAGCAGGAAGCATCAGGAGGTTTCCAGGCTCCCCTGAGCTAATAACAAAGCTGCAATGCTGCATTGTGATTGGTCTGAGTGCCATGGATCGGCGCTCAGACGGGAACTGGGAGGGTTTACATGTTCCTCACCAGGCTGTCTGATTCAGCCTGGCCGGAAAGATGCAAAGTGCGCAGGACTGTTTGGGCGGCCCGAGAGGGCCGGCCAAGCAGTCATGCACACTTCAGGTTTGCAAACCACTCCTCTCCCTGCTATGCCGAGCCCCAGCCACACGAAAGACACTGACTCTAATAGGAAAAATAAAATGATAATAACAATATGTTATTGTCATTTTAGTTTCCCTATTGAGCAGTGGGGTGACCCTCCTCCGCCTAAGCGGACGAGCTGCCACTAGCCCATGCCATCATCAGTGCTTCTTCTTCTAGTCTGTTTCACCTAGACCCTTTACATTTTCTGACTGCTTTCTGCAGCTTGTCTTAAATTGTTCAGGACGAGATCAAAGAGTTCAAATGCGACAGCAGACTCAGTGAGCAAGTAGTCTCCAGTGCACTTCATGAAGTTAAGGGTCATATGCCTTCAACACAGTCCTGTAAGTTCAAATCTTTCTGTTGGCTACAGCAGGCCAATGTACAGTTCTTCCTCAGTAGATGCTGAAGCCCTCCAATTCTAGACAGCCATTACATGCTTCCAGTACCCCTCCTAAAAAAATCAATGTTATCCTTCCTTTAAATTGGTTTATGTTAGGACGCAGGACTTACAGGTTTCAGTTCCAGAGCTTGTAAAGGAAATTGGCAGTCATTTACTCCATACAGTAAGGCAACACAGCCTTTCTCTTCCTCTACCTGTATGGGACCTCTGATAATGTTCAATCATTTCTCCTCAGTAGTCATCCCTTGTTTCCAGAAAAAGATGTGTGTCACAGAGACCGGTTCTATTTTAGTCAAAGTCTGGTTTTACAGGAGTAGTCCTTTGTCACACAGGGCGTCCTGCCACATTTCTTTAGGCTGCAGAATAGGCAAGAATGACAGAGGATCTGGGTTTTGTTTGACCAGAGTTGTAAGAATGGCTCAAGATGAGAGTGGCCTTCTTTAATGCGACTACACAAAACTGTGCAGTACTTTTCTGTGGAAAATATGGAGGATGAAAAGGAACTGACCGTGCACTTCAAAAAGGGGCCTCTGTGCCTCACCCTCCTTTCATATAGGCCTGAAGAATGTTCCCTGAATTATTTCCAATTTACAAGCCTTGGCCGGTTCATTCTCAAGCTCACTCTTGCCAGCCTCACACATACAGCAGTCTCAAAATGGACACCTACTTGCACACAGTAAGCACCACATACACACTCCATACACACCCTGTCTCAACCACATAGTGCAAACATACCAGTGCCATACCCCTTATGATGGAGTGAAGACCTGATTGAAAGGAGCTGGAAGAACATTTTAAACAAGAGGATAACTCTTCACTAAAGGCAACAGGTACAAAAGTCAGCTTCTTCCACTATAAACTGCTGCTATCACCAATGCAAGTTCTACCCAGCCCAGCGAGATGACAGTAGTCACTTCATAAAAGATGGGTATCCTTGGTGTGTCTTTTTAGACTGCAGTACCCAGCTCTCGGCCTGTTTTCACAGAGTCCCTCAGTGCTTTCTCTTGGTTGTCGTGTGTGCTGAGGTGAGAAATCAAAAACCCTTACTGAGATTTGATATAGGGAAATTCAGGTTAGCGATGCATGCTCTACTGAGCCATGCAGAGAGTGATTTCGATCCCAACAGAGGTATATAATCTCAATCTCTTGCCAAACATCTGGCTGGAGTAGGGTTGTGTTTAAAATGAAGTATCCGGAAAGCCAAAGGATAACCAAAAGCTCAAAATTCTTGCCTTGCAAACACACTCTCACCAATGTCCTCTTTTTGTTGCATTGCTGTGCAGGAATATTTGTATTTACTTAAATGCATTCATCTTAATCCGCCAGTAACAGTAGTGTTGTAAATAGGCCCCACTACCACATGTTGAATGTCAAAGGCACCGTCCACAATGCACATTTGATTGAGTAGATGTTGGATGTCTCACTGATAAGGGCGTGGGAGGTGCTGGCTTTCATTTTATTTACAGGTTTTTCGCATTTACAGTCTGTTACGTGTGCATACACCACATATAAAAACATGTATCCTTAACTGAAGTTGTGTTCATTGGAAGACTGGGGAGAATGCAGCGTTGTGTCCTGAGCTGCTGACTTTGTAACTGGGGTACCAGGTTCTAGTCATGGTATGGGCTCAACATCCAATGATATTGGAAAAAATCATTTAATTTTTTTCCACAGTGCCTTAAAAACAAATGAATGTGACCTTTTGTAATGTAGCTGGTGCTCATGTAAAGCACCCCAATACCTGTGGGCCAGATTTGGTTACATAAAAAACTGCAAAAAATAAAAATAAAGACCCATCTGCACTCACAGGGTTCTGTGCTCCTTTCTATGCTATTCACTGACTTGGCCACTGCCGTCCACTCAGCTGACAACTCCATTAGCAAAGTGATTCATGATTTAGGGACACATTGTATGTAACTGAATGTAATGAAATGCGAGGCAGGCATATATGGTTAACTAGTGTTAGGGAAAGCCTTTTTACAATAATAACATTCTCTTTACTAGTCTGAAGTCACCCTCTTCAATAACGGCTAGGGCTGTGGACCTATATTATGGGGAGGCAGATTCGATTCTCGGCATGGACACGCAACATGTTATGTTATGTATGTTAACATTTATTTCTAAAGCGCACGTTCACCAGACGGTTTCTTGGCGCTATGGGCAGAACGGTCGCCGTACCAGACAGTAAGTGGGTGTCAATTATAAGCGTGGGAGAAGAGCCAAGTTTTAAGTAATTTCCTAAATTGAGTATAGGAATCCGCCGTGCGCAAATAGATAGGGAGGGTATTCCAGAATTGGGGGGCCAGGGTCGTGCATCTGAGGCCACTGTGTTTCTTCCGTTTAAAAGAGTGGGAAACCAGCAAGTTCTTTTTGGAGGAGCGTAGATCGCGAGAGGGAAGATACAGCTGAATGTTTAGAGCGATAAAAGCAGGGCCACGTCCAGACAGGGCTTTGCGGATGGTACAGCCCAGCTTGAACAGACAGCGTTGAGGAATGGGGAACCAATGAAGGCTTTTCAGCAGTGGTTTCACGTGGGAGTGCTTAGGCTGTCCAAGAATGAGTCTAGCTGCCTGGTTCTGGACCCGGTGCAAGCGATGTGCTTGGTACGCAGGTATCCCTACGTACAGGGAATTGGCGTAATCAATACGCGAGATGATCAGGGCGAGAACCACTTGGGTCAAGGCTTCGATGGAGAGGAATCTGCTGATTTTCTGGATTCTGCGCAGGTGGAAGAAGCATGCTGAGACCACCGAGCTAACCTGGACCTTCATGGTAAGATCATTGCTGATCATGATTCTCAGGCTTTTTACTGACGAGACTGGGGCTTGGGAGCTCTCTAAAGATAGAGGCCAAAAGCTGGAGTTCCACGGGTTAGCCATTCCACCAGTAAGAATCAACTATGTTTTATCTGGATTTAGTTTGAGTTGGTTAGCATTCATCCAGTCACTAATGAGGTTCATTATAGATTAAAATTTGGTGATAGATGAGGTTGATGGATCGATGTTAAAGATCCTGTGATTCTGGGCAAATCACTTAACCTCCTGTGCCTAACAAAAAATTAATGTGTCCGTCTGTAACGCAACTGGTGCTCATGTAAAGCGCTCTCTAGTTCAAGCTATTTAAAACTCCACACAAAAAAAATGTGCGTTACTTTGCATATCTGCAGAAATGAGTGAGAGGATGCCTCTACCAACAACACTACTCCTGGGAAGTCAACATGCAGAAAAATATCTGGGTCTTTTATGGGCAGGCAGGGTCCTGCAACATGGAAAAAAAGGCCCAGCATTTTTTAAGTTCAGTGCATATGGGATGAACTCATTAAAAAAAAATATAGATTCTAAAAAAAAAGCTACTACAAAAAGACAAATTAAACCTAAAGTGTTGCTTGAATCATATACGCATTGGTCTCTGCAACTACTTGTTCCTTTTCAATAAGATCAGATATGAGAATGATGTCAGAAAGTATTAACTGCAACAGATCTCCTACAGAAAATGACACACTTCTTCTTTGGAACTAAGCAGTATTAACAAAAGAACTTGCAGTTAGTTTGGGAAATTAATAATACCGATGTGCATTCAACAATTAGCTTAACAAAAATTAAGTTCTCCTTATCATGGCACAGGTGCAGTATGCAGCTCAGCTTGTATGCACTGACTAGCGTCAAGAGAAGTTGTTGACAATGCATCAACACCTTGAGAATCAGACTGAGGTCTTAAGGGCACTGTCTCCAGTGGTGGGCCATTCACTTACAAATCATTGATTTCAGTAGTGTGAGTCTAATTGGTTCAAAAGAAGCAACACAAGACTACAACACCTAGAATGCTTTAAGCTATCGCACAAAATTTCAGGAAGGTAAAAGGTGTCCATAATGACCCAGAGGGAGAGGGTCACCCTTGTCCCATTAAGTGCTCAGCAAAGCAGAACCGCCTCACTAAATGGCCCACAAGGAGAAATTGGAGAGGAAGGAACACGCATTAGATGAGGTTAGGTGATGATAGTTCAATTATCTTAGATTGTGTCCATTAAACCAACAGTCGCCAGAGTCAGTCTTAGATGAGGTTACTGTGTATGATATATTGTTATTCCTTCTTTTTAACAGAAGACCTGAAATAGAAGTAAAGACATCTGTGGAAAGACCTCTGCAGAGAGGTACCTGCATAGAGCGGCCTTCAACAGGAGTGGACTGAGCGAGTGCAGCTAGTGGGGCTGCAGCCTTCAGTGTAAGGCCACCCCAGGACTAGAGAAGCATGTTCTGCTACTGTCAGAACTATGATGGCGGGTCCGGCGGGAAGGCACTATTGTGGCCCATTAACAAAGACGTAACGTAATGTAAAGGGCACAGTGTAACAATCCGGAAAAGCCGAGGCCATGAATGACTCACATTAGTAATTGTAAAAGACTGCTAAAGCTATCTGTAACCAGATAATAAAAAACAGTATGGCCAATCCCCACTCTGGAGTCACAAAATGATAGGACTCTAAAACCATTATTTGCTACAAAATGCATATCACTGTGTGGGCGCGGCAGCAGCGTTTTCAGTAAAATGTACGTTGCTATTTTTGTTAATCACAGAGAAAGCAGCAAAGCGTAGCTCAAATGTACAGATCAGCAGGGAAACTCACAAGAGGAAATCTGATTATGATAAACCTAGCAATGTGCCCTGTGAATGGCTTAGGCAATAATCAACTTCAAACGTACCTGAAATGAGACACCTTGACCAGTCATGACACGATCGAAGAATCATTCAGTGCCAATGAACTGTCTGGCAAATGCCCATGCCAAACACAATCAAGTGGCAAAAGACATGTGGAGACAGATAACAATCAATCTGTGAAGCACTATAAGCAGCACACGTGACTTGTATTGGTGATAAGAAATGGTCATAATCATGCAATAATTGTTAGGCCAGGTAATCCATGCCTCGGTTAGTACACTAGAGTGAAAATAATTGTTCTGTAATATTGTAAAAAACAAATGGAACAAATCACACACATATTTATCATACAAAAATGAAAGCATGAATGTTGGGTGTCTTACCGGTGTAAATATAAGACTATACCGATAGCAGAATATATCAAACACTGGTGGTCATGTACTTTGATCTCAGGATTAAGCAGTGCTGATGAGAATGCAAAAAATAGACAAAAATATTTCTATAACATTTGGTGTTAAATACCTCCGTGGTCACTCGATCATGACAACAAAATTCCTCCCACACATTTTTACAACAAATAAAACTCCTACAAACGAGGTTTCACCCATTATGTAACGTGCTACACAGTCAAGAATGCTCTTTGGTGCTCCAAATGGAGTCTGAAGCGTCATAGAAACACACCAATACAATACAATTAAAACAAATGAAATTGCTGACAACCTCTGGAAATCACAGCCTTTTGAACTCCAAGATATTTCAGAAATTAAGGGCTTCTTGGCGCAATGGGGACACTTACAGATTAGGACTCTGACTCCCGCTTAGAATGGTGTTCTCACCCACTTCAAAATGGTACTTCATCTGCAGTATTTTTCTGGGCATCTTATGTGCCACAAAAGAGAGATATTGAGAAGGTGTAAATCTATGAATGTTGGAAACTGCCCCATCAGACGTGTTAAAGTACCACTTATGTATCTTTTTGGGATACCGACAGACACAGAAGGCAAATTACCATACAACTAATTTCCAATAAAAACATTTTTTTTTTGTTTAAAGAAGCATTTTAGTCCAGGAGATACAGGTGTAAACCATAACATATGTATTTGTAAAGCACACGTTCACCCGTAGGCATCTTGGCACTGATGTCTATTGTTATCTAACGGTACTCATTTTATCAACCTCAGATGGCTGAGAGGCTGAGTGGACCCACTGGGATTTGAATTTGTGACCATGAGTTGGAACACAGGTTCCTACAGTGGACGCATTAATCCAATGAGACACCAGATCAGGCTATATTCATAAACCAGAGTTTACTCACATGCTACTCAGAGAAAGATTGTTGTGTATCAGCCTGATGATTTCAGAGACAGGACCAGGGATAGCTAAAAGATGCACTGGCACATGCATCAACCAAAAAAGCCCAGTAAAATTGCGAATCAGTAAAACAGACCGTTACTGAACGCAAAACATCATTTCCCAATTAATCAACCCCAATACTGAAAAAAACTCCAGAATCGCTAATTAACCCACACTGTAAATTACCGAATCGCAAAATAGCGATTTGAAATTACCTATACATTCAAATGCTCCCGGAAATAGCGAATCGCAAATAAATATTCGCAATGGAATGCATCAAACTTCGCAAATAACACAAATCTACAAATTCGCTATTTAGCATGAGCAGAATGAGGGGAATCCCAACCAGGAGTTAAAGGTAATGAAAATAAGAAAAAAAGAAAAAAAAGAATTTGTGAAGCAGGTCGATACAATCAGAAACCCTTTACAAGAATGGCACTGGAGACCCAGTATATTAACCAAAATGGCTGCCCTCTACGTGCTTGCAAGGAGGATGAGAATTAATGCAGCAGCACAGCGCAGCAGGAGGATCCAGGAGAGGGTATTCAGTGTGCGCATCACATTACTGGGCCAAAATGACTATGAAATCTATGACAAGTACAGACTAAATCGTGCCATGATCATGCGCCTAATTGCTGACCTGGAACCACTACTGCAGCACCAGACCTGTAGGCCCAATGCCATCCCTGCGCACGTTCAGGTCCTATGCAGCCTGCACCTGCTGGCGACTGGGAGTTTCCAGGGGGTCGTAGCGGTTGCCGGAGGCGTATCACAAAGCGCACTTTCACGCTTCTTCAGCAATTTCATTGATGCCATGCTGACAATGATACATACCCACATCACCTTCCCCACAACCCGCCAGCTGTTGAACTGGACCTAACAGGACTACTACCAGGTGGCAAAATTTCCCCATGTCATAGGATACATTGACTGCACGCATGTCCCCATCTGTCCCCCCTCAGCCAGCGAGTACATATTCCGCAACCGGAAGTCCTATCCCTCAATAAACGCGCAGGTCGTCTGCAATGCCAAGCACATCATTACGGGCATTGTTGCGCAATTTCCCAGGAGCACACACAACTCCTACATATTCAGGCATAGTGGCATCCACAGGCGTCTGCTCAACTGTAAATTCGGAGAGGGACACCTACTTGGTACATATATATAGCTATTTGTTACGCCATCATCACATATGTAATTGTATTTATGCTGCTAACCCTTTGCTCCCCACCCTGTAGGTGAAAGCGCATACGCCTTGCGTGAATATCTCCTCACTCCCTACCTCAACCCAGCAACACCTCTAGAGCAGCGCTACAACGCGGTATATATCAGATATATCAGTACCAGGAATGTGGTAGAGCGAACATTTGGTATTCTTAAAAGTCGCTTCAGGATCCTACATAAAACGGGAGGTGCATTGCAGTATAACCCTGTAACCTGCTGCAGGATAATAGCAGTGTGTGCCATGCTGCACAACATTGCGACAAGAAGGGGGATACCAATAGAGGTGAATGGAGATGACAACTTTCGTGATGACCAACTCCCCGCACAACACCGACAGGCACACGTGCCAAACACAGCTGAAGGTCAAAGGAGGCGGACATACATCACACAACATCAATTCAGAGGCAGGTAAGAATGAGCCATCACAATATATTCTGGAGTGCAAATGTTTAATTCACATGAGCACTTGTCAGAGTAAATATACATAATTCGTAAACATGACTGTGACTCAACACATTGTGAGAAGATACATATCCATTGGCATCACAGGAGTACGATCATGATATGTAAGTGGCCCATGGTTACACCATCATGGACAAATAAGCGGAAGTGCATGTTTATTGCCACTTTCTACGTATCCCCAGCCTCCTGTCGCATGGCTCCTCTACATAACCACGATGTGTGTCGGTGGCTGTAGAGCTGCGCGAACTGCGCCTCCTGTTACTGGTCTCTGGCACAGAGACACTACTTACGCTCGATCCCGCCTCACTGACCTCTTCCCCTCCCAAGTTGCTGGCACTAAATGTGCCAGACTGCAGATGTTCAACTGCAGTGGCCACCTGGCCTAAGGCCTTCGCTACATCCCCGCAGTAAGGACCTAGGTTTATCTGCAGTGACACTGATCTGCGTGACAAAACAGTAATGCTGTTGCAGAGCTTGGTGATGGCCCTAGTCGATGCAGTAGAACGGAGCAAGTTATGCAAATGCCTCGCTGTGTTGTCCTGCTAGGACAGCACGGGTGAGCTTCTGTAGGGTCTTGATGATGTCACGATTTCCTCTGCTACTTCTGTGGTCAGTTGACGCACATTATCTGTCATTTTGCACATGTATTTTGCCAGTTTGGAGAGGTTGAGGTTCATGGTTCCCATATGTCTCCACTGCAGGCGCCTGACATGCAGCATCTGGGACTCTACCCCACCCTAAAAGTTTGCAGGCTCTTCGGATCCCTCAACAATACTGATCATGGCCCTGTGCTGCTGTCTGACTTGGCCATGTGCCGGTGTTGGAGCTGGCGGAGTGACACTTGACTGGCGGGGAACACTTGTGGGTGCTGGACTCGGCTCCGTCTCAATTACCTGCAGGGGGGGACATGTGCCCTGAGTCTTGGTGGAGTTGTCGGCAGTGGTGGTGATGGTGGTGATGTCGGTGGTGGCGGTGGTACTGGTGGTGTGGATTGACGTCCCTGCGGAGTCTCTCCATCGGTCCCTGCCGGTGTTTCAGAAATGATGAGGCGTTCGCTGTCATCCGAGTCCACCGTTGATGCATCTGTGTGTGAAACAGTGCATTGTTATTTTATTTTGTTACTTTATCTGTTTATCATTTTGCATACTTTAAGCATAATAAATTATAAATTTAGACAGACTGTTAGACCTGTGCTACTGGTTTCATTTCTTGCGCATAGGTGATCATACATGCACACTTGGCTGACATGACTAGAACTCCCATGATGCAACACATCTGTGAGGGTATATGTGTTATGCACTTCTTCCTGCACACTGTGATTAGCCTGGGGGGATGGGCATGGGTGTACAATACGCAGCGAATCAGCACAGGCATGCATCTTACCTTGTTCTTTGGTCGCTGCGCCTGGAAGTGTCCATTTGGGAGACTCCCACAACTGTCTCTTGCTCAATAGTCCCCTCGATGAGGTCCTCCAGGGCTGTGTTGGCAGATACTCTGGATGGCCCCCCTCCTGTGCCAACTGCTTCTTTCACCCTTTCTTCAATGCGCTTCTTTGTCCTTTTCCTGAGGTCATACCACCTCTTTTTCAGTTCGTCAATGCTGCGTTGCGTGACTCCTACCGCATTTACCGTCTCCTTGATGCGCAGCCAGATCTTGCTCTTCTCGGCTTCGGGCACTTTGAATGACAGCTTTCCAAAAAGCTTGTCATGCTTGCTGCTCACCCCCTCTAGCAAATATTCCAGTTCCCTATCAGAGAACTTTCTCTTCCTCTTCCTGGGCGTGCCTGATGGTTTAGATGCATTCTTGTCCATACTGGATAGCTGTGGTGTGGCTGGGTTGTGAGGGTGAAGTGTCTGAGCTCAGCTCCTGTGCCCTGCTTCCTCCTCTGAGCTCCTCAGGGCACTGAATGAAGCATGGGCTGGATGACTTCCTGGTCCTGCTTCCAAAGCGACCCGTTTTTTGCGAATTCGCTAATACCAAAATTGGTAATAGCGATTTTGGATTTTGCTAATCTTTATTTGAAGACTCGCTATCGTGTATTCGGTTTTGCTTTGTGATGTTTACAGAATCGCTAAGAAATACCGAATCTGTTGATGCATCCCGGAAAATGAATCCTTATTTGCGATTCCTTGTTTATCGCTAATAAGGACTTGTTTTTCCAAATTTTGATGCATGTGTACCGCAGTTGTTAAGAGTGATAGGTTGTCAGATAGCACAATCTTTTGAGTAGCACTTTATCAAGTTCGAGACTATAGTAGACATAGTCAGTTCTGCTTCCACTGTCCACCAGTTAGTTTAATTATTCAGGCTGCTTGCTAATATTTATCTTACACAACATGGATTAACTGTTATGATTAAAAAAAAATGTTATATATTAGTTTGTTAATTTTTTATATATAATTGACCACATTTTAAAAACATTCACAAGAATGCATCCTATGCAAGACAAGGTTAAATGTTGAGGCTGTCCTCTGTAACCCATCCCTAAGTGTCCAACTACATGTGAATCTGGTCTACTTCCTTTTACCTAGTGTGTGCCCCCCAGATAATGAAAGGTCCAGTATTTTTCCTGTGACCTAGAGGGGTGCACCAAACACGCCCTCATGGTAGAGCTGACCGCTTGACCGAAAAGTCCTAGTTCTCTGGGTGAAAGACGGAACGTGGAGATTACGGAAAGGAGCTTATCATGGTTTCTCACTGTCAGTTTTTGTATGGTTGACTTCACTAAAGATGTGGATGAAAGATTCCATTAATTGAGTGTGTCAGGAGATGAGTATTACCACTTATGCTTGTACTCGCCCGTCTGAGAAATTAACGTGAACAGTTGGAGAATTAATAGCTACGTGTTTTTTCAACAAACTTGTGCTTAAGATATTACCTTAGGAGTGTGACCACCAATAGTTACACTTGCAAAACCTTGGGAAACATCTTGGATTGCTGCTTTATCAGTTACATTTTGAAAAGCTTCGGATACTTTTCTAAACGGAAGAATTACATTTCCGGGGTCCACGGTTTTACACTGAATGGACTACGACTACGTTTGCAATTGCCTAGATAAAGTCTAAGGGAAGACAAAACACTTGTTGGCATAAATCACTGTCTTACATGTTGGATGTAACACCAACAAGATTAAAAGAAACATCTCATTGAAGAACCATAATTGATTAGACTTTGTATATTATTTTCGCATTACCGGGATTTTGAAATAGAGTATGGTTACACTTCAAGTATCATCAATTCTGTTTGTTCCAAAACGAACTGTACATTGCCTAATACCTGAAGACATTTCTTTTATATAAGGGTGTGCTCATCAATGCTCTCTTTCTTGGTTTGGTAAAGCGAGGATAACTGTTCCTGTCCTATGTGTATCACAGAAAGCAGTGGTGGCAGTTTACCTTGTTTTTAATTTAAAGTGGACCAGGAATTTTAAACATTATCTGTAACAGAGTCGCCTACCAACCTTTCTGGTGTAATGTTCCATTGTTCTATGAAAAATACAACTTTTACGCTGACATCAAGTGGGTATGTCAAGTGAGTGTGTATATACAGTGAGCCTTCTGATAAACGTGTGGTAGTAAGATTCTGTGTGTGTAGGAGGGAAGTGTGTGTGAATGTGTCTGTGTGTATGTGCATGTAAATCTGAGTACTAAAACCAGTGGGATCCATTTTAAATGCCCATGGTTTAGCATGGCACAAGGTGGAGAATTAGGACAGCTTCCCATCTTTGAAGATTTTTGTATATATCAATAGAATTCTTAAGCATCCTTTCCTGTTCACTATGCATCAGTAAATGATTGTCTGTAAGAAGTATTTTTTTTGTGGTTTGTTTGCAACTATTGTAATTCTTCAATAAACCTTTACTTGAACTTTTTTTTAAAAAGGACAGCTTCCCACAACAGTGCAAGTGAAGTGCAGCATTCCTGTGGCTGGATGGTGGAGAGCCAGAAACTGAAGTGCGGAGGATGGAGAAAGAACAATCTTTAGAAATGTCATGAAGACTTTGTTAGCAAGGAGCTACTGATTGATTCTCCATGATCACTGCTATTTGGTAGATGGTAAGGGTGAAGGATGGAACTACAGTTACTGTTTTTCAAGTGAGGATGTTGCAAGGCCAGGTCTGCTGTTTCATCTGTCCCCGATTCCTTCTTCTGAAATGGTGAGGACAGACAGGTTCAGCTAACTCACACTTCCTTTTTTCCATGTAATAGATATTCCTGCTTGGAGAAAGCCCCAGTGCTGCGATCTGTGAGAAGCATCATTTTATACAAAGGTTGTGTCTGGAGAGCAACTAGAGAAGGACTCTTGATGGAAAAACTAACCCAAACTGATTCTGAGGCATAAGACAGTGGAGCCACATCTCCTATCAAGAAAATGTAGGTGAAAGCGGGGTACAAACCACCACACCATGTTCCAGTCCCACGTTTTTCTTGACCAAGGAATGGAGTGCTCCACAGAGTACTTAAAGAGCAGCTGCTTAACTAGTGCTGGTGTCTACCTGGTAGTCAGTCTCCTAGAGGTGAGCAGACAGCACTTGGATTCTGCTGGGAAAGCTAAAGATATACGAATGGGAAGTCATTTATAAAGCACACAGATATTTTCAAGGAAATGTACTGGCGAGTGGCGATCAACTAGCAAGCAATCGTATAAGGTTATTTAGAATTCCCTCAATAGATACGTTTTCAGTCCATATTTAAATGATTTCTCCAAATCCAGGTCTCTCATAGATTTTAGCAGAGAATAATTCCATAATTTATTGGAAGAAATGAGAAAAATTGCCCACCCAGTCTCTCCTTATGGTTTCTTGGGATCAAGTCTAAGCCTTGATTGGAAGTATGAAATGCCTTGCCTGGAGCATAGCATAAGTCTTCTCTACAACTAATGATGACGTTTATGGTTCAGGATCTGCCTAGTTATTTGAAGCATGTCTGCCTGTTGAGAGAGGGAAGGAGTGTATGTAGTGCTGCAGGAGAAGAGACTGCTCAGGAGGACCCAACTGTGCTCTCAGCATTAAGAACACCCAGAGAAAGCGGCCTGTATGAGATTGAAGCCAGCATGCACTCATAACAAGAGTCAGTCCCCCTGTTTCTCAGCACAGTGCTTCCCAAGAACTAACAACACAAAATTGAGTGTGGTGGTGTCTGCTGACAGCTACAAGCCAGTGCCAATGCCAGAAAGAATACATGGTGCTGCTGCGTAGAGCCTGGTCAGCCATACAGTCTGCAACTGCACGTTATCCCTGAGTAAAGCCGGTTGGCCTGGGAGGTTGCAACAGCAGAAGAAGCCATTCCATGACTCCCAAGCTCCCTTGCTTGTGGCCTCCACAAACGGTGTCTGACAACATTTGAGAGTGCTTGCTCCTTCTTCAGGACACTTTATTCTTCCATTTTGTGCTTTCTGTCACACAATTTCATAGCCTGTTTCAATCAGAATTTTTTTCCTGCAGGAACATCACATGCCTGTGCAGAGAGAAATCTTGTAACACCCCATTTCCAACAGTATCTATCTATCTATCTATCTATCTATCTATCTATCTATCTATCTATCTATCTATCTATCTATCTATCTATCTATCTATCTATCTATCTATCTATCTATCTATCTATCTATCTATCTATCTATCTATCTATCTATCTATCTATCTATCTATCTATCTATCTATCTATCTATCTATCTATCTATCTCTCTCTCTCTCTCTCTCTCTATCTATCTATCTATCTATCTATCTATCTATCTATCTATCTATCTATCTATCTATCTATCTATCTATCTATCTATCTATCTATCTATCTATCTATCTATCTATCTATCTATCTATTTTAGTTATTTGTTTGAAAAGTTTTATATAGCGCGGACATGCCACAAACAGGATATCAGAGCGCTGTACAAAGGAGGGTATATGACAAGGGGTCAAAACTTGCATACAGAACAAAATAGAACACAAGAAGTAACTAAGAAAAGTTACAGCAATCAGTACATCAAAAAGGACCTGTGAAAAGAAACATAACACATTTTGAGCAAAAGGTATACAAGACTGTCAAGCTGGTGATGGTAGTGTCTTGAAGATGGCAACAGGGCTATTGATCTATCTATCTATCTATCTATCTATCTATCTATCTATCTATCTATCTATCTATCTATCTATCTATCTATCTATCTATCTATCTATCTATCTATCTATCTATCTATCTATCTATCTATCTATCTATCTATCTATCTATCTATCTATCTATCTATCTATCTATCTATCTATCTATCTATCTGTCTGTCTGTCTGTCTGTCTGTCTGTCTGTCTGTCTGTCTGTCTGTCTGTCTGTCTGTCTGTCTGTCTATCTATCTATCTATCTATCTATCTATCTATCTATCTATCTATCTATCTATCTATCTATCTATCTATCTATCTATCTATCTATCTATCTATCTATCTATCTATCTATCTATCTATCTACCTATCTACTGTGAGCATTCGGTTCCTTTCCAACTTCTATGCCTACTTTCCCATCTCCCAGCCTAATCTTCTAGAGGCCTGCTGAGAGGGACAATAAGTGCAAGCACTTTTTTAAAATAAGACTCATATACCTAATGATGTAGAAGGCTGAAAAGCAAAGACACCTAAGCTGTTCAAATTAGCTACTGCTGATCCTTCTCCTTACCTTCATCTTATCTTAAAGATTGTTGTCACCTTAAGCCTGCCTTCTCTAGTTGCCCTCTGTAATAGCCCAGTTAGCTGCTAAACTGGGCCAGGGAAAATGCATGCCCTGAAGTTTGGAGACATGCTGACTCTAATATGTGAATATATGTATTAGGGTGCTATCTATGAAACAACAATGAAAACACAATCTAAAACTATTATAATTAGACTTAGGGCCTTATTTAGGTCTTGGTGTACAGGTTACTCCATCACAACAGTGACAGATATCCTATCCGCCGAAATATAAATCGCATAAGATATAATGGGATTTATATTTTGGCAGGCGGGACATCCTTCACTGTTGTGATGGAGTAACCCTTTTGCCAAGGTCTAAATCAGGCCCTAAAATCTCAATATTGTCAGAAGAGCATATTTTGAAGTATCTTTCATCATAAAAGCTTTTGACTCAAATCCCAGCACTCACATACAACTGTCTTTAATTATGATGTGCTGGAAAAGCAAATATGTCTCAATATTATTTTTACAAACATTTATCCTGAAATGGTGTATTTCCAAAACTCTTTAATAAAGAAAAAGGGAAGCTATAATATAATTTTATTATATTTATTCATTTAATATACCATGGAATATTCACATGGTTGTAGTTTGGAAAAACGATGATGATATGGCTGTCACTTAATTTCTTTACACTATCGATGAAATTCTATTTACTGACTGACAGATATTATTTAGTTTGATAATTTTCTGTATTTTTATTCCTTTGTAGTAATTTGTTTTTATCAATCAATCAACAAAGCTTTATTTCGACATGAAATATCTTAAAAGCATACATGGAAATAAAAAAGACACAGTTTATAAAAAATATGGTTTAAAAGAGAATTACATTTGTTTTTATCACATTGCAAGCTATCTGCCATGGCGGCGTTAAACCACAATCTTCACCAGTGCCTAATTTGTAAAATAATATTTGCCTGGCCCAAAGTTTTGCTTAGAAGCCCACAGCCAGTGCTATCGAATGTTGGTATGCTGAATTCCAAGGCTGCTAAGTCTTGATTCAGCCTCATGTCTCTTTCACCCCCCCTCAACATTCCCTATCCATTTATCTCATTCTTTTATCCCTTTTTAGGTCTCGGCTAGAAACGCGGGAAGCGCGTTCTCGCCAGAGAACTATAGCTGTCGGCTCAGCCGACAACGAGAGGAAAGTGGAGACAAGAGCTGGCCACGCGCATCACTTTGCCATAGGATTACATTGCACGCGTGAACTTCTGCTGTTTTCAGCATGGCAGAAAGAATCGGATCACGTCGCGCACCTCGGGAAGAGGTCACATGACTGACTTAGGAATGCAGGGGGAGTCTGCAGAGGGGCGCGCGACGCTGATAAACAGGCAGGCTTTATTTCAGGAAGCAGCGGTATTTGACTTGTTGCCTCATGTAACTTAACGTTGGCTTTTTTTGTTTAATTTGTAAACTTGTAATGTTTCTCCTTCATGTATCAGTTCTGTTCCTACTGTGAAGCGCCCTGACAGATTCGGGTAAAGTCCGCGCTATATAAAAACGCATACAATAAATAAATACATAAATAAACTAAAAATGTTTGGCACGGGTCTGGAGGGGCGGGTGCAGCGCAGCAGAGGATCGGACCCAGCTCTTCTCTCGGAGGTGGAGACCAGCGCTAGGGCGCTCAGAAGCGGCGCGCTCACTGCTCGTAGGCGTGTAAGATGTACCGGCTGGAAACTGAGGAGGAGACACGCAGAATACCCGTCTGTGGAAGTGGGTGACAGACCGCGAGGCGCTGCATGCATCGTAGAATGTGTGACCGGAAGCGGCGTTAGCTGGTGACGTAGCTGCACCCCCAGACTTCATACTTTCCCATTTCGGAGCATTGTGTTGCAACGTTAATTAAAATATACATTCTAGATCATAGGTCTCAAATTCCACTCTTGTGGAATATAGCAACAAGGCAGCATTTAAACTTAGGGGTACAGCTCCCCTCAGCCCATTGCTTGCAGCACTGAACCCCACAACCTCTTAGAGGGGTGTTTACACCAGCACATGAACACACATGAACACACCCCCTGCCTTTCTGGTCTCTTTCAGGGGTGCATCCCGGCTGCGTGAACGCTCTTTACAGGACGGAAACATATCAGCTCAGACCAGGCATGAAAAGGCCGAACACAAGAAAGACAACCCTTCCCGCCAGCCCCCGGTATGTCCCTCATCCATTTCGAAAGTCCCCACCTATGCATGCCCTCCCTATACGTTCATCTATGCCATGCCACTGATCCCCGCTGAATGAACGCACGCACCACATACATACCTCCACCCCTGACGTGCCCGACCCATCACACAGCCACTGCTCGACCCCACCACACACAGCCACAGCCCCTCATCTGGAACGGCGTTAACTTTTCACCCCCCCCCCCGATCCCCACCCTCCTTCCATTCCCCCCACGCCAGCATCGGACTGGCCTTCGTAGTGTGTTGGGGTATACCTGCGTGGGGCACTATACACTTCTTGACAACTGTGTTCTGCTGTACAGGGCATAGACGCACGTAGTGCCCCACCCCAGGTACCAACAACCAGGAAAACAAGCATTTGCAATGCAATAGGTCTCGCATTATTAAAGTTTGAGCTATTGGCATTGCTAAATAATGCAACACCAATAGCTTTTGTTGCAGTTGGTGTTGCAATATTTAGCAATGCCAATAGCTCAAACTTAATTAACCCGAGACCTATTGCATTGCAAATGCTTGTTTCTCCTGTTGTCACTGTGGTTCCATCTTTCTCCTTCTCTCCCCTTTTGTGTTTTTTCTTGCTTTTGCTCTAGGTCAAAGTCTGATAGAGAAAAATAAATGTTGGTCCTCAAAAATGAGTGCTCTTTGGCCCCTCCTTTATCCACCGCCTCAGATTAAGTAAATAAATTACGTAAGCGCTGCCTTCTACCTTGATAGAGACTTGAAAATAAATGATGCCAGCAGCTAACCTATTTAATTTTTTCCTTGATTCCGCAATGGAAATCCTTGACGTGATTAAAAAAATATTGAACTTTTCTTCTTGCCTGGCTGAACTTCATACCTTCCTCTAAAGAAAAAGAAACGAACCAATTACTAAAACCGACGCTCAGTTACTTACTCAGTGCCTTCATCTTAAATATCAGCAGGATAGAAAGGAGTAAAATGCGAATGGATGACCCCTACCTTAAAAACACAGCATTTCACACGAATATCTCCACTAGTTACAGACTCTTCGGAAGCTTAAATCCATTCATGAAAATATAAAAACATCTGTCATGCAGCAACCCTGGCCACAACAGAAATGAACCACTTTTGCTGCTTGTTGTGCCAGTCTGGGGTCCCTGTTGCTGGCTCCATCCAACTACTTAATTTGCCTGGAGCTAGAACCAGCCCTGGCAACACATGAGATAATATGAACAATTTCAGTGAGGTCAAGTTCTGAATTAGACCCAACTTGCAAGAGTTATTCTCTCTGTGTTGCTCATCTCTCAACGTGGGTTAGGCACATAATTGCAGACATTTGCCTATGCTGCACTTGCATACCTATTCAGGCAGGTGCCAATGTTTGCTTCCAGGGTAAGACTTGATCAGAAAATTGTCCCTGGCACCAAAGTAAAAGTAGCTCCAATTAGTGAATTATGTAGCTGAAAATGTGGTTCCTGTGCAAATTAGGGCCGTTTTGAACTTGGAAAGACACACTGCATACGTGCTTTGCAAGGTACAGAAGAATGCATTGGTGTGCTTACTGCAGGCAACATGTATGGTAATCAGCAGTAAAATCCAGCCCAGCACACCATAAAACGGACCACCAAACAGTCAAACAACCGGCCCACACACTGGCCTGTCAGACCAGGCCATCAAGCACTGCCTGATTGCTCTATAGGCAAGAGTGGGTGCTTCTTCTGCTATGTCTCAGGTACAAACAGAATGGCGTTCTGCTTGCAGCATGAAGACTCAATATTGTACCTTTCTTCTCTATCAAAATCAAGGGAAAAACATAGTAAAGTGATACATTTATTGTACTACAAATCCAATGATATCTACGGAAATGGTTACACTGCAGTTCTCAGTATTTAGTGAGAGGCTGATAACATAGCATGTTGTTCCACTGCCAGCTGATATTTAAGTATCACAGAGAACTGATATTTTAGCTGTACAATAGTGATACTCAAAGTATGGCCCGGGAGTTGGATCCTGACCTTTACAGGCGGTCCCCTGGTCAACAGCAGCACCTGGTTCCTGTTTACTCAACTCAGCACTAACATTAATATAAATGTTAATAAACAGGCAATTATTTATGTAAATATTCATTCAAGTTAAAGAAAGGAAGTAACAAGTTTCTCCTGCACCTTAATTTGTAAAGATATCCTGCAGTCTCAGTGTACAAATTTGATAATGTCTCATCAAAACTCAAAAAGTGTATTTCATTAAAATGCAAGTGTTTCATCTTAGTATATCAGATTATATCAGCATATTGATAAGTACTTTTTGGAAAATTATAGTTTTGAAACATCAGTTTAGAAACAGAGAGAAAACACCCGCTAGACGCCTCCCAATCAGATGTCTGAGCCAACCACAGCACAAGACCGCCCTGATCGCCACCACAGATGAAATCTGTACCCTACTTGACAGAGGAGAATTGACTGAGATGATCCTTCTTGACCTCTCCACAGCCTTCAACACTGTCTCCCTCCACACACTCATCAAGAGACTGCAGCAGATTGGAATCAAGTGAGATAAACTCAGATGGAGTGCTCCACTCCTCATTGGACGCAACCAGAAAATCTGCCCCTCCTTCACCTTGGAACCCAAGAGCAGCATCCACAGCTTTCCTCAGCCCCACCCTCTTCAACACCTACATGACGTCTTTAGAGGATATTGTCAGAACCCATGATATTAACATCATATCCTCGCTGACAACACCCTGCTTATCCTCTCGCTCTCAGCAGAGCCCACCACTACCAAGGCAAACGTCCACAACTACAGGAAGAACGTCACAGACTGGATAAAGGACAACTGTCTGAAGCTCAACACAAACAAGGCTGAAGTGCTGATCTATGGTACCCATTTCTCCCTCTGGAATGACACCTGGTGGCCCACTAAACTCAGACCCCCTCACACACCAAAAGACCACGCCTCTAACCTCTGCATCATCCTGGACAGCAAACTCGCCATGAAATGACAGATCAACACAGATTTCTCTGCCTGCTTCCACGCCCTCAGCATGCTCCAAAGAATCTTAAAATAGCTCCCCACAAGCACCAGAAAAATAGCCATACAAGCCTGTTAGACTTGGCATCTTTTGGCGTGTTTCCCCTGAGTTTTTTGCTTTCTGCCCTCCCGGTTTTGACTCTCTTTTGCTGGTATAACGTTTCTGCGCACTTTCGCACTGCTGATCAGTGGCAAAGCTCTGGGGCTCTTGTGGTAAATTGTGTTTTGATTGGATGTGCGACTTACTTGTCAACCTCCAGTAATGGGCCCTGCGGGTGCCAGGGCTTGTGAGTCCACCGCTGCTCGTGGGCCTGCAGCATGGATTGTGCCACCCACGTACGTAGCCTGAAAACAATATAAGTGAATGAAGCTTGGTAAGCCTGAACTCAGCGTCTAAAGACGCAGCCTTTAACAATGGTGCCCTTTCATTTCTGAGTTCATAAAGGCCACGTTTAGAAAGTGGGTATTATTTTGCTCGGTCATCCTGTGTGCCTCTGCTGGAATGTGGATTGCCTGTCTGGTTTTTGGGACGACAGATGACTGGGGAGCAGGGTGGCTCCTGATAGTCTAGGTAGGTCAGGAAAGGGCTAAACAGGCCTGGGTTACGATGGGGGAAGAGTGAGGGAATCTCCTTGCACCTCAAAGGGCCTGGTCGGCCTCTGACAAAGCCGTCACCACCTCCTGCCAGGAATTCCCACCAGAGATGGTCCAACTGGTTCTGGCCGGACACAGACTCCCTCTGCCTGAAAGATCAAAGAATTTTTATATGCAAATGCTGGGTCCCAGACCTCTGAACTTTAGAACTCATCTGTAACAAGAAGACTGCCAAGAAGAAGCGCCGTAGAAGCTGCCAAAGGAACAACTGCTTTGCTGGGTGCTTTGCTGGGCTGACCTGCAGTGGCTTCTTCTGTCTTGGGCAGTGGAAGGGCGGGACTTGACTTTCTGCAACCAAATTGGTGAGACTCTCCAAGAGCTTGCCCCCTGTTCACAAAGTCTGAGGAACAGCAAAGACTTCAGGTTCTTTGACCCGCAGCACTGGGGACTGTGTGTTTTGTGCTGCAACCCAAAGAACGAGCCTCGACGATGTCTACGACAACCCTGCTGAACCCGTGTCCTGAAGGCACAGGAGAGGGCAGAGCCGCAGATTCCTGTACCCCTGGCGCAATTGGGCCATTGGGTTCGTTCTTGGACTACGCACCTGAGTAGCCAGGCCTGGCACCAGGTATAGGTTGCCGTATCTAGTCCTGATGAAGACTCGCAGCTGAGGCATCAGCTGAGTCGAAACGTCGACGACCTCCACCTTTACAAGACTGTACCTGCTTCCTATCCGATATACCGTTGAAAGATGCATTGAGTGCACATTGTAAATTTACAGATTGCATGTAAATGAATGTTATACATCGGACAGGTCTTTGTTGTCTGGTTTTGATTACCAGTGATTCTAAAAGCATCTAATTGTATCTATCCTTATTCCTGTGATTTGCACCACCCTCCACCACCACTCCCCTACTTTTTCTCCTTTCTTGCGCACAACCTATATTGATTGAAAATAATTCTTTGCCTAGTCAACTAATAAATGTTTTTTTGAATTAGTTTGATCTGGTTGGTGCTATTTCTTGTGTGGTTTCTCAGTACAAGTATTCATGAATAGAAATTGAGTGCATACATGAGAAAGTTCATTGGGGTATTGAGTATCAGTGTTGCAGTGTTCTACACAGCGCAGCCTGTTTATAATTAAATTTAATTCATAACAAATTGGTCACGGACCATTTTTCATTCCCTTAAAAATAAATACAGACAGGAAAACAGATAGTTTTCTGTGTGTATTTATCTGTAAAAATCAGTAAAAATGGAACACTGGGAGCCATATTTATAATGTAGTTCTTAGTCACATTTATGCACATGTACTCATGTTATTTTATCTGTATTCAACATCTAAGATAAAATTAATGTACTGCCATTTTCCATTCATGTTTGGTTGAATGTGCACCCATATATTACATTTGTACCATTTATTTAATGTGCTAACTTGGCATGAATAGGCCTGTATTTCTTTGCGCATAAAATACTGTTTCTCATTTTCTGCTTCCATGTCTTTTCCTTGCAGGTACATTCACATGGTTTGTTAGTTTGAGACTAGATACAACACTGTTCTAGTGACAGAGAAAGAGCCTGAGAAAAGGCCCTTGAAAAGGAGCACGGAGAGCCAGAGCATCATCTGAAAGTTTCCTTTTATTAATGTTGTGAGAAGTCGCAGGTAATCAAGGACAATATTGTTCCCAGGTCTAGCCTCAGAGCGTGAAAATGGGAAGGACAATGGAGCGCCAGAAAATGCAAACAGAGAGATGCTACTTTGGAGACTCTATTGGTCATAACTGGTGTTCACACTGTCTGAGTTTACAGCATTTTTAGGTCTCGCCTGTCGATGCGCATGCGCATCGAGCTTGCGAGACTATGGGGGCTTATCCACTCTTTATCCAACGTGCAAGGAATCGTGGCGATTCCTTGCAGTGCACGAGACATTTAAGGTCAATGCGCATGCGCAAACAGCTTAAAAGCGCGTGCACAAGCCCCCATCCGCCTGCATTGCCTTCTTTCTCTCTGAAAGCCTCCCCCAGCTCCGCCTCCTCACTTTTTGATTGCACGGCTGTTAGGCTGTGCCTCCCCTACTCTACTCCCCCCTCCTTCTCCACTCCTCCTCACGACGCACCTCCGGATCCGCCCCCTCCCCATTTTGTCTACCACCGTGAAAGTGTTTGGCACATGAAAGTCTTATCATTCCCACGGCCTATTTCCTTTCCTAAAACATTTTCCTCTTCAACTGTAAGTTCGGCAAATTTATTTTACGGGACAATCAAACATACTTATTTGTTACCAAACATTTGTACAGCTTTCCACATTTCTTCTACAACCCACTAACGCCCGAACCACCCCCCTCTGTTCCCGTAGACAGCCATGCTCGCATTTCAACTCCCCCTCTCCAGACGCACCTCTGGATCCGCCCCCTCCCCATTTTGTCTACCACCGTGAAACTGTTCAGAAAACATTTTCCTCTTCAACTCTCATTTGTACAGCTTTCCACATTTCTTCTACAACCCACTAACGCCCGAACCACCCCCCTCTGTTCCCGTAGACAGCCATGCTCGCATTTCAACTCCCCCTCTCCAGACGCCCCTCTGGATCCGCCCCCTCCCCATTTTGTCTACCACCGTGAAACTGTTCAGAAAACATTTTCCTCTTCAACTCTAAGTTCCGCAAATTTATTTAAGTTGACAATGAAACATACTTATTTGTTGCTAAACATTTGTCCAGCCTTCGACATGTCTTCCACAACCCACTAACGGCCGAACCACCCCCCTCTGTCCCCGTACACAGCCATGCTCGCATTTCAACTCCCCCTCTCCAGACGCCAGGACCTCCCCTCTGTGTTCCTGCACCCATCCAGTCTCTCCGAACACAAAAAAAGACTTTAAACTCAAATGGTCGACAAAAAGAAATCATGAGAGACGCATTACAAGCTACATCGTAGCATTGGACCTAAAAAAGTTAAGCTTACATCCCACAAACGCACGAACCTCCCCCCTTTCTTCCCGTACACAGCCATGCTCGCATTTCATCTCCCCCTCTCCAGACGGCAGGACCTCCCCTCTGTGTTCCTGCACCCATCCAGGCTCTCCGAACACAAAAAAAAGAGTTTAAACTGAAATGGTCGACCAAAAAAAAACATGACAGACGCATTACAAGCTACATCGTAGCATTGCACCTAAAAAAGTTAAGCTTACAACCCACAAACGCCCGAACCTCCCCCCTCTGTTCCCGTACACAGCCAGGCTCGCAAATCAACTCCCCCTCTCCAGACGCCAGTACTTCCCCTCTCTGTCCCTGCACCCATCTATGCTCTCCGAATACAAAAAGACTTTAAACAGAAATCGTCTACACCACGAAATAAAGCGTGCTACGTTAAAAATACCGATTGTATCTGTAGCATTGGACCTAAAAAAAAAAAAATCTTTATTCCCATTTACATGAACACAAAGTCAGGCCACAGACTGCAAGGCTTTCGTCACGAAAACGACAGGATGCTAGACTACTTTAAGCGCTGTCGCCAAGATTGTAATCACATGTGAAGTTTCTTTGGGGATGTGCTAATTTAGAACAGCAGGATGCGACCCGGGTGTTAGCTCGATAACAACAACAAAGGCCCCCCCCAACAAAGGCCCTACTTACACTAGAAACGTGAATCTTTTTTTCAGAACGTAAGCAATGTGACTGTACGCAAATATTAACACTAGAAACGTGTAGTTATTTTAACAATACTTATTTACTTTACATAACCACGATTATTATTTCACAACTTTCCTCGACAGCGTGGCATGTAAAATCGTCTTATTTTACGTTTACGCTTTTACAGACTAAAGATTTTCTATGTTGCCTCAGCGAAACATTTCCGATTTTTCCTTCTTTTGGATAATCACCATATTTCTTATACACACACATTAAGGGAGCCATCCGCAGCAGCCTCACTCTCACTCACCCTCAACCTCTTATTTTCTATTTAGTTAAGGGTAACTTGCAGACAACCTCTCTTGCTATTTTGTTAAGGGTCACTTGCAGCACACATTTCAATACGAATTACAGTAAGGGAGAACATGGCGTCTGGAAACGTTATGTTTTATTATATCAAAACTCCTATACTTTAAAGACAATCTACCACTGTATTTTAACATTTCGCCACACCTACTCACCATCAACCTCTCTTTCTATTTTCTTAAGGGTAACTTGCAGCCAACCTCTATTCCTAGTTTCTTGACTATGGCGCTTTTACAGACTAAAGTTTTTCTATGTTGCCTCAATGAAACATTTCCTATTTTGCCTTCTTTTGTATAATCACCACTGTATTTTAACGTTCCCACACACACATTAATGTAGGCATGCTAGAACAAAAAACAACACAACTTTGGTGGGAAATACATCAGCTCAAAACATTTCGCCACACATGTCTCTAGATTTATTTTTTGCCATAAAAAAATATGTACCATCTTCTAAATACCCCACTCTATTTTAACGGTCCCACACACACATTAACCACTCACCCTCAACCACTCACCCTCAACCACTCACCCTCAACCAGTCACCCTCAACCACTCACCCTCAACCACTCACCCTCAACCACTCACCCTCAACCAGTCACCCTCAACCAGTCACCCTCAACCAGTCACCCTCAACCACTCACCCTCAACCACTCACCCTCAACCACTCACCCTCAACCACTCACCCTCAACCACTCACCCTCAACTACTCACCCTCAACCACTCACCCTCAACCACTCACCCTCAACCACTCACCCTCAAACACTCACCCTCAACCACTCACCCTCAACCCCTCACCCCCAACCCTCACCCGCAACCCCTCACCTTCCACCCCTCACCCTCACTCACCCTCCATCACCCTCAACCCCTCACCTACATCCTCAACACTTCACCCTAAACACCTCACTCACCCTCAACACCTCCCACTCACCCTCACTCACCCTCATCCTCACTCACCCTCAACACCTCACCATCACTAACACTCAACCCCTCACCCTACCAACTCTCAATTACTCAATCACCCTTACCCTCACTCGCATTCAATATCTCACCCATACTAACACTGAACGCCTCACTCACCCTGACCTTTACCCTCACTCACACTCAACACTTCAACCTCACCCTCACTCACATTCACCCTCTCCCTCAACTACTCATGCCATTTGTTAAGCGTAACTTGGATCAGACAGTTACAGTCAAATTACAGTAAGGTTGAAATTGGCGACTGTAAAGTTTATCGTTTTTTATCAAAACTCCTCCACTCACCCTCAACCACTCACCCTCAACCACTCACCCTCAACCAGTCACCCTCAACCACTCACCCTCAACCACTCACCCTCAACCACTCACCCTCAACCAGTCACCCTCAACCAGTCACCCTCAACCAGTCACCCTCAACCACTCACCCTCAACCACTCACCCTCAACCACTCACCCTCAACCACTCACCCTCAACCACTCACCCTCAACCACTCACCCTCAACTACTCACCCTCAACCACTCACCCTCAACCACTCACCCTCAACCACTCACCCTCAAACACTCACCCTCAACCACTCACCCTCAACCCCTCACCCCCAACCCTCACCCGCAACCCCTCACCTTCCACCCCTCACCCTCACTCACCCTCCATCACCCTCAACCCCTCACCTACATCCTCAACACTTCACCCTAAACACCTCACTCACCCTCAACACCTCCCACTCACCCTCACTCACCCTCATCCTCACTCACCCTCAACACCTCACCATCACTAACACTCAACCCCTCACCCTACCAACTCTCAATTACTCAATCACCCTTACCCTCACTCGCATTCAATATCTCACCCATACTAACACTGAACGCCTCACTCACCCTGACCTTTACCCTCACTCACACTCAACACTTCAACCTCACCCTCACTCACATTCACCCTCTCCCTCAACTACTCATGCCATTTGTTAAGCGTAACTTGGATCAGACAGTTACAGTCAAATTACAGTAAGGTTGAAATTGGCGACTGTAAAGTTTATCGTTTTTTATCAAAACTCCTCCACTCACCCTCAACCACTCACTCTCAACTACTCACCCTCAACACCTCAACATCACTAACACTCAACTCCTCACCCTCACTAACTGTCAATTACTCAGTCACCCTTACCCTCACTCGCATTGAATATCTCACCCACACTAACACTGAACGCCTCACTCACCCTCACTTTTACCCTCACTCACACTCAACACTTCAACCTCACCCTCACTCACATTCACCCTCTCCCTCAACTCCTCATGCCATTTGTTAAGCGTAACTTGGATCAGACAGTTACAGTCATATTACAGTAAGGTTGAAATTGGCGTTTGTAAACTTTATGGTTTTTTATCAAAACTCCTCCACTCACCCTCAACCACTCACCTTCAACCACTCACCCTCAACCACTCACCCTCAACCACTCACCCTCAACCACTCACCCTCAACCACTCACCCTCAACCACTCACCCTCAACCACTCACCCTCAACCACTCACCCTCAACCACTCACCCTCAACCACTCACCCTCAACCACTCACCCTCAACCACTCACCCTCAACACCTCACCATCACTAACACTCAACCCCTCACCCTACCAACTCTCAATTACTCAATCACCCTTACCCTCACTCGCATTCAATATCTCACCCATACTAACACTGAACGCCTCACTCACCCTGACCTTTACCCTCACTCACACTCAACACTTCAACCTCACCCTCACTCACATTCACCCTCTCCCTCAACTACTCATGCCATTTGTTAAGCGTAACTTGGATCAGACAGTTACAGTCAAATTACAGTAAGGTTGAAATTGGCGACTGTAAAGTTTATCGTTTTTTATCAAAACTCCTCCACTCACCCTCAACCACTCACCCTCAACCACTCACCCTCAACCAGTCACCCTCAACCACTCACCCTCAACCACTCACCCTCAACCACTCACCCTCAACCAGTCACCCTCAACCAGTCACCCTCAACCAGTCACCCTCAACCACTCACCCTCAACCACTCACCCTCAACCACTCACCCTCAACCACTCACCCTCAACCACTCACCCTCAACTACTCACCCTCAACCACTCACCCTCAACCACTCACCCTCAACCACTCACCCTCAAACACTCACCCTCAACCACTCACCCTCAACCCCTCACCCCCAACCCTCACCCGCAACCCCTCACCTTCCACCCCTCACCCTCACTCACCCTCCATCACCCTCAACCCCTCACCTACATCCTCAACACTTCACCCTAAACACCTCACTCACCCTCAACACCTCCCACTCACCCTCACTCACCCTCATCCTCACTCACCCTCAACACCTCACCATCACTAACACTCAACCCCTCACCCTACCAACTCTCAATTACTCAATCACCCTTACCCTCACTCGCATTCAATATCTCACCCATACTAACACTGAACGCCTCACTCACCCTGACCTTTACCCTCACTCACACTCAACACTTCAACCTCACCCTCACTCACATTCACCCTCTCCCTCAACTACTCATGCCATTTGTTAAGCGTAACTTGGATCAGACAGTTACTGTCAAATTACAGTAAGGTTGAAATTGGCGACTGTAAAGTTTATCGTTTTTTATCAAAACTCCTCCACTCACCCTCAACCACTCACTCTCAACTACTCACCCTCAACCACTCACCCTCAACCACTCACCCTCAACCACTCACCCTCAACCACTCACCCTCAACCACTCACCCTCAACCACTCACCCTCAACCACTCACCCTCAACCACTCACCCTCAACCACTCACCCTCAACCACTCACCCTCAAACACTCACCCTGAAACACTCACCCTCAAACACTCACCCTCAACCACTCACCCTCAACCACTCACCCTCAAACACTCACCCTCAAACACTCACCCTCAACCACTCACTCTCAACCACTCACCCTCAACATCTCCCCCTCACTCACCCTCAATACCTTACCCTCAACCCCTCACCCCCAACCCTCACCCGCAACCCCTCACCTTCCACCCCTCACCCTCACTCACCCTCCATCACCCTCAACCCCTCACTTACATCCTCAACACTTCACCCTAAACACCTCACTCACCCTCAACCCCTCCCACTCACCCTCACTCACCCTCACCATCACTCACCCTCACTCAACATCAAGCCCTCACCCTCAGTCACACACACTCACCCTCAACATCTCACCCGCACTCACGCTCAACTTAAATCAACCTCAACAACTCACCCTCCATCACCCTCAACCCCTCACCTACATCCTCAACACTTCACCCTAAACACCTCACTCACCCTCAATCCCTCCCACTCACCCTCACTCACCCTCACCTTCACTCACCCTCAACACCTCAACATCACTAACACTCAACCCCTCACCCTCACTAACTCTCAATTACTCAATCACCCTCACCCTCACTTGCATTCAATATTTCACCCACACTAACACTGAACGCCTCACTCACCCTCACTTTTACCCTCACTCACACTCAACACTTCAACCTCACCCTCACTCACATTCACCCTCTCCGTCAACTCCTCATGCCATTTCTTAAGCGTAACTTGGATCACACAGTTACAGTCAAATTACAGTAAGGTTGAAATTGGCGTCTGTAAACTTTATGGTTTTTATCAAAACTCCTCCAATCACCCTCAACCACTCACCCTCAAACACTCACCCTCAACCACTCACCCTCAACCACTCACCCTCAACCACTCACCCTCAACCACTCATCCTCAACCACTCACCCTCAACCACTCACCCTCAACCACTCACCCTCAACCACTCACCCTCAACCACTCACCCTCAACCACTCGCCCTCAACCACTCGCCCTCAACCACTCGCCCTCAACCACTCGCCCTCAACCACTCGCCCTCAACCACTCACCCTCAACCACTCACCCTCAACCACTCTCCCTCAACCACTCACCCTCAACCACTCACCCTCAACCACTCACCCTCAACCACTCACCCTCAACCACTCACCCTCAACCACTCACCCTCACCCACAACCACTAACCCTCTTCCACTCACCCTTAACCACTCACCCTCACCCTCAACCCTCACCTACCCAACACTCACCTACCCTCACCCACCCTAAACCCCTCACCCTCACTCAAAACCTCAGCCTCGCCCTCACTCGCCCTCACCCTCAACCCCTCATGCTATTTTTAAGGGTAACTTTGCGCTCACACTTCAAGTCGAATGACAGTAAGGTAGAAAAATTCTATAGTCACTCACCCTCAACGCCTCACTCAACATCTCACCTTGACTCACCATCAACATCTCACCCTCTCTCAACCTCAAAACATCAGCCTCAATTCCTCACCTCAACCCCTCACCCTCAAACATTCACCCTCACTCACCCTCCCTCACCCTCACTCACCCTCCCTCACCCTCAACCCCTCACCCACACCCTAAACACTTCACCCTACACACCTCACCCTCAGTAACTCTCAATCCCTCTATCACCCTTCCCCTCACTCACCCTCAATACCTCACCCTCACTAACACTCAACCCCTCACTCTTACTTTCACTTACACTCAAGACCTCAGCCTCACCCTCACTCATCCTCACTCTCAACCCCTCATGACATTTTTAAGTGTAACTTTGAGTACATAGTTCAAGTTGATTTACATTAAAGGAGAAAATGGTGTCTGGAAACGTTAAAAAAACTCCTATAGTTTACATACCACGCCGTACACACACACCAACATAATTGCTAGCATTTAAAATTACCAACAGACACATTCAAGGGCCGCATCCTCAGCAATGCTCACGATTTTTATACAACAAATAACAACCCAACTTTGATGGCAAATAAATCAGCTCTGAACATTTCGCCACACTTATCGCTACATTTATCTATTGCCAAACAAAATCATCGACCAACTTTCTCAGTGTCCTACTGTATTTTTATGCTGACACTCACACATATTAATGGAGGCATCTGCATCAATGTCCTGTCTTTTCATACTAAACATAAACGCCACAACTTTGAGCCTGTATATTACAAGACTTACATTAAGGGACGCACCCGCAGCCAAATTCTGTATTTACAACACGTACACACACAGCCAAAATTATCCTAGCATTTAAAAATACCCACAGACACATCTTTCTCATTCGCCCACTGGACGGCTCCACAGCAATGTTCAGTATTTGCATACTAAACATAAACGCCACAACTTCTGCACATCTTTCAGGCTGTATATTACAAGAGTTCTATTTTTAAAAATGAAACTTTGTATACTTTACAAGCTTTAGATATTCCATTTTTAAGGGTACCTTCGAGTAAACCGTTGAACTTCAATGACACAAACGTTAAATAAAACAAACGAAAAATAAAAAAAGTTTACTTTGTCAGTTCCCAGCTAACTCTTATGTGCGCTTAAGCGAGTTGGCCAGGGAAGTCTACTGGCGCGCCAATGTCGAAACTCCATTTGCATACACATTCAAACATTCACACTTCCAATTCGCGCACATCAGCTAGTGTGACTTTTCCTTGGGGCAAGGGAAGGACTGCAAGCCGGGTGTTAGCTCGAGAACAACAACAGACATCCCCCCCCCCCACCCCAAAATCCAGTAGAAACGTGAAGTTTTTTCGCTAAACTTAAACAATCCCACTGAACGTAAATACTAACATTAGAAACGTTATTTGCTTTAACAAAACTTATTTAGTTTACATAACCAGGCCTAGTATTTCACAATTTTGAGGTACAACGTAGTATGTACCATCGGCCTATTCTACTTCGACGCTTGTACAGACTACAGATTTTCAATGTTGCCTTCAGTGAAAAAATTATGATGTTGCCTTCTTTTGGATAACAACCAAATTTCTGATACACACACATTAAGGGACGCATCCGCAGCAGCCTCACTCTCACTGACCCTAAACCGCTTCTTTTTCTATTTAGTTAAGGGTAACATGCAGCCAACCTCTCTTGCTATTTTGTTAAGGGTCACTTGCAGCACACATTTCAAGACGAATTACAGTAAGGCAGAAAATGGCGTCTGGAAACGTTTTTTTTTTTACATCAAAACTCCTATACTTTAAATACAATCTACCACTGTATTTTAACATTTCATTACACCTACTCACCATCAACCTCTCTTTCTATTTTCTTAAGGGTAACTTGCAGCCAACCTCGATTCCTACTTTTTTGACTATGGCGCTTTTACAGACTAAATATTTTCTATGTTGCCTCACTCAAACATTCCCGATTTTGCCTTCTTTTGGATAATCACTACTGTATTTTAACGTTACCACACACACATTAATGTAGGCATGCTATAACAAAAAAAAACACAACTTCGATGGCAAATACATCAGCTCAAAACATTTCGCCACACCTGTCTCTACATTTATTTATTGCCATAAAAAATTATGTAACATCTTCTAAATCCCCCACTCTATTTTAACGTTCCCACACACACATCAACCACTCACCCTCAACCACTCACCCTCAACCACTCACCCTCAACCACTCACCCTCAACCACTCACCCTCAACCACTCACCCTCAACGCCTCACCCTCAACGCCTCACCCTCAGCCACTCACCCTCAACGCCTCACTCTCAACCACTCACCCTCAACCACTCACCCTCAACCACTCACCCTCAACCACTCACCCTCAACCACTCACCCTCAACCACTCACCCTCAACGCCTCACCCTCAACGCCTCACCCTCAGCCACTCACCCTCAACGCCTCACCCTCAACCACTCACCCTCAACCACTCACCCTCAACCACTCACCCTCAACCACTCACCCTCAACCACTCACCCTCAACCACTCACCCTCAACCACTCACCCTCAACCACTCACCCTCAACCACTCACCCTCAACCACTCACCCTCAACCACTCACCCTCAACCACTCACCCTCAACCACTCACCCTCAACCACTCACCCTCAACCACTCACCCTCAACATCTCAGCCTCACTCACCCTCAACACCTCACCCTCAACCCCTCACCCCCAACCCTCACCCGCAACCCTTCACCTTCTACCCCTCACTCTCACTCACCCTCCATCACCCTCAACCCCTCACCTACATCCTCAACACTTCACCCTAAACACCTCACTCACCCTCAACCCCTCCCACTCACCCTCACTCACCCTCACCTTCACTCACCCTCAACACCTCAACATCACTAACACTCAACTCCTCACCCTCACTAACTGTCAATTACTCAGTCACCCTTACCCTCACTCGCATTGAATATCTCACCCACACTAACACTGAACGCCTCACTCACCCTCACTTTTACCCTCACTCACACTCAACACTTCAACCTCACCCTCACTCACATTCACCCTCTCCCTCAACTCCTCATGCCATTTGTTAAGCGTAACTTGGATCAGACAGTTACAGTCATATTACAGTAAGGTTGAAATTGGCGTTTGTAAACTTTATGGTTTTTTATCAAAACTCCTCCACTCACCCTCAACCACTCACCTTCAACCACTCACCCTCAACCACTCACCCTCAACCACTCACCCTCAACCACTCACCCTCAACCACTCACCCTCAACCACTCACCCTCAACCACTCACCCTCAACCACTCACCCTCAACCACTCACCCTCAACCACTCACCCTCAACCACTCACCCTCAACCACTCACCCTCAACCACTCACCCTCAACCACTCACCCTCAACCACTCACCCTCAACCACTCACCCTCAACCACTCATCCTCAACATCTCAGCCTCACTCACCCTCAACACCTCACCCTCAACCCCTCACCCCCAACCCTCACCCGCAACACCTCACCTTCCACCCCTCACCCTCACTCACCCTCCATCACCCTCAACCCCTCACTTACATCCTCAACACTTCACCCTAAACACCTCACTCACCCTCAACCCCTCAACCACTCACCCTCAACCACTCACCCTCAACCACTCACCCTCAACCACTCACCCTCAACCACTCACCCTCAACATCTCAGCCTCACTCACCCTCAACACCTCACCCTCAACCCCTCACCCCCAACCCTCACCCGCAACCCTTCACCTTCTACCCCTCACTCTCACTCACCCTCCATCACCCTCAACCCCTCACCTACATCCTCAACACTTCACCCTAAACACCTCACTCACCCTCAACCCCTCCCACTCACCCTCACTCACCCTCACCTTCACTCACCCTCAACACCTCAACATCACTAACACTCAACTCCTCACCCTCACTAACTGTCAATTACTCAGTCACCCTTACCCTCACTCGCATTCAATATCTCACCCACACTAACACTGAACGCCTCACTCACCCTCACTTTTACCCTCACTCACACTCAACACTTCAACCTCACCCTCACTCACATTCACCCTCTCCCTCAACTCCTCATGCCATTTGTTAAGCGTAACTTGGATCAGACAGTTACAGTCATATTACAGTAAGGTTGAAATTGGCGTCTGTAAACTTTATGGTTTTTTATCAAAACTCCTCCACTCACCCTCAACCACTCACCTTCAACCACTCACCCTCAACCACTCACCCTCAACCACTTACCCTCACCCACTCACCCTCACCCACTCACCCTCAACCACTCACCCTCAACCACTCACCCTCAACCACTCACCCTCAACCACTCACCCTCAACCACTCACCCTCAACCACTCACCCTCAACCACTCACCCTCAACCACTCACCCTCAACCACTCACCCTCAACAACTCACCCAACACATCACTCACTCACCATCAACATCTCACCCTCAACACCTCACCCTCAACGACTCACCCTCAACGACTCACCCTCAACACTTCACCCTCAACACTTCACCCTAAACACTTCACCCTCAACAACTCACCCTCAACAACTCACCATCAACACTCACCCTCAACCACTCACCCTCATTCACTCACCCTCAACTCAACAACTCACCCTCAACAACTCACCCTCAACCACTCACCCTCAACCACTCACCCTCAACCACTCACCCTCAACCACTCACCCTCAACCACTCACCCTCAACAACTCACCCTCAACCACTCACCCTCAACCACTCACCCTCAACCACTCACCCTCAACCACTCACCCTCAACTACTCACCTTTAACCACTCACTCTCAACCACTCACCCTCAACCACTCACCCTCAACCACTCACCCTCAAACAATCACTCTCACCCTCAACCCTCACCCTCAACACTCACCTACCCTCACCCACCCTCAACACCTCACCCTCACTCAACACCTCAGCCTCGCCCTCACTCGCCCTCACCCTCAACGTCTCATGCTATTTTTAAGGGTAACTTGGCGCTAACAGTTCAAGTCAAATGACAGTAAGGTAGAAAAATTCTATAGTCACTCACCCTCAACGCCTCACCCAACATCTCACCTTCACTCACCATCAACATCTCACCCTCACTCACCCTCAAAACATCAGCCTCAATTCCTCACCTCAACCCCTCACCCTCAACCATTCAACCTCACTCACCCTCCCTCACCCTCAACCCCTCACCCACACCCTCAACACTTCACCTTACACACCTCACCCTCAGTAACTCTCAATCCCTCAATCACCCTTCCCCTCACTCATCCTCAATACCTCACCCTCACTAACACTCAACCCCTCACTCACCCTCACTCTTACTTTCACTTACACTCAAGACCTCAGCCTCACCCTCACTCATCCTCACCCTCAACCCCTCATGCCATTTTTAAGTGTACCTTTGCGTAGACAGTTCAAGTCGATTTACATTAAAGGAGAAAATGGTGTCTGGAAACGTTAACAAAACTACTATAGTTTACATACCATGCCGTACACACACACCAACATAATTCCTAGCATTTAAAATTACCCACAGACACATTGAAGGGCCGCATTCTCAGCAATGCTCACTATTTTTATACTACAAATAACAACACAACTTTGATGGCAAATAAATCAGCTCAGAACATTTCGCCACACCTATCGCTACATTTATCTATTGGCAAACAAAATCATCGAACATCTTTCTCAGTCTCCCACTGTATTTCTATGGTGACACTCACACATTAATGGAGGCATCTGCAGCAATGTCCTGTTTTTTCATACTAAACATAAACGCCACAACTTTGAGCCTGTATATTACAAGACTTACATTAAGGGACGCACCCGCAGCGAAATTCAGTATTTACAACACGTACACACACCGCCAAAATTAGCCTAGCACTTAAAAATACCCACAGACACATTTAAGGGCCACTTACGCAGCAATGTTCACTATTTTCATAATAAAACGAAAAACACAACTTTAATGGCAAATATTGCATCCGGCCTCTGACCCGTTCAGCACCACACCTGTCTTTCCATTTCTTTTTTGCCAAACAAAATCATCGACCATCTTTCTCATTTACCCACTATTTTTTCACGTTGCCACACACACATTAATGGACGAATCCGCAGCAATTTTCAGTATTTTCATACTAAACCTAAACGGCACAACTTTGAGCCAGTATATTACAAGAGTAGTAGGTTTTAAAGTGAAACTTTGTATACTTTTGATGCTTTATATATGCCATTTTTACGTGTAACTTCGAGCAGACAGTTGAAGGCCCTTTGCTTTGTTAGTTCCGAGCAAAATCTTATATGGCCTTAAGGGAGTTGCCCAGTGAAGTCTACTGGCGCGCCTATGTCGAAACTCCATCTGCATACACATTCAAACATTCACACTTCCAAGTCGCGCACATCAGCTAGTGTGACTTTTCCTTGGGGCAAGGGAAGGACTAAAAGCTTTGATCCTTTCTTAAACACAAAAAAAAAAAAGATTCTTGCATCGTTACCCCCTATTTAAGCAGAGGGACGGGTCACTTTAAGTCATACTCTCTTTTTACCAGCGAGGACAGAAGTTCGACTTACAGAACGGCGCTGTACTTGCTGCTATCGACCAACAGCCACTGAAAAATTACGGCATTCAATCTTAGAACGTAAGTGCATGCAAGTGTTATTTTTATACATCTAAGGGACAGTATTGATATATTTACTTGCGTTTATTAGAATTGTTACTATATCAACATTGCACCTGTGTTAAATTATTCTGCCACATGTGTGTTTGCTAATCTACATTTTCTATGGTAATACTTAGCAAAGGACTACGTAATTTCTTAAACAGGTCATACCTTGGTTTAAACCAACAGATACATATTGCTTTTTTTATCGTTATCTCTTGTAGGTTATTGGTACGCTTTCAACATTTCCTTGATAGGGGGAAAGAAACTGCGCACCAACATATATCATGTAAGTACAGCCAACTGTTCACTCTTCTACACAATTTTTACTTTCGTTCCTAACACTCCGACGTGGGGGCAGGGTCAGTCGTTAAGGGTCGGGTCGACAGCAACAACATAAAACTGACCATGAGGTTATTCACAGTACCCTGCAGGCGAAGGCTTCGTGCACTTAGCCCTCCCGGCATACACATAATTTTGTCGCTCTCTTTCTCTCTTCGTCTCCCTCCCTCTCTATAGCACACTAATCACACACACCCTGTCACATTAGGCAAGACACTGCATCTTACACTAATCACACACAGCCTGTCACATTAGGCAAAACACTGACTGCCACCCTTATACAACACGTGCAACTCCTACGCAATTTAACATCATAGCACTTCGCCACTACAGCACCAAACTTTCAGTCAGAACTTCGAAATGCACATTAATTTGCACGTAAACAGGCAACACTTTACAACATTTATGCACAATGCATTCATTCGTTGCTTTACTTGCACAGTTAGTAATCCAAGTTACAAGCTGACACACAGAAACAGCCACTCGTACAACTACTAGTATTACATTTTCACAAGCACACATCCAATAACACATTAGCCAGGACTAGCTGCCTACCCAAAAAAAAAATGGACCTTACACTTACTACACTATTCACAGGCACATTGGAACATTAGGGGGAATAGTACAGTCATAATCCGTTCTCAACACTTCGCCACACCACAACAAACTTTTCATACACACAATCCACTATCAAGGGGACTTTCGCCCACACCCTCTATTACATGGCTACTCACAATCTTTCAAGCAGGTGAAAAATGTACAGTTTACTTTGTGTACAAGGACCGCATCGGTGGGGGCAATGTTAGTTGTTAAGGGTCGGGGCGACAGCAACAACATTAAACTGACCATGAGGTTAATCACAGGACCTTGCAGCCGAAGGCTTCGTGCACTGAGCCCTCCCGGCATACACATAATTTTCTCGCTCTCTTTCTCTTTCGCTCTCCCTACATCTCTATAGCTCTCTCTCCCTCTCTATAGCTCCCCCTCCCTCTCTCCTGTCTTCCTCTGTTTCACTCTAACTGTGTTCCTCCCTCTGTCTCACTCTCCCTCTTTTCTTCCTCCTCTCTCCCTCCCTCTCCGTCTCCCTCCCTATCACCCTTCATCTCACTCCCTTTCTCTTCCTCTCCCTCCACTTCCCTTCCTTTACCTAACTTTCCCTTCCTCTCTGTCTTTGTACATAACTCTCCATTTGTCTCCCATTTACTCCCTCTCTATCTTTCTACATTACTTGCACACTAACTGGGTACACCAACACTCCGCCACACCACAACAAAATTTTCAAACATACATTCCACGAACAAGGACACTTTCACACACACCTTCTATTACATGCCTACTCACAATCTTTCTCTCAGGGGCAAAATTTAATGTTTACTAAGTGTCCAAGGACCGCATCGGTGGGGGCAGGGTCAGTGGTTAAGGCTCGGGGCGTCAGCAACAACATAAAACTGACCATGAGGTTATTCACAGTACCCTGCAGCCGAAGGCTTCGTGCACTGAGCCCTCCCGGCATAGACATAATTTTCTCGCTCTCTTTCTCTCTTCGTCTCCCTCCCTCTCTATAGTACACTAATCACACACACCCTGTCACATTAGGCAAAACACTGAATCTTACACTAATCACACACAGCCTGTCACATTAGGCAAAACACTGACTGCCACCCTTATACAACACGTGCAACTCCTACGCAATGTAACATCATAGCACTTCGCCACTACAGCACCAAACTTTCAGTCAGAACTTCTAATTGCACATTAATTAGCACGTAAACAGGCAACAGTTTACAACATTTACGCACAATGCATTCATTCGTACATTTCCTTGCACAGTTAGTAATCCAAGTTACAAGCTGACACACAGAAACAGCCACTCGTACAACGACTAGTATTACATTTTCACATGCACACATCCAATAACACATTATCCAGGATTAGCTGCCTACCCAAAAAATAATGGACCTTACACTTACTACACTAGTCACAGGCACATTGGAACATTAGGGGGAATAGTACAGTCATAATCCGTTCGCAACACTTCGCCACACCACAACAAATTTTTCATACACACAATCCACTATCAAAGGGACTTTCGCACACACCCTCTATTACATGGCTACTCACAATCTTTCAAGCAGGTGAAAAATGTACTGTTTACTTTGTGTCCAAGGACCGCATCGGTGGGGGCAGGGTTAGTTGTTAAGGGTCGGGGCGACAGCAACAACATTAAACTGACCATGAGGTTAATCACAGGACCCTGCAGCCGAAGGCTTCGTGCACTGAGCCCTCCCGGCATACACATAATTTTCTAGCTCTCTTTCTCTTTCGGTCTCCCTACATCTCTATAGCTCTCTCTCCCTCTCTATAGCTCCCCCTCCCTCTCTCCTGTGTTCCTCTGTTTCACTCTAACTGTGTTCCTCCCTCTGTCTCACTCCCCCTTTTTTCTTCCTCCTCTCTCCCTCCCTCTCCGTCTCCCTCCCTATCACCCTGCATCTCACTCCCTTTCTCTTCCTCTCCCTCCATTTCCCTTCCTTTCCCTAACTTTCCCTTCCTCTCTGTCTTTGTACATAACTCTCCATTTGTCTCCCATTTACTACCCTCTCTATCTTTCTACATTACTTGCACACTAACTGTATACACTTTCAATATTACACGCACACCGCATTCATTTTCATATTCAATGCAATATAGGAAGTAATCTAAGTTACACGATGACACACACACACATTTTTCGGTACGTCTCGCACTATTAACTCTTCACGCACACACTCACTCCCTCTCCATCCCCAACAACAATTCCAGCTTTTAAAACTAACAACAGACACATTCAAGTCCCACATCCTCAGCAATTCTAAACTATTTTCCGAATACAAATAACGACACTACTTTAAGGGTGTCTTTACTTTTTGAAGCCACACACACACACTCACCCTCACTTACCCGCAACGCCTCACCCTCTCCCTCACTCACACTCAACACCTCACCCTCACTTACCCTCAACGCATCACCCTCAGTCACCTTTAACAGCTCACCCTCACTCACCCTCAACGCCTCTCCCTTTCTCACCCTCACCCTCACTCACCCTCAACGCCTCACCCTCACCCGCACTCACCCTCATTCTCACTCACCTTCACTCACCCTTAATACCTCACCAACACTCAACATCAATGCCTCGCTCTACCTCACCCTCCCTCACCCTCAGCCTCACTCACTCTTACTCACCCTCATCCACCATCACGCTCATCCTCACTCACCCTCACTTACCTTCACTTACCTTCACTCACCCTCAGTCACCCTCAGTCACCCTCACTCAATTCCTCACCCTCACTCACACTCACTCAACCTCTCACTCAACACCTCACTCTCACTCACCCTCAACACCTCACTCACCCTCAATTTCACTCACCCTTAATTTCACTCACCCTCACTCATCCTCAACACTTCACCCACCCTCACTAGCCCTCAACACCTCACACACACACCCTCAACACTTCTCCTTCAACTCCTCACTCACCCTCACTCTCACTCTCACTCAACACTTCAACACCTCAGCCTCACTCACCCTCAACACCTCACTCACCCTCAACACCTCACTCACCCACAACACCTCATTCCCACTCACCCACACTCACCCTCATCCTTACTCACCCTCAGGTTCTCACCATCACTCACCCTCAATCTCTAAGCCTAACCTACCTTCACTCACCCTCAACCCCTCACCCTCACTCACACTCACTCACACCATCCTCACTCACCCTCATGCTCACTCACCCTCATGCTCACTCACCCTCATGCTCACTCACCCTCATGCTCACTCACCCTCAACATGTCATCCTCACTCACCCTCACCATTACTCACCATCAAACAGTCACCCTCACTCTCACCCTCACTCATCCTCAATACCACTCACCCTCACTCACCCTCATCCCCTCCCCCTCACTCACCCTCACCCTCACCACCTCACCTCAACAACACTCAACACCTCACCCTCACACTCACACCCTCAACATTTCATCCTCATTCACCCTCAACCCCTCATCCACACTCACCCTCTCTCTCCTTTTCTAGCTCCCCCTCCCTCTCTCTTGCCTTCCTCTTTCTCACTCTAACTTTCTTAATCCCTCTGTCTCCCTCTCCCTCTCTCTCCCTCCCTCCATCCCCGTCTCCCTTCCTATCACTCTCCCTCTCACTCCCTTTCCTTTCCTCACACCTCATCCATTCTCTGATTCAATGCAACACATAACACACACACACATTTTTTAACGTCTCTCAGTATTAACTTTTCACGCACTCACTCACTCTCTCTCTGTCCCCCTTTTCCTCCCACTCCCTCTCTCTCCCTCTATCATCTCATCCCTGCCTGTGTGCCAGCCGTGGCACATACACTCACAGCAGCACTAGAGCTCTTAACAGGTCTTTAAAAGACTAATTACCTGCTAATGTGGCCTTTATGGCAAAAATTCGAAAAAATGTATTCTAAACAAAATTTTTCTTTTCTCCTTTCAGATTATTAAAACAACAACAAAAGAAACAGAAGTTAAGGTAAATACTACTTTGCCACTTAGTTTAAAATTTGTTAAAAGTTCATACCTTACAGTCCCCTAAAAAATTTGTTAGTTCACAAACCTTCTTAATTTACATTTGTTGATAACAACATTTCAGTATAACTTATAAGATGCAGAAATGCTTGAAAGCAAGTTACCATCAAGGGAATAGCAAATTTAATAGCAAATCACAAGGTAAGCAATGCTTACCAAATAGTGCTTTTGCTGTCTTGCACAATTTATGCAAGCCAGTAACTACTTGGAACTCTAATGATCTGCATTATATAATGGACCGTGGGGACGCTTTATATCTCCAAATGCATTCTATTAACAAAGAAACACTTATGCATCCAGATGACCTGCCAAGGTATATAGACCACAATCAAGAGATATATTCACTTTTGCTACGGAATGCTTACTACGGTGATGTCCTTAAACGTTTTGATAAAGCCTACCCAGATATTAGCACAGCATTAAATGTTACTATTAATAAGCACTGTGGTGTTCTACTTTGTATGAATGTTTATGTAATAGCTATTTTCAAACATATGCAATCATACTTTGTATTTGATTCACATAGTAGGGACCATGAAGGCATGCCTCATTCAAACGGAACATGTGTTACAATTGCATTTAATTCGTTTGAAGGGCTAATTCAATATGTTATGAAACTAGCATATAACTTTACACATCAGGCTGAGCAATGTGTCCAATTTGAATTAACACCAATAGATATAAAAGTCATTCAAAGGAAATCCTTTACAAAAGCACTTACTGTGCACAAAAAAAATAGTCACCTGCCGCAAGAAAGAAAAATTTGGGTACATACTACTGAATGTACTCCTAATCAGACGATAACATCAACATCAAGGTCTTCTGATCATTTACAGAATACAAGTAAGGGAGGGAATAGCAATAGCAATCATTTAGCACAATTACCAGGTAATAGTAAAGCTATCCAGGGAACAAATAAACAGTCTCGGAAAAGAAAAAGGGATTCAAGTACATGTCCAACTACAGTTGTACAAAGTAAAAAAGTTAATACAGCTGAAGAAGATATTACCAACAGTCAACTAAGTGCTACTGATAATAACATACCCATCTTCACGCAGGCCCAAAGACAGAAACGAGGTAAACAAATCCATACAATCATTCGCAAATTCCACCGGGAAATATTGCATGGGCCAGAGTACATTTGTACTCTTTGCAATCAACTGTGGCATAAACAAACGTTGCAAAATATACGCAGTGTTAGCCAATCCGAAATTTTCAACAAGTGTAACATTAGTAACAAGAAAACAAATTTTATTTGTAAGACTTGCTATTATTACATTAGAAAAAACAAAATACCACCATGTTCAATTGTAAATGGCATGGGCTTCCCAAATGTACCAGTTGAATTAGAATTATATGATTTAGAAGAAAGATTAGTTTCACCTAGGATACCATTCTTACAAATTCGGAGTCTGCCACGCGGTTTTCAAAAATCATTATCAGGTGCAGTAGTTAATGTACCTGCAGATGTTATGACAACTGTTACCATTTTACCAAGGCAAATTAATGACGCCATGACAATCCCAGTGAAATTAAAAAGGAAATTAATCTATAAATCATATACACATTATGAGAATATTAGACCAAATACTGTAAAAAAGGCAGCTACATGGCTAGCTAAAAATAGTACAATGTTTAATGAATATGGTGTTACCATTAACCCTGACTGGGAGTATATACCTCCAGAAATAGAATCTCACAATGAGACTTCTGAGACAAACAATTCATCTGATAGTTCTGACAACATAGAAGCTGGGAATTTGGATACTATGTTAACAAATGAAACTATTACTAGTAATTCGCTGAATGTGTTAAGTTTCGCTCCAGCTGAACATAACACGCCAAGAGGTTTATATGAGGATAAAGATTCAGAGTTTTTGGCTTTCCCTACTATTTTTTGTGGTGAACGAAGGCCTAACAATAAGGAAAGACACATACCGGTACATTATAGTACTATTTGCCAAGCAGAGTTAAGGAGTTATGATAGAAGAGTCGCTAAATCTATTACTAATGTCTTTTTTAAACTGAAGAAATTACATATTAAGCAGATCCATGGTAAAATCAACATTTCCGTCAGAAAACATTTTACAGATGGCAATAAAATAACTGCTAAAGACATTAAATGTAATATTGCCAATGTTTTACAGTTTAATGAGGGGTACAAAATATTAAAAACTATACGCAGTTCACCTCCATATTGGGAAGGTTGCAAAAAAGATATTTTTGCTATGATAAGGCAACTTGGCATTCCCACTTTCTTTTTGACATTATCTGCTGCAGAAACAAAATGGCACCATTTAATAAATATACTATTGAGAGTTAGAAACTTAAAGGAATGTACAGAGGAAGAATTCTTAAACATGTCTTGGGAAACTAAAAGTAAATTAATACAAGAAGATCCAATAACATGTGCAAGACAGTTTGACTATCAAGTTAGGAAATTCTTTAATTGTGTTTTGCTGAATGGCACTAATCCAATTGGGGAAATAGTAGACTACTTTTACAGAGTCGAATTCCAACAAAGAGGTTCTCCACATATACATGCATTACTCTGGGTAAACAAAGCACCATTATATGGTGTTTCACCAGTGGAAGAAGTCAATAGCTTTATTGACAAATATATCACTTGTCAGAAGTCTGAGAACCCTGTTTTACAACCGTTAATAAATCTACAAAGGCATGGTCACACCAAAAATTGCAGACGTAAACAGCAACGGACATGCAAATATCAATATCCCAAATATCCAATGTCAAGAACGCTCATATTAGAGCCATTAACACTGGAGGAGACAAATAACCAATGGCAAGATAATATGAAAATAATACATGAAGCTATGAATAATACTACTTTTAATACACTTTCTTTTGAGGAATTTTTGGACTTCATTAAAATGGATGATAAAGAATATATTACTTCTATACAAACTAGCTTACAAAAAACAACTATTTTTTTAAAAAGAACACCAGCCGAATGCTTCATCAATAACTACAATAGTACTCTTTTAGAAGCTTGGCGAGCAAACATAGACTTGCAGTTTATACTAGACCCTTATGCTTGTGCAGTCTATATTATCTCATATATCAGTAAATCGCAAAGAGGAATTAGCAAACTTCTAGCGCAAGCTGCTAAAGAGGTAACAAGCAATAGTAATATCAAAGATCAACTTAAACACATAGGGAACAAATTCCTCAACTGCACAGAAATTAGTGCTCAAGAAGCAGCATATCTAATTCTTCAAATACCATTACGGAAAAGCTCACGATCATTTGTATTTATTAATACTAGCCGTCCAGAGAAAAGAACTTATTTAATGCGTGATATCGAAACTATTAATAACTTGCCCGAAAATTCAACTGACATTCAATGTGAAAATATTATTATTAAGTACTGCAAAAGGCCACAATCATTAGAGATGTGCACTTTAGCAGACTATGCGGCTAATTTCAACTATGTGAAGAAAAAAACACATGGGAAAGAAATAAATGATTGCGAAGATTTACTAGCAGAACAAAACTTTTACAGCTCAGATGAGGAAGAATTAGAAATAGAATGTAGTGACGGAAATAAACAACAACAGAAACATAATTATGATTATGCTTTAAATAAGCGCAGACAAGGGAAAATAATACGCTTTTGCAGATTTAGCAAAAATAATGAACCAGAAGAGTATTATAGAGAAATCTTAATGTTGCACTATCCATGGAGGGAAGAAGAAAAAATACTAATCAACAAGGAAACTTACTATGATAGGTATCTGGAAGTTAAAAAATTTGTTGACACACAACTAAAAATCTATAACAAACAGCATGGCGAACTTACAAACATTATTCATGAACAGTCTCATGAAAATGTAATTTCACCTCCTCTATCACCAACTGTGAATATACAGACAGAAGACAAAAATCCAGAACATAATAATAGATATGATTTGGCTCTAGATTTAGGAATTAGAACTACAACTGAAGAACAAAGCTCAACTAACGTTATTTTGCCCAATGAAAAATACCAACAACTTATGCAAAACTTAACGGAAGAACAACTTAAATTTGTTTACCATCACTTGCATTGGTTTAAAACTACTAGCACTCCATGCTATACTTTTTGCACTGGAGGGGCTGGTGTTGGGAAAAGTTTTGTAATATCTGCACTATATCAAACTTTACTACGCTACTATAACACTAAGGCCGGTGAAAATCCTGATAATGTTTATATCTTACTTACTGCTCCAACAGGAAAGGCTGCCCATAATATTAATGGCAAAACACTGCATAGCACTTTCAAAATACCTGTGTCGCAAAGTTTGACTTATAAACAACTGAGTCATGAACATAGAACTGCTCTACAAATGGAAATGATGCATGTTAGAGTTGTTATTATTGATGAAATTTCAATGGTAGGACACAATATGTTGAATTTTATACATAACAGGCTTCAAGAAATTAAATCATCTAATGAACCATTTGGAGGAATTTCTATTTTAGCCATTGGTGATTTTTACCAATTAAAACCTGTATTTGACAGATACATTTTTCAGGATTCTACACAAATGTATGGTCCTTTAAGTGCTAACTTATGGAAAGAACATTTTAAAATTTTTGAATTAACAAAAATTATGCGCCAAAAAGAAGATCTACAATTTGCTGAATTACTAAACAGATTGAGAGAAGGCAAGCATACTGAAGAAGATATTTCACAAATTAAGCAAAGGGAAATACAACCTGATGAGACTTTATTAGAAACAATTCCATATATCATGTCAACTAATCTAGAAGTTAATGAAATTAACAAAAAGGTTTTAGAACAACATTGCAAAGATTATCCTGTCTACATAACAGTAGCAAGCGATACTGTTAGTTCTGATTTGTCTGAAAGTGTGAAAAAAACGATTCTTAAGCAACTGCCCAAAGATCCACAGAAAACAATGGGCCTTTCACATACATTACACATTGCCTTACAACTTCGTTATGATTTAAGTTGCAATGTGGATGTCAATGATGGTTTAACAAATGGCGCAACTGGTGTTGTACAATTAGTAGAATTGATTAACAATACACCTATTATTGTTTGGTTGTTATTTGACAATCCCACTATAGGACAAACAACCAGACAACAATATAAACACTTATTTCATTCACAAATACAAAATACATGGACACCAATACATGCTATTGCTAGACATTTCCAATACACTAAGAAATTTATTACCATTATACGGAAGCAATTTCCTTTACGCCAAGCATCAGCACGCACTATACATCGCACACAAGGTGCAACTCTCGAACCACTTTATATACACTTTAATAACAGCAAGATTCATCATTTGCATTATGTTGCTATTAGCAGGGCAAAATCAATACAAAATGTCTATGTACACAATTTTGATGAACGTAAAATTGTAGTACATCCACAAGTTAATGAGGAAATGCACAGATTAAGGACAGAAATGCCACTTGAAATACATATCCCACAGTTACATACATACAGTGCACATTTCAATATCATTGCACACAATATAAGATCACTACAGAAAAATTTTTCATCTATGGTAGCGGATAGGAATATATTACAAGCAGACATTATTTGCTTAACTGAGATCAACACTACAAGAAATGCTACAGCTAATGATTTCACGATAGAACAATATCATCACATTATATTTGATAAATTTCATACATACAACACAAACCATGGAATGATTATGTACTACAAAAAAGATTTATTTATATTGCCTATTTATGAGACACTTGAAGGGATAGACATTTTACATTTTACTCTACAGATTGATGACACAGATTACCTTATTATTATTTTATACAAACCACCCCTAAAAAGTATAACTTCTCTTTTTGATTTCATCACAAATATTACTGATTTTTACCCCATGCACAAATTGATTATTATAGGGGATTTCAATGTGGATGTATCTCAAACAAATGCAAACAGCAAGCAATTACTTGGATTCTTTGAAACAAAATTACAATGTCAACAACTCATTAACAGTTATACAACTAACTACCAATCCATTTTAGATCATATATATACAAATGACCAACTACACAACTATGGTACTTTAGAATGCTATTACAGTGATCATAAACCAATATGGGTTTGTATTTAACATGTTATATCACATTTTCTATTTCAGATGATGTCTATTGAAGAAATAATGAACATTAATACTGATGACAACAAACCATACCAGAAACCAATAAGAGTTAATGTCATCAGCTGCTCAGGGAAAACTACATACAAAAATGCTAAACAAGAGCAGAAAATATTATTCCATTTGGCTTTAGCAGATAAAACTGGAACAATTAAATGTACTTGTTACCAAGAAAATTTATATGAGCAAACGAAAATAAACTGTGGACTACTGATACGAAACTTTATTCTCAAAAACAAAACAATTTTAATTACAAAACAAACTAAAGTAACCAAATTTCCCGCAATGACAATCGAGGAGGGCCTGATCCAACAAGCAAACAACATTTTGCATCCGCCTGCACCATCGGCTTCTCCCATCAAGGAAATAAAACGGGCAAGTTTAAAAAGCCTGATGACCGTTTCAGGGACAATAATTGCCGTAAGTATGAACACAAACAAGTTATCATGTCAACTAAAAAAAAACTATTGTCTTGCAGTGGAAAAGTTGGACTTATTAGTATTGAAAATGACATATCTTATGTATTTTTGCTTTTTCGAAATTGCAAGTCTAAATAGTCTGATGACTGTTTCAGGGACAATATGTGCCAGAAGTATGAACACAAACATGTCATCATGTCTACTAAAAAAATGCATAGTTGGCTTACACACAAATTACACATTTAGGGGCACGATGTAGGTAGCCCTTTAGCGATCCCAATCGGCCAAAAATACCGATTTTGGGCCGTTTCAGATCGGTAAAGGGCTATTGAGATGTAGGGGCACATTTTAGGTAACTTTAGCAAATTTGTTTAATTACCGAATCGGTACTTTTACAGATTCAATAAAATTAACTGAAATGTAATGTAGGTATGCAATTTACCTTCTGCACATGGCTTACACGATCGGTATTTTACCATGGAATACAAATCCAGGGTAAAATACCTATGGCATGTGACAGGCAGACCTGCCCTTAGGGCAGGTATGCTTGCCACATGGCACCTGTGCCTTTTTTGGGGGTGCCAGAGGGTGTCAAAGTGACACCCCCTGCACCCTTCATAATTCTTTAATTACAGATTCTGTAAATACCGAATCGGTAAGGCCTAATCATTCCTATGGGCTTCAAAGCCCATAGGAATGAATGGGCATTACCTATTCGGTATTTACCGATTCGGTAATTAAAGATTTGTTAAGGATTCTGTAATGAATCCAGATGTTGGTACCTACATACAAAAATGGGATTTACCTACATCGGGCCCTTAGGAACTTCACTAACAACCTCAAAAAAGCTTGCATTAGACACTCTTTCACACTATGTCTAAAGTAATAGTTTTGAGAAATATAATAGGCCAGTGCTTTGGGGTATAGTACAAATTCAAGTACTCTCCACAAAGCCAATTTTTACTAAAACAAAAATGCACTATGGTAGAAAGTATGTTCATTTGGGTCGTGGAATATAATACATTATATTACCAGTCATACAACGCACTACTACTATGTGTTTTTACTGTCACTATTTTGTAGAATTGTTCTTTTTAGGTTTACCAAAAGTACGCAAATACTGTCTTTACATCAATGCCTCACCGTCAGTCAACATCACTCAGCCGCACCACCCAACCCTCACTCTCCCTCAACATCTCACCCTCAACTATTTGATCTTAATGCCTCACTCAACCTCAATCTCACTCACCCGAGATCACCCACAACACCTCCTCCTCACTCACCCTCAATCACCCTCACTAGCCCTCCACACCTCCCACTCTAAAACTCTACCCTTCTCCCTCAAATACTCACTCACTCTCACTCAACACCTCAACACCTCAGCCTCACACTCAACATCAATCACTCACCCTCACTCAGCCTCATCCTTACTCACCCTCAACTTCTCACCCTCAATAACTCTCAACACCTCACCCTCACTCACCCTCAACACCTCACCCTCAACAATTCACCCTTAATGCCTCACTCAGCCTTAATCTCACTCACCCTCAATCACCCTCAACACCTCTCACTCAATCACCCTCACTCGCCCTCAACACCTCCCCCTCAAAAAGTCAACACTTCTCACTCAACTCCTCAGTCACCCTCACTCTCACTCAACACCTCAACACCTCAGCCTCAACATCAACACCTCACCCTCACTCAATCAATCACCCTCACTCACCCACACTCACACTCATCCTTACTCACCCTCAACTTCTCACACTCAATCTTTCACCCTCAACACTCCCTCACTCTCACTCACCCTCAACCCCTCACCCTAACTCTGCCTCACTCACACTCACCCTCATGTAACACCTCGTCCTCACTCACCCTCAACCCCACCCTCACTCACCCTAACCCTCAACACCTCACCCTCAATCACTCACCCTCACCCACACCCTCACTCATGTCATCAGGTCTACTAAAAAAATGCATACTTGCCTTACACACACAGCACACATTTAGTAAGTTAATTAACAATTAAACAAAAAACACGCCTTTTGAAAACTATAATATGGCAGCACTTTCCGGTATACTACAAATACAAGTACTCTCTACAAAGCCAGTTTTTTCTAAAAATATTGCTATCATTTAGGAAGGATGTTCATTTGGGTCGCTAAATATAATACATTATATGGCCATTCATACAACGCAATAGTAAGATGTATTTTGACAGTAAATATTTTATACAATGCTTAGTTTTTGTTTAGGAATAGAACTAAAAAAACACTGTCTTTACCTCAATGACTCACCCTTAGTCACCCTCACTCATTCTCAAAACGTCACCCTGACTCACCCTCAACACCTCACCCTTAACACCTCAGCCTCAACGCCTCACTCACCCTCAATCACACTAAACTACTCACCCTCACTCACCCTCACTAGCCATTAACACCTCCCCCTCAAAAACTTAACACTTCTCCCTCAACTCCTCAGTCAACCTCACTCTCACTCAACACCTCAGCCTCAGCCTCACCCTCCCCCTCACTCACCCTCAACACCTCACCCTCACCCAATAACTCACCCTTTCTCACCCACACTCACCCTCATCCTTACTCACCATCAACTTCTCAACATCAATCACCCACAATCTCTCACCCTCAACACTCACTCACTCTCACACTCAACTCCTCACCCGAAATAACCCTCACTCAGCCTCAGTCACACTCACGCTCATCGTTACTCACCCTCAACTTCTCACCCTCACTCACCTTCAATCTCTCACCCTCACCCTCTCACCCTCACCCTCACTCACCCTCACTTACATTCAACCTCACCCTCACGTAACACCTCATCCTCACTCACCCTCACTCCCCAACAACTCCTCACACTCAACACCTCACACTCAATAACTCACCATCACCCTCACTCATGTCATCATGTCTACTTAAAAAATGCATAGTTCACTTACACACACATTACACCTTTAGTAACTTCAATAACTAACTGGAAAAATTTTGAATTATACACTCTTCAAAGATAGCAGTGCGTTGGTGTATACTACAAAAACAAGTACGATCTACAAGGCCATTTTTTACAATAAACAATTCAATCTTTTAGAAAGGACGTTCATTTGGGACGTTAAATATGATACATTATATAGCCTTTCATACAATGCACTAGTAATATCTGTTTTTACTATCACTATTTAATAGAATGCTTTCTTTTTGTGTAGGAAGAGGACGCAAAAACGGTGTTTATCAATGGGCAAGATACCCCACTCAAATCCATTACAATAAAAGATGCAACTGATGATATAAAAGTGACACTGTGGAGAGAAGCGTCACTATTTAAAATACATCTTGGGAAATATGTGACCCTGACTCATGTCACTGTACATGAATTCAATTGCCAAAAAATATTGAATACAACGCGCCATAGCAAAATGGAGGTAAGCACAACAAACCAAACATTTTGCAATTATCTCTTTTCAGCCACTCTTGGAATTTCACCCAGTCTTGCCCTTTCAACAACTCTGCCCCTTCCACCCACTCTGGACATTTTACCCACTCGGGACATTTCAGCCACTTGGGACCTTTGACCCACTCGGGAGCTTTCACCCACTCGGGAGCTTTCATCCACTCGGGACCTTTCAACAACTCTGGCTCTTTCACACACTCTAGGCCTATCACCCAATCTAGACTTATCACCCACTCTAGACTTATCACCCACTCTCATACTCACTCACCCTCAACAACTCACCATCAACACCTCACCCTCATACTCACTCACCCTCAAATCCTCGCGCTCATTCACCCTCACTCACCGTCAACACACTATCACACTACAACAACAAACAAATACTTACCACCACAGCAACACTTCATTCACCCTAAACACCTCACCCTTAACTCCTCACCCACCCTCAATCTCAATCATCATCAATCACCTTCAACATCTCACACTCAACACCACTCTCATACTCACTCACCCTCACAACATCACCCTCATTTACCCTCACTTACCGTCAACACACTATCACACTACAACTACAAAAAAACACTTACCACCACAGCAACACTTCACTCACCCTAAACACCTCACCCTTAACTCCTCACTCTCACTCATCCTCAATCACCCTCAACACCTCACCCTCACTCACCTTCAACGCCTCACCCACACTCACCCTCACACTCAGCTTCTCACCCTCAGCCTCAACACCTCACTCTCACTCACCCTCAACGCCTCACCCTCAGTCAATCTCAACACATCACTCACCATCACTCTCACTCATCCTCAATCACATTCAACACCTCACCCTCAACACCTCGCTCACCCTCAGCCCCTCACCCTCACTCACCCTCAACTCCTCACCCTCACTCATCCTCACTCACCCTCAACACCTCCCCCTCATTCTCACTCACTCTCCCTCTCACTCACACTCATACTCACTCACCCTCAACACACTATCACACTACAACAACACACAAAAACTTACCACCACAACACCACTTCAATCACGCTCAACACCTCCCCATCAGCCCCTTACTTACCCTCACTCTCACTCATCCTCAAACACTGACTCACCCTCAATCTCACTCACCCTCAACGCCTCACCCTCACTCACCCTTAACATCTCACCCTCACTCACCCTCAACACACTATCACACTACAACCACACAAAAAAAATATTACCACCACCTATCACCCACTCTCGACCTATCACCCACTCAAACCCTATCAACAACTGGGACCCTTTCACCTACTCAGTCCATTTCACCCAATGTGTCCCTTTCAACAACTCTGTCCCTTTCAACCACTATAGGCCTTACACAAAAAATAAAGTATACAAATTTAAAAAATAATTGTTGCTTGTATTTTCTCTCAACAGGTAACAGCCCCACCAGAGGAAAAGATGGACATTCTAATTTATGGCGTTGAAAGCTCTACTGAGCAAACCAGTATTATCACAATAAAAGTGACAAACACAGACGAATTGCAATCCATGCCCATCGAAAACGAGATCTTAATTAAATGGTTTATGTTAGATGAGGAAGTTGACAACATCGGAGATGCCCTTGTCCATTTTTTGCCACAAACTTTTGAAGTTGTCTTTTGTAATGGGCAAATCATAAAGATTTTGAAAGAAAAAGACGATGAAATATTTTCTGACTAAATTTTGCATGTTGCCAGGATATCTTTTTTTTGTACAAAGTTAAACAATAAATATTTGTGATTTTTTTTACAAAATAAAAAAGTGTGTAATACAAATTTTACAACTTCTATGGTCATTTTTTCTATACGAAAGGCAAATTATAACTAAGACACTCAATTTATACAACATAGTCACACCCACATACAACATTCAGCCAATCCATTTGACATTACAAAAACATATACAAAATACACATACTTTGTAGCTTCCACGCACTACAGTATTAGGTATGAATGAGACTGTTGAGCTAAATACGCCTGTGCTGCTGCAGAGTTATGCTGTGTTGTTGAGCAATGTTACTGTGGGGGGCCGAATGTTAAGGTGGTATTGATGCGTGTTCCATTGGTGGACATCACAAAGTAGGTTGTTGGGAGAAGTGCAACTGTTGTTGGGATGAGTTATGCTGTGGTGGTAATAGTTGAACACTAACACAGCACAACTCATCATCAACACATCACAACAACAGCATTAGGAAGCACCACACTAACAACACTCATCAACACACCAACATCACTCTACACCACCACAACAGCATCATTCTACAACAACAACATACAAAAACACAAACACACTTACTTTACAATAACGAGTCACACATGCAAAACACTCACATTTGCCAATCACACCCTCACTCACACTCACTCACTCTTAACTCATCACCCACCCTAAATTACACTCACTCACCCTCAACACCTCATCCTCACTCTCCCTCAACACCTCATCCTCACTCACCATCAACACATCACCATCACCCTCACCCACCTTCACTCACCATCAACACCTCACCCTCACTCACCATCCACCCTGCACCCTCAAACACTCAATCACCCTCGCTCTCAACACCTCTCCCTCAACGCCTCACCCTTAACCCCTCACTCACCCTCACGCTTAACAATCCTCAATCACCATCAACACATCACCCTCAACGCCTTACCAACACTCACCCTCAGCCCCTCACCCTCAGCAACAACACGTCACTCTCACTCACCCTCAACACCTCACCCTCAACAACTCATCATCAACACATCACTCACCCTCACTCTCACTCATCCTCAATACTCTCAACACCTCACCCTCGATACCTCACTCACCCTCAGTCCCTCACCCTCAACTCCTCACCCTCAACACCTCACCCACACTCATCCTCACTCACCCTCAAAAAATCACCATCAACACCTCACCCTCATACTCACTCACCCTCAACACCTCACCCTCATTTACCCTCACTCTCCGTCAACACACTATCACACTACAACAACAAAAAATACTTACCAACACAGCAACACTTCACTCACCCTCACTTCACTCACCCTCAACACCTCACCCTTAACTCCTCACTCACCCTCAATCTCAATCATCATCAATCACCCTCTACACCTCACACTCAACACCTCACTCTCATACTCACTCACACTCACTCACACTCAAAACATCACCCTCATTCATCGTCAACACACTATCACACTACAACTATAAACAAACACTTACCACCACACGAACACTTCACTCACCCTAAACACCTCACCCTTAACTCCTCACTCACACTCATCCTCATTCACCCTCAACACCTCACCCTCACTCACCCTCAACGCCTCACCCACACTCACACCCTCACCCTCAGCACCTCACTCTCTCTCATCCTCAATGCCTCACCCTCAACGCCTCACCCACTCACCCTCAGCTCCTCACCCTCAGCCTCAACACCTCACCCTCACTCACCCTCAACGCCTCACCCTCAGTCAACATCCACACATCACGCACCCTCACTATCACTCATCCTCAATCACACTCAACAGCTCACCCTCAACACCTCACTCACCCTCAGCCTCTCACCCTCACTCACCCTCAACTCCTCACCCTCACTCATCCTCACTCACCATCAACACCTCCCCCTCAGTCTCACTCACTCTCACCCTCACTCACCCTCATACTCACTCACCCTCAACACACTATCACACTACAACCACACACAAACACTTACCACCACAACACCACTTCAATCACGCACAACACCTCCCCATCAACACCTTCCTTGCTCTCACTCTCACTCATCCTCAATCACCCTCAACACCTCACCCTCACTCACCCTCAACGCCTCACTCACCCTCATAGCCTCACCCACCCTCAACACCTCACACTGACTCACCCTCAATCTCACTCACCCTCAACGCCTCACCCTCAATCACCCTCAACACCTCACCCTCACTCACCCTCAACACACTATCACACTACAACCACACAAAAAAACAATTAACACAACAACACCACTCATCACCACTGCAGCAAACAAAGGTCATACAATCAAAACATGTACCCTTTTAACAGTCACTCACACAACAACAGCTATTAATGGCCACTTTCACCAGGCATACACACACAACAGTCATCAGTACTGCAGTACTATGTCTAAATGAGACTGTTGGTGTGCAAAATACGGATGTGGAAGTGCAGAGTAATGCAGTGTAGTTGCTCAATGGTACTGTGGGGCTGCAGAAAGATAAAGTGGTATTGCTGCATGTTGCATTCGTGGACATCAGTGATGCCATTGTTGGTAGAAGTGCAACTGTTGTGGTGCAAAGTTATGCTGTGGTGGTAATTATTAAACATCAACACAGCACCACTCATCACTAGCACAAAACAACACATCACAACTACAGCATTACTAAGCACCACACACTAACATGCCCACACGCTCACACACCACCACCCTCACACACATCCACACTCAAACACTATCACACATCCTCGCACACCCACTCACATTCTCAATAAGCCTCATACCCTCACGCTCGCCAACAATCACTCAACCTCACCCTCACACCGTCACCCTCACACCATCATCCTCTCACCCTCAACACCTCACCCTCAACACCTCACCCTCAACACCTCACCCTCACTCACCATCAACACACTATCACACTACAACTACACACAAACACTTACAACAACAGCACCACTCATTACCACTACAGCATTACACATCAGACAAACTACATACAATCCAAACATGTGCGCTTTTAACATGCACACACACTAAGAGCTAGCAATGGACACTTTCACAAGCCGTACACACACAACAGTCATCAGTGCATCCTTTCACCATGCATACACCCACACAAACAGCCATAAAGCCACGAATTCAACAGTCACACACACCAACTGGCCAAAGTGCACGCTGTAGAACAACTTTTGGTACGTTGCACACACAATCACAGCAATACAAGCATGCTTTGGTGCTATACAGTACTGCAGTTCTATGTCTAAATGAGACTGGGGGAGTTCTAAATACAGCTCTACTGGCAAAGAGTGATGATCTCATGTTGCTCAATTGTAGTGTGGGGGTGCCGAATGTTAATAATGTGCTATTGCTGGCGAAATGGACATAAGGGAGGCCGTGCAAGAGAAAATTACTACACACAAGGCAAGTGCGACCGTAAAACACGTACGGCAAAACGAAACTCAATCCATGTCAAAGAATAAAACTAAATAGCAGCCATTGATAACATACAAAACACACTCAAATGAGAGGAGCCAGACAGGAAATACGTCCTAGCAAAGCAAGACCGAAAAGAATAATTACAGTAACATCAAGAAAAGGAAATGCATAAACAAATGTATAAGAACTCATAAAGGCACTCTTTCATAATAAGGGAATAAAATTGTCATTACCTGTCGATCGTAGCAGCTCATTCCCTGAAATGAAGAAGTTATAAAAGAAACACAGCAAAAAAGAAAACATACACAGTGCATACATAATACTTTTAACTACAACAAGCAAAATAAATGAATAGCGGCGAAAGAAGTCACATACGGGTACAAATGACACAAGAAAAAGCTAAGTCAGAGGGAAAATAAACATCACAGTGCCACCTCAGGCGAAACGAAACTCCGGAAAATACATTCAAGGAAGACACTAGCAAAGATTACACAATGCATCCCGAACTATCAACTTAAACACGAGCCAACATTCGCATAAAGATCAAGAAATATTGCAAAACACAAGGAAAGTCAGCGCGAAATCACAACGGACGCAATGTCAAAAACATAATACATAATAAAATAAACATTGCTTTATGTAACATTTCGAAAAAAAAACATTTTACAAACATATATCTTTTACAACAGTACTAAAGAATATTGTAACTCGAAAATCGATAATACACAAGGCGCAATACAAATAAAACACTCATACATCCTAATAAAACATTATGAATAATACGTATATACACACAAGTATTAATACATTCAAATTCATGTAATCAATGTTAATAAATGTACATCTTACCAGTCCAACGACGCAGCAACAACGACGGAGGAATAACACACCTTTACCGCACGAACATTCACACCAATGTAGAAAACGCCCCGTTAACGCACGTCAAATGCAACGCTACGTCACACAACGTAGAGCTGCGATTGGCTAAAAATTACGTAGCGCTCAACATTACATCACCATCAACTAAAAAATAGAACGCTAACATCCCTTACGTAACAAACGTAAAGGGAATACATTGCGTAATACCCTTTACTACAACAGAAATAAAACACATTTTAAGGACATACACTAAATAATTTTACAAACGTATACACATACGAAAATAGTTTTTTTTAACATTATAATCAACATTAACACATGGGCGAGACTCACATATGCCAATCACACCCTCAGTCACCCTCACTCACATTCACTCAAGCTCACTCACCCTCAGCACCTCACCCTCACTCACCCTTAACAACTCACCCTCACTCACCCTCAAAATACACCCTCACTCACACTCAATACCTCACCCTCACTCACCCACAATACCTCACCCTCACTCACCCTCACCAACTCACTCGCACTCAGCCCCTCTTCCTCAACTCTTACTCACCCGCACTCACACTCAACACCTCACCCTCACCTTTACTCACCTTCACCCTCATTCACCCTCAACACCTCACCCTCAACAACGCAATCACTCACTCACACTCATTCTCACTCACCCTCAAGACCTCACACTCACTGACCCTCAACACCTCACCCTCATTCACCCTCAGCCCCTCACCCTCAACACCTCAGCCTTACTCACCCTCAACACCTCAAAACAATCACTATCCCTCACTCACACTCAGCCCCTCACCCTCAACAACTTAATCCTCACTCACCCTCACCCTCACCCTCAAAACCTCAACACAATAACTAGCCCTCACTCACACTCAGCCCCTCACCCTCAACAACCCACCCTCACTGACACAATAAACCTCACTCACAACACATCACCCTCACTCAACTTCAACACATCACCCTCAACAAGTCAATCACCCTCAATAACTAACGCTCAACAAGTCTCATCATCACTCAGCCTCAACACCTCACACTCACTGACCCTCTACGCTTCGCCCTCAATCTAACTCACGCACCCTCACCCACCCCCACCCTCACACACATTCACACCCTCAACATAACAAATCCTCACTCACCCTCACACACCCTCACTCAACATCATGGCTTCAACAACACCCTCACATGCCCCCACCCTCACACACCCCCCACCCTTACACACACCCAAACTCACACACTATCACACATCCTCATACACCCACACACATTCTCAATAAGACTCACACCCTCACCCTAACACACAATCACTCACCCTCACCCTCACACCATCATCCACTCACCCTCAATCACCCTCAACGTCACTCACCATCACTCACAAAACATCACCCTCAACTTCACTCACCCTCACACTCATTCACCCTCAACACCTCACCCTCATTCACCCTCAGCCCCTCACCCTCAACACCTCACCCTTACTCACCCACATCCTCAAAAACTCAACCACAATCAGCCTCCCTCACTCACCCTCAGGCCCTCACCCTCATCACCTCACCCTCACTCACCCTCACCCTCACTCACCCTCAACTACTCACCCTAACTCAACCACAACACATCACCCTCACTCAACATCAACACATCACCCTCATCAACTCAATCACCCTCACTCACTAACGCTCACCCACCCTCACCCTTACTAAGCCTCAACACCTCACCCTCACTCACCCTCAACGCTTCACCCTCAATCACACTCAGGCACCCTCAACCACCCCCACCTTCACACACCTTCACATCCTCAACATCACACATCCTCACTCACCCTCACACACTCACACACCCTCAATCAACTTCATAAGCTCTACCACACACTCACATGCCAACACGCTCACACACCCCCACCCTCACACACATCCACACTCACACAATCTCACACATCCTCGCACACCCACTCACATTCTCAATAAGACTCAGAGCCTCACCCTCGCCAACAATCACTCACCCTCACCCTCACACCGTCACCATCACACCATCATCCCCTCACCCTCAACACCTCACCCACACTCACCATCAACACACTATCACACTACAACGACACAAAAATTTACCACCACAGCACCACTCATCACCACCACAGCATGACTCAGCAGACAAAGGTCATACAATACAAACTTCAACGCTTTTAACAGTCAGACACAACAACAGCTATCAATGTGAAATATCACCAGGCATACACACATAACAGTCATCAGTACTGCTGTAGTAGGTATAAATGAGACTGTTGTTGTGTGAACAACACATGTGGTAGTGCAAGGTGATGCTGAGTTGTTGCTCAATGGTACTGTGGGGGTGCAGAAAGATAAAGTGGTATTGCTGCGCGTTGCATTCGTGGACATCAGTGATGGTGTTGTTGGGAGAAGTGCAACTGTAGGGGTGATGAGTTATGCTGTACTGGTAATTATTAAACACCAACACAGCACCACTCATCACTAGCACAGAAAAACACATCACAACAACAGCATTACTAAGCACCACACTAACATCACTCAGCAACACACCAACATCACTCTGCCCCACCACAACAGCATCATTCAACAACAACACACTATCACACTACAACTACACACAAAAACAATTACCACAACAGCACCACTCATCACCACTACAGCATTACTCAGCAGACAAACTTCATACAATAAAAAAATGGATTCTTTTAACAAGCACACACACACACACATCAATGTACTCTATCACAAGGCGTATATACACAAGTCATCAGTATTGCTGTAGTATGTATGAATTACACTGTTCGGTAGCTAAATGGGGCTGTGGTGGGGCAGAGTGATGCTGTATTGTTGCTCAATGGTACTGCGGGGGTGCAGAATGATAAAGTGGAATTGCTGCGTGTTGCATTCGTGGACATCAGTGATGCCATTGTTGGGAGAAGTGCAACTGTTCTGGTGCTGAGATATGCTGTGCTGGTAATTATTAAACACCAACACAGCACCACTCATCACTAGCACAGAACAACACATCACAACAACAGCATTACTAAGCACCACACTAACATCACTCAGCAACACACCAACATCACTCTAGACCAACCAAACAGTATCATTCAACTAAAACACACTATCACACTACAACCACACACAAACATTTAACACCAAAGCACCAATCATTACCACTACAGCATTACTCAACAGGCAAATGTCATACAAAAAAAAAATGTGCTCTTTTAACAGGCACATACACCAATAGATAGCAATGGCCACTTTCACCAGGCGTACACACACATCAGTCAGCAGTGCATCCTTTCAACATGCATACATGCACACAAACAGGCATCAGTCCACGCTTTCAACAGTCACACACACCACCAGCCAGAAGTGCACGCTTTAGGACATTTTTTTTTACCTTCAACACACAATTACAGCAAAAGAAGCATGCTTTGCAGCTGTACAGTACTGCAGTACTATATCTAAATGACACTGGGGGTGTACTAAATACGGCTCTAGTGGGCAAAAGTGATAATGTGATGTTGCTCAATGGTACTGTGGGGGTGCCAAATATTAATAATGTGCGATTGCTGTGTGCTGCAGAAATGGACTTCAGGAATCCCTTGGACAAGAAAAATACTAAATACAAGCCAAAACTGACCAAAAAACACGTACGGCAAAACGGAACTCAATCCATGGCAACAAATACACCGAAATAGCAGCCGGTATGAAAATGCACAAAAACAGTCTAATGCAAGAACGAAGTCAGAAAGTAAATTTCGAGCACAAAGACCTAAAACTATAATTACATTAGCTTTACAATAAGCAAATGCATAAACACAAGTATCAAAGTCACAAAGACACTCTTTCATAATTTAAAAAATTAATTGTCATTACCTGTCGATCGTAGAAGCTCATTGCCTGAAATAAAGAAAAGAAAAAAAAGAAAACATACAAATAGAACAGCATTCAACAACACCCTCACATGCCCCCACCCTCACACACCCCCCACCCTTACACACACCCAAACTCACACACTATCACACATCCTCATACACCCACACACATTCTCAATAAGACTCACACCCTCACCCTAACACACAATCACTCACCCTCACCCTCACACCATCATCCACTCACCCTCAATCACCCTCAACGTCACTCACCATCACTCACAAAACATCACCCTCAACTTCACTCACCCTCACACTCATTCACCGTCAACACCTCACCCTCATTCACCCTCAGCCCCTCACCCTCATCACCTCACCCTTACTCACCCTCACCCTCACTCACCCTCAACTACTCACCCTAACTCAACCACAACACATCACCCTCACTCAACATCAACACATCACCCTCATCAACTCAATCACCCTCACTCACTAACGCTCACCCACCCTCACCCTTACTGAGCCTCAACACCTCACCCTCACTCACCCTCAACGCTTCACCCTCAATCACACTCAGGCACCCTCAACCACCCCCACCTTCACACACCTTCACATCCTCAACATCACACATCCTCACTCACCCTCACACACTCACACACCCTCAATCAACTTCATAAGCTCTACCACACACTCACATGCCAACACGCTCACAC